>NC_060121.1:598663240-599267907 GCF_021461395.2 Schistocerca americana
AAGGGAAATATTAAGGCTCAGTCTATATATAGTGAAGGTCAGTGAAGTGAAACGGAAAGATGACAAGGATTTCTGGGCACATGAATATAGGGTAAAATCAACAGCAGCAGAAAGTGATGCGGCTGAAGTAGGATTCGTTTAGTGATAGGGCTCCTCTCATTAGAATTGAGAGCAAACCAATACCGACAATGATATTTCAGGTATACATGGCGACGCCGCAAGAGGAAGATGAAGCGAAAGGGAAAGTATATGAGGATACTGAATGGATAATTCAGTACGTAAAGGAAGATGAAAATCTAATAGTCATGGGGGATTGGAATACGGTTCTAGGGAGGGAGTAGAGGAAAGGGTTAAGGAAGAATATGGGCTTGGTAATAGGAACGAAAGTTGTAGGGAAGTGCTAAGGCTCTATATAGATATACTAGGTAACAGTGAAGTGGAATAGAAAGAAGATTTCTGTTTAGACGAGAACAGGGTAATATCAGCAGCAGAATAAATGGTATTACAGGTGTAGGGTAACAGTTCAGTGACCGAGTTGTTCCATATGAATCGACAACAAACCAACACCAACGAAAATAGTTCAGGTATTCAATGAGGTGACAAATGTCGTGAGATAGGGATATACATATAAACAGATCGCGGTAGTATTGCGTAGACAAGGTATAAAAAGGTAGTGCATTGGTGGAGCTATCATTTGTACTTAAGTGACTCATATGGTTGGTTGATTTGGTGGAAGAGACCAAACAGAGAGGACATCGGTCTCATCGGGTTAGGGAAGGACGGGGAAGGAAGTCGACCGTGCCCTTTCAGAGGAACCATCCCAGCATTTGTTTAAAGCGATCTAGGGCAATCACGGGAAACCTAAATCAGGATGGCCGGACGCGGGATTGAACCGTCGTCCTCCCGAATGCGAGTCCAGTGTGCTGACCACTGCGCCACCTCGCTCGTTGATTCATATGAAAAGGTTATTGCCACCCGACGGAAATTAACAAACTTTGGAAGCAAAGATGTAGTTGGAACTAGACGTATGGGACATTCCATTTCGGAAACAGTTAGGAATTCAATATTCCGAGACCCACAGTGCCGAGAATGCCAACTTCCAGGCACTATCTCTCACCACGAATAACACAGTGGCTGACGGCCTTCACACAACAACATACAGCAGAGGCGTTGGCAGAGTTGTAAGTGCTAACAGAGAAGAGTGAAATAATTGCAGAAGTCAATGTGCGACATACGACGAACGTATGCGTTAGGACAGTAACGCGAAATTTGGCGTTAACAGGTTATGGCAGCAGGCGATGGCATGAGTGTCTTTGCTAAGAGCTTGCAGCGCCTTTCCTAGCCTCGTGCTCGTATTGGTTGGACCCTGGATTACTGGAAATCCGTTACCTGGTCAGATGAGTCACTATTTCAGTTGGTAAGATCTGATAGTAGGGTTCTTGTATGGCATAGACCCCACGACGCCATAGACCCAAGTTGTGAATAAGGCACTGTGCACGCTGGTAGTGGCTCCATAATGTTGTCAGCCGTGTTCACATTGAAGTAACTGGGACTTCTGGTCTAAATGAGCTGAGCGTTGACTGGAAATGGTTTGCAGCGCCATAGTGTTCGCAAATAACGCTGGAATTTTTAAGGATGACAGTGCGCCATGTCACCGGGCCACAATTGATCGCGGTTGGTCTGAATAACATTCTGGATAATTCGAGCGAATGATTTGGCCACCTAGATCGCCCGACCTGAAACCCATCGAACGTTTGTGGGACATAAACTAGAAATCAGTTCGTAGAAAACATCCTGCACTGGCTTCAAATGGGTCTGAGCACTATGGGACTTAAGATCTGAGGTCATCTGTCGCCCAGAACTTAGAACTACTACTTAAACCAAACTAACCTAAGGACATCACACTCATCCATGCCCGTGGCAGGATTCTACCCTGCGACCGTAGCGGTCGCACGGTCCCAGATGAAGCGCCTAGAACCGCTCGGCCACTGCGGCAGGCCCTGCACTGGCCCAATTTCGCAATTATCCTTGTTGACTTCATGCGATGTCGAGTTGCTGCACTACGCCCCGGCAAAAGAAAGTCCCACTCGATTATATGAGGCACCCCATCACGTCTGTCTCCTCAGTGCACGTGTCGGCTTCGAGAGCAGAAGATGAAGAGACAGACAAAATACGTGGGGACAATGAACCGGTAACGCACTATGTAAAGGAGGAAGAAAATCTGATAGTCATGGGGGATTGGAATATGACTGTAGGAGAAGGAGCGGAGTAAAGGTCTACGGTAGAATGTGGGTATGGTAATAGGAATAAGAGAGGAGAAATGCTACTGTATGAGAAGCAATGCGCAAACAAGTAGGACACGGAAATACTAAGGAATTAAGAAAAACGCTTGAAGTTGTCTGAGGCTATGGATACTGCGTTAAATAATGGAGGAACAGGTCAGTACACAGCTCAATTGAAGAGTAATGGACTTATGTAAGAATGGGTTTCACAGCAATTGGAAAGAGAAACAAAGATCCAAAGGAAGTAACTGCGACGATACCGTGGGTAACAGAAGAAATACTTCAATTGACTGATTAAAGGAGAACGTACATAAATGTTCATGGAAATTCAGGAATACAGAAGTACAAGTCATTTAAGAAATAAATAAATAGTGACTACAGAGAAGCTTAGGCGTAATGGCTACATGAACAATGAGAAGAAGTCGAAAACGAAGTGATTGTCAGAAGCGACCTTCGATGAAATTAAAAGCAAGGAAAGTAACATTCAGTCTCCAATGGAAATTCCGCTATTAAATGGAGAGCAGAGAGGGGATAGGTCGAAAGAGTACACTGAAGTCCTCTGTGAGGGGGAGGAATCGTGTGATGAACTGTTAGAAGAAACTGGGAACGACAGGGAAGAGACAGGGGAGCGAGAGCGAGTATTTAAATAAAAAAAAAAAAAAAAAAAAAAAAAAAAAAAAAAAAAAAAGAAAGAAAGAAAGAAAGTTAGGATTACTTAAGATCAAATAGAGCAGAAAGGATAGATAACATTCCATCACAATTTACAAAATCATTTTTGGAAGTAGCAACAAAACCACTACATTCGTTGACGTGTAGAATGTATAAGACTGACGATATACGATCAGACTTGCGGAAGAACGTCTTGCACACAACTGCGAAGATAGCAAGAGCCGACAAGTGCGAGAATTACCGCAAAATTATCTTAGCAGCTCATGCATGCAAGTTTATGGCAAGAATAATACAAATAAGAATGGAAAATAAAACTGAGGATGTGTTAGATGACGATCAGCTTAGCTTCAGGAAAGGTAAAGCCACCAGAGAGGAGGTTCTGAAGTTGCGGTTCATAATAAAAATAAGACTGAAACAAAATCAGGACACGATCTAGGATTTGTCGATCCCGAATAACTGTTCGACAATGTAAAATGGTGCGAGGTGCTCTGTTCCTGGAGCGCGTAGACACTGACTGTCCCTCACATTGTATCTCATACGTAGAACTCCCTAAGGAACTAACCACATCCGTTTAGCGCTATTTAGACATTCTCTCGCAGGCACACTGGTACTTAGCTAAAGATAGTGAAAGCTTTATTTTGAGTCTTCTGCATGATATACTATTGAATGCTTGTTTGTGGTGCCGGCTGTGTTTTTATGTGTGGTATCTTAAAGTGATCTTTTGAGAAACTAATGACAGTAATCTGTGTTTCTACTCAAAATTAAACAAAATGGAACTTTAATATATTTAACTGCCAATCCCTATTGTCTTTTTATCACATCCACTGATGAAGGTGTCGCATCCTACAAGTACAACGGTCACACAGCAGTTAATTAAATTAGGAGGATTTTCTGCTCTGGACACACGTAAAACAATTTCTTTACCGTGATGCAATGGAGATGAACCCAACCTCATATATATATATATATATATATATATATATATATATATATATATATATGTAAATCGATTGCCTGATGCATCTGAAAATGGCCTGGGTGGCTTGATGTAAAAGACTGAATTGAAACCTCTGGATTTATTATGCGCTTACTTTATACATGAAGGAAGTTTAACTGCGTAACAAACAATGTTCTTAAATGCTACTCTGCCTTATGAAATGCAGACTTGACAGTAACTTAACAGACAAAGTGATCAGTATGAAGGGGAGTGTGCCTCTATGGGGCCAATGGAAAAGATTTTATAGGCTTGTGCATGATCCAACATGCTGCAACAGAGATAAGCATTGCTGAGGGCAAAGAACAAGAGGGAAAGTTGTTACTACTCATTCAGAGAATTCGTGGTGTTGATAAACTTAAAACGTCATTAACCGATTTGCACAAGTCAGGAAAAGGGCGAGACAAAAAAAAAGGGAATTTAGTTTACGACACATGTGGCAAGACATCAGCAATTGGGTAACAGTTTGGTGCAAAGAATTGGGACTTATAACTAGCTCTGATCACGAACTAACGGTATGCCAGCAAGTAGTTGCACTGCATCTCAGCATCATTGCCTCGTGGTACAGCTTCATAGGTCGTCGCCATCGGTCAACCGCATCTCCAACTGGTCCAGCCTGCAGCTCGCCCGCTCTTCAGCTGCCTCGTTCGCTCCATCACACATGCGAGAGGACGTCCTTCCTGGGGCGCCTTCCAGGTAATCACAGCTCTAGCTTCCGAGTGCAACACGACAGCTCAGTCGGCTAGTGTCAGGAGCACGCCGTATGGATTCCTTGTTGGCCTGTTTCAACGGACGGACTCTCTCGGAAGATCTCGAAACTTCTACAGCGAAAACCAGTTTTACTTACTTGCTTACTCAATGGCACTACGGTCCTCTGGGGGCCTCGGCTCCTCAGTCACAGATTTCGTCAGCACGCCTGCGCCACCTCCCCACTCCCACCGCTCTCAGGCCGGCTTCCACATCTTCCAGCCATCTCACACGCGGTCCTCCTTTCCTTCTTCTACCACCAGGATATCCCATCATCATTTTCTTAGGGAGCCTCTCTTCTGTCATCAGTTGGACATGTCCTAACCATCTTAGCCTTCCCATTTTGATGGAGGTTACCAAACCAAGTTCTTAGTACAGATCCCTTATTTCTTTACTAGTCCTGATACTCCACATACCTCGGTTAAAGGCGCTGCAGTCTGGAACCGCAAGACCGCTACGGTCGCAGGTTCGAATCCTGCCTCGGGCATGGATGTTTGTGATGTCCTTAGGTTAGTTACGTTTAAGTAGTTCTAAGTTCTAGGGGACTAATGACCTCAGCAGTTGAGTCCCATAGTGCTCAGAGCCATTTGAACCATCTCCATATACCTTCTTTTACAGGACTATAAATCTTTCTCAGCACATTCCTTTCCCACACATTTAGCATCTTCTCCAAAGCCTCCGTCAGTACCCGTGTCTCGCTGCCATACATAAGAACTGGTTTGATGACTGTTTTGTGAAGTGTCAGCTTTAGTTTCCTACTTAGGCTTTTACATTTGAGCATGGTATGTAATGGCTCTATATGATCTGTCGGCAACCTTAATTCGGTTTGTTATACCTGCCTCCACTCTGTGTTCTGATGTTATTACTGAGCCAAGATAAATAAAGCTATCTACTCTTTCAAAGTTGTACCCTTCTAAATGTAGATCATCTGTATTTCTTCTAACTCTCCCAGTTACCATATACTTAGATTTTGTCTCACTAATTTCTAAACCAAGGTTCTTGACAGTGGCTTCAAACTCTTTGAAGGCTGGTGTAAGCGCCTCCGTACTTCTAGCTCTTATTACTACATCATCTCCATTGGCTAAGATTTGCAGAAGTCCATCGTAAATATTGCCTCCTGCGTTTGTGGTCATTCATCTTACCGCATTCTCTAATGCCAGGTTTAATAGTGCTGGAGACAATGGGTCTCTCTGTCTTAGGCCTTCTTCCGTTGGGAACGACTTCGACAGACGTCCCTGAACTTTAACCTGGCTTTTGCTGTTTTCCAGGGTCATCTTAGTTATTTTATTAGTTTCTTAACAAATTTGAATGTCTGCATTGTTTCCCACAGTGCTGATGTTTTAACTCTGTCATAGACCTGTGTATAGTCTATAGAGACATGCTGTAATCCTACATTATATTCGTAAGTCTTCTCCAGCATCATACGTACTGTAAAGCTATGGCCAGCTCTAGACCTCTCAGATCTAAAACCTGCCTGGTACTCGCCTAGAAGCTTTGCAGCTCTTCTACTTACTCTCCTTGTTATAGCCGTAGAAAGGATTTTGTAGACGATACTAAGTAAAGATATTCCTCGGTATTTCTTATACTGCATGCGTGATCCTTTCTTACGTATAGGGAAGTTGGTCCAGTCGTCTGGGATTTTCTCTGTTTCCCAGGCCATTGTAATTATTTTATGTATCCTCCGTACTAACATTTCACCTCCGTGTTTTATCATTTGAGCCGTTACTAGGTCGTGTACAGGAGCTTTGTTATTCCTAAGCTGCTTCATAATTTCTCTTAACTCTTCTGTCGATGGTAGTTCTGTGTCCACTGCGTCGTCATCTCCATCCCCCTCTTGTTCTTCTTCAGTTTCTTCTCTAGCCCCTCCGTCTCTCTCTTCACTTACGATGTGTTTGTTTGACAGTGTTGTTGTTGTGATCTTCAGTCCTGAGAATGGTTTGATGCAGCTCTACATGCTACTCTATCCTGTGCAAGCTGCTTCATCTCTCAGTACCTACTGCAACCTACATCCTTCTGAATCTGTTTAGTGTGTCCATCTCTTGGTCTCCCTCTACGATTTTTACCCTCCACGCAGCCCTCCAATATTAAATTGGTGGTCCCTCGATGTCTCAGAACATGTCCTACCAACCGATCCCTTCTTCTAGTCCAGTTGTGCCACAAACTTCTCTTCTCACCAATCCTACTCAATACATCCTCATTAGTTATATGATCTACCCATCTAATCTTCAGCATTCTTCTGTAGCACCACATTTCGAAAGCATCTATTCTCTTCTTGTCTAAACTACTTATCGTCCATGTTTCACTTCCATACATTGCTACGCTCCATACAAATACTTTCAGAAACGACTTCCTGACACTTAAATCTATACTCGATGTTAACAAATTTCTCTTCTTCAAAACCGCTTTCCTTGCCACTGCCAGTCTACATTTGATATCCTCTCTGCTTCGACCATCATCAGTTTTCCTGCTCCCCATATAGCAAAACTCCTTTATTACTTTAAGTGCCTCATTTCCTAATCTAATTCCCTCAGCATCACCCGACTTAATTCAACTACATTCCATTATCCTCGTTTTGCTTTTGTTGATGTTCATCTTATACCCTCCTTTCAAGACACTGTCCATTCCGTTCAACTGCTCTTCCAAGTCCTTTGCTGACTCTGACAGAATTACAATGTCATCGGCGAATCTCAAAGATTTTATTTCTTCTCCATGGATTTTAATACCTACTCCGAATTTTTCTTTTGTTTCCTTCACTGCTTGCTCAATATACAGATTGAACAACATTGGGGAGCGGCTACAACCCTGTCTCACTCCCTTCCCAACCACTACTTCCCTTTCATGCCCCTCGACTCTTATAACTGCCATCTGGTTTATGTACAAATTGTAAATAGCCTTTCGCTCCCTGTATTTTATCCCTGCCACCTTCAGAATTTGAAAGAGAGTATTCCAGTCAACATTGTCAAAAGCTTTCTCTAAGTCTACAAATGCTAGAAACGTAGGTTTGCCTTTCCTTAATCTAGCTTCTAAGATAAGTCGTAGGGTCAGTATTGCCTCACGTGTTCCAATATTTCTACGGAATCCAAACTGAACTTCTGCCAGTTTTTCCATTCGTCTGTAAAGGATTCGCGTTAGTATTTTGCATCCGTGACTTATTAAACTGATTGTTCGGTAATTTTCACATCTGTCAGCATCTGCTTTTTTTGGGATTGGAATTATTATATTCTTCTTGAAGTCTGAGGGTATTTCACCTGTCTCATATATATTGCTCACCAGATGGTAGAGTTTTTTCTGGACTGGCTCTCCCAAGGCCGTCAGTAGTTCTAATGGAATGTTGTCTATTCCCGGGGCCTTGTTTCGACTCAGCTCTTTCGGTGCTCTGTCAAACTCTTCACGCAGTATCGTATCTTCCATTTCATCTTGATCTATATCCTCCTCCATTTCCATAATATTGTCCTCAAGTACATCGCCCTTGTATAAACCCTCTATATAGTCCTTCCACCTTTCTGCTTTCCCCTCTTTGCTTAGAACTGGGTTTCCGCCTGAGCTCTTGATATTCATACAAGTGGTTCTCTTCTCTCCAAAGGTCTCTCTAATTTTCCTGTAGGCAGTATCTATCTTACCCCTAGTGAGATAAGCCTCTACATCCTTACATTTGTCCTCTAGCCATGCCTGCTTAGCCATTTTGCACTTCCTGTCGATCTCATTTTTGAGACGTTTGTATTCCTTTTTGCCGGCTTCATTTACTGCATTTTTATATTTTCTCCTTTCATCAATTAAATTCAATATTTCTTCTGTTACCCAAGGATTTCTACCAGCCCTCGTCTTTTTACCTAATTGATCCTCTGCTGCCTTCACTACTTCATCCCTCAAAGCTACCCATTCTTCTTCTACTGTATTTCTTTCCCCCATTCCTGTCAATTGTTCCCTTATGCTCTCCCTGAAACTCTGTACAACCTCTGGTTCTTTCAGTTTATCCAGGTCCCATCTCCTTAAATTCCCACCTTTTTGCAGTTTCTTCAGTTTTAATCTACAGTTCATAACAAATAGATTGTGGTCAGAGTCCACATCTGCCCCTGGAAATGTCTTACAATTTAAAACCTGGTTCCTAAATCTCTGTCTTACCATTATATAATGTATCTGAAACCTGTCAGTATCTCCAGGCTTCTTCCATGTATACAACCTTCTTTTATGATTCTTGAACTAAGTGTTAACTATGATTAAGTTGTGCTCTGTGCAAAATTCTATCAGGCGGCTTCCTCTTTCATTTCTTAGCCCCAATCCATATTCACCTACTACGTTTCTTTCTCTCCCTTTTCCTACTACCGAATTCGAGTCACCCATGACTATTAAATTTTCGTCTCCCTTCACTATCTGAATGATTTCTTTTATTTCATCATACATTTCTTCAATTTCTTCGTCATCTGCAGAGCTAGTTGGCATATAAACTTGTACTACTGTAGTAGACGTGGGCTTCGTGTCTGTCTCGGCCACAATAATGCGTTCACTATGCTGTTTGTAGTAGCTTACCCGCACTCTTATCTTTTTATTCATTACTAAACCGACTGCTACATTACCCCTATTTGATTTTGTATTTGTAACCCTGTATTCGCCTCACCAAAAGTCTTGTTCCTCCTTCCAGCGAACTTCACTAATTCTACTACATCTAACTTTAACCTATCCATTTCCCTTTTTAAATTTTCTAACCTACCTGCCCGATTAAGGGATCTAACATTCCACGCTCCGATCCGTAGAACGCCAGTTTTCTTTCTCCTGATAACGACGTCTTCTTGAGTAGTCCCCGCCCGGAGATCCGAATGGGGGACTAATTTACCTCCGGAATATTTTACCCAAGAGGACGCCATCATCATTTAACCATACAGTAAAGCTGCACGCCCTCGGGAAAAATTACGGCTGTAGTTTCCCCTTGCTTTCAGCCGTTCGCAGTACCAGCACAGCAAGGCCGTTTTGGGTAGTGTTACAAGGCCAGATCAGTCAATCATCCAGTCTGTTGCCCCTGCAACTACTGAAAAGGCTGCTGCCCCTCTTCAGGAACCACACGTTTGTCTGGCCTCTCAACAGATACCCCTCCGTTATGGTTGCACCTACGGTACGGCTATCTGTATCGCTGAGGCACGCAAGCCTCCCCACCAACGGCAAGGTCCATGGTTGTTGGGGGAGGTGTTTGACAGTAACACTTCAAAATTTTGTGCCCTTGTTTCTATTATTTTTTCCTTCTCAACTATCAAACTACCCGTCTCATCTTTCAGCATATCCACCCTTGGCTAATATCCTCTCTTTATTTGCCCCACCCCATAAAAGAATTTCCTCCCCTGCTTATTTTCAAAGTGCTTCTGTATTTCATCCATCTTTTTTCTTCCCTCTAGTGTCTTTCTAATCCGCGCTAAGTTCTTAGCTACCCTTCTGTTCTCCTTAAAAATAGCCACATTATTTCGTGTAGGTCACTGTAACATTCTCTGTCGAGCTGGATTTCTATGATCTAGTGCCTGTGACATCTCCTCATCACAGCATCCGTTTCTTTTCTGCTTTCCTCGTTCTCCAAGTACCTCTTGAGCTGTTGTGTTTAAAGCTATCTTAGTTTCCTCCGTAGTACGCTGATATCCTTTCCCTCCATCACGCTGATCTCTTACAACTTCTCCTGCACTTTGTCCCTATAAGAGTCCCTTTTTCTTCTGATCTTTGAGCGTCTCCACATTGTAGACCTTACTTTTCTCCAACCCAGCCCTTTTGGCTTTAACTGCAATTCTTTGTAAGGTTCTGATTCTTATCAAAAAATGGTCTAAATCAATATCCGCTCCTCGGCGACTAATCACATCCAAGATATCTGAGGCATGCCGTCCACCTATCAGTTCATCACCTATTTGATTTCTCGTCAACCCATCTGATGATATCCAACTCTCCTTATGAATGTCTTTGTGTGGGAAACACGTACTTTTAATCACTAGTCCTTCGCTAAAAGCAAATTCAATCAGTTTCCAATCATTGTTATTTGATTCCAAGTGTTTACTAAGAAGACCTGCCACCGGTTGGTTCTCTTTCTCTTTACATACTTCAGCATTACAATCCCCTAGCTTAAATTTGACATCATGCTTTTGCGCAGCTTATCATATACTTGCTCCAATTTCTCATAAAATTCTTCTCTGTCTTCTCCAGCTGCATCTTCCGTTTGGGCACGCACACTAATCAGCGAAAAGTTGGAGAATTTTCCCTTCAGCCTCAGTTGACATAATCTGGGTTTTATTGTTTCATATTCCACCATGGCGTAACTGATGGACTTCTTCACCATAAAATCTGTTCCTAATCTATTTTCTTCTTTCCCGTTATTGATCGAGGCATAATGCTGAAGATCAACCACCTCTGTTTGTTTCCATCTTATCTCTTGGAATGCTGTAACATCAATTCGGTACCTCAATAATTCCTCCTCGAGCTTCCTACTGGCTCCTGCCTGAAAGATACTTCTTACATTCCATGTTCCGATATACCAAATTCGTTGCCATTTAACGTGCCTTGGTTGTCGTAAGTTTGAGACAGCTCGGTTCCCTCTGTGAACTGGTTGCTGAACAATGAGTTTTTTCCGATATGGAGTTGTTAGCCACACGACCAACCCCCAACCTGGAGGATCTGGATTTGTATATGGTTTACTCCGTTAGGGAGACTGGCTTCACTACACCTGTAGAACCCTATCTTCCCTAGGCTGTAGGGAATTGGAAATGACAAGGATAGGATAGGATAGGAAAGGAGACAGGATTGATAGGTCGTTGTGGGACACACCTTGTCTGGCTCCCTCCCTTTGGCCTGTCTGACATAGCCCTCTGGATCCAGAGCACAGTGAAAACCAGTAACCAGTAGAACACACGCCCACGAATTCGGCGAGAGAAATCATTCCACCTACACGCCCCAAGTCACGTACGCCAAGACAGAGAGGGCTAGTGTTCTCTGCTAACATCTTTCTCCTTGTGCTTCGATTCCTTGTGCTTTGTTTCAATGGCTTCTTTAATTACACAATCCCAGAAGCTCTTTGTGAGAACCACGACAGACGTTTCGTCAAAATTTTATCCGGTTTCCGTTTTTTAAAGCAAGCTCAGCTAAAGCAGATTTCTCTGGGTAGCGTAGGCGATAAAATCTCTCATGCTCTTCCTGCATACTGTTTGTCCAATATAGGAATGGCCATACTCGCAAGGTACGAGGGCTATTCGGATAGCAGTGTCCTATCGGTCGCGAAATGGATACCACACTGAAAATCAAAAATGTTTCATTTGCAACAGTTAGTTACACATTCCAGTAGCTTCTCTACATAGTCGTCGCTCCGACTGTGATATTTGTCGTGGCTTTGTAGCAGTTTTCCAATACCTTCGTCATAGAAGGCAGCCGCCTGTGCTTTCTGCCAATTCTGTACGCCGATCTGCAGCTTGTTGTCTGTGCCAGAATGTTGTCTTCATAGCCAGCGGTTCAAGTGAGCAGAGATGTAAGTCAGAGGGAGCGAAGCACGGCCTGAATGGTAAGTTATCAGACACCTCCCACCGAAAACGCAGTAGGAGTTCCTCATTGCCCGTGCAGTGTACGACGGAAAACTGTCATGAAGAAGGAAACGCATGACAATTACGTTGTGTGGACTGCGTGAAATCAAGCAAAATCTCTCACAGGCATTCATACTTGCAAGGAGACATTATTCTTCTAGTCATCTTTACGTGCTCACTGTGCACTCAGAACTGCAAAGAGCGAAGTGATGCGATCAATGGGAATACTAGAGACTATGTCTGACACATCTTTGCAAAGCTTAATCAGATATTCCCTGTGGTTTCCGTTTTGCGGTCGATCAGACCTTACTTTCTGAATAGCCCTCGTATCTTTTACACCCCCAGGTATTCTGATGTCCCTTTTAGACCGCAGTTGTTGTGAGACCACCAGTCCACTGGCAGTCGTGTCGCTTGACAATGGCCTGCGAGTACTTGGCTGAAAGCTCATGTAATTTTGATTACTTGACGCGGTTGGAAACCTGAGCAATTTTTTTTTCAAGGCAGGGAGTGTTCATGAAACAGACGCTGCTGATCATAAGGGAAAAGTTAGGGTTAAAATAAAACGCCTACTCCACTGATCAATTCTTATAGGCATCGGTCTGAGTAGAAAATGATAAAAGATGGCATATGAAAATGATCAAATACCTTAGCTAGCCGTTAGGCTATACTCTAGTGAAAGATGTGCTCTAATAAACGAACATCTTTCACCTGCTCAAAGGAAGTGTTACAGGCATCTGTGCCAAGACAGTGTTATTGAGATCCCATTGGACAGTGTTATTACAACTTGTGTGTTTGGGGAATTCTCTGGCAGATTATCGTTTAGCTCTTTGAGTTTCTGACACTTCTGTCTGATATTAGTTAACACATTCATGTACAGTGAATAAATTCTGTATATGTCCTCCATTTATACACTTGCATCTTGTACTTCATTTGTTCTGTTGTGGATTTTAAGTTATGATTTCAGCAGCCCTACATTCTTTTTTTTTTTTTTTTTTTTTTTTTTTTTTTTGTTTGGAGGATTTCGAGGGATTCGACTTAGAATTCAATTATGCCATGCATATTCTTTACGTATGTTGAAGTGTGATTTAATTCTACTGTTACTGAGTTATAGTAATTGGCATTGTACTCACCAAAGATTTTGCACAATTGTTGTGGCAAATTATTAATTGGAAAGCAGTTAAGGTTTTTATTGTTTTTGTGCTCATTTTAATTTATACTAGAATCGTTCTGCTTTATATTTTTGGTAATTATGTGCAGCAGGAGTGATGTTAATAAATGGTATCTGCTAATAACTGCTAAAATACATTTCTGCCATCAAGATCCCCAGTCTGTTCCACTCTATAGGTTATGTTGCTGCTATCCATAATTACAAAGAAAGCTTTGACACTGTTCACTGGAATACACTCTTTGAAATTCTGAAGATAGTTGGAATAAAATACAGGCAGCGGAAGGCTACCTATAATTTGTACAAAAAGCAGACTGCAGTTACAAAAACGATGGACATGAAAGGGAGCCAGGAGCTGAGAAGTTGGTGAAACAGAGTTGTAGCCTAATCCTCGACATTTTTCAATGTTTACATTGACAAAGCAGTAAAGGGAACCTCTAGAGAAAATTGTAAAGGGAATTAAAGTTAAAGGAGAAGAAATAAAACTATAAGATTGCGATGTCTGTGGTCATCTCAGTCACTCCAGTTGTCCTGATAACGCATTAAAATCTGACAACACGTACTGACTTGTAAGAGGTACAACTGGACCTACGTATGGCAGTTGGCTGTCACACACGTTGTAGGTGTTTTGGTGAAGCAAAATGATTCCTTTGAAATAGCCAAAGCCTCCTTATTTTCGTATTCTTATACGGTCCATCCTAGTGGGCCACTTCCAAATTACCGTATCTTCGATGAGGTGTTAACACCAGATCATAACAGCTCCCACGACCAGTGTCCAGCAGCTTCACAGGGTGGAGGCCCGAATCCATTGGAATCATCCCCACCAAAGCAAACTATTTTTCCTACGTCTGGGGATCTCATCCTGTTGAGCATATATTTGTACATGGGAGACTTAGTTAACAACGTACGAAGAGTTCCTAGCCAAAAAGCTGTCTTGTCGAAACTTTCTGATGGTATACAGGACCGTGATGCAAGTCCCGAATCTTGCGAGGTTCCGGGCTACGTTCTTGTCCACGGACAAAGTTTTAATCTGTAAGGAGGCCTCGAAACAACACTCGCTCCGCTGCGGAAGGGAAGATTTATTCTGGATCTCTTAAGTTGCTGGTAACTGAAGGACGCTCTATCCTTCAAAGCTTACTGTTGCTCGAGTGTAACACCGTTTGAGAGAAAATCAGCCACATCTTTGGCAAAAAATTCTCTGATGAATGCTAGCAGCAATAGTGGCCGAAACGCTCGACTTGGTGTTACATACGTACGCAGTCATATGCCAACGTGAATTCTAACGAATTTTACATTCCCATATTGACTACAGTAATTATTATATACCGAAAATAGTCATTTACTTATGACGCATTGGAGAATCTATTGAAATCCCACACTAGAGCCATAGTCTCAGCAGCCCCCTACTATGTCTTCAAACAGTTTCTTCACTATACCTGAAAATAAGCTCTTTTGGCTCTTATTTGGTAGTAAAGTTTATGATAAAAGGACTTTTGGTGTAAACAGTTTAATTTTGCATTTTGACAGCTTCTCAGACTATAGCATTGCAGACACAATAGCACCTTTCTTAGCAATCATATACAACCTCTCACTTGACGAAAGTTCTATTCCTAAAGACTGGAAAGTAGCACAGGTCACACCAATATTCAAGAAAGGAAATAGGAGTAACCCATTGAATTATAGACCCATGTCACTGACCTCAATTTGCAGTATGATTTTGGAGCATATACCGTACTCTGACATTATGAATCACCTTGAAGAAAATGTCTTATTGATACATAACCAACACGGACTCAGAAAACATCGCTCTTGTGCAACGCTTACTCCCATGAAGTAATGACTGCTCTCGCCAAGGGATCTCAGATCGATTCCATATTCCTAGGTTTCCAGAAGGCTTTTGATACCGTTCCTCACAAGCGACTGTTAGTCAAATTGCGTGTATATGGAGTATCGTCTCAGCTGTGTGACTCTATTCGTGATTTCCTCTCAGAGAGGTCACAGTTCGTAGTGATAGACGGTAAATCATCGAGTAGAACAGAAGTGATATCTGGCGTTCCGCAAGGTAGTGTCATAGGCCCTCTGCTGTTCCTGATTTACATGAACGATCTAGGTGATAATCTGAGCAGCCCCCTTAGATTGTTTGCAGATAACCCTGTAATTTACCGTCTAGTAAAATCATCAGACGATCAATTCCAACTAAAAAATGATCTAGAGAGAATTTCTGTATGGTGCGAAAAGTGGCAATTGGCACTAAACAAAGAAAAGTGCGAGGTCATCCGCATGGGTACTATAAGAAAGCCGATAAATTTTGGGTGTACGATAGATCGCACAAATCTAAGGGCTGTCAATTCCACTAAATACCTAGGAATTACAATTACGATCAACTTAAATTGGAAAGACCACATAGATAATATTGTGGGAATGGTGAAACAAAGACTGCACTTTGTTGGCAGAACACTTAGAAGATGAGACAAACCCACTAAAGAGACAGCCTACATTACACTTGTCCGTCCTCTACTCGAATATTGCTGCGCGGTGTGGGATCCTTACCAGGTAAGATTGACGGAGGAAAATGTTCAAATGTGTGTGAAATCTTATGGGACTTAACTGCTAAGGTCATCAGTCCCTAAGCGTACACACTACTTAACCTAAAGTATCCTAAGGACAAACACACACACCCATGTCCGAGGGAGGAATGGAACCTCCGCCGGGACCAGCCGCACAGTCCATGACTGCAGCGCCGTCGACCGCTCGGCTAATCCCGCGCGGCTTGACGGAGGACATCGAAAAAGTGCAAAGAAGGGTAGCTCGTTTCATGTTATAGAGAAGTAGGGGTGAGAGTGTCACTGATATGATACGCGAGTTGGGGAGGCAGTCACTGAAACAAAGGCGGTTTTCTTTGCGGCGAGATCTATTTACGAAATTTCAGTCACCAACTTTCTCTTCCGAATGCGAAAATATTTTGTTGACACCCACCCACTTAGGGAGAAATGATCATCAAAATAAAACAGCAGAAATCTGAGCTCGAACGGAAAGATTTAGGTGTTCCTTTTTCCCGCTCGCCATTCGAGAGTGGAATGGTAGAGAAGTAGTATGAAAATGTTTCGATGAACCCTCTGCCAGGCACTTAAGTGTGAATTGCAGAGTAATCATGTAGATGTAGATGTAGATGTAGGTTGTTTATGTATCCTATTAAAATCACTTAGCTTCACGAGTTTAAAATGATCATATTCAGACTAAAAAACTAGAAGCTACGGTTGTATAGTCGAGTACATAGTAATACAAACCTCTGCAATACAGACGCTTCTGCTTGTCATAATTATCACCCAAAAACTTTCTTCCGCGTTATGACGTTTGTGTAAGACAACTTTCGTTATCTGTAACCCACGACCTCTTTCGATGTATTTACTTTCTCTGTGACGTCCGATACGGAATATAGAGAGCGCTTCTCGGAAATTTCCGTCGCAGATAAAAATGAAGAGCTGCTGATAAATGCTTGCGCAAATAAATGTTTATGACCAATTTGTACCCACCATTCAGTGCAGTTTTTACTGCTACGTTTTAACTTGTAGCGGGCCGGTGTGACCGAGCGGTTCTAGGCGCTTCAGTGTGGAACCGCACGACCGCTACGGTCGCAGGTTCGAATCCTGCCTCGGGCATGGATGTGTGTGATATCCTTAGGTCATTTAGGTTTAAGTAGTTATAAGTTGTAGGGCACTGATGACCTTAGTTGTTAAGTCCCATAATGCTCAGAGCCATATGAACCATTTTTTAACTTGTATCTTCAAACAGTTGCCATCTCATCCTTCGTGTATCGGTCGAACGTGACTAGGCGGCTGAAAATGGAATAGGCAAAATTCGTATACAGTCGCATGTATTATTTCACGCAGTGGACAAAATCTCCAATTTAGTGTTAATGATATAATCTATTGCCATAGTTTGCAGCCCTAGATTGGTTTTCCAACTTAGGGTAGCGATCGTATCGTATCCTAATCATATGTCCTCGTACAGTCCGTGTCTACAACAGAAACCCTTACGTGTAGTACGTAAGTATCTAATAAGTAATGTAGCAGGGACCATAGTCCGACTCACATATTTCTTGCCTGAGTTTACTGAACATTCTTCAGTGATGTACTGTATTAAAGCTATGCTAGTTTTACAAGCTCGAAACGTTCTTCAAACTTTCTGCGTTTTGTTAAACACTCCTCTAGTTGACACATTAGATTATTACAACCATAATAACAACTTCTACTATCGTTGACCTTGACTTTAGACCACTATATACAAGACTTCGTCTTCTTTCTCATTTTTTTGTCCCGTGTGATATGATCTACAAATGATGAACAGTTACCCATCTGTGATATATTAATTAAATTACTTTTCACTGTGTCCCCGGCTGCCCCTCCTCTTGCTACAATTGCTGTCTTAAGGACCAAAGTCTCGTGAACTATGAATCAGTTACTTTCGTGAACTTTCTTCTGTGTATATATGTGTTCAAACAGTTGATGTGATCTATTTCTTTCGGAATATGGCGGACAGGTCTGAAGACGAGTGTGGAAAACATCCGGAAAGTAACCACTGGTTGCCAAGTGTACCAGAGTTAATTTAGAGTC
Source organism: Schistocerca americana (assembly GCF_021461395.2). Classification (NCBI taxonomy): domain Eukaryota; kingdom Metazoa; phylum Arthropoda; class Insecta; order Orthoptera; family Acrididae; genus Schistocerca; species Schistocerca americana. Next base: position 598,681,246 of record NC_060121.1, read on the forward strand.
CGTATTCACTCCGGTTCACTTGTGTCTTTGAAGCTAACAATGAAGTGCTCCTCTTTCCCGAGCTGTCGAAGCTTCTTTGTCGCCTTTCGACTCATAGATCGTACTCTGGTGGCAACATGTAGCCTCATGTCTGCGGTTCACTCCTTTTTCTATTTTGGATAATGGTTTTGCAACAAATGATCTTAATGATGTTAAAAAATGAGAACTAAACCCGCTAAACTAAATATGTTGACAACAGCGTGTCCGTAGAAAATTCAGATACAGCTTCCGTTGTAGGATATTGTGTCCCGCAAGGAGGTTTGGCATTACTCATTGTCGGAAGGGTTCCGTTGATTTAAAAAGAATTTTTATCGTAACGTACGTTTTCCATGACTGTAGGAATAGGTAGTTAGTGGAGTGACTACTCGAGTCAGATTTCATTCCAAAGTGGCATTTTACGTACATTAATAGCGATGAGGGGACTGTCATAGTTATTAAGATGTTCTGAATGGCACTCGATCTAGGAATATCTTTGTTACTTAGTTAGTTACGAAATTTCGTAGACCATATTCACATTAAGCTTTATAATGTGGATTATGTCAATTGAAAAAAGTAGGAAACGCATTTTAAAAAAGGATAAGAACATATTTATTTGGTTACATTCTGGTCATTTGCCGTTCTGTCTGTATAAATGACTAATTATTTATGTTCAAGAAGTCATGTGTTTTTAGATGGAGTTGTTAAAGAGAAACAGTTATACAAAGTTCAGAATATATCTGCTCTGTGTTAGATATTCCATATCCTTGATTAGATCGTCAAAGAGCTGTGCTAGCGGGGCTCCCGCTGCTTCGCTGGCGTAGACCGTATAGTCTGCAAGGTGTAAACACCATCTACACACACACACACACACACACATACACACACACACACACACACACTCCTCCCTCGCGTGCATCAATTGCGTAATGTGCTGGGCACCGAGCATGCTGAAACCATATATGTTGTCGAGCGTCCAGGGCAACATCCTGCAGTAGTACCGGCGGTTCCTGTTCCAAAAGCTTTCGATATTTGCGTCCATTCAACGTGTCGTCATTAAGATGCAGACCAATGAGTTTCTTCCCCATGATGCCACATCATACGTTAACCGACGAAGGACTTTGATGGCCAACTTGCCGTAACCAGTGGAGATTGTCTGCACTCCAGTAATGCATGTTATACCGGATAATGCTTCCATGGTTTCTGAATATAGACTCATCGGAAAGTAATACCTCGTCAAAGAAGGTATGGCTTGTTTACATTGAAACATCCCCTTAGAAAAATTAAGAATGACTGTACTGGTAAACCTCTTACGTTATTTGATTTTCAAACAGCTGGGCAAAACTGAACGTACTCAGACATTTCTCTCTTTACTTATTCTGATCAACACTAAACTGACACACAATATTTTCAGCGCAACGCAGTCTGACTTTCAATAGTCCCTATGAAAGAATGGCCCTGACTAATAATAACCTAGACCTTTCATGAATCATTTACCTGACAAAAATCTTCGTTACTCGAACTACTGCAATACAGCGAGCTGCCAGCTAAATAAAAGATTCAAACTACTGAAGGCACTAACTACTGATAGGCATAGTTAGCAAATGAAAGATTTTGATGGAGAACAAACAATGTATTTACCTTAATGGTGTTCAGAAGTTATATATATATATATATATATATATATATATATATATATATATATCCCCACATCCACTGCTGGCGGCTCACCTCCAACTGCGCAGCGCTACGCGCTTTTCACATCCAACTGCCCAACACCACAATAGCAAATATTTCAACAATGCAAATCAGCCACAGACTGCACACAGAACAGTCAGTGATTTTCATACAGAGCTCTATGTGGCGTTACCAACATGAAAACCTAAACAGCCTACTTACAACATTTGTTGACGTGCCCCGTAACAAAACACTACCCGGTTGTGGAAATCGGCTCCAGGAAGTTCTTAATGAAGTGACACGTGGCATGAATGATAATTACGACAATGCAGTATTTTTTACAATACTACCTACGGACATACTGGAATCGCGTTATAATTGTTGGGGCACTCATCCGTGGCTTGTGGTGACCTGCCGCTAGTACAGCAATTTCATCAGCTTCTCCTGCAACACACTTGCTTCGTTTCATTTTCCGGTCTATGCGCTGCCATCAGACAAAGGCATACACAAAATTGTAAAAGAACGAACAAGAGCGGTATTTCTCCGGAAAACGCTCAGCACACAAGGCAACAGCAGCCTCAAGATTTCTCCTACATTATCCGTAAATCAGGATCCTTTCAATTGTTTCTTTTATGTTAGCAATATTCATCGCCCACTTGCACACCTGTTCTCCAGATGACAGGCAGACCTGCAGGAAATAAGGATTGAGCAAGTATTGTAACGTTTAGAGTAGTGTGCTTCCTATTGTGATACGTCGTAGTTCGCTAATCGGCCACGGTGGCGCGTCGAGTAGTCCCCTGCTCGATATGTCGGAGGAGTGCAACGTTGCGAATGCGGTTTCCAAAATAAGTCATGAAGTACTGACATACCTCCCCTCACAGCATGGAGGTAGGGTCCCACGTGCCATTGGATATTCAAGGACCATTGACTAGCATGTTGTAAATTATGATTGTGTACCCATTTCTATTCCTCCAATTACAGTGCCATCTGCGACGAAACGAAGAAAATGCTTCAGACAAAACAACGTATGTCGATTTTGCTATAGAATCGTAATCTTCAATAAAATGCGTGGGTCCCCATTAAAGATTTCAAAGTTTTCTCCTGCCACTCACGCCCGGAGTCGGTCGAGTGTGGTATCATTGGATGTCCCCCTTCAAGACAAACAAATTGGAATTACAGATTTTTTTGATCCGTTGTTTAGTTTCATTAAGCAGATAATTTTTTTTTCTAGTGTTGTACTTCTAAATATACTGTTACTCTCGAACTCAGACAGACTTTGACAAGAAATTTCATAAGTGAATAAAAGTACCGTGAGGCTGTAGTCAATACTTGCAGTTGTTTGAAGAGATGTCTGCAGGATGTATGTGTGAAAAACGCACACGCATTTCTAATTATTTTCTTTCGCGGGATGAATACTTTTCCCTAAGTGAGGAGTTAACCCAGAATATTCTCCCTTAAGGCATCAGTGAATGAAAATACGCGAAATAAAGTTACTTATTGCTAGAGCCTCACAGCTGCTAATAGTTTTCATGGCAAAAGTAGACTAACTTAAATGTCTTAGCATGTCTGCTGTATGGATTTTCCAGCTTAATTTTTCATCAATTTGTGCAACTAAAATATTATAATTTTCTTATCTATTTACTATGCCTTATTGGTATAGAGGGTTAATAGAAGGTAGGATATTTTTAATAGTGAAAAACTGGGTGATCCGTGTTTTCATTATTTTCTTTGTTGATGTCACATTTCTAATTTTTTTTTCTCAGTTGCACAGTAGGGACCCGTATAGTGTAACAGTTACAATTTTTATAGTCCTTAATGTTAACCTACAGTCATTAGTGTCTACAATTTCATCTGCACAGTTTTTGCTGATTTCTGTATATTTGCATTCATAATCCTTTATCATGAACGTGACAATCTCAAAAGGACGAAGGGGGGAGGAAGCGACTATTACCAGATTTGACTACTATGTGAGACTCCGGGAAGCCTTCAGTGGGCAACAAATACGTTTTTCGTGTTTCTGATTAGTCTTTCGTTCGATCAGCATTGAAAAGAAACAGCAGAATTTCCTTAAACGTGGTTGGATGGGTAGGTCGTTGACACATTTCATGGTCAAAAGCCAAGGGATCATTAAAGTTTCGACTGGGTTTCAAGGCTAGTGATAATAAAGCAATAAGAATTATCGCGGAAGAGAACCAAGAACCTCATTTTGCAGCCGTTGCGCTGGCGTTAGTCAAAGGGGCTTAAGAATTTAACTAGTGTTGGGAGTTGCTCTGAATTCTCGAAATCGGGTAGACGGCCATAGAAGTTCGTGGTCGGAGGAGGCAGGTTGGGTGGATCCTGATCGTAGAGTCTTATCGAGAGTTCCGAGAGTTCTACAAGGGTTCTTGTCGTCTAACGCAGTCACGCTTGACTTCAGGCGCCAGCAACAGGCAGGCAGTTGCAACTTCCAGATTCGAGTTTACAGTGCCCTAACTACTACTATTCAGAGGTACTTTGCTCTGGATCATAAAACTAATGCCATGTTAGTTGGAGAAAGTACAGTCGAAAGCGTGAACTCGGTAACGATTCTTTACGTAGATATAGACTATGGTGTTTCTGCGAAATTGGAGCGTGTGATGTAGTACGATTCCTTTATATTCCTTTGAACTGTTCTCCTGTGAAACTGTAAATGTTTCAATTTCAGAATATGTTACAAGGAGCCAGTTAGTGGCTAAATAGAGACTGTTAGTGTTGTGTGTTCTCGGATAACTATAGCCCCGAGATGTAGAGAAAGAGCAGTATTTCGTTAAATATGGAGGAATGGATATATCGTTAACCGAATTCATGACCAAATACGAAGAAGTTATTAAAATTTCGTTGCGAAGTGCGCGTACGGCAAAGCATTAGGACTGAAAATGAGGGTTCACATTATTGGGTGGGTGATGTCCTGTTTGCAGCAGCTGTATGGCATTCGAGGTTGTACACAGGAAGAGAGGAGAAACCAGAAATTTATTAGTTGATGCAAATTGGGAGGGTAGGCGCGTGTGATAAGTGAGTAGGAGCATATGACGTTTGGGGATTGTGAGGGAGCGATACGATTTTAATGGAGCAGATATTCACGCGAGTTTGGCGACAGGTTGGATTACATCTTTGCAGTTCAGAAGGGTGATGGAGGAATGTAACCACATATTGCGCTGGTTACTAATTTTTGTACTCATTTGCATTGTTGATAAAACAGTGCACAAATTTTACGTTGCTAAAGAGTGTACGTATTACAGCGCATCATATGGGTGTCAGATGGATGTTGTTTTTATGGTCTTGAGTCAGCTAACTGGTTTAATGCAATTATCAACTATAGTCTATCCTGTACAAGTATGTTCATTTCTATGTGACTATCGCAACCTATACCCATTTGAACTTTGTCACCCTCTACTGATTTTGCGCCTCCCCCCCCTCCACATCCCCTAAACCAGGGCTTCACAACATACGTGCTCGCGGAGCAAGCTGTGAGCAGGAAGGGGCGAGCACGGAGCAGCGCTAGCACGCTACCCCCACTACCGGACCAGAGCGGAGAGTGGGGAGAGTCACGTGGGGCACACAACAGCTGCCGCCAGTCAATGTAAATCCGCGGCCACCTGCAGGGATATCTCTCACGAATTATTACTGCGACAAATGAAACAAAGAAAGGAGAATTTACACATGCCACATAATTTTATTAGCTTAGTGTATGGCTCTACATTCGCATTAATTTGTGAACTGTTACACAATAAAAGGTGTCACTGAAGTGTGGGATCCTCGGTTATCTTGCACTTTTTGCCCTTTACAATTGCGTCTATGTTCGGAGTAATTGTTCTTGTGCATTTTAGGCGCAGCGTGCAGTTTAAATTTCGATCAGACAATGCGTTTCTCAGGTGCGTCTTGTTACATTTCATTGCAGAGAACAGTTGTTCACAAACATACGTGGAACCGAACACTGATATTATTGTAGCCGCCAGTTTGTGCAAACGAGGAAATCTATCCTGAGGGAAGTGTCTGTAGAATTCCAAAATGTTTTTCTTGTTCTGAAATTTGTCTCTGTATTCTCTGTCACACTGCAGGTCAATAATTTCTTGCTGCAGCTCAGGACGAATCTCTTAAAACATTCGCTGAATATGGAGAGAACAAGATCAAAATCACTGTCTAGTGCTGTCAGATCTTGAAAGCGCTGATCAACTAAACTATGTGAATAACGTTCACAGTCTTTGTGAACATCTTGCATGGATGATAATTTAGGAAAATGAGCTAGGTTTCCTGTTTCCAGCTGACTCACCCAAAGTGTCAATTTTATGTTAAAAGCTCGTATTCGATCTATGAAATGAGTAATCAGCAGATCTTTACCTTGTAGTAAAATGTTCAAAGCATTCAGATGGCTAGTTAAATCTGCCAAGAACGCGAGATCACATTCAAACGTGCGCGCGCATTTCCCCTCCCTCCCCTCCCTCCCTACTCCGCGACCTTGCACCTGCTCGCGAGCACGTGCCTGAGCAGACGCGAGTACTCGCGCTCAAAACCGGCCAGTTGTTAAGCCCTGGCCTAAACACTTCCCAACGTTAGCAAACTAACAAATTTTTGATGCCCAGATTTCGCTCTACCAACCTATCTTTTCTTTCAGTCGTGTCATAAAGCTATTTACTCACCTATTCGCTTCAGTACCTCTCCATCGGTTAACGCATCTAATCTTCAGCTTTCTTCTGTAATATCACATTCAAAAGCTTCTTGACTCTTCATGTCTGTACTTTTTATCGACGAGGTTTCCTTTACGTATAAAGTTACATTCCAGATAAACGTATATTTAATCATCTATGTCGGCAGCCGCATTTGCAGATTAAATTGTGGACCTACAGGCACTCACGTCCACCTCTTATACAGACAACTGTTGTTTATAAATGTCCAGACATGTTTCAGCACTTACGTGCCATAGTCAGTACGTACGTTTATTTCGTTCTTTAAAATGCAAACATCATTGAATTTCTAATTATTGTAAGGAAATGTAGGCCTAAACGAGCTTTTCCTCTGTAGTGGCTATTGCCTTATCTTCTACATTGCTTGGTTCTCTAAGGCCTACTTTACCTTATTGTACACCGAAGCCGGCTGCGGTGGTCTAGTGGGTCTAGGCGCGCAGTCCGGAACCGCGGGACTGCTACGGTCGCAGGTTCGAATCCTGCCTCGGGCATGGATGTGTGTAATGTCCTTAGGTTAGTTAGGTTTAAGTAGTTCTAAGTTCTAGGGGACTGATGACCACAGAAGTTGAGTCCCATAGTGCTCAGAGCCATTTGAACCATTTGTACACCGAAAGATTGTCATCTGCAACTATATAATGTTACTTTGAGTTTGGCTGGCGTAAATAACAAGTCACTTTACCTGCAAACGTAATTCTGTTAAGTGAAAGAAAAAAAGATATTCGCGAAATATTTTCACGCAACAAAATTAGGTCTATACAGGAAGTGTTTCGTTCACTCGCCAGGCAAATTCACAGTAACATCAGTTAGTGGCAAATGACAAACCATCAGTATAAAATAATGTAAAGAATGTCCAGCAGAACTCAGAAATGTGTTACAACTGACATAAATTGTTCATTATAAGAATTAATACTTTAAAAATGCTTGCATTTTGGAAAACAGAATAAACCTACCCACTGCTGATGGCACAAAGGTTGAAAAATATGTTTGAAGATTTACACACAACAGTTGTTTGCATAGTGATACATGTTACGTAGGTAACCCGAACCATTCTTTATGTGGAGCGACGCAGTGTACAGGACACATGAACATGATTAGTATTAACATTAATGAACACTTTGCATTTTAGTTCTACTCGTGCAACCTCGTTTAGAAACGAGGTTTTCTTCAGGCCTCCAGTTTTTAAACTGAAATTCGTTTATGGAATAGAAGGAGTTGTCCAAGAGGAATGATTTTATGTTAGATTTGAAGCTTGCTTGGCTACCTGGCACATATTTTATGTTTATGGGGTAAATGATCAGTTTTTTTTTTGCTGAATATTTAATTCTTTTATGAGCCACAGACAGACTTAATAATGGCTAAAGAAGGATGGATTATTAATGATGAATTTCATTAGCCAATATACAGGGTGCTTCGTTAATGATGTTGCACACTTCTAAACGTTGAAGTGAATCTATGTACGGAAACGTCATCCAACAACGGTACAGAGCGACAAAGTTACAGGTGCCGGGGCCTGCAAATGTATTTATACACGGAGTGATTCCGTAATGATTTTACAGATTTTCAAGGATGATGGAGACGGATAAATTTGTCAATTTAAGGTAAGGATTCCTGGTTCGAAAACGAAGTTACATCATTCTGATAACTCTGAGAATGGAATAGATGTACTGGTACTGTTGTTGCTAAGAATGTGGAGTAGGCAACTTTTAGAGGTGCCAGCATGGTCCAAGACAAGAAAAAATGTCGTGTAAACATGGGCTGTTAAATGCATATCTGAGAAGTTATGATCACTTGCTCATCTTCGCTAGTGTGAAACACATCTCCTCTATTGGACAAGTGCTCATAGCTCTCAGGTTATGCTTTTTAGAGCCCATGTTCAGTAGACATTGTTTCTTGCCTTGGTCTCTGCTACCTCTGAAAGTTGCCTACCCTACGATCTCACCAACAACAGTATCGATACGTGTATTCCATTGTCAGAGGCATCAGAACGGTTTTCGTCCACAACTTCCAACTCATTCGTTTCTGGTATAGGGCCTTTACCTCAGACTGATACATTTATCCTTTCCCATCATTCCTGAAAGTTTGGAAAATAATCACGGAATCCCCTTCATATGCATACGTCTACAGGCGCCTTGGCTTACAACTTTGACTTTCTGTAGCGTTGTTGGATGATGACTTTCTGTAGCGTTGTTGGATGACTTTCTGGACATGGGTTCCTACGTAACATCTACTAAGTCCCGTCTACAAGCTGTAGAAATGTGTAACATGAATTGTGTAAAATCGTATATGTATTGTGACGATGCAGTTACAATGCATAACTCCTTGAAAAGGTACCTACATGACGCCCGCAGGTGAAGAGCACATATTATTCTTACTGCTCTCCTTTATACGATCAGTAGTATTTAAATAGTGATGAGATAGCACAGAATATTATTTCAGAATATGTTACTGACTCGGAATGTGCTTGTTTCAGTCCAAGTTTTCATCAATATGTACACCCGAAAATGTGTAGTACTTTACTCTGTTTACTGACTCTGGTTCATGTGCTGCATAAATTTTTGATATGACTTCACTTGTACAGAAACGAATATTGTGTGCTTTCTCAAAATTTAGGGAGAGTCCATTTTCAGCAGACCACTTACTAATTCTTTGAATAACATCAGTAACATTATCTTCCGTGACTTCTCTTGAATGGGATTTATTATAATACTACTATCGTCTGTAAAAGGTACCAATTCTGCTTTCTGAATCTTAAGTGGACGGTAATGCAGATACAGAAGGAGTTTCAGTGGAACCAAAATTGAATCCTGTGTGACTCCCTTTGTGATTTCTCCCCCGTCACTAAAATTTTCTATTCTTCCAACATTGTTTGAATTATGCAGCACTACTTTTGCCTTGTATTTGTTACGTGTGATTCAGACCAGTTGTGTCTAAAGCCATCGATTTCAAAAAAAAATCTGATTGTTTGTAAGAGTGTAAGGTGATCTACTCAATCAAACGCCTTGGAAAAAATCACAAAAAGTCCAGCTGGCGACTTAAATTCCCATAAACATACATTTCTTTTCAGGAGACATTATTTTAGAGTCTGTTTACTTTGTCCATTGTCAGTTACTTTGCTGCCTAAATTGCAGAACTGGTCCACCAACTTTAGCGGCCATTTCCGACATTCCATCACTGTTGTTTTGCTACTTTTAGCGTTCCGTATCTCATTTGGTAAAACCAGAACATTTATAGGATCACTTTGTTGTCCGGCCGTCCCTCTTTTTCTGTCTGTTTGGCTGTTAAAAACACTCTTTAGTCAAGAATTCGAAGTGAAATTTATGTCACTTACTGAGGTCGATAATCCCTCGGCGGTGTACAAAAATTAAGATTCCAAGTCAATGTAATCGAAAAGTAGGTCATTTATGCAACATATTTTGATATTCGCAAACTCACTCACTAAAACATGAAGTTTGCAAAAACAGACATAATGTCTGATGGGATAATCACAATCAGTGGTTTTACAATGTCATATGTGACGCAGCATGTGAGGGTTGCTGTGTGTGGACGGGCTACTCCTGTAACCGAAATATCAGATCAGAAGATGGTTCTAGAGGAACCGAAACCGGTCATATGAATAAAAATTTTGCAGTCAAGACGGATTATAAGTAACATTGTAAAACATGAAGGATACTTACTGTTGACTCAGAATCATGAAATTAGGCAAGAACGAACGTTTCAGGGTACAAGTAAAGGAAAAATCCGAAAACTATCAATTTGCAACTACACTGAAGAGCCAAATAAACTGGTACACCTGCCTAGTATCGCGTAGGGACCCGCGAACACACGACACAACGTGATATGATCTCGACTGATGTGTGAAGTAGTGCTGGAAGTAGCTGATATTATGAATATTGCAGGGCTGTCCATAAATCAGTAAGAGTATGAGGGGTGGAGATCTCTTGTAACAGCATGTTGCTAGGCATCCCAGATATGCTCAATAGTGTTCATGTCTGGTGAGTTTGGTGCCAGCGGAAGTGTTTAAACTCAGAAGAGCGTTCCTGAAGCCACTCAGTAGAGACTCTGGATGTGTGCGGTGTCGCATTGTCCTGATGGAATTGTCTAAGACTGTTGGACATGAATGGTTGCAGGTGATAAGACAGGATGCTTACGTACGTGTCACCTGTCGGAGTCGTATTTAGACGCATCAGGGGTCCCCTATCGCTCCAACTGCAAACGTACCACACCATTACAGAGCCTCCACATGTTTGAACATTCCCCTGCTGATACGCAGGGTCTATGGATTCATGAGGTTGTCTCCATACCCGTACACATCCATCCTATAGATACAATTTGAAACGAGACTCGTCCGACCAGGCAGCATTTTTCCAGTCATCAACAGTCCAATGTCGGTGTTGACGAGCCCGGGCAGGCTAAAACTCTGTGTCGTGCACTCATCAAGAGTACATGAGTGGGCCTTCGACTCCGAAAGCCCATATCGATGATGTTTGGTTGAGTGGTTCGCACGATGACACTTGTAGGCGCAGCACTGACATCTGCAGCAATTTGCTGAAGGGTCCTACTTCTGTGACGTTGAACAACTCTCTTCAGTCGCTATTGGTGCCGTTCCTGCATGATCTTTTTCCGGCTGCAGCGATGTCAGAGATCTGAAGTTTTACCGGATTCCTGATATTCACTGTACACTTCTGAAATGGTCCTATGGGAAAAATCGCCATTTCATCGCTACCTCGGAGATGCTGTGTCCCATCGCTCGTGCGCCTACTATAACACCACCTTCAAACTCACTGAAATCTTGATAACCTACCATTGTAGTAGCAGTAAGCGTTGTAACTACTCCGTCAGACACTTGTCTTTTATAGTCGTTGCTGACAAAAGCACCGTATGCTGCCTGTTTACATACCTCTGTATTTGAATACGCATGCCTATACCAGTTTCTTTGGCGCTTCATTGTATATCACACTGAATTAAATATTTTTTGTCATTTGTTATTCATCTGTCTGTCCGCCTATTAAAACCTTTTTTTTCTCTCAGAAATTACGACAGCAAACGCGAAATTATACAGAACAGTCAAAAGTTAACATTAGAACATTATCGAAAGACTTGGAATACCCGGAAACGATTATTTCCAGTATCGATAACGATAACAGGCGCAAATCGTCGAGATGTTCGATTTCCTTCATGGATGAACCATCTGTACACATAATTATGTTTCCACAGAATCCTCACATCGCTTGGCATTTTTTTATGACTATTCTGTAACCTCTTTTCGAGACATCACCTATGCATTTCAGCTTCTCGTCGAAGTTTTTCACCTTCGAAATTAAAATGCATTATACGAACTAGGTGTTTCTCGTCTCCAGTTGGATGATCCTGAAAAGGACGGTTATTAGTTATGTTTCCGGACATATTGTATATCACCTTTGACACTGTTGCTCGTTTAGCACCACCCAGGGGTCACATGTAGGGTAATTTAGGTTATACCTACGGACGTGAGCAACGATCGTCCCCCACACCCTCCTAAGGATTCGTTCACCATCTTCGAAATTACTGCTGTATGCCAAATTCCTCTATGCTAATGACATCGCACTGGTGGCATACAGCAGTAATTTCGAAGATGGTGAACGAATCCTTACAGAGGATCTGGAGAAGATGTCAACATTCTTTAAGACCTGGAGATTGTTCCCAAGCACATCAAAAACTGAAGTCTCTTGTTTCCATCTAGCGAATCGTGCTGCGAACTACAAACCAAGAGTTCTGCTCAATGGAGAAACGTTGAGGTACAATCCTTCCCCAAAATATCTTGGAATCTCTCTAGATAGAACCCTGAGCTACAAAGAGCACATCACCAAGCTTTCTCATAAAGTTGCTGCAAGGAACAACATACTACATAAGCTCAGTGGTACCACCTGGGAAACCTCTGCTGTCTGCCTGCGTTTAACTGGCACCAGTCTTGTGCACCCTGCTGCCGAGTACTGTGCACCTGTCTAGTTGGAAAGTGTACATGTGAAGAGGGTAGACACAAAACGTAACGACACAATGCGCTGCATTACTGGTTCCATCAAATCAACCCCATGCCACTGGTTACCTGTACCGAGTCACATCCTTCCACCTCATTTAAGGCGGAAACAAGCTCTAATGGGGGAGGCCAAGAAAATCTCTGCATCACCCTCTCTACCACTGCACCATCTACATCTACATCTACATCTACATACATACTCCGCAATCCACCATACGGTGTGTGGCAGAGGGTACCTCGTACCACAACTAGCATCTTCTCTCCCTGTTCCACCCCCAAACAGAACGAGGGAAAAATGACTGCCTATATGCCTCTGTACGAGCCCTAATGTCTCTTATCTTATCTTTGTGGTCTTTCCGCGAAATGTAAGTTGGCGGCAGTAAAATTGTACTGCAGTCAGCCTCAAATGCTGGTTCTCTAAATTTCCTCAGTAGCGATTCACGAAAAGTGTTGTGGGTTGGCAGGAGAGCCAACACCGTGTTACTAGAGGAAGCCGAAAGGCACGCGTTTTAGCTCACGCAGGCTGGCGTGAGGTCTGGAACAGGACAAGGAAATTAGAATGTGGAAAAACGGACGTAGCTGGTGGAATACTTAACTTTAATCCATTAATGATGAGCGTCGCTCTTGACTGTAGATTATTCACCATATAAATAGTAACTGAACATGGCGCCTTGCTAGGTCGTAACAATTGACGTAGCTGAAGGCTATGCTATCTATCGTCTCGGCAAATGAGAGCGTATTTTGTCAGTGAACCATCGCTAGCAAAGTCGGCTCTACAACTGGGGCGAGTGCTAGGAAGTCTCTCTAGACCTGCCGTGTGGCGGCACTCGGTCTGCAATCACTGATAGTGGCGACACGCGGGTCCGACGTATACTAACGGACCGCGGCCGATTTAAAGGCTACCATCTCGCAAGTGTGGTGTCTGGCGGTGACACCACAAAAAGAACGCCTCCTTTCCTGTAGAGACGCCCAACCGAGTTCCTGAAGCATTTCCGTAACACTCGCGTGATGATCAAACCTACCAGTAACAAATCTAGCAGCCCTCCTCTGAATTGCTTCTATGTCCTCCCTCAATCCGACCTGATAGGGATCCCAAACGTTCGAGCAGTACTCAAGAATAGGTGTTTTGAAATAGTATAATTACCACTACGGAATAGATAAAGTAGATTATCATGGACGCTAGCTATAGTAGGCATACATATACAGAGTGTTTCAAAGTCTCAGCGACAAACATGTAGGGGTCACAGGAAACAAGTTTTGTTACAGACAAAGTATTCGGCGACGCTTCCTTTCGATGTTAGGTGTGTCTAGTAATTGATTATGCCCATGAAAAGCATCAGGGCATAGATACTCTGTGACGCTCGTATGCAATGTGTGTCGTCTATAAGCCAGTTGTATGCCCCATGTGAAAGGTTATGCGCCGAGCATATGAAACATCTTTCTCCGCTTAAAGACACTCATTCTGAAGGTTTTATTGTTGAAAATAACTCAATAAAATTACTGTGCTACATAGTATGCAGGTGTGGCATACCTGGCTAGTAGGCCGTTGCAGTTCGATTAGATGTCGTGACCCAAGGACGGCGAATTCGATACAATGAGGTCTGGCGTCGCCGGGAACCTTAGAGAACGATTTGCCTTCAAGAAATGTTGTTCCCCATGATGCGATCTGTCACCGCTAGAAGTTTGTCGGAAAGACTTTCAAATGCCCTGTGTATACTTTAAACTATTGAACCTCTTGTTGTTGTGGTCTTCAGTCCTGAGACTGGTTTGATGCAGCTCTCCATGCTACTCTATCCTGTGCAAGCTGCTTCATCTCCCAGTACCTACTGCAGCTTACATCCTTCTGAATCTGCTTAGTGTATACATCTCTTGGTCACCCTCTACGATTTTTACCCTCCACACTGCCCTTCAATACTCAATTGTTTATCTCTTGATGTCTCAGTATATGTCCTACCAACCGATCCCTTCTTCTAGTCAAGTTGTGCCACAAATTTCTCTTCTCCTCAATTCCATTCAATACCTCCTCATTAGTTATGTGATCTACCCATCTAATCTTCAGCATTCTTCTGTAGCACCACATTTCAAAAGCCTCTATTCTCTTCTTGTCCAGACCACTTATCGTCCACGTTTCACTTCCATACATGGCTACACTCCATACAAATACTTTAAGAAACGACTTCCTGACACTTAAATCTATTCTCGATGTTAACAAATTTCTCTTCTTCAGAAACGCTTTCCTTGCCATTGCCAGTCTACATTTTACATCCTCTCTACTTCGACCATCGTCAGTTATTTTGCTCCCCAAATAGCAAAACTCCTTTACTACTTTGTCTCATTTCCTAATATAATTACCTCAGCATCACCCTGTTCCACTCCCAAACAGAACGAGGGAAAAATGACTGCCTATATGCCTCTGTACGAGCCCTAATTTCCCTTATCTTATCTTTGTGGTCTTTCCGCGACTACATTCCACCATCCTCGTTTTGCTTTTGTTGATGTTCATCTTATATTCTCCTTTCAAGACACTGTCCATTCCGTTCAACTGCTCTTTTATAAGCGGTCTCCTTTACAGATGAACCACATCTTCCCAAAATTCTACCATTGAACCGAAGACGACTATCCGCCTTCCCAACAACTGCCATTACGTGCTTGTCCCACTTCATATCGCTCTGCAATGTTACGCCCAAATATTTAATCGACGTGACTGTGTCAAGCGCTACACTACTAATGGAGTATTCAAACATTACAGGATTCTCTTTCCTATTCATCTGCATTAATTTACATTTATCTATATTTAGAGTTAGCTGCCATTCTTTACACCAATCACAAATCCTGTCCAAGTCATCTTGTATCCTCCTACAGTCACTCAACGACGACACTTTCCTGTACACCACAGCATCATCAGCAAACAGCCGCACATTGTTATCCACCCTATCCAAAAGATCATTTATGTAGATAGAAAACAACAGCGGACCTACCACACTCCCCTGGGGCACTCCAGACGATACCCTCACCTCCGATGAACACTCACCAGGAGTTCTGTCATCCGCCACAGAAACGATTGCGATCAAGATCAGCAAGTGTTACTGCAGGATAACTCATCGCGGATGGTTTTGATCTAAATGAAAGCTGGAAGCATGAATGGTCAACAAAAACATTGGGAACAAGAGCGCATCACCTTGATACCAAAAAGAAGCCAAAATGTTTTGACCTACCGAGGAACCTCTGGTGCCGGCTCAACAGGTTAAGGACTCGACATGGTTGTTGTAGCTACTTCAGGTGCAAATGGGGCTGGATCAGTTGACCAATGTGTGAATGTAATCAGGAAGAGCACAAAACTAACATCTTAAGAATCTTCAACATCGCAGTGCGTCAGCAAACGTTGGTTAATATATTAAAATACTAAAAAGCCCACCTCGATTGCGAAAAAAGCACCTAGTGGTAAGTGTTAACCCATGTTTCGGCGTAGATAACTACACCTTCTTCAGAACAACAATAAAACTCACAAGTGCCTAAGAATACCTTTGTCAATGATTAAAAGAACACCATAGCTATACATTTATAAACGAAAAACAAATGGAAACACAAACAGTACCTATGTACAAAGTCAAAACCACTACTTAACTTAATGGTATACGCTCCACCTCACACCGGTCTATGTTCGATGGGCAATGACCCGCCATAAACTGCAGCTACAAATGGTCGTTCACTTACAAGCCTGATCCGCTACCTATGCACATGCGCAAGACCGCACACGGTTGCTTATGCTTATACCTGCAGACTCGGCCCATCCGTACGCGCAAAGGATTTTTTTTTTTTTTTTCGTTCTAATATTCATCGAGTTACATCGAGTTACAGCTATCCCTCTTACACCAGATGTGGTAGAAACTGAAGTGGTCACACTCGAGAATATTGCTATAAATAATGGCCATAGGTAGTTGGTAAGACAGATGTATAACAAGAAAATAAATAAAAATAATATTACGTCTTCCAGCCTAGGGGATGCGTTAGATGACAAACTGGTGGCAACGATATCTATCCCTTACATAGGCAATATAAGTTACAAATTGGGGCGTTTACCCAGAGCCCATAATTTCAGAGTCGCCTGTTCTACTAATAATAGTTTACATAGGAATTTAATCCACTCCTTGCAGAGTAAGAGCGATAAACTTTCCCAATCAGGAGTATATAAAATTACATGCGGGGATTGTCCAAAATTTTACATCGGGCAAACGGGACGAGCTCTGGGTCTCAGGTATAAAGAGCATATTCCTACTAGAAGCGGTGACGGTATTAAGGGCTCTACTTATGCGGAACGCCTTGTACAAACGGCATATGCGCCGAGCCCTCCAGTTAATATCGAGTTACTTCATGCCGAGGTTAAAGGCTTAAAACTGGATGTTTTGGAAGAAATGCAGATCTTTGAGCATCTGCAACATGCTAAAGACAGTATCCTTAACGACCAACTCCAACTAAGAAACAGAAAATTTTTTGAAGGTTTCGCGCCCGCGCCTTTCCTTTGTTCTTCATACTTGTAAATCTGATAATCTGGGGATTCTCACATGGGTGCGCTGATTGGCGAGCGCGGTTGGTCAAGCTGGTCATCTTCTTTCTTTTTATCCTCATTTTCCGTTTACGATGAAGGTGATTTTAGCCCGTTGAACATCTCACGTTTTATCCCTATATGTTTATTACCACGACGTCCTTAGATTACGTCCCCCCCCCCCCCCCCCCCGCCCCAGGCTAACTACTGACTTTAGGTATAGTTTTTATGGGTTCCTCCTGTTGCCATAGGTAGCTTCGTATATAAGTTTCTTTACTAGCATAAGCAACCGTGTGCGGTTATCTTTAGGTTTCATGTCCTATTTAGCTCGTCTCTTGTTCTATCCATTCCATTTTTCGATATACGTTGATCCACGGTTGGGAATATATGGGCTATTTAGCCCCGACCCATGTATAAACTTTCTCGTATTCATATGCGCATGCGCATTCAAGTAACTTCCCTTGTCTTGCGCATGTGCATAGGTAGCGGGTCAGGCTTGTAAGTGAGCGACCGTTTGTAGCTGCAGTTTATGGCGGGTCATGGCCCATCGAACATAGGCCGGTGTGAGGTGGAGCGTACACTATTAAGTTAAGTAGTGGTTTTGACTTTGTACATGTGTACTGTTTGTGTTTTCCTGTTCTTTTTCGTTTATAAATGTATAGCTATGGTGTTCTTTTAATCATTGACAAAGGTCTTATTAGGCACTTGTGAGTTTTATTGTTGCTCTGAAGAAGGTGTAGTTATCTATGCCGAAACCTGGGTTAACACTAGGTGCTTTTTTCGCAATCGAGGCGGGCTTTTTAGTATTTTAATAAATTGAACATCTAGTCCAACGCTGTCCACTTCACTCATACCCTGGAATCCCCGACGACTTATTTACTCTCACACCCAGCTTAATTAATTGGTTGAAAAACACGGTCGTTAAGGATTAATCTTGGCTCATATCATATGCACAGGGTGATTCAGAAAGAATACCACAACTTTAGGAATTTAAAACTCTGCAACGACAAAAGGCAGAGCTAAGCACTATCTGTCGGCGAATTAAGGGAGCTATAAAGTTTCATTTAGTTGTACATTTGTTCGCTTGAGGCGCTGTTGACTAGGCGTCAGCGTCAGTTGATGCTAAGATGGCGACCGCTCAACAGAAAGTTTTTTGTGTTATTGAGTACGGCAGAAGTGAATCGACGACAGTTGTTCAGCGTGCATTTCGAACGAAGTATGGCGTTAAACCTCCTGATAGGTGGTGTATTTAACGTTGGTATAAACAGTTTACTGAGAATGGGTGTTTGTGCAAAGGGAAAAGTTCTGGATGGCCGAGAACGAGTGATGAAAATGTAGCACGCATCCAGCAAGCATTTGTTCGCAGCCCAGGAAAATCGACTCGCAGAGCTAGCAGAGAGCTGCAAACTCCACAATCAACTGTATGGAGAGTCCTACGAAAAAGGTTAGTTATGAAACCTTATCGTCTGAAATTGGTTCAAGCACTGTCTGCAGCTGATAAGATTAAAAGAATCGATTTCTGTGATTTTATCCTTGCTCAAATGGAAACAGATGAATCTTTCGTTTCAAAGATTGTATTTAGTGACGAAGCAACTTTCCACACTAACGGGAAAGTCAACCGTCACAATGTCTGTATATGGGGCACTGAGAATCCGCGGGAAACAACTCAGTATGAACGTGACTCGCCTAAGGTGAACGTTTTCTGTGCCATTTCAGCCAATAAAGTTTTTGGTCCCTTTTTCTTCAAAGGTGCTACTGTAACTGGACTACAGTATCTGGAGATGTTAGAGAATTGGCTGTTCCCTCAGCTCGAACAAGAAGCACAACAATTCATAATTCAGCAGGATGGAGCGCCACCACATTGGCACTTGTCTGTCCGTAACTACCTGAACGTCAACTACCCGAGGCGATGGATCGGCCGCCAGGCAGCCCGTGACAGAGCACTTCATCACTGGCCTCCAAGAAGCCCTGATCTTACCCCCTGCGATTTTTTCTTATGGTGGTATGTTAAGGATATGGTGTTTCGGCCACCTCTCCCAGCCACCATTGATGATTTGAAACGAGAAATAACAGCAGCTATCCAAACTGTTATGCCTGACATGCTACAGAGAGTGTGGAACGAGTTGGAGTATCGGGTTGATATTGCTCGTGTGTCTGGAGGGGGCCATATTGAATATCTCTGAACTTGTTTTAGAGTGAAAAAAAAACCTTTTTAAATACTCTTTGTAATGATGTATAACAGAAGGTTATATTATGTTTCTTTCATTAAATACACATTTTTAAAGTTGTGGTATTTTTTTGAATCACCCTGTATAATGCATAAAATCATTTGCCTTGTATCAACCGTATATTGTATAAAATCACCGTACGATTAAATAAAAAAAAACACAAAAAATAAACTTCGAAATCACTGGCTGAGCTGACTTCGCTCGTGACGGCGTCCTTCAGTTAGGCTACTACGAAACTGCCAGCCGACCGCGGGGTCTCGCCGGAGGTGTTTGCTCGCGATAGCCCGTGTACGTGCGGGTCGGGCAGTAGGCGGCGGCACTGTTTGGCTGTCGTGTCGTCACACGAGAGCGGCGGCGAGGCGCGGACTCGCAGCCAGCCTGCCTGCAAGCCAGATAGGCGAGCCGCCGCCGCAGCCGCGGCTGGCGCTGTTTGCCGTTCCCACGCGCCGCGCCGCGCCGCGCCGCAGTGCGCCAGGGCCGGCGGCCGCGCGTGGGCGCCGACACCGCCTGATACTCGTATCGGCTTCCTCCGCCGTCTGATTACACAGGCGGGCCGCCAGCCGTCCCCGCTACCGTAGTCCCCACACGTGGCACCGGCCTTGCGGCGCCGGGCTCAGCTAAGAATTCACCCTCGTCGGACGTCGCTTTCCTTCCCCTAGGCCAGTCGACAGGTACATCGGACCTTACAATGGTCCAACTGTTACGAACCTTTAACGTACACTACTGGTCATTAAAATTGCTACACCACGAAGATGACATGCGACAGAAGCGAAATTTAACCGACAGGAAGAAGATGCTGTGATATGTAAATGATTAGCTTTTCAGAGCATTCACGCAAGGTTGGCGCCGGTGGCGACAGCCACAACGTGCTGACATGAGGAAAGTTTCCAACCGATTTCTCATACACAAAGAGTAGTTGACCGGCGTTGCCGGGTGAAACGTTGTTGTGATGCCTCCTGTAAGGAGGAGAAATGCGTACCATCACGTTTCCGACTTTGATAAAGGTGGAATTGTAACCTATCGCGGTTGCGGTTTATCGTATCGTGACATTGCTGCCCGCGTTGGTCGAGATCCAATGACTGTTAGCAGAATATGGAGTCTGTGGGTTCAGGAGGGTAATACAGAACGCAATGCTCGATTGCAACGGCCTCGTATCAATAGCAGTCCAGATGACAGCCATCTTATTCGCATGGCTGTAACGGATCGTGCAGCCACCTCTCGATCCCTGAGTCAACAGATGGGGACGTTTGCAAGACAACAACCATCTGCACGAACAGTTCGACGACGTTTGCAGCAGCATGGACTATCAGCTCGGAGGCCATGGCTGTGGTTACCCTTGACGCTGCATCACAGACAGGAGCGCCTGCGACGGTGTACTCAACGACGAACCTGGGTGCACGAATGGCAAAATGTCATTTTTTCGCGTATCAACCGGCGTGATGGTATGGGGTGCCATTGGTTACATCTCTCGGTCACCTCTAGTTCGCATTGAGGGCACTTTGAACAGTGGACGTTACATTTCAGATGTATTACGACCCGTGGCTATACCCTTCATTCGATCCCTGCGAAACCCTACATTTCAGCAGGATACTGCACGACCGCATGTTGTGTGTCCTGTACGGGCCTTTCTGGATACAGAAAATGTTCCAGTCCTGCCCTGCCTGGCCAGCACATTCTCCAGATCTCTCACCAATTGAAAACGTCTGGCCAATGGTGGCCGAGCAACTGGCTCGTCAGAATACGCCAGTCACTACTCTTGATGAACTGTGGTATCGTGTTGAAGCTGCATGGGCAGCTGTACCTGTTCGCGCCATCCAAGCTCTGCTTGACTCAATGCACAGGCGTATCAAGACCGTTATTTTGGCCAGAGGTGGGTGTTCTGGGTTCTGATTTCTCAGGATCTATGCACCCAAATTGCGTGAAAATGTAATAACATTTCAGTTTTAATATAATATACTTGTCCAATGAATACGTTTATCATGTACATTTCTTCTTGGTGTAGCAATTTTAATGGCCAGTAGTGTATTATATGTAGGTGGCGTGTATTGCAGAACCTAAAGGTTTTCGAACTAAGAAATTCCTGTGTTAACTCACTGTAGGTGGAAGACGAAAAACCGTATTTTATTTCTGTTTTCTTTTCCTTTATAAACTTTTTCTCTTGCGTCTTACGACGAAAAGGACTCACGCCTTTCTTTTAGAAAGTAAGATCTTCTACAGTTTGATCTGATCAAACGTATTTGTATTCCATATACAGGGTGCTCCATCGATCGTGACCGGGCCAAATATCTCACGAAGTAAGCGTCAAACGAAAAAACTACAAAGAACGAAACTCGTTTAACTTGAAGGGGGAAACCAGATGGCACTATGATTGGCCCGATAGATGGCGCTGCTATAGGTCAAACGGATATCAACTGCTTTTTTTTTTTAAATACGAACCCCCAATTTTTATTACATATTCGTGTAGTACGTAAAGAAAAATGAATGTTTTAGTTGGACCACGTTTTTCGCTTTGTCATAGATGGCGCAGTAATAGTCACAAAGGTATGGCTAACAATTTTAGACCAACAGTTGGTAACAGGTAGGTTTTTTGAATTTAAAGACAGGACATAGATACGTTTGAACATTTTATTTCGGTTGTTCCAATGTGATAGATGTAACTTTGAGAACTTATCATTTCTGAAAACGCATGCTTTTACAGCATGATTACCTGTAAATACGACATTAATGCCATAAATGCTCAAAATGGTGTCCGTCAACCTCAATGCATTTGGCAACACGTGTAACGACATTCCACTGTACAGCGAGTAGTTCGCCTTCCGTAATGTTCGCACATGCATTGACAATGCGCTGACGCGTGTTGTCAATGCGTTGTCTGTGGATCACGATAGCAAATATCCTTCAACTTTCCCCCACAGAAAGACCTCCGGGGACGTCAGATCCGGTGAACGTGAGGGCCATGGTGTGGTGCTTCGACGACCAATCCACCTGTCATGAAATATGCTAATCAATACCGCTTCAACCGCACGCGAGCTATGTGGGGGGGGGGGGACATCCATCATGTTGGAAGTACATCGCCATTCTGTCATGCAGTGAAACGTCCTGTAGTAACATCGGTAGAACATTATGTAGGAAATTAGCATACATTGCACCACTTAGATTGCCATCGATAAAATGGGGGCCAGTTATCCTTCCTCCCATAATGCCGCGCCATACATTAACCCTCCAAGGTCGCTGATGTTCCACTTTTTGCATCCATAGTGGATTTTCCGTTGCCCAATAGTGCATATTATGCCGGTTTACATTACGCTGTTGGTGAATAACGCTTCGTCGCTAAATAGGACGCGTGCAAAAAAATCTGTCATTGTCCCGTAATTTCTCTTGTGCCCAGTGGCAGAACTGTGCAAAACGTTCAAAGTCGTCGTCATGCAATTCCTGGCGCATAGAAATATGCTACGGGTGCAATCGATGTTGATGTAGCATTCTCAACACCTTTTTCGAGATTGGCGACTGTCGCTCAATTTGTCTGTTACTGATGTGGGGATTAGCCGCAACACCTACTTGGGCATCATCATTTGTTGCAAGTCGTGGTTGACGTTTCACATCTGGCTGACCACTTCCTGTTTCCTTAAATAACGTAACTATCCGGCGAACGGTCCGGACACTTGGATGATGTCGTCCAGGATACCGAACAGCATACATAGCACACGCCCGTTGGGCATTTTGATCGCGATAACCATACATCAGCCCGATATCGACCTTTTCCGCAATTGGTAAACGATCCATTTTAACACGGGTGATGTATCACGAAGCAAATACCATCCGCGTTGGCGGAATGTTACGTGATACCACGTACTTATGCGTTTGTGACTATTACAGCGCCATCTATTACAAAGCGAAAACAGTGGTCCAACTCAAACATTCATATTTCTTTACGTACTATACGAATATGTAATAAAAATGGGGGTTCCTATTTAAAAAACGCAGTTAATATCCGTTTGACCTATGGCAGCGCCATCTAGCGGGTCAACCATAGCGCTGTCTGATTTCCCCCTTCAAGCTAGACGAGTCTCGTTCTTTGTAGTTTTTTCGTTTGATGCTTATTTCGTGAGATATTTGGCCCGGTCACTATCAATGGACCACGCTGCATTTACCAAGATACGAATAAGGCAAAAAAAAAAAAAAAAAAAAGGGTTTTAGACTTAGAACTTCACTGAACAATGTCTTGAAAAGTATACCTCTTAACACAATAATAATCCATACCCTTCAGAAAAATGAATTTACGTATGTATGAATGTAATTACGTTCCAGATTTCCTCCTATCCCACTAGACTGATTTCAACTTAACCTGGTATACATATCACTTATTGTCTGGAGATAATCGCTGTGGGGGGGGGGGGGGGGGGGGGTAAGAAGTACCTATTTATCAAACCGTGTCGGTAGGGTTCAAAAGGCAGTGTCGTTCCCAGAGTGGATCGGGGTCCTTTGGTTTGGAGCCGAGTGGAGGGTCTCAGCCAGAGGCTTCGTCGACTCTGTGGCGGTCTTGGCTGCAGATTTCTAGATTTGCGCTATTGGGTGGGGAATTGTAGGATGCCCCTACATAGGTCAGGGGTGCACTACACAAAGGAAGCGGCTACTCGGGTAGCAGAGTACTTGGGGAGTGCAGATGGGTGTTTTTTAGGCTAGGCAGTAGTGCGAGGTGTCCTTATGAACACTCACCAGTAGACGTGCAGGCAGGGAAATCAGGACACGCTCAGTGTAAAGACACTTCAGCTATCAAAATATTAGCAGTAAATTTTCAGTGTTCGGAATAAAGTTCCTGAATTTACTGCCCTCCAGGAAGCGTGTGGCGCGCAAATTATTCTCGGGACTGAGACCTGGCTGAACCCTGAGATAGGAAGTTCTGAAATTTTTGGTGTGGTTTGGAAGGTGTATCGGAAAGACAGATTAGACACCGTAGGAGGTGATGTCTTCATTGCAGTTGACAAAAATATTGTCTCTACTGAGGTCGAAGTAGAGTGTGACTGTAAAGTTGTCTGGACACGTTTAACAGGGCTAGGAGAAATAAAGTTAATTGTTGGGTGTTATTACCGGTCACCAGGTTCCACCGTGACAGTTCTAGAATCATTCAGAGGGAGACTACATTCTGTATCGCGGAAGTACTCGGATCATGCTAAATTAGTCGGAGGTGACTTCAACCTACATAGCATAGACTGGGATGTCTGTGGATTCATTACATTTGGTACAGACAAGCCGTCGTGTGAATTACTTTTGAACACATTATCCGAAAACTGTCTTGAGCAGCTAAATCGACAACCAACGCGTAATGGAAGTATTTTAGATCTGGTAGCCACAAACAGACCAGGCCTCATCGACGGTGTCAGTGTTGAGACAGGTTTTAGTGATCATGATGTTGTCATTACGTCTATGGTTACGAAAGTTAAAAAGTCTGCCAAGAAGGTTAGGAGGGTATTCTTACTAGAAAGAGCAGATAAGCAGTTGTTAGCATCCCACTTAGTAAATGAATCGACTTCATTTACTTCCGGTACGATGGGCTTGGAAGAATTATGGGCAAATTTTGAACACATTGTAAATCACGCGTTGGACAAGTGTGTGCCGAAAAAGTGGGTTACGGACGAAAAAGACCCACCGTGGTTTAACAGCGCAATTCGGAGAATGCTCCGGAATCAAAGGCAGTTGCACTCGCGGTGCAAGAAAGATCGGGAGAATGAGGACAGGCAAAAGTTAGTAGAGATTCGTGCTGCTGTAAAAAGCGCGATGCGCGAAGCATTCAATCACTACCACCGTGATACCTTAGCAAAAGATCTTGCTGAAAACCCAAGGAAATTCTGGTCTTACGTAAAATCGGTAAGCGGGTCGAAGGCTTCCATCCACTCACTCACTGATCAGTCTGGCCTGGCAACGGAAGACAGCAAAACGAAAGTTGAAATTTTAAATTTAGCATTTGAGAAATCTTTCACGCAGAAGGACCGTACAAGCATACCGCTGTTTGAGTCTCGTACAGATTCCTGTATGGCTGACATAGTGCTAGACATCCTTTGGGTTGTGAAGCAGCTGAATGGGTTGAAAATAAATAAATCGCCAGGTCCTGATGGGATTCCAATTCGGTTTTACAGAGAGTACTCTACTGCATTGGCTCCTTACTTAGCTTGCATTTATCGCGAATCTCTTGCCCAACGTAAAGTCCCGAGCGACTGGAAAAAAGCGCAGGTGACGCCTGTATATAAGAAGGATAGAAGGACGAATCCTCAAAATTACAGACCAATATCCTTAACATCGGTTTGTTGCAGGATTCTCGAACATATTCTCAGTTCGAATGTAATGAATTTCCTTGAGACAGAGAAGTTGCTGTCCATGCATCAGTACGGCTTTAGAAAGCATCGCTCCTGCGAAACGCAACTCGCCCATTTTTCACATGATATCTTGCGAACCATGGATGAAGGGTATCAGACGGACGCCATATTCCTTGACTTCCGGAAAGCGCTTGACTCGGTGCCCCACTGCAGACTCCTAACTAAGGTACGAGCATATGGAATTGGTTCCCAAGTATGTGAGTGACTCGAAGACTTCTTAAGTAGTAGAACCCAGTACGCTGTCCTCGATGGTGAGGGTATCATCTGGAGTGCCCCAGGGAAGTGTGATAGGTCCGCTGTTGTTTTCTGTCTACATAAATGATCTATTGGATAGGATGGATTGCAACGCGCGGCTGTTTGCTGATGATGCTGTGGTGTACGGGAAGGTGTCGTCGTTCAGTGACTGTAGGAGGATACAAGATGACTTGGACAGGATTTGTGATTGGTGTAAAGAATGGCAGCTAACTCTAAATATAGATAAATGTAAATTAATGCAGATGAATAGGAAAGAGAATCCTGTAATGTTTGAATACTCCAATAGTAGTGTAGCGCTTGACACAATCACGTCGATTAAATGTTTGGGCGTAACATTGCAGAGCGATATGAAGTGGGACAAGCACGTAATGGCAGTTGTGGGGAAGGCGGATAGTCGTCTTCGGCTCATTGGTAGAATTTTGGGAAGATGTGGTTCATCTGTAAAGGAGACCGCTTATAAAACAGTAACACGACCTATTCTTGAGTACTGATCGAGCGTTTGGGATCTCTATCAGGTAGGATTGAGGGAGGACATAGAAGCAATTCAGAGGCAGGCTGCTACATTTGTTACTGGTAGGTTTGATCATCACGCGAGTGTTACGGAAATACTTCAGGAACTCGGGTGGGAGCCTCTGGAGGAAAGGAGGCGTTCTTTTCGTGAATCGCTACTGAGGAAATTTAGAGAACCAGCATTTGAGGCTGATTGCAGTACAATTTTACTGCCGCCAACTTATATTTCGCAGAAAGACCACAAAGATAAGATAAGAGAGATTAGGGCTCGTACAGAGGCATATAGGCAGTCATTTTTCCCTCATTCTGTTTGGGAGTGGAACAGGGAGAGAAGATGCTAGTTGTGGTACGATGTACCCTCCGCCACGCAACGTATGGTGGATTGCGGAGTATGTATGTAGATGTAGATATAGATGTAGATGTAGCCACGGCGCACGAATACCCATAAATTATGCATCCATTATTTGAGAGTGAAAGCGCTTATTTACTTGTAACAAACTTTAAACATGATTTCAAACCTTCAAGAAACTTTTCCTCGCTGACAATTCCAAAAATTGTTAAAAGGAAAATCGTTTATCGCTTTCTACGCGTTTGCTGTTCAGGCAGTAAACAGCCGCGTGGAGCATTACGTTTCATTTTAATAGTAATTTAAAACTATGTTCGCACCACATATCGCAACCAGTATTCACTTATACCACTTAATGGGCCAGCAAAATTATATCATTGTACGACACGTAGTTTAGGAGATATGACGTCATGAACAGTGAAATGCGTGAAAAACTGCCGCATCATGAATGAAATTTAAATTTATTACTTCTTTGCCAGTAAGTCCATTCACAACACATTTCACATAAAGTATTCACATATACCATTTAATGTACTTAGAAAAATATATCATTTTACCATTCACAGTTCAGGAGATACTACGTTATAAACTGCAGGGCGAAATTCGCTAGAGATGCAGATGAAATATGTGTACAAGCACGTATGAAATACGCAAAACACACATGAAATATATTTGACATTTTTGTTCGAGAGCAAAGCCACAGGCAGAAAGCTCAGCCTAAACTTCTGGAAGGATTTCAACCGAATTTGGTACATATATTAGTCCCGATATGGAAAGGAATACCATGTGGATGAAAACCAGTAGCCTCGTATTGGGGTGGGGGTGATAACGTGGGGAGAGGACAGGGAGGATGAGACGGACAGACAGCGAGAGGGAGGATGAGATAGGCACAGATAGAACTAGATGGTTAGAGAGAGGGGGGAGGGGAAAATGAACAGAGAAAGGAAAGAAGAGGAGGTCCATAGAGACAGGGGGCGGGGGGGGGGGGAGATATGAGCAGAGAGAGGGAGTAGGTAGATATCGAGAGATGGAGAGAGAGAAGAGGAAAGAGGAACAGAGAGAGGCGGACGAGGAGAAGGGCAAAGAGAGGAGGAGTTGGAATTAGGAGGAGGTGTAAAGAGGGGGAAGGAGCAGGTGCATAGAGGGGAGCTTCCAAATGGACAGAGAGAGAGGGGAATTGTGGACAAAGGGATAGGAGGAGGTGGACTAAAACGGGAGATAAACCGGGAAGGGGAAGGGGGGGGGGGAGAAGAAGATGGGCTAATAGAAGATTGGAATAAATGCGAATCTGGGCAACGCCAGCTCAGCTATAAAGTTCTAGAAGGGTGCATTTATAAAAACCCCAAGAAGCTGGAAATAGGACGGAACAGATTTATTAACACTGTCTTATTTGCTGATGATTAAGTTCTCCTATCAGACAGTGAAGGGGCTTTACAAGAAAATATGTTAAATTGAATAAAGTTTTGCAAACTGTGCATAAATCTAGTGATGGCAAAGAGAGAAACACCCAAGAAGAGCTAAAGTAATGATAAACAACAAAATAATTTAACAAGTATATTCCTTTAAACATCTCGAAACACAGACATCAGTATAAAAAACTAATTCAGATGTGGTTCGAAACATACTGAAAAATAACGCTATAAATGGATCATGGAACAAATATAAAGAAGAAGATGATGCTATCACTAGACAATGTGGTGTCTAAACCTGTGATTACGTATGATAGTGAAAACTGGATCCTAAGAAAAGGCCATGAGGAAATAATTGAAGCAGCTGTGATGAGGTTTCTGAGGTCGCTTTTTGCGTTAAGGCTTAGAGACCTAATAAGGACTGAAGATGTAACAACTAGATGAAAAAACAATACTGACGGGAGAGATCAAATACTACAAAGAAAATGGCATGACTGCATTTAAAGGATCCAAATTACCGTAATTGTGGAAGTTCAAATAAACTATCGAGCTATTTTTTTTAACTTAAACAGTAAATAAGAATATGATAATAGCAACAGGTGTGAACCTGGCTTGGTGTATCACGCAACGAAACATAGTCTGGAGTACGGAAAGAATCTTGTGCCCCATATTTTTAATGATTCTGCTATTGTTTCCAAACTTCCATTCACGACACATTAAAGCGGAAGATATTTGCTCCTGAAAGTGTTTATAGCTTTGTGTCTACTGTACTGTGTCCAGAGAAGACTGTAACATATTTTTCGTTGGCAACCGTTGTTTCAAACAAAAGCAATGGAAAAATGTTCCCAGTTTGCATCAGTTACTTTATCCACTTAACGGCACTAAAGAATAAAGTTCTAGATTTTGTTGAAAGCGCTGAGGAAACATATGCGGCAATTATTAATATGTTACTACAGAACTTAGAAAAACACAATTTCGATATGAATGACGAGTCTCATTATTGTACTGAAAATGCTTGTGTGAAATTTGGAAAAAAGCATTTCATGTATCAGCTGCTAAGAAATAAAAGCGCTAACTTACTGAAAGCTAATTGTTCTAATTATATTATACAAAACACAATTAAGTCTGCAAGTAACAGATTAGATATTAATGTTGAAAATATAGTGTTCAAGATATATAATCACTTTTCTGTTTCAGCCATAATAAGAGAGGAATTGAAAAAGTTCTCTGAATTTATGAATTTGAAGTGCAGTGAAATTTTGAGGCATATTCTAGTTAAGTGGCTCTCATTAACATCAGCCATTTCTTGACTTCTTCATAACTGGGAAACAAAAGCTACTTCAGTCGTATCCCTGACTGTCTAAAATGACTGTCTAACATTTTTTGCGAAAGATAGTTCAGAGGAGGCCGTGTTACTATATTTCTCAACTCAAAAATCCAGCAGAGAAGGAAAGACAACTTATTTTGGTATGATATGATAGGTGACAGCCCCTGAGTTCCAAAATTTAGAAAAAGGTTGTGGAACTGTTTCGTCAAAGCGAAAATATTTGCATTGATAACATACACAGGGCATTCAACAATCACCTAGCAGCAGTGAGGACAAAGATGGCGATTATGTTGCAAACTGGCTTTAATTGTTTTCTTTTTTTTCAGTGCTGGAGCTAGGTGTACCTAATTATCAAAGTGGTAGGATTTTTGTCCAGTAACCCTGGTTCCAGTGCCTTTCTAGCGTGAATATTTCCATCCAGGTAGAATAAATAGTGTGACACAGGAAACGTACTCAGCAGAACTCCAGGCGACAATGAACTATGAAAGCAAGCTCTGTTCAGAATCACTTAAATTTACAAAGAGTAATGTTCAGTTACTAAAAAGTGCCAGAGGTTCAGTGAAACGCAATTAAAATCAATCTGAATTTGACTAACTATCCCTTGAAAATGATAAACATCTACTTTTTGTGTTCTTTAGATGTGTACTTCCGCATTGTTAATGTTTTTGTGCGCTATTAAATATATGGAAGAGCTATGTAATGTCTTGTTTGATATGATATGTATGTGTATTTCAGTTTCGAAAATATTGTTATAAACAAATGACGAGTCGTCATTCCTTTCTTGTTATTTCACAAAATATGACATCCCTACCTATCAAGGACACGTCTAACCCCCACCATGCAGAACTGCTACTGCACTGCATTCCAGAAGTGGTCCAATATCTTCATAAATCTGTGGCTAGCTCGAGTAGTCAGGAGTTTGTTTACACTACGTAAAATTACATCAAAACAGTAGAGATACACCAGCGCTAGCGTCTGGACAACATTTTACACAAAGGATGAGCAGTAGTGTCAGTTTTTGAAGGCATTGAATTCGTATATGGAATGAAGAGAATGTCAGGTAATAAGAATTGTCCCTTGAGCCTAGTAGTCTGTAAATTCGAGATCTGTAAAGAGAGAAATCTGTTACGTCTTCCTTGGCTTTATCTTTTACAAGCTCATGTTCGACTGGGTCCGGTTAGACATTAACCTGGAAAGCGCCCTTTCATCAGGAGGGATAACAAGCTTTTCAGAAGCTACTTACTTCTCGGTCACTATTTAGAGCGTAGCTAGCTGGGTCTTTCGAATTTTCTAGATTACGTCGGATAAACGCACCTGTCTTGAGGGAACATTGGTACTTATCAGCTCTCGTCAGTAATTACTATTGGGGAGAAGCCGAGGACTACACAGGCCACATTCCAGTAGAAGAAGCTCAATAATGTGACAAGAACATGTCAAAAAAAAAAAAAAAAAGCACAGAGAGTTGCCTCTTCAGTCTGTTAACAGTGATCTGAAATTTATGTATCTTATTTGCTTTCCCCTCGCTACATTTTTCGGTAGGCTTTAGTCGTTACGGTCCACAGACAATGAACCCAGACGTTTGGTTTCAACTAATTGGCAGCTTCGACATGTTCGACCGCCATATAATGCCAGTGTCTTTCTTATTGGCCATTACCGAGGACCTTAGTAACGGGGACGATCATACTTGATTCCGCTGGGGCCGCATACCACACGCGTGCCACAATACTAAAACGAATGCCTGAGCACTCTGTCTTTGGAATGTTGCCTAAAGGAGGCGGCGACGCTTCAAGACTAAGAAACAAGTAAATTTCCTACTTTCTTCGTATCAGCAGGTGTGTTAGATCGCATCAGTACATCAGTTCATAACAACAGAGTAAACTTTAAAGCATGGTTGGTGATGTAGTCATTAAGAGACGAAAACCAAGCTCTAGTAGTGTAAGGATAAGAAGGCTAATAGATGACCGAACGTGGATTTAAAACCAATTGCTTCCAAATTCGATACCGTCGTGGTAACTGGTGTGCCTCATCACTCGGATTTTTTATTTAATGCGTTTAAACTTAACCAAGGTGTAGCTCACACTATGTAACAGATATGAATCATGGGAAGAAACATCCAAACAGATAAGAGTTTGAGACTGAGTTTGCATGTTTGAAGAGAACAAAATACATGTTGCTGTTTTAATAGCACAAGAAATATACTGAAACATAGCACATACACAGATCTGTGATACTTTAAACCGCGGTACTTATGTTTTCTGCACGAAATAAATTCCACTGCTCTTCTTGGGCTACTCTGAACACTGTTAGGTTCTGTTACTTTAAGGACTGCAAGGAAATACAAGTTTCTCTACAGCGTTGCTCAGACCGGCGCATCGAATGTACATCCTCTTGTAACCACATTAACGTACTCATGGGGGTCCAGTGTGGGCTGAAATTATTGTATAGCAGCGAAACTTGGTAGATATTCTAATGCGCTGAAAAAAAAATAGTTTTAATTTTGGTCACCAGGTGCAACTCTGGCACTGTGAATCCAAGAAATATGTATGTTTCAGCATACAATGGGTTAGGAACGAGATTTGGATAGAAAAGGTCAAGTAAGTGAGAAAGGCATAATGTTGATTTCATTATTAATCGCGGCTCTTACAGTTTATTCAGTATGAGCACCGGAGACGACGTATAGATGTTTCATCAATAAAACGACTTGAGCAGCGTTTCCCCACAGGAATCTGAGAAACGCGTTCCTGTAGGCTGGCCTTCAGATCAAGTAGACACCGAATGTGTCCCTTGTAGAAGCCTTCTTTTAAATATTCCCAGAGCCAAAAGTCACATGAATCCAAGTAGGTGATCTCGCAGGCCATGCATCTGGAAAACCTCTGGAGGTAAAACGTTGATGAAAGGTTGTATTAAGCAAGGAGGTCGCGATAACGCGCTGACGGCACGGTACACCTGACAGGCCCTCTGCGTGTATGAACGGACCGAGAATAAAGATGCCTGCGAATTCATACCACACCTTCATTCATGGCGACTGCAGTGACTCTTCGTGAAGAACACGCGATTTAACGGTACCCCAAATCCTCCAGTTCTTTGTATTCACTGCACTCTGTAAATATCAGGATGGTGTATCATACCTTACAATAGGCAAACCATGATGTTGATGATGGAAAGGGTTCCTTGCAAGGTGATTCAAGAGACGAAGCATTATGGCTACCTACTTAAAAGCATGTAGGGCAACCTTTGGAACAAATACGCAATTTTTCATGGAGTCGATTCCACAAGTCCTCGATAGCTTTCAGGTGGTAGGTGCCACTGAACAGTGTTCTCCGAAACACTTGTGCCTGCTCCCTGTCGTCAGATCTGCCCAAGGTAGTCGTATTTCCTACTGTACAGAACGAACAAGTTTGTGATCACCATGTTCTGTGATGAGGTGTTAATGTTCAAATGGTTCAAATGGCTCTGAGCACTATGGGACTTAACATCTATGGTCATCAGTCCCCTAGAACTTAGAACTAGTTAAACCTAACTAACCTAAGGACATCACACAACACCCAGTCATCACGGGGCAGAGAAAATCCCTGACCCCGCCGGGAATCGAACCCGGGAACCCGGGCGTGGGAAGCGAGAACGCTACCGCACGACCACGAGCTGCGGACGGCGTTGATGTCCAACACCTTGTATCCTACTCATGGCTTTGAAGTGTTTTCCATCGAAGTTCACGACAGCATCATGGCAATAGCCGACCAGCTTCGCCGTTTCTGAGATTCTTGTTCTCAGGCCATAAAAAGCTAACCTTCTCCCCTTCTGTCAATCGTTTTCCCCATTAGTGACGTGTATCGTCGCTAAAATTATTGTCCTTTCCGATCATATACTTCCCTTACAGTGTCATGTGCCAGCAGCCGGGGCCCACGGGAAGTCAGAGGCACAGAAGCACATGCATACCGTTATTAACAAGCCCATGCTTGCCTGTAAGCAAGGCAGGAAAGCTGCCCGATTGACCACCAGAGCGGGCAGACTGCTTTACTTCCATCCAAGAAGTTTATTCTGTACTCGTTCATTACTGACGAAAACCATTTTTCTACCCAAGTATCACAGGAAGAAGCTCATTGAAATATATATTCATTTTGGGTTACTGTAGGCCATAAAATGGTGGATTTTTATTTTTTCCCTTTTCGGCGTTTTTCGGGCCTATTTATTTATTTTAATATGAACTATCTTCTCTGTAACTTCACCCACTTCCGACTATTACTGGCTATTCTCAGTTCGAACGATGATCAGGCCACCTCTGTACATGTTTTCTGTAGTAAACAGAACCTTCTCTGAAAGTCGAGCTGCGTTTTACTACAACGCCAACTAACATAAGAATTTGGAAGTCTTGTTTCTGTAACCTTGATTTGTTTCAACCAGATATGGCCACAGGTAAACCAATTTCAACGTACTTCTTCCAGGATGTGTTTTCAGGGTTCACTGAATTCGTTAAAGTGGCCAAAATAGTTTATTCTAAACTCTCCGAAAGTATTTTAGCAAATACGAAGTTAGATTTTCATATTGTATTAATCTAAAAAGTACATGTCTGAACGAAGAGGTTTTCCTTTCATATTAACCTTTCTTCGCACTACTTTGCATACCATCAGAATATGGTTTTTAATATCCATTGAGCCATATTATTTTCCCTATTTCAATAAATGATTGCCCTAAATTTGGAAAGCTTGTTTACTGCAACCATGAAAGATCTCGAGTCGTTAGCAC
The DNA here is from genome assembly GCF_021461395.2 of Schistocerca americana. Lineage (NCBI taxonomy): Eukaryota > Metazoa > Arthropoda > Insecta > Orthoptera > Acrididae > Schistocerca > Schistocerca americana. The sequence continues at coordinate 598,715,383 of NC_060121.1, forward strand.
ACATTTCCATACACCTGTCAGCCACTGAGTCTTTGCCCCGTTTCAAAATATTTATCGAGTGAGGACTATAATGGTGAAATTTACAAACATGTCGTAACACGTAGAGAGCTTTCCGGTTGAGTGTTCAGCAACTTCTTATACAATTGGCATTGTGAGACACCCACCGAATTATTTGAATCTGCTACATAAAGACACGACAACTATTCCCCTGCTGAACTTGCACTCTGTTTAATGACTGATATAAATCCAATTCTTAATTTCTCCTCAATCTCCTTCAAGTTTGGTATGTTCATTTTGCTGTTCCCACCGTTATGATAACTGACATGCAGTGTAACTACCTATGAAAAAATATACCTGACTAGTGACGTTGGATTGGTAGCGCAACCAGTTGTCAGGCTGAGAGAGTGAACGGGTCACGTGAAGGTTGCCAGACTTGCCAAAAGTCTAATTGGCCTGCTTTAACGCCTGTGCTTCAGTACACGTTGCGGCAGGTTGAGGTGCTTAAACGGTTGCGGCTGAGGTAGGGGCATGCAGGCTAGAAGGAGAATTTGTACACCTTTGTGGGAAATACGAATCTCAGAACGAACATGTGACGTCACACTAGTTGCCTTGACTGACATACATTGCGAACGCTCGGTTATGTCTGGCGCCAGGAGGAAATCAGTATGTGCATGGGCATATACCATTAAAGTCATTAATGTTGCCATGTGTTATGGAAAGCGTAAGTCTATTTAAATGCACAGCTACGAAGTATTACACTGGTCTAAAATAGTAACTCACTCCCCGCTGGAGAGGTCGCTGCAACTCGGAAGACCTTTAGTGTCACCTGCTGTAACACACACTACGAGGCTCATGTACTTAGTTCGTGTGCAGCAACGCCAGCAACCTGGATTTATACTCGCGAAGGACAGTGGTCATAATGCATGTTCTACATATGCTACACTTACGATAAGTAGTGATCCGTGAGTCATGATAATGAGGGCGCTAAAGGAGGGCGTATTTAGTAGCGGTGTTAAAGTTTGTCGTGTGTGGGTGATATGTTACATGATGTATCCAAGAAAAGCCTGAGATAAGACTTGGATTATCTTTTTAAATAATATATTCAAATAAATATGTACTGAAGCTGTCATGAATTTAGAGTCTGTTGGAATGTGGGTAGATTTGTTGAGATTCATGTGTCAGACTAGGCAACAGCTTACTTAGAAACCATCATGGCCCATGTAAATATCTAAGTAACTAAATACACGGCGGCAGTAGAATCGGCCTCAAATGCCGGTTCTCTAAGTTTCCACAACAGAGACTCTCGAAAAGAGCGTCGTCTTCCCTCCAGGTATTTCCACTCGAGTTCACGATGTATTTCCGTAATACTTGCGTGCTGAACGAACCTACTGGTAACAAATCTAGCAGCACGCCTCTGAATTGCTTCGACGCCTCTTTTCAATTCGTTCTTGTGGGACTCCCAGTCACTCGAGCAGTACTGAAGACTGGCTATACTAGCCTTCTATACGCTTTCTACTTTATAGATGAGCTACACTTTCCCAAAGTCCTTCCAATAAAACGGAGTCGAGCATTCTCCTTCCCGACTACAAACATGACGGGCACGTTCCGTCTCATATCTCGTTGCAACGTTATGCTTGGACATTTAATCCATGTAACTGTGTCGAGCTGCACATCATTACTGATGTATTCGAATGTTACATGATTGTTTTTTGCGATGCATCCACTGTCATTCATCACACGAATCTGGTCTCCCTCTTGCAGTCAGTTAAGGACGACACCTTTCCGTACACAACAGCGTCATCAGCAAAAAGACGTTAACTGATGTTCACCGTGTCTGTCGGATCGTGTACGTATGCAGGCAATAAGAGCGGCCTTGTCAAAATGGGGCATTCACGACGATATCCTTATCTCTGAGGAGGACTCAAATTTATCTGTATGGTTTGTTTCAAATATGTTTAGTTTCTTACCTTTAGTTTGGGTATTAGATCGCTGATGTTCGTTTATGAACATGATGATGTTCGTTTATGAACATAAGGTTCTGTTCCACGCAGACTAGCAGCTACTGCTGATGTATGTTATTTTTCGTTCTTCATACTGTCGACAAGTGCGAGAATTATTCCACAATCAGATTGAAAGTATATGTACCCACGTTGCCGACAAGAATAATGTACAGAAGAATGGAAAAGAAAATTGAGAATCACTTAGATGACAGTCAGTTCCGTGATAACAGAAGGAAGACTAAAGAAAAATCAAGATACTTTCATGAGATTTGTCGACCTTGAAAAAGCGTTGATCAGTGTAAAATGGTGCAAGATGTTCGAAATTCTGAGAAAAGTGTGGATAAGCTATACGGAAAGACGGGTAATACACAATATTTAGAAGAAGCAAGAGAGAATAGTAAGACTGGAAGTGCAAGAGCGAAGTGCTCAAATTAAAAAGGGTGTAAGACAGGGATGTAGTCTTTCGCTGCTAGTGTTGAATCTATACATCGAAGAAGGAATGACGGAAATAAAAGAAAGGTCCAAGATCGGGATTAACATTCAACGCGAAAACACATAATGATATAATTTGCTAATGACATTGATATCCTCAGTGAAAATGAAGAAGTATTACAGGGGCTGTTAAATGGAATGAACAGCCTAAACAGTGCAGAATATGGACTCAGAGTAAATCGAAGAAAGACGTAAGTAATGAGGAGTAGCAGAAATAAGAACAGCGAAGAATTTAACTTCAGAATTGGGGATCATAACGTAGATGAAGTTTAGGAATTCTGCAACATAGGCAGAAAAATAATCCATGATGGACGAAGCAAGGAGGACTTAAAATGCAGTCTAGCACTGGCGAAAAAGGATATTCCTCTCCAGGAGAAGTCTAGTATTACCAGATACAGGCTTTCATTAAAGAAAGAAATTTCTGAGAATGTACATTTTGAGCAAAGCATTGTAGAGTAGTGAAACGAGGACTATATGAAAACCGGAACAAAGGAGCATAGAAGTATTTGAGATCTGGTGCTACAGAACAACGCTGAAAGTTAAGTGGAATGGTAGGATAAGAGATGATCAGGTTCTCCTCAGAATTGGCAAGAAAAGGAATATTTGGAAAACATTGACAAGAGGAAAGTACAGGCTGATGGGACATCTGTTAAGACATCAGGGAACAGCATCATGACACTAAAAGGAACTGCAATGGGCAAAAACTGTGGAGGAAGACAAAGATTGGAATACACTACTTGCCATTAAAATTGCCACACCAAGAAGAAATGCAGATGATAAACGCGTATTCATTAGACTAATATATTATACTAGAACTGACATGTGATTACATTTTCACGCAATTTGGGTGCATATATCCTGAGAAATCAGTACCCAGAACGACCACCTCTGGCCGTAACAATGGCCTTGATACGCCTCGGCATTGAGTCAAACAGAGCTTGGATGACGTGTACAGGTATAGCTGCCCTTGCAGCTTCAACAGGATGGCGTGTGCAGGTACAGCTGCCCATGCAGCTTCAACACGATACCACAGTTCATCAAGAGTAGTGACTGGCGTATTGTGACGAGCCAGTTGCTCAACCATCATTGACCAGACATTTTCAATTGGTGAGAGATCTGGAGACTGTGCTGGCCAGGGAAGCAGTCGAACATTTTCTGTATCCAGAAAGGCCCGTACAGGACCTGCAACATGCAATCGCGCATTATCCTGCTGAAATGTAGGGTTTCGCAGGGATCGAATGAAGGGTAGAGCCACTAGTCGTAACACTTCTGAAATGTAACGTCCAATGTTCAAATTGCAGTCAATGCGAACAAGAGGTGACGGACACGTGTAACCAGTGGCACCACATACCATTACGGCGGGTGATACACCAGTATGGCTATGACGAATACACGCTTCCAATGTGCGTTCACCCCGATGTCGCCAAACACTGATGCGAGCATCATGATGCTGTAAACACAACGTGGATTCATCCGAAAAATGACGTTTTGTCATTTGTGCACCCAAGTTCGTCGTTGAGTACACTATCGCAGGCGCTCCTGTCTGTGATGCAGCGTCAAGGGTAAGGGCAGCCATGGTCTCCTAGCTGATAGTCCATGCTGCTGCAAACGTCGTCGAACTGTTCGTGCAGATGGTTGTTGTCTTGCAAACGTCCCCATCTTTTGACTCAAGGATCGAGACGTGACTGCACGATCCGTTACAGCAATGCGGATAAGATGCCTGTCATCTCGACTGCTAGTGATACGACGCCATTGGGATCCAGCACTGTGTTCCGTATTACCCTCCTGAACCCACCGATTCCATATTCTGCTAACAGTCATGGGATCTCGACCAACGCGAGCAGCAATGTCGCGATACGATAAACCGCAATCGCGATAGGCTACAATCCGACATTTATCAAAGTCGGAAACGTGATGGTACGCATTTTTCCTCTTTACACGAGGCACACAACATCGTTTCACCAGGCAATGCCGGTGAACTGCTGTTTGTGTATGAGAAATCGGTTGGAAACTTTCCTCATGTCAGTGCGTTGTAGGTGTCGCCACCGGCGCCAACCTTGTGTGAATGCTCTGAAAAGCTAATGATTTGCATATCACAGCATCTTCTTCCTGTCGGCTAAATTTCGCGTCTGTAGCACGTCAGCTTCATGGTGTAGCAATTTTAATGGCCAGTAGTGTATATCGAGCAAATAGTTGAGTTCGTGAAGCGAAAAGGTTGGCACAGAAGATGAATTCCTGTGAATCGTAAGACTGATGACGTCGCCCCCCCCCCCCCCCCCCCACTCCAAAAAAAATAAATAAATAAAAATAAAAGTTCTGCCCTGTCTTAAACGTCTGCCCTCTGCGGAAGTCCGACACATCCTTCAGACTCGTCTTTCTAGTTTGTTCGGAAATCTGCGTCGGAGATATACAGGCGAGAGCGCCGAGATACCGACGTGTGCGTGGCCGCGTACACGGATGCGTCACGCAGTCCGTGAGTCACGCGGGGGGCAACCAGGGAGGTGCGGAGGCGGTGTGGCGGCGGCAGCTGCAGCTGCGATGCGGCCGCGTCTCAAGTCGCCGCCGCCGGCAGCCGGTCTTCCCGGAGAGGCGAGGCGAGGCGAGGCGAGGCGGGTCCAGACATGCTCGGCCGCTGACCGAGGCTGCAGGCGGCTCCCACACTGAGCACTGCCCCTCATACTTCCGACGTCTGACGGCTGAGCCGTCATTTGTCTAGCGATGGCTGATCTCTGCTAAACACACTATTCGCCATAAGTATGCCCTCACGATGGATCTTCGCCACTGCATTGCAACAAGAACGCACGCGCACAAATTAGTGGATAGAACGCTACTACACGCGAGTGCGCTATCGAGTGCACACATTGCTCGACTGTTCAAGCAGTCTGATAGGCATCCATTTCTTTGCTCTGCAGTTTGTGCTACGTTCATTCTGACGAAAGGTGGCAGAAAAAGAAAACACGAAGACTACTACGGGTAAGGCAGTATCTAAACTGAAGAATCAAAGAAACTGGTACACCTTCCTCATATCGTGTTGGGTCCCCGCGAGCACGTAGAAGTACCGCAACACAACGTCGTGTGGACTCGACTAATGTCTGAAGTAGTGCTGGAGGAAACTGACACCATGAATGCTGCAAAGCTGTCCATAAATTCGTAAGAGTACGAGGGGGTGCAGAACTTTTCTGTACAGCACGTTTCAAGGCATCCCAGATATGCTCAATGATATTCATGTCTACATCTACATCTACATCCATACTCCGCAAACCACCGAACTGCGAGTGGCGGAGAGTACATTGAGTACCTCTATCGGTTCTCCCTTCTATTCCAGACTCGCGTTGTTCGTGGAAAGAAAGATTGTCGGTATGCCTCTGTGTGGGCTCAAATCTCTGATTTTATCCGCATCGTCTCTTCGCGAGATATGCGTAGGAGGGAGCAATATACTGCTTGACTTCTCGGTCAAGATCTGTTCTCGAAACTTTGAAACGTCCCCTTAGAAAAATTTATGAATTACTGTGCTGATAAAATTCTTACGCTGTTTTATTTTCAAACAGTTGAGCAAAACTGAACGTACTCAGACATTTCGCTGTTTACCTATTCTGATCAACACTAAACTGACAGCCAATATTTTTTAGCGCAACGCAATCTGACTTTCAATAATCCCTACAAGAGAATGGCCCTGACTAACAATAACCTATACCTTTCACGAATCACTTACCTCACAAAAATCTTCGTTACTCGAACTACTGCAATACAGCGAGCGCCACTACCGTCAGTTAAATAAAAGATTCAAACTACTGAAGGCACTAACTGCTGATAGTCATAGTTAGCAAATGAAAGATTTTGATAGAGAACAAACAATGTATTTACCTTAATAGTGTTCAAAAGTCATTATATATATCAGTTCATGACAGCCAGTCTTACGAATTTACTGTCTCTGATGGACACACATCCAGATCATCTGCTCTCAAAACTTCGCCATTTCTCTCCCCACATCCACCACTGCTGGCGGCTCACCTCCAACTGCGCAACGCTACGCGCTGTTAACATCCAACTGCCCAACACTACAATAGCATATACTCCAACAATGCAAACCAACCACAGCCTTCACACAGCACAGTCAGTGATTTTCATATAGAGCGCTACGTGGCGTTACCAGCATAAAAACCTAAACAGCCTACTTACAACTTCAACAAAAGCCCGTACCGAACTACTGAGGGTGTCTCTTGCAGAGTCTTCCACGTGAGTTTATCTATCATCTCCGTAACGCTTTCGCGATTACTAAATGGTCCTGTAACGAAGCGCGCTGCTCTCCATTGGATCTTCTCTATCTCTTCTATCAACCCTATTTGGTACGGATCCCACACTGCTGAGAAGTATTCAAGCAGTGGGCGAACAATCGTGCTGTAACCTACTTCCTTTGTTTTCGGCCTGCATTTACTTAGGTTTCTTCCACTGAATCTGGCATCTGATTTACCGACCATTAATTTTATATGTTCATTCCATTTTAAATCACTCCTAATACCTACTCCCAGATAATTTATGGAATTAGCTGCTTACAGTTGCTGACCTGCTATATTGTAGCTAAATGATAAGGGATCTTTCTTTCTGTGTATTCGCAGCATATTACACTTGTCTACATTGAGATTCAATTGCCATTCCCTGCACCATACGTCAATTCGTTGCAGATCCTCCTGCATTTCATTGCAATTTTCCATTGTTACAACCTCTCGATATACTACACCATCATCCGCAAAAAGCCTTAGTGAACTTCCGATGTTATCCACAACGTCATTTATGTATATTGTGAATAGCAACGGTGCTACGACACTCCATTGCCGCACACATGAAATCACTCGTACTTCGGAAGACTTCTCTCCTTTGAGAATGACATGCTGCGCTCTGTTATGTAGGATCTCTTCAATCCAAGCACACAATTGGTCTGATAGTCCATATGCTCTTACTCTGTTTATTAAACTACTGTGGGGAACTGTATCAAACGCCTTGCGGAAGTCAAGAAACACGGCATCTACCTGGGAACCCGTGTCTATGGCCCTCTGAGTCTAGTGGACGAATAGCGCGAGCTGGGTTTCACACGATCATCTTTTTCGAAACCCATGCTGGTTCCTACAGAGTAGATTTGTAGTCTCCAGAAAAGTCATTATACTCGAACATAATACGTGTTCCACAATTCTACAACTGATCGACGTAATAGATATAGGTCTATAGTTCTGCACATCTGTTTGACGTCCCTTGTTGAAAACTGGAATGACCTGTGCCCTTTTCCAGTCTTTTGGAACTCTACGCTCTTCTAGTCCTACGGTACACCGCTGCAAGAAGGGGGGCTAGTTCCTTCGCGTGTTCTGTGTAAAATCGAACTGGTATCCCATCAGGTCCAACGGCCTTTCCTCTTTTGAGCGATTTTAATCGTTTTTCTATCCATCTGTCATCTATTTCGGTATCTGTCGTTTTGTCATCTGTGCGACAATCTAGAGAAGGTTCAAATGGCTCTGAGCACTATGGGACTCAACTGCTGAGGTCATTAGTCCCCTAGAACTTAGAACTAGTTAAACCTAACTAACCTAAGGACATCACAAACATCCATGCCCGAGGCAGGATTCGAACCTGCGACCGTAGCGGTCTTGCGGTTCCAGACTGCAGCGCCTTTAACCGCACGGCCACTTCGGCCGGCTCTAGAGAAGGAACTACAGTGCAGTCTTCCTCTGTGAAACAGCTTTGGAAAAATACATTTAGTATTTCGGCTTTTAGTCTGTCATCCTCCGTTTCAGTACCATTTTGGTCACAGAGTGTCTGGACATTTTGTTTTGATCCACCTACCACTTTGACATAAGAACAAAATTTCGTAGTATTTTCTGCCAAGTCAGTACATCGAACTTTCAACTTTGTCCACTGATCCTCAGCATTATCTGTACTTGAGATAAAACTTTTGTGTTGAGCCGTCAAGTACTCTGAAATCTGCTTTTTGTCACTTTTGCTAAACAGAAAAATCTTCCTACCTTTTTTAATGTTTCTATTTACGGCTGAAATTACCGATGCTGTAACGGGGTAGTTTGGTGGCCAGTGTTTAAACTCGGAAGAGTGTTCCTGGAGCCACTCTGTAGCAATTCTGTACGTATGGGGTGTCGCACTGTCCTGCTGGAATTGCCCAAGTCCATCGGAATGCACAATGGCCCCGGATGTATGCAGGTGACACACAGGATTCTTACGTACGTGTCACTTGTCAAAGTCGTTTCTAAACCTATCAGGGGACCCGTATCACTCAAACTGCACACGCCCCACACCATTATAGAGTCTCCACCAGCCTGAGCAGTTCCCTGCTGACATACAGGTTAAATGGATTCGTGAGGTTGTCTCCATACCCGTACACGTCCATCCTCCCGATACAATTTCAAAGGAGACTCTTCCGACGAGGCAACATGTTTCCTGTCATCAACAGTCCAATGTCGGTGTTGACGGGCCCAGGCCAGCGGTAAAGCTTTGTGTCGTACAGTCATCAAGGGTACAAGAGTGGACCTTCGGCTCCGGAAGCCCATAACGATGATGTTTCGCTGATTGGTTCGCACGCTGACACTTGTTGATGGCCCAGCATTGAAATCTGGAGCAATTTGCGGAAGGGTTGCATTTCTGTCACGTTGAACGATTCTCTTCAGTCGTCGTTGGCCCCGTTCTTGCAGGATCTTTTTCCGGTGGCAGCGATCTCGCAGATTTGATGTTTTACTTACTAGTACTACTACTACTACTACTACTACTACTTGTACTCCTTGGCGCTACAGCCCTTTTAGGGCGTTGGCCTCCCGGACAACCTCTGGCCACTCTTCTCTTCTGGCTGCTTTGGCCCTGCATTTTCTCACTCCCGTCCTTCTCAAGTCCTCTTCCACGTTGTCTAGCCATCTGGTCCTTGGTCTGCCCCTTATACGACGTCCACTGGGTTTTCCTTTGAAAACTTTCTTGACTGTGCTGTTCTCCGCCGTTCTTTCTACATGTCCCAGCCAACGTAATTTATTACTCTTTATTTAAGTCCCGACATCTGGTTTGCTGTACAACTCTCCGATCTCCTTATTATTTCTGATTCTGTAAAAATCCCTATCATTCACAGACCCGTAGATTTTCGTAAGTATCTTCCTTTCCCATCTCAGCAACAGCTCCTCATCGTTTTGTGCCATAGTCCAGATCTCCGAACCGTACATCACCACAGGTCTAACTACTGTACGCTACACCGTCAGCTTGAGATTCAAACTGACGCTACTTGCATTAAACACCTTAACCAGAGCAAAGCAGCTGCAGTCCTTGCATGTGTTTCTTCTCAGTTACTAGTGACCCAAGATATTTAAAGCTCTCACAGCGTTCATAATCTTTTCCGTTCAAAGTCATGCCTCTTTCTCCTTCATTATATCTTTTCCTAGATGTTAACATATACTTACTCTTTAATGGTCAGCCCTACCTCCGCACCATATCTTTCTACTTTCTCAAGCTTTTCTTCCAGGTCCTGTTTCCTCCTGGATAACAAATCCATATCATGCGCATATGCAAGCTCCTGAGTCACTCTATTAAACAGTGTTCCCCCAGGGTTGTTGCTTTGTGTCTTTAGCTTTACAGTCTCCAAGGTGACGTCAAGCAGAATAGTAGAGAGCACATCACCCTGCTGCAGTCTTTGGTCAACTTCAAATGCCTTTGGCAAAGTGCCCTCGACCTTTACTTTGCATACTGTTCTTCACAAAGTCGTTTGAACCAATGTTATCAGTTTGTTAGGGATTCCTGCCTCTTGAATTGCCTTCCTAAGTTGATCTCTTTTGATACTATCATAAGCTTGTTTGACGTCAATGAACAGCTGGTGGACATCGATGTTGTACTCATAATATTTTTCAAGGATTTGTCTGATAGAGAAAATCTGGTCTGTATTGCATCTAATAGTTCTGAAACAACGCTGGTAGTCTTCTAGGTACTCTTCTACGCATGTTCTTAACCGCCCAGCCATGATTTTTCCTAATACTTTACATACTATACAGAGTAGTGCAATTCCTCTATAATTCCCGCAGTCAACTTTGTCATGTTTCTTATCTATAGGACAGAGTATTGCTGTACTCCACTGTTTCGGCATATTTTATTTCCGCCACATTTCCACTATAATCTCATGCCAAACCATTACTAGTTTTTCTTCACCATATTTTTTTTTTATTTCTGCTGTAAAATTTTCTTCTCCCGGAGCTTTATTGTGTTTAAAAGTCTTGATACTAACTTTATCTTCTTCCAGTGTGGGTTATGCTACTGATCCCTGGTGCTCTTCATCTCTGTTTACTTCCTGCTCCACCACTTCTGCCATACTGGCATCTACCCCACCCTCATTTTCTAATTCTGCATTCAGTAGTTCACTAAAATATTCCATCCAACTGTCTAAAATCTGCTCTTTTCCTCCAATCACATTTTCCTCCTTATCTTTACAGAAAACTGCTGTCCGCAGCTCGTGCTCGTGCGGTAGCGTTCTCGCTTCCCGCGCCCGGGTTCCCGGGTTCGATTCCCGGCGGGGTCAGGGATTTTCTCTGCCTCGTGACGACTGGGTGTTGTGTGATGTCCTTACGTTAGTTAGGTTTAAGTAGTTCTAAGTTCTAGGGGACTGATGACCATAGATATTAAGTCCCATAGTACTCAGAGCCATTTGAAGTAAACTGCTCCGAGTTGGAATCTTTTCAAAATGGTTCAAATGGCTCTGAGCACTATAGGACTTAACAGCTGTGGTCATCAGTCCCCTAGAACTTAGAACTACTTAAACCTAACTAACCTAAGGACATCACACATATCCATGCCCGAGGCAGGATTCGAACCTGCGACCGAAGCGGTCTCGTGGTTCCAGACTGCAGCGCTTAGAGGAATCTTTTCCTTATATCTTTAACTCTCATATAGAATTTCCTTGTTTCTTGAGTAGTATTTCTCTCTTCTAACTAATCAGTCCACCGTTTCCTGATATTCACGGTACACTCGTGAGATGGTCGTACGGGGAAATCCCAACATTATCGCTACCTCGGAGACGCTGTGCCCCATCACTCATGCGCCGACTGTAACACTACCTTCAAACTCGCTTAAATCTTGATAACCTAGCACTGTAGCAGCAGTTACCGATCTAACAACTGCGCCAGACACTTATTATCTTATATAGACGTTGCCGACCGCAGCATCTTGTTCAGAGTTGTGTTTCAGTATAGCAAAGATGAACAATTGCTCATAACTCTTAAGATATGCGTTTTAGGACACATGTTTAATGGAATTTTTTTTCTTGTTTTGGTCCATACCACCACTTCCCGAAATATGGAAAGCAAAGAGCTGGCCGTAGAAGAGATTTGTTTCACAGTATCGAAGATCAAGTATTGCTCATAGCTCTTAAGGTATGCATTTTAGCCCCCATGTTTACTTGAGTTTTTGTTTCGAATGATTATTCCTGTCATATCCTTGAATACTGACAGTCACTTCTGAAACACCCTGTAGATGCGGTTAAAAACATACTACGAGAGTTAGAGTTTGCTTTCAACGAGAATCAGCACGTAGGAACACATCTGGGAAGCTATCGTGTGCCAGTTCCTCGTTGACAAACTACCGGGCCTAATTTACGGGTATTATGTGACAGTACACATCTGGTACCACTTACTACCGGTAACCCTGCCAATGGCTTGTTGAATTCATTCCAGTCAGAATCACGACAGCATCGCGTTTCAAATGTGGAACAAAGTGCAGGTACTTGAAGCAAATCGTTGGTGTGACGAGGGGCTCACTATGTGAGAAGGTATTTTCCATTTCGGTATAACAGGTCGAGGATTACCCGCCAAGTGTTAAATACGAATGTCAATAAAAATAAATTATGTTGTATACAGAAAATGTCAGGGAGGAATCATAGGCTGTAATTACAGCGATATTCCTATGCAATAAATACGGTGTTTGTTAAATAAATGATGAGTCAAAGTCATCCAAAAGAATACGAAGAATAATGAAACAGTAAGATGATGTATAGTAAATTTTGCAACGCTTCATGTGAGTCAGCCGCTGCTTGGACATGATCCAGCCGAAATCTCCGTGTAGGCTATTATCTTAGTTTATTTTCGATTTTCGAGTTAATTATGATAGTTATTATGAAAAGTGCAGTTTTTTAAGAAGCTTATGGTGATGCTTTCAGTAAACTCACTGCGCTGGCACTCTTATTTAGCCATTGTTAAGTATAGCTATCCACGTTGTTATCAGGTGTCACATCTCACCAGCTGGCGGTACGGCAGCGCTATTGATTCTGAGAAACATCAGACGAACTGCAGCATGGAGCAGGCAAAAGAGTTTCTAACTCGAACTCGGTTACTTAACTTAAGGACACGCTAACCTCACCTTACCTCCCTCAGTGACACACAGGTGCCCGGTTTATTGATTCGGCTGGATCACGTCATTGCTCGCGGGCGAAGCGTCTGCTTCTAATTAACAAGGTTAGGAGCAAACCGTCAGTGGAATTTCTGTCATTACTTTTAATATGTGATGATTTGCAATGAGTTTAATTTATATGGAAGTATCTACATAAACTGCATGCAACTATTCTTTAATTACTTGAATTGTTGTTGTGGTCTTCAGTCCAGAGGCTGGTCTGATGCAGCTCTCCATGCTACTCTATCCTGTGCAAGCTTCTTCATCTCCCAGTACCTACTGCAACCTACATCCTTCTGAATCTGTTTAGCATATTCATCTCTTGGTCTTCCTCTACGATTTTTACCCTCCACACTTCCCTCCAGTACTAAACTGGCTATCCCTTGATGCCTTAGAACGTGTCCTACCAACCGATCCCTTCTTCTAGTCCAGTTGTGCCACAAATTTCTCTTCTCTCCAGTTCTGTTCAGTACCTCCTCATTAGTTATGTGATCTACCCATCTAATCTTCAGCATCCTTCTGTAGCACCACATTTCGAAAGCTTCTATTCTCTTCTTGTCTAAACTATTTATCGTCCATATTTCACTTCCATACATGGCTACACTCTATACAAATACTTTCAGAAACGACTTCCTGACACTTAAATCTATACTCGATGTTAACAAATTTCTTCAGAAATGCTTTCCTTGCCATTACCAGTCTACATTTTATACCCTCTCTACTTCGGCCATCATCAGTTATTTTGCTCCCCAAATAGCAAAATTCATTTACTTCTCTAAGAGTCTCATTTCCTAATCAAATTCCCGCAGCATCACCCGTGAATTACTTGAATAGCGACGTTTAATATCTCTCTGGATGATGTAAAGCGTCCAGATATTGGGTTGTGAGATTCCTTATATAGAAGAATTAATGAAAACAATTCCTTAAAATTCATGGAAATGCGGTCCGTCTTTGCAGCTAAATGAAGTGCAGTTTGGTTTTCGCCATATGCTTTCCGTTTCTTTTATTTATTAAGCAGCTTCAGTGGTGATTTTCGAAGTTACTGTTCTATATATATGGTCCTGGAGATGTCCTCATTCGGTCTTCGTACTCTAGCTGGCCGATTTCCGGCGTTTTTTCACCCACATTTATTATCTTGTCATATATTATTTATTATCTTATTTATTATATAATCTTTTCATTGTGTGTCACAACGCAGTTCACTCAGTCCATAAAAAAGCGCTTCGTCTCCGTGCTGCAAAGATATCGTTAGGATGTATGATTATATCTCCGCTGACAAAAAAATGAAAGAAGAAAAATAGCAATTATTTTATGTACCTCATTTGTCTTTTTTTCACCGATCTCGCTGTCTGTCGGTCTTCTGAACTGGCGCGAGAAAGAGGTATGTAGTCGAGTTGTCTCAGTATTGTTTTAAGTACAAGTTCTACTGTGCGTGAGTCGCAAGTTTTTCTTTTACTGTCGAAGTACGTCCTAATTTTCTTCTCCCGATGCGACGACTTGCATTTTAAAATTCGGCTCTTCAGAGAGGAACAACTTGAAGAAAGAATAGCCGTCGGTGCCACGCCTGAACTGTTGTACGTCGCTGGGGAGAACAGGGAAGTTACCAGGCCGCACACTAAAACTTCGAGATTAATATTTATTTAATGTTTTAGAAAGCATCTGTGCCAGAGCGCGTTTCTGGGCAGACGATTTTTGGTGCTGCTTCCCGATAATTGACGCATATACCTCTCTCCCCAGACAATATAAACTCTGGATGTATCCTCGTACAGAAATGAAAAGCGTTACGAAACAAACAATCTATTAAGAACGTTCTTAGTGTCATACGAAGAAATTTACAGGTTCTCACTAACAAAAAGAACATTTTTATTGCAAGTGCCATAAATACAGAGACAAATAAAAATGGAAATGTCGTGTGGCTAGGGCCTCCCGTCGGGTAGACCGTTCGCCTGGTGCAGGTCTTTCGATTTGACGCCACTTCGGCGACCTGCGCGTCGAAATACAGAGACATTACATTTTATTTGTGATAATACAAGTACAGTAATACTCGTACAGGAGTAAGGTTTCAAGTAATATAACTGAAAAAAAATTTCTCCCTTGTTTTAATTTTTTATATGAGGATAACAAAATTAAATTCATGAAAAAAATCTCTCAGTATTGCCTTCTGTGTATTGCACAGCTTGATGCTTGGGATCAGATGTTGCAATGTTTAGCGTAAAACTCCGTGCTGTTGAGGAAAAAGTGACAGCATCGTCAACAGGTATTTCTGTTATGCAACTGATGAACATGTCTGATCTTTCAGATGAAGTACGGCATGACATACGGGGTGTTCAAAAAGTCCCTCCGCAGTGCCGTATGATTGTTAGCCGCGCGTGCCGTATGACTGTTCGCCTGCCTGTGTTACTTCCCTTCGAGTTGACTATCCCAACATTCCTCTGTTTCGTTTATCTCAGCCAGCGTCAGTAGTATCGTTGGTGTGTGTCGTTACGTGTTGACGTGAACGTTTACGTTTAGTCCCTTTGTTCGTTTGTTTCGTTTTTCTGACTGTCAAAATGCTAACCATTGAAGGACGTGTGTTTTTAGTGGAACAAGTGTTCAAAGCTGGAGGTAAATACACGGTTTCAGTTCGTCAAACATTTAATTCAGTTTTCCCGAAGACAACACTCCCACATCGCGATACTGTACGAGATTTGATTAACAAATTTCGAAGTAAGGGTTCAGTGACAGATGCACCGAGAAGTGGTCGTCCTAGCGTTTTGTCTGAGGATAAACTACTCGATATTTCCGATAAAATGTTCATGAGTCCGAACAAGTCAGTAAGAAAACTCGCCCAGGAAACGGCCCACATAGCTATAAGGAAAAAATTAGAACTTTTCCCATACAAAGTGACAGTCGTGCAAGAACTGAAAAATACTGATCATGCCAAGAGACTGCATTATTGTCAATGGTTCATAAATTTCGTTCAACAAAATTGAAGGGATATTCTTAATGAAACGTTTTTCACTGGTGAGGCGTGGTTTCATTTATCCGGGTACATGAACTAGCAAAATTCTCGTATGTGGAGTACTGCAAATCCATTGTGTATTCATGAGGAAACACTTCATTCTGTTAAAATAGGAGTTTGGATTGCTATCTCTAGACGTCGGATTGTGGGTCCCATATTTTTCAGCGGAACAATAAACGCGCAACGATACTGCAGAGATATTCTGTCCCCATTCATAGGAGAACTTGTGTTAAATGAAATATTGAACGGTTATTTTCAACAAGATGGTGCAACCGCGCATACAGCTCGCGTTTCAATGCAACTGCTTGCTGATGTTTTTGGTGATCGCATAATTTCACAGAGAGTTTTGCCTCCACGATCGCCTGACCTAACACCACCTGTCTTTTTCTTCTGGGGTGCAGCGAAACCAACTGTCCAAAAAAAAAAACCGCCCAAAATCAATAGATGAACTGAAAACTGCAATATCCACTTTCACTGCTTCTGTTACAGAAGAAACGTTACAGCTTGAGTCTGGAAACATTACCAGACGAATTGAATTGTGTCTTCAACAATAGGGAGGACACTTTCAACATTTAATGTGAAAATTTGTAAGTAAAAATGAATTTCAGTAAATTAATAACGTTTATTTCACTGCGTTTCATTTCGGTATATTCACTGTGGCATACGGAACTCGCGGTTAACAATCATACGGCACTACGGAGAGACTTTTTTAACACACCGTATAAGCACATCTGCCACTGTCTTTCCCCTTTTGAGTATAATGACGTTTTTTTCGTTCTTCAATTTCAAAGTAAGAATTTTTAATAGCTATTTGAGACGCATGAGTAAGAGAGACTTTGATCATACTACATTTTTATATCTTACACGCCTGCACTGACAACTGTGTTTCAGCAGCATCTTTACAATCAAAGAATTCAGTTGTATGTACTGAAATTACATGGACTGGATCCATAGCTTCAGCTGACTCGACGGTCTTGTGCAAATCTTGCCGAACAAAGGCCTTGCTTACTTTCCTTCTTCTCTCTATAACTGCAAAATGTCAGTACCAAAACTTGTGTGCTGTCTCTTCAAACCATCCACGCTTGATGCATGGAACT
Source organism: Schistocerca americana (assembly GCF_021461395.2). Taxonomy (NCBI): domain Eukaryota; kingdom Metazoa; phylum Arthropoda; class Insecta; order Orthoptera; family Acrididae; genus Schistocerca; species Schistocerca americana. The sequence continues at coordinate 598,732,377 of NC_060121.1, forward strand.
TGGAACTTCAGAGGGATGTACTGCCTGGCACAAACACCATGTGAAACCTAATAATGGCTGCCTGAAGCATTTTCTACATAATTTAACACTTGGAACAAATCTAGAGACACGCAACAGAGAACAGACAGCGAAAAACACAACCGCACTGAAAACGCGTTTTGTGAAAAAAAAATGGCACTTAGAACATTTTCCACCGTCATTCTTCAAATGTCGGCAAATCTACACGGCAACTGGCTGCTTTTGTGCACATCTTTCACGAATAACAAATTAAATTTAACTGAATTCACAAAGCTTGTTTACTTTGATTCAGATTGTTCAGATGGGGTAACGATCGAGTAATGCATCGAGGTTTATCGTCAAGGGCTGTTTTCTCCCCACCCCCCACCCCCCACTACCCTCAATCTTTGTTAAAGGGGATCTGAAACTAAAATATCTTCTGCAATGACGTTAAAAATCGCGGAGACATCTCAGATTCCTTCAGACGTAGTGTAAGTAGGCTGTTTAGGTTTTCTTATTGGTAACGACACGTAGCACTCTGTATGAAAATCACTGCCTGTGCTGTGTGCAGTCTGTGGCTAGTTTGCATTGTTGTCTGCCATTGTGTTGGGCAGCTGGATGTGAACAGCGCGTAGCGTTGCGCAGTTGAAGGTGAGCCGCCAGCAGTGGTGGATGTGGGGAGAGAGATGGCAGAGTTTTGAAATTTGTAAGACTGGATGTCATGAACTGCTATATATATTATGACTATTAAGGTACATACATCATTTGTTCTCTATCAAAATCTTTCATTTGCTAACTATGCCTATCAGTAGTTAGTGCCTTCAGTAGTTTGAATCTTTTATTTAGCTGGCAATAGTGGCGCTCGCTGTATTGCAGTAGTTCGAATAACGAAGATTTTTGGTGAGGTAAGTGATTTGTGAAAGGTATAGGTTGATGTTAGTCAGGGCCATTCGTTTGTAGGGATTTTTGAAAGTAAGATTGCGTTGCGCTAAAAATATTGTGTGTCAGTTTAAACACAGTTATGTATAAATTTTTCTAAGGGGACGTTTCAGTAGCTGTAACTGCAAAAGCCGCCTCCGTAATTACGTTAAACTTCACAACCTCCTGCTTTGTAAACTTGGCTTAATCTTACGGCGAAAATCATAAGAATATCACAGAGGTATATAACACCTTTTTATGTTCCTGAATAATTGAATTTGCCATTAAATAACGTATGAGATGTGAGCGACCTTCTAAAAGCTTATAATGTATCCGTACTTTTGTTTCGTTTGCTTTGTGTGTTACCTCGGTGAGCACTGTAATACAGTTTGTCCGTAGGACAAGCGAAACTGCACGACTGGCTTCAGCACTAAAGCGACATGTATCCAGCTTAAGCTGGAAATGCTTAGCATCGTTCCTTGCAAAACATTAGCACCAGGGGTCTAGCTGCCGTTGATTTCTACGAGAGCTTTCAACGTCGAAATGCTGGCACGCATATTATTTCGTGTTGCCAGAGGTTTCTCCAGATGTGCAAAAGAAGATGAGTGAGCAATCGATACCATTATTGACACAACGAGGATACCTTGACAACCGATTAGTACCGCGAGGGTCCTTAACAATTCCACGGTATATTCTTGAATCCTTACTGTTACAAAAATCTTGAAACTAATGCTCTGATTTATAGTCATTAACAGGTACCACAAATTTTAGGTTTCTCTACCGTCTACCTGCCAGAGTTCTGAAACAGGGTCGTGAAGAGTAACTGTAAAACTTTTGTTGATTTGGTGGTTACATGTATGTGCACCTGAATAAATGCAACGTACACATTTCCAGTTTGTTAAGAAGCTACTAGTGTTACGTAATGTATCCAGCGTAAATCACTTAACCAGTTAATGTACAGAATTCCTGTATTCTGCTTCCATGCAGATTAATTGTAAAAAAATTCACAATAATCAGTTAATAGTCTCTTGCCATGGAAGTCGTAGCTACAGAAAAAAATGGTTCAAATGGCTCTGAGCACTATGGGACTTAACATCTGTGGTCATCAGTCCCCTAGAACTTAGAACTACTTAAACCTAATTAACCTAAGGACATCACACACATCCATGCCCGAGGCAGGATTCGAACCTGCGACCGTAGCGGTTACGCGGTTCCAGACTGAAGCGCCTAGAACCGCACGGCCACACAGGCCGGCGTCGTAGCAACAGAGATGGCACTATCAAATTCATTTTTTCAAGTGGGTCTACAGTATTACTGTTTGCTGTGCCTCTGATTTTCGGTGTACTATGCAATGTATGCTGGACAGCTACAAGAAATCGAAGAAATGTATTCATGATAGCGAATGCCAAATTTCCAGCTTTACGCGGACGGTATCAGAGCACGCCTCCGGGACCGACCCAAATCCCCACGTGTCACTGATTGATTACGTTCTGCACTCGCACAACTGCGGTGTTTTTCGCACAGGAAGGGACTTGTTTATTACTGTCGCGACCTGTCTAGGCATGTAATACTATCTTGCAGTGTTACTGTTTTACGGTGTACTATTCAAAGCCCTTCCGGCATACGTGGACTGTCCTGAGAATAATAATAAAGTCTTTCCGTGTCTGGGAATCACAGCAATTTTGCGTGTGCAGAATTGTGGACACAAGTGACATAGGGAGATTTCTAAATTGGTGATCCCTTGATGGCTCAGAACGTGTCCTACCAACCGATCCCTTCTTCTAGTCAAGTTGTGCCACAAATTCCTCTTCTCCCCAGTTCTATTCAGTACCGCCTCATTAGTTACACGCCCTACCCCTCTATTCTTCAGCATTCTTCTACAGCACCACATTTCGAAAGCATCTGTTCTCTTCTCGTCTAAACTATTTATCGTCCATGTTCCACCTTCGTACAAGGCTACTCTCCGTACAAATACTTTCATAGAGGACTCCCTGACGCTTAAATCTACACTCGATGTTAACAAATTTCTCTTCTTCAGGAACGTTTTCCTTGCCATAGCCAGTGAACATTTTATATCCTCTGTACTTCGACCATCACCAGTTATTTTGATCCACAAATAGCAAAACTCCTTTACTACTTTAAGTGTCTCATTTCCTAATCTAATTCCCTCGCCATCATCTGATTTAATTCGACAACATTCAATTATCCTCGTTTTGCTTTTGTTGATGTTCATCTTATATCCTCTTTTCAAGACACTGTCCATTCCGTTCAACTGCTCTTGAGGCCCTTTGCTGTCTTTGGCAGAACTACAATGTCATCGGCGAACCTCAAAGTTTTTATTTCTTCTCCGTGGATTGTAGTTCCTACTCCAAATTTTTCTTATGTTTCCCTTACTGCTGGCTCAATATACAAACTGAATAACATCTGGGATAGGCTACAACCCTTTCTCACTCATTTTTCTAGCAGTGCCTCCCTTTCGTGCTCCTCGACTCTTACAACTGTCATCTAGTTTCTGTACAACTAGTAAATAGTAGTAGTAGTAGTGGTAGTAGTAGCTTTATTCACCAATAAATCTCTTTTTACAAGGATATCAAACATGTCAAAGTATTTACAAGTTTACAACAATTTAAAATAAGCTGATTTGTATACACATACATTTACGTACTTCTAGTTAGCGACAATCATTAGATTTACTCCTGGTATATAATACTTTTCTCCCAAATAACTTATTAAATACTGTAATGCCACACTGTTCACTCATATCTCACTATCAGTCACTGCACACACTATACACACGTTGTTTCATAAAACTTCACTCACTACACACACACACACACACACGCAGGTGATCTCTGGTCCATTTTCTGTACCACAACTTCCCGTTTGCTACCCTGCAAGACTGAGCCATCATCCCTCTATAACGAATGAGGTGTTGAACTCAGAAAGAGAAAGAGATGTTAGTATTGTGCTAGGGCGACTATCTCGCGCACGCCTCCCACGAGAGCCACATTCTCACCTTATATGTCCACACACTACATTCGTTGTGCTCTACCCAACACACTCATTACTCGTGGAAGACATTCTTACCAAGTGCCATAAGAGTTCGGGTAATATGCGTACATCCGCACAGAAGAAGAAGGTCATGGCCGGTATTGCCAGAACTATATACTTGTATATGGATACCATGTCCGTATATATGTACAAGAAGCAAGAGACAATAAGACTAGAAGACCAAGAGCGAAGTGCTCAAATTAAAAATGGGTGTAAGACAGGGATGTAGTCTTCCGCTGCTACTGTTGAATATATACATCGAAGAAGCAATGATGGAAATAAAAGAAAGGTTCAAGAGCGGCATTAAAATTCAACGTAAAAACACATTAATGATAATATTTATTAATGACATTGATATCCTCAGTGAAAATGAAGAAGAATTATAGGGGCTGTTGAATGGAATGAACAGCGTAAACAGTACCGGCCATGTCCTTCTTCTTCTGTGCGGCTGCACAAATATTACCCGAACTGTTACGGGACAAGGTAATAATGTCTTCTACGAGTAATGAGTGTGTATTGTAGGAACACTGCGAACATAGATTGTGGACGTATAACTTGAGGATGTGGGTCTCGCAGGATGCGAGCGCGAGATAGTCCCTGCAATCGCACTATCCTCCGTACCGTCGGTGGCTCAGATGGATAGAGCGTTTGCCATCCAAGCTGGAGATACCGGGTTCGAGTCCCGGTCGGGCCGCACATTTTCTCCCGTCCCCGTTGTTATATATCAACGCCCATCAACAGCTGAAGGTATTAACATATAATTCTAATTAGTGTTGATGTTAGTGTCCCCACACAGAATTATGTTGAGCTTTGTACATGAGGCTTTATCTAGAACTTCTGTTAGTTTATTGAGAAAAGTTCCACACTACCACTGGCTGATCTATACACACACAAAATGATTAGTTTCTTGGTGATATCAAGCCCTGTTAATTCAATAGCTGATATTTCAAAGTGTTTGTCTTCATTTACTGTACTGAGGTCATGTCTTGACACGAACTGTGTTCCTTTTCTGATATAAATGATCCTCTACCTGTTGAAGCAGCTCCGCAGTAAAAGTTTGCCCTTTCATACAATTATAATACCACATGTTGGATTTCTGTGTCTCTACACCAAAGCTCAGTAACGCAATCTACTGTGCTGTTCAAAGATTGGAGCTCAACTTCTAATAGTTGTACTTTATTTTTTATTGATTGCATGTTTTTATGGAGGATTGTTAAGTCTGTGAAATGCCCCATGTTACTCTTTCCAGTGGTTTGTTTTTCTTTGTGACATCTGGTATGTGTGATATTTGGAGTGTTAAAATCTGTCTTGTGAGTGATTGTTTCAGTATTCCGTAAACTAGTGGAGATACTCTTTAGGCAGGAGAACCTGTTGTCTGGATTTAACCTAAAAAAGACTTATTTTCCTACCCATGACAACAGGTATTTGACTATGTGTGGCCCAAGATCCTCACCCTATACTTTCATGAATCAGCTTCACCATTCTTTCGCACCCCGTATTCTACCCCTAATACCTTCAGAATTTCAAAGAGCTTTCCAATCACCACTGTCAAAAGCTTTCTCAAAGTCTATAAATGCTATAAATGTAGGCTTGCCTTTCCTTAACCTATCTTCTAAGATAGGGTCAGTATTGCCTCACGTGTTCCAACATTTCTCCGGAATTCAGACTGATCTTCCACGAGGTCGGCTTCTATCAAATTTTGCATTCTTCTGCAAAGAATTCGTGTTAGTATTTTGTAGCCGTGACCAATTAAGCTGATAGCTCAGTAATTTTCACGACTGTCGACACGTGCTTTCCTTGGGAATTGAATTATTATATTCTTCTTGAAGTCTGAGGGTATTTCGCCTGTCTCATACAAATTGCTCACGAGATGGTAGACATTTGTCATGGCTGGCGCTCCCAAGGCTATCAGAAGTTGTAATGGGGTGTTGTCTACTCCCGCAACCTTGCTTCGACTCAGTCTTTCAGTGCTCTGCCAAATTCTTCAGGCTGTATCGTATCTCCCATTTCATCTACATCTACGTCCTCTTCCATTTCTATAATACCGCCCTCAAGTACATCGCCCTTGTATAGATCCTCTCTATACTCCTTCCACCTATCTGTTTTCCTTTGCTTAGGACTGGTTTTTCATCAGAGCTCTTCATATCCATTCAGTGGTTCTCTTTCCTCCCACGGTCTCTTTAATTTTCCTGTAGGCAGTATCTACTTTTCCCCTAGCAATATATGCCGTACATCCTTGCATTTGTTCTGCTTAGCCTTTTTGCTCTTCCTGTCAATCCCAATTTTGAGACGTCTGTATTCCTTTTCGCCTGCTTCTTTTACTCCATTTTTATATTTTCTCCTTTCATCAATTAAATTCAATATCTCTTCTGTTACCCAAGGATTTCTACTAGCCCTCGTCTTTTTAACCACTTGACCGTCTACTGCCTCCACTATTTCATCTCTCAAAGCTACCCATTCTTCTTCTACTGTATTTCTTTCTCCTGTTCTTTCAATCGTTCCATAATGCTCCCTCTGAAACTCTCTACAACCCCTGGCTCTTTCAGTTTATCCAGGTCCTATCTCCTTAAGTTACTTCCTTTTTGCAGTTTCTTCAGTTTCAATCTACAGTTCGTAACCAACAAATTGTGGTCAGGGCCCACATCTACTCCTGGAAATGTCTTACGATTTAAAATCTGGTTCCTAAATCTCTGTCTTACCATTATATAATCTGAAACGTTCCAGTGTCTCCAGGCCTCTTCCACGTATGCAACGTTCTTTAATGATTCTTAAACCAAGTGTTAGGTATGATTAGATTATGCTTTGTGCAAAATTTTACCAGGCGGCTTTCTTTTTCATTCTTTATCACCAGTCCATATTCAAATGGTTCAAATAGCTCTGAGCACTATGGGACTTAACTTCTGAGGTCATCAGTCCCCTAGAACTTTGAACTACTTGAACCTAACTAACCTAAGGACATCACACACATCCATGCCCGAGGCAGGATGCGAATGTGCGACTGTAGCGGTCGCGCGGTTCCAGACTGCAGCGCCTAGAACCGCTCGGCAGTCCATATTAATCTACTACTTTTACTTCTCTTTCTTTTCCTACTACCGAATTCCAGTTCCCCATGACTATTAAATTTTCGTCTCTCTTAACTATCTGAATAATTTATTTTATCGTATCATACATTTCTTCAATCTCATCATCATCTGCGGAGCTAGTTGGCATATAAAGTTGTACTACTGTGGTAGGTGTGGGATTCGTGTCTATCTTGGCTGCAATAATGCGTTAACTATCCTGTTCATAGTAGTTTATCAACGCTCCTACTTTTTTATTCATTATTAAGCCCATTCTTGCATTACCGTTATTTGATTTTGTATTTATAGCCCTGTATTCACTTGACCAGAGGTCTTGTTCCTGCTGCCACCGAACTTCGCTAATCCGCACTATATCTGACTTTAACCTGTCCTTTTCCCTTTTTAAATTTTCTAACCTACGTGGCCGATTAAGGGATCTGACATTCCACGCTCCGATCCGTAGAACGCCATTTTCTTTCAGTAGTGTTGCTGATAGCAAAATATTTGTTGAAACTGGCGTTGTTAAACAGATAAGAGGGGACGTAACATTGCCTGCTATAGGGTGTGAACTTTCTTCAGCATGTGGTGAGGAAAAAAGAAAGTCTCGAAAAAGTAGAATGTGGACGCAAGATGTGCTATAAATTTGCTCTATTATAAAAAAAGTATCTTTTTATAAGTCACGACAGTACACAATGAGGACTGTTAATCTACATTATACGAAACTGTTAAGGGAAATACAAAACAAGTACCAAATAGGTTTTATTAAGAGAACAGTTATCAAGAAATTTTTCTATATATCAACTAATTTACTACCTGCTGAGGCGGATGTTTATATACATAATTGGCATGAATACTAATGGAATGCGTGCGTACGCAAACCCACTTGAGCACAGAACTCAAACACATTCACACAGTCCAAATTCCAATTGCAATTAGAATGTAAATGAAAAACGAAACGGTTTACTATGTCATCGCGACGTCAGTAGTAATAATAAGCTCGCATCAAGCGAGTGCAACCGACTGAAATTGAGATTCACTTCTTAAGCACATTGTAGCGATTTCATCACCAATGGCAACAATAGAAAAATAGGCAATCCTACGATCGGCAGACGACGACAGCGCGACCGACCAAAACGAATAAAAACGCGAAATGAAAGTGCAGTAAATCGAAATCCTGAGCAAAGTTTCTTACTGAGTGACTCTATTCAAGCCTTGCGTGAGATATGTGAGTCGTCCCGCTAACTGCTGGTCCAAAGATCTGCACAAGATATTTCTGTCACCCCAGATCTAATTCATACAAAGATGCCTATTTCTTTGGAGTACACAAATCAACGTCACCTTACCTAGTTAATGAAACGATGCGAAAAGCAGAATCGTTTCAAGCGTAAAATTTGCCGCGTGCTTCTCTACTGTCAAGCTGGAACAATAGGAAGTGAATGATGTAAATTAGGGGCATGTTGATTTGAAATGTAGATTTTCTGCACAACACTATCTCAGCTCTGAGCCACTGCGTTAGTTTTGCATTCACTCATTAAAGCAACAGCATTACAAATGAAAGGCGAAGGGCGAAGGTTATCTGGGCTACTTGCACAACCAATGTTTGTGAACATTGTGTCTGTAACTAGACGTTAAGTAATAACCACACATGCAGCCTTCAAAAGCATATTTATTTTTAAAGCAGTACTCTGTCTTGTTGCAAAGGCTAGATCCAAATCCAACAATATACCCACGAAATTAATAAAACAATGCTCTGTATTCTGTAATGTGACATTTTACATCTTATTAGCACTTTCAACGGTGTTATATCCCGAGATATCTACATCTAAATCTACATGGATACACTGCCAATCACATTAAAGTGCCTGGCAGAGGGTTCATCGAATCACCTTTACAATTCTCTCTTATTCCAATCTCGTATAGCGCGTGGAAAGAACGAACACCTATATCTTTCCGTACAAGCTCTGATTTCCAAATATTTTATCGTGGTGATCGTTTCTCCCTATGCAGGTTGGTGTCAACAAAATATTGGCTCCGGCAACGACGAGTAGAGTCATACCAGGCGGGCATACAGGACCTCCCAGTAATGTGGCGTAAGGTCGTCGTTTGAACGGTTATTATGTTTAAATATAGGGTTTTGTCGCCAGAGGAGTGGGGAATAGGATGGTGTATTGAATTCCTAAATAAAACCAACCTGCTTTCAGAAAAGAAAATGTTGTGTTACTTATTGTGCGCCAATGCAATTATGTTATTACCAACCACCGAGCAAGAATGTAAAAACGTCAGTAGGCTTAGATGAAGTACCAACATGAGTACTGAAACAACGCATACAGCGCATTAAACCTCCATTAACAAATTCAATAAGTGAGTCATCTCCATCGGAGAAATTTCCAGATAATTTGAAACAGCCAAGAGGCATGTGCTAAATAAAGGCAATGTAGAGGGTACAGAAAAGTATCGCCATTTTCCCAGCTGTAATCATTCTGAAAAATAACAGAGAAACTATGAAAGACTGATTATTGAATTACTTCAACGAATACAAACTTCTAAGTTTGGGCTCTGAAGTGGTACAAGAACTAAAACATTTACAAAAACATAGTTCATGCTCTCGATAAGGTTGAGTGTTAACAGATGTAGGGGAATCATAAAAATCCTAATCAGAATTGCCAGGCGGTGATTTGGAAACCACCCTTCCCAAATACGAGTCCAATACCTTAGTCACTGTACCTTTCCGATCCGTACCTGAGCAGTAACACTGGACATCTTCGGTTCTCTGTATGCTGAACACTTAGGTCCCCATGATGACGCCGATTCTAAAATCATGGTTGTATCCTTAGGCAGACAATACCTTACCGATCATTTTCTGCTTACTTGTGTCCACAGTTCTTTAATGTTTCTCTGTATGCTGAACACTTAGGTCCCCATGATGACGCCGATTCTAAAATCATGGTTGTATCTTTAGGCAGACAATACCTTGCCGATCATTTTCTGTTTACTTGTGTCCACAGTTCTTTAATGTTTTAGGTAGAACAGCATTTTTCGTGTGAGTTCTTATTAAAAATATTTATTCCTCAGGATGGTAATTTCGGTTTATTACGCCATTTTAATGTGATAGTTCAAAATGAATTGTGTCAATGTTTAGATCCTTTTAAGACGACAGTCTCCTTGCGTCATCCATGTTTAAATATTCAAATGTTCAAATGTGTGTGAAGTCCTAAGGGACTTACACTCTACATAAACTAACTTGAAATGATAAATCTTTGAACATAGCTGCTAAGGTTCAGTGACTATGTCAGAGTTATATTATAGTTTTGTTCCAACCCGTGTTCACTCAGATACGAGCAGCCTTAGTGGCTCGCCATCTTATCTTATTTACAACTTTTCATGGCGTCGTCTTTCCGGCTTAGATTTTTTTTAGAATGTTACTTGTAGGTACTGCATCTCTTTCCAGTCAGTACCCACTTTAGTTTACTAATGTCTTATATACCTATTACGCTTTAGAACAGTTAGTTCAATTCTGAAGACGACGCTCATAGCAGTGTCGAAACCTGGTCAATTTTGACTTAATATTTGTGACCGAGGGCTTATTTGTTCTAATATAACATAAAATAACTTATACTAAGAACAACACAAACACCCGTGCCCGAGGGAGGACTCGAACCTCCGACAGGAGGGACCGCACAATCCGTGACATGGCGCTTTAAATATTCCATGCGTCTAATAAGCAGGAGTCTTCATCATTTATACGTATGGAACACATCGGAAGTGTGTCCTCAAAAGAAATGATTTATTGAATCACTTCATAGTAAGCTATCACTTAGAAATTAAATAATAAACCGAAATGACGTCGTAGTGAATAAATAGTTTTAATTACATTCCGAACCTTTCCAACATAGTCTGACGGTTGTGAAGCTTCGTGCCACAGGAAACTTGGTTAGCAGATACAGTGGGAGAATATCGATTCAGTGCTGAAGCTTGCTTTCATAGACGCTCCCACTGCAAAACTGTTTGCTTCACAAATAAACATCAGACATACTGTATTTAAATATCTTTCAGTTCCTCCCTTATTGTCAACGATGAAAAATACCGAATTACTGAGTACCCAATAACTACATGTAAGAGGGTCCTGTGTTATAAGAATGAGCTACTAACATGATTAGTTTAATAAAACCCTGATATACCAAACTATTCTATGTTACACGAATGTTTTGCCCCCGTTCACAAATGAAAATGCAATCTGACCTAGAATCATTAACAAAGTAGACACACTAACTTAATAGAAGCGCAACGGTAATGGAAATGCATAGCTCTGTACTGTGAAAACCGCAATAGGTAAGCATTCATAAAGGAACTGTCCAAAAGCTAAATAGAGTGTATATTTTCAGCTCTTAGCCAAAAGCAGTGCACTGGAGCTGTTTTCTTCGTATCTGTAAACATTGGATTTACACTCGACATAACAATTATTCAGATGCTTCTTTAAACCAATGAGACCACTAGGTAACTGAAGAACCAAATATACACATGCTTTTCAAAACAGAGAGCTCCTCACTATCTTACATTCCACAAAATATCTTATTATTAACAAAAACGTAGTGCACAGTCTTCCGAAGTCCTTATCATTCCAGTGCAGCGTCAGTTGATGTATCTCTCTACAACTCTAATTTCTTTCAAGCAAAGATGAGACATTTATTATTACTGGACTAAAATAGTAACGTAAGAGTAAATCAGTCATCTGTTCTTCCCATGAATGTTCATTGATATAATGAAGCCTGTAGCAATAGGTCTTCACAACATAACAACATGGTAGCGTGGAACTATTTCACGTGCGAGGAAAAGAAATGACTTAGGTTGAATGAAATATAAGTAATTCATTCAAATGACGCAACTTGTAGGTTGCTGTCAGAGCATTACAGATAAATCACAAATACTATCTCGATTCTCAAATAATACAGCATGAATTAAAATTATATATATATATATATATATATATATATATATATATATATATATATTTCCAGGCAAGACTTCCAGCAAGACAGCAAACCTGTCACATAGCGCAGCCACATGAATGTGACCATCAATCAAAAACTTGAATAATCACCTTTTGCAATGTGGACAGATGCGAGACGTGCAGAGTGCAGATAGAGAGTCAGTGAGGTTCTGCAAGGTACCGACAAGGATGTGTAGCCATGGTGACTCCAGGGCCGTGGCCAGCTGCACTAGGTCACTCCGCTGAGGATCCAGGCCGCGCGAGCAATCCGATCGAGTTGGTCCCACAGATTCTCGATTGTATTTAAATCTGGGGAGTTTGGTGGCCAGGGGAGTAGGGTGAAGTCATCCTGGTGCTATCCAAACCACGTACGTACCATGCAAGCTGTGTGAGACGTTGCATTGTTCTGCTGCTAGACGCCACTGTGCTGGAGAAAAACAAACTACTTGTTGAAGTATAGATGTATACCTGTGTTAATCCACTTTTCCTTCCAGAATGACGAGATCACCCACGGAATGCCACCAAAACACTCCCCAGGCAGTAACTGTCACAGGATATTCGCTTTTATATGTTTTACGCTTACTTGCCAACTGCCGATGGAGCATAAAACGTGACTCATCTGAAAAAGCCACCTGTCACCATTCAGTGGACGTCCAGTTGCGGTACTGGCGAGCCAATTCCAACCTCCGTCGCCGATGAAGGGCGGTCAGCATGCGTGCGTGAACCAGGCGCCCGGTCTGGAGGCCCATACCCTGAAACGTGTGCTGAACGGCTGTCGAGCAGACAGTTACCTGGGCGGTCAGTTGCTCAACAGCTGCATCTCCGCAATCATCGTCCATCCCTGTTATCTGTGGTCCGTGCTTGCTTCGACGCCTGTTTCGGATAGCGCTGTTTTGCCATGCACGGTATGCTTTAATCATGCACGGTACACTTTAACCACGAAGGCACGCGAACAGTTTACAGACTTAGCCGTTTCGGGAATGCTTCCACCCTTGGCACGAAAGCCAATGATGTGTCCTTTTGGACGTCAGATAAATTGCTCCGTTTCCGCGTTACGACAACGACTGGACTGTTTACCGCGTTCCCCAAACACTCTTTATATACTTTCAGCGGCTAGTGCTGCCATCTGCCGTGTGTATGTGGTTACTGCACGTTCACATCGTTCATAGGCCGTGATCATATTAATGCGATTGAATCGTGTATAATGCAGAAGATCTACAACCCAATGGACTGAAAAGATATTATTACTCGATACCATAAATAAGTTTCCTTTTCACGAAGAGTTAGTTAACTATGAGGCTTCATATCTCCATGCACAAGGATAACATTTGACGTTATGATGCACTGCAATTTCTGTGTAACGGAATGACTGCACGATAATTGGGTGACGGTTCTAGGCACTACAATCAGGAACCACGCTACCGATACGGTCGCAGGTTCGAATCCTGCCTCGGGCATGGATGTGTGTGCTGTCCTTAGGTTAGTTAGGTTTAAGTAGTTCTAAGTTCTAAAGTTTTAGGGGGCTGATGACCTCAGAAGTTAAGTCCCTTAGTGCTCAGAGCCATTTGAACCATTTTTTTTTTAATAATTTGGTGAATATTTGTAACACAAGAGTGAAATAACCCACATACCGCCTATTGATCACCACAACAAGTAATTGTAAAGATCTCATCCAGAATCTTCACCACTGCAGAACTGCAACTGCAGCATACCGAAAGCGAGCCAGCCAAGCACAGAACCAACTTTAGGCAGGATGGCGAATTCCCATTCTAACTATATGGCCTTGTGGTTAGACACCCGCTAACTTATCCTATTGGTATAGGGCCCATGCAGGACTCCAAATGTACGACCACGCTTCAGTGGAGACACACAGAGGTAACTGAAAAAGCGTGGCTCTACCAATCGTAGATGAATATAGTATTCATGGTATGAACTTGTAAATTATTACCCAAAAAAAAAGAATATACACTAGGACAGGTATCTTTTAAATCGCTACCTAAAAAAAAAGAATGTCGACGCAACTGTTCACACATTGTAAAACTCAATAAGAGATCCTAATTCTTATGAAGACAACTTATCATTTCTCTTTACTGGAATATACGAAGCGATAACGATTTTTAACGAGGCTAAATTGTGTGCTGGACAGAACCGGCAGTCAAATCGGGAGCCACTTGTTTCTGTAACCCTTAATTTGAAATTAAGTGTACATTAGCTTAATTGTACGGTGCATACTGGTCTTTCATCTGCTTTGGCGAAAAGTGTTTTGCCAGTTACTGTAATAACGCCGTATCTGAAGATGGCGACGCCACGCAAAACCCGTAGTACCCTTGTTCGTATATGAAAGCTTCAAACTGAAACTAACTTCTATGCTTATCACCCAAACGTAGACAGGATAGTTGTTTGCTGTCAACAGGGATCTGGGTTCGGGTCCTGGTCTGACGTCTTTTTAACTTGACATGATTCTTCAATAATTGTTAATATTTATGAAAACTGTCAAATACTTTGAATAATTTTTACAATTTTAATGCTATGCGTTTGAGCCTTGTCCTTTTTACACGATAATTATTTTTAATTCAGTTCAAATATATTTTTACATGTGGACTACACCAGTGGAGTTCACTGTCGTAAAACAAACGAACTACTTCTTGACGTTATTAGGCGTTTTAGCATGCAGTGTACAGACACAGCGTGGCTTAAAATAACAATATTCAAATTATCATCTTACTGCAGGAAATATCACAAATTGAAACAAAGACCTCGAAAACGACTTATTACTCATATGCGAAGCTGCATGTTAAGCTGCAAGTCCCATATAACTGGTGGGTAAATCACTTCAAACGTCTGAAGAAAAGCAAGGCGGTACGACTTACAATAGAAGGGGGTCATTAAAGTACTTGTGTTGAAATCAAGCTTCAAGTTGACGCCATCCTTACCCATATTTTCTTTTCTTTTCAGCTGTCTGTTCGGCAGTGGCACTGATGAATGATGATGATACAGGAAAATTATCCATTGTTTGTATTTCTGAATACTGATGGCTCCGATGAAGAGTAAAAGAAGCAGGAAACTTACGGTCAGTGTGTGTTATCAGTTCTGACGTATTGCAACGAGACATACAGTTTTATTCCGGGAAACATTTCAAAAACTGAGTATAGCTCACTCAGCAATGGAAGGGTACATGTTGGAAATCACTATGAGAGAAAAGACCAGAAATACAGGAATACACTACCTGACAAAGAAAGCGAAGCACGTGAAAGGCAAGAGGAAACGAAGGAAACGAAATGAAACTTCAATGGTTGTGAGAGTGTGTGATGTTATTTCAGCGATTACAATATCGAATCAAATTTACAGACATCCGTGACAGTTTGAGCCCAATTATCAGTATGACATTTCATCCCGTTATTCCTTTATACATACAATGATTCGGTTGGAAATTGTGTTATAAAGCCGCAATATCCCCTCCTGAATGAAGCTTTTTCTGCAACTAGTAGTAACAGGTTCTTGATGTCCCGGATAGTGCACACTCGGTCGCAGTTGATTTCCGAGCTGGCTGTTCTTTCGGGAGGGACAGATTTGGGGATCTTGCTGGCCACAGGAATACCTCAGTATCATGTAGAAAGTTAGTAGAGACATGTGTCAGTTGCGGACGAGGATTCTTCTGTTGAAATGTGGCACCAAGATACTGTCACATAAATGGTAACACGGGAGGACACTGGGTATCCTTGTTGTACCGTTTTGCCAACAGCGCTCCCTCAGTCACTAGTAGCCAAATGGCTTCCCCCATCATAACTCCACGAGTAACACTGTTTTGCCTCTCCACATTATTGGAAAAATGAGATCTCTCCCCAAGTCGCCGCCTTCTTGTCTGATGGTTGTCATCCAGGGTATTACAGAACCGTGATTTTCTTGCTGAACGCAATGAGACACAGTCGATGCTTGGCGGTCGTGGCCTCACTCAAAACACAGTCATTTTGGTTCTGGTGTAAACGGAAACCTACACATAGGCCTGCCATTCATTAGTCCGGCAGCCCTTGGTCTCCTACCAATGGTGCGCGGTGTCAAAGAAAGTTGCATGGAGGCGTTATTTGTTCTCAGTTGGCAGTCAGAGATGTGACGGGATAATAATGTGCATGGTGCACAACACGGCGATCATCACTTGTGGTAAAGCTGTCTGTCACAAGTACGTGCCACCTCTGTGTCCTCCACGGTGTCTTTACCAGGCCTGGTAACAACACTAAACACGAACAGTACCAGTGCAATCTGGTGGCTTCTTTACCTGACGTCTTGCCTATCACAGACAACTCCTAATCTAATCATATACTTACCGGCCGATAACGTGTACGTGTATGAAGTTTCATTGGCATCACCATGTCTCCTGGGTGCTTCAGTTTTTTCGGCAGGGACTGTAGATCAGCGGGCAGATTGGAGTGGAATACGTAATGGTGCCCGTGTTGAAAGAAATATGTAGGTGGGTGACACTTAGCGAGACGAGTGAGTGGTAGAGAGACCAGCACGTATGGAAAGATGAAAATGGCGAGGAAATAATGGGTAGGTAGACGACATTACAGAATATGCTGGAGCGACATCGCTGCAGTCAGCTGAAGAACACTCTAGAGAACGCCCTTAGTAGTGGGCGATAAACATAGGATGCCCTTAGAATTGATAGGATAGTGGAGAATATTGTACATTCGTGGGACAGTTACAGATTCACTCAGAGGTACGCTATGCTTGACATGCAAGGCTGTTGTGAACAGAGTGAGTTGATATTAGCAACGAGCTCGCCTGCCTTCTCGAGACGGCAGATGCTAGCTCTATCCTGTGAGGCTCAGATTGCATAGTACAAACCAATTATTCCCAATCTGAGAAAACTACCTCATGAGGGGTAAAACCAAAAGGTACGATAGTGCCTCAGTCACGAAACAATTTCTAAAGAATCATTGTTATTATTGTTACTATTATGATTACCATAAATATTGTAAGACTAATATTGCTTTCATGAGATCAGTAATTACCTTTTTTTAAATTCTTGTGTTAATGCATTATGTGCAGTGATCGAGATTATAGCAAATGAAAGGATTGTGTGAATATATTCTTCACATAGTCACCGCCAACACACATACTTTGTACTGTGCTTGTATGACAATAAAAGCGGGACGTGCAACAAATGCCAAACATCTTATGAAAATTTTTCTCCAAGTTGTAAGTAGTTCCTGCAACGGAGCAGAAATTGCTTCGTTACTTACTTTGAAACATGCGAACGCATTAATTGACGGCGGAACTTAACACTAACTCCGTAATGGCTACCATAGTGCTGTACGAGTAATATTCTTATTAATTATTGTTATTGGTGGTAGAGGCCAGACACAAGACCTGAAATCTATCAATTTTTGCCATTTCGGAAATAAGGAGTCCAACAGTCAAATGATTTACAAACAGTAAGTATAATGCATGCGTTTTAATTTAGTTGATTTTAAATGGAGGTGCAGGGTGGGGTTGGAACCGGTATGGTGCAGAGGAAGCATGTTTTGTAGCAAGTACCTGTGCTCACTGTGGATGGTTGGTTTTCTTTTCTGAGAAGAGTTTTAAGTAGCACTCATAATGTTCCTAGAATTGCTTCAGCATTCATTCTAACACACACACACACACACGCACACACACACACACACACACACACACACACACATATGCACGGACGCGCACACAACCGAGCGACGTGGCTCTGTGGTTAGCACACTGGACTCTCATTCGGGAGGACGACTCTTCAAACTCGGGTCAGCCATCCTAATTTGGGTTTTCTGTGATTTCCCCACATCACTTTCGGTGAATGCCGGGATGGTTCCTGTGAAAGGGCACAGCCGACTTCCTTCCCCACCTTTCCCTAATCCGATGTGTCAGATGACCTCACTGTTTGGTCCCCTCCGCTAAATAAAGCAGCCAACCACCCACCCACCCACCACCCACCCACACACACACACACACACACACACACACACACACACACACACACAAACTCACATGCAGGCACGCACACACAGTGCTCAAAAACAACGCATAGAAAAAATCATGGCATTGAGGATGTGTACGAGGTGTGACAATAAAGTAATGAGACTGATGTGAAAAAAAAATGTTGCTTACCGTTTTAGTCAAGTTTAGCGTTGCCTCCTTCAAAGTAGTTCCCTTTTGATTGCGCAAGCTTTTTCCAGCGCTTCTGCCATTGATGGTAACATTTATGGAACTCATCTTCTGTAATATCCTCCAAGACCCTCGTCACAGCATTTTGGACATCTTGTGTTGTTTGAAAATGGTGTCCCTTGACCGCCGTTTCGACTCTTGGAAATGAAAAAAGTCGCACGGAGCAATACCTGGTGAATAAGGTGGCTGTAATAGTACTGAAATTTGTTTTGAGGTTGAAAATTGTTGTACTGACAGAGCAGTATGGGATGGCGCATTACTTGTATCGTGATGCAGAATCCAATTATCAGCAATGTTGGCACTGAATGAAGACCTCTTTTACGAAGTCTTTCTAAAATTCATTTGTGGTAATATTGGTCAACTGTTTGTTCAGGAGGCACCCATTCTTTATGAACAATTCCCTTGGAATCAAAGAAGTACACAAGCATGCATTTCACTTTTGACTTGGACATGCGAGCTTTTTTAGGTCTGGGTGATCCCTTTGAGCACCATTGCAAACTTTGGCGTTTTGTCTCTGGATCATACTCAAAAAACCGACTTTCATCACCAGTGACAACACGGCTCAGCAATTCTGGATTGATTTCCGTTTGCTGTAACAGATCGGCTGCCATATTTTTCCGTGTTTCTCGCTGTTGTGGCGTGAGATTTTTGGGGACCGTTGTTGCAAAAATCTTTCTCATACCAAGATCTTCAGTTATTATTAGACGAACCGTTTCTCGATTGATGTTCAGTTCTTCTGCAATCATTTTCACTAATAATCTTCGATCAGATCGTACGAGTTCACGCACCCTGGCCAAGTTGACATCCGTCCGTGAGGTTGATGGTCGTCCACTGCGGTCTTCATCTTCAGTAATCGTTGTGCCATCACTTAACATTTTATGCCAACGAAAAACTTAAGCTCTTGACATAACCTCCCCTCCAAAAGCCCTCTGAAGCTTACTGTAAGTTGTCGTCGCGTTTTCACCCAATTTAACGCAAAAAGGAATGGCATACCGTTGCGCAATATTTTGCGGTTCCATTTCCGTGACGAGAGACACAAACACTTATTACAGCAGAACTCATGACTGAGCAGTTGCATCGATGTGCCGCTTGGACTAGAAGCAGCTTATAGACCAAGGTCAAAGATATTGTGCATGCACAAGCCTACAGGGTTGCCACATCTTGCAAAGAAAATCAGTCTCATTACATTACTGTCGCACCTCGTAGATGTGGTACCACACTTTCGACAGAGGTAGCAATGAAAACACAGACGAGAAACTGAATGGACTTGGAACATGACTTTTGATGAGCACTGAGAACAACCAAATGCAAATAAATACTTTAAATGTGTGCGCAGTTGAGAATATGGACAACCAGCAGCTGTGTAATGGAATGACACTAACGAAAATTTTTGCCGGACCGGGACTCGATCCGGGATTTCCCGCTTATCGCTAGAGATCGCCTTACCATTTTTCATTTTTCTTTTTTTTAATTGTTTTCGTTATTGTTCTCTTCACTTTGTCTGCCGAAAGTCACATGACCCCTCTTCAAGTCGAACGTTGAATGCGAGTACTGCTTGGGGCCAGACACAAACTTCCGTGCGTCATCAATCACTTGTCTACAAACTGTACTCGTACTCCCATTACGTATATCCCGTAGAGGGGAGACATTTTACTTGACAGTCGCTTATCCAGTGTCGAAGGATAGATACAATATTGCAGAGCCTGTGTTATTCCAAATTATGATGCAATCTCCCTTTGGACATCCAATTGTCCCATTGAATCATTAGCTTCTGATTTCATAAAAGACTTACAGACAGCAAAAATAATTTATCTTTCGTCATTTTAAAATAAAAGGGTTCAGGGAGATTTCGTTTTCATTCTCAAGTTTTGTTAGGTGCTAATGCGAATGAAGGTAGGGGGACGGGAGGGGTTAGGGGGTACTAGCTAATATCTGATTAAACTCAAGGGTAATAGTCTCAGAGAGGCTGGAAACCACTGGTATAAGAGATCTAGCTGTTGCTGGCGTGAAATAACATTCCACATTTAACATTAAAGCTTCATCGCTGCACCAATTGCTTTTCCCAGAAAGCGTTATGGGCCATCACTGTGAAAGCTTCCACCTGCGGAGAAATTAATGCTCTCTTAGGAAGACGTACGGTGCTGCCGCAGTGCCTTGGGATGTAATTCCTGCCGGGTCCGCCGCCGACCACTGTAGCGAGGTGAATCGCCACACTCGGCCGGGTATATTTACGGCCGGCTCGTAAAAATTATCTGGTGTGAGGCAACCGCTGCTTAAAATCGAGCAATTACTTTGCTTCTGTTGTGACAGGCCTGAATTGCAGCACGTGAGTACAGCTGTAAAAGAAATGAGTAAATGTATTTTATTTCCTCCCTTCCGAATAATCTTCCAACTCGGTTGTTACAGTGAACCCACACCGATACACCGCGTTGTAAGGGCGGTGTGCCCTTACGCTTAATATTCCTATATCATATTTATTTTTATGTTTCAAATTCTATCAGATGCAGTTGTAATGCATATCGATAGTAAGTAAGCGACAGTAACTTAAATAATATTTATCTGTTGAAAGAATAAGAAAAATACAGCGTATTTCAAAAAGAATACACGTATTTCGAACGCATATATTTATAAAAACTGTAAGACACAGAACGTTGAAACTTGGGACACATATTTACGAATCTCTCAAGTTTAGGTTACAGATGTTGAGTACGTGCTCCGCGAGCGACACGAACAATATCACATCTATAGTCGAATTCCTCCCATACTTCAATAAGCATATCCATTGTCACTGATATTACGACTGTACGGATCCAGCTCTTCAACTCTTCTGGGTTCTGTGATAAGGTCGGTGCATAAGCTTTGTCGTTCATGAAACCTTGCAGGAAGAAGTCGCAGGCCGTCAAATTCAGCGATCGTGGAGGCCAGCTGAGAAGCACTAAGTCGCCGGATGTTTGACAACCAATCCAACGGCTATGTAGAGTTTCGTTCAGATATTCTCGCACTTGGCGATTCCAGTGAGGGGGTGTCCAGTCTGGTTGTAAAATGAAGCTGTCGTTGTTCAGCCTAGGAAACAACCAGCTGCGTGACACAACAAATACTGCTGACCGTTAACTGTGTGTCCAACTAACAAGAATACACCGTAAAGAGATGAGTGAGATGTAGCACAAAACATACTGACTTTGGGTAAATATCGTGCATTTTCAGTGAGTGCATACGCGTTCTGCAGGCCCCAAATTCGAACTCCGTGTTTTTTTATTTTCCCACTGTGGTGGAAAGTCGCTTCGTCACTGAACACGATGCGTTGTGCAGAAGTATTACCATTGTCAGCAGCATCCTGAAACTCGGTACAAAATGCCACACTTTGACGTTTGGCGTCATGACTTGGAGCCTGTAACAGCTGTAACTTGTGCGGTTTAATAACCAACCGGCGTCTCAAAACACGCCAAATTCTTGTTGTAGGCAGTTGTGACTTTTGACTGGTAAGACGAGTTGATTTCGTAGGACTGTCCTGGAAAAAGATTTGAATTCGTGCGACATTTTTTTCGCAAACATGCTGATCCTGCGTCTACAAACTGTCTACGCCATCTGCGAATGTTCCGCGCATTCGGAGGATCACTTTGATACCTCAACCTGAAACGTCTTTATATTCTCATCACGGAATTACACTTCGCAAACACGAGAGCACAGAATGATATCTGCTGCGGAGAGGCCATTTTGCAACATGTGAGCTAAACAAGCAAACAGATGAAAACCGACATCGATCAGCAATGAATATAAACTAGACAAAAAACAAATTTTAACACATTGTTAGAATTACTTTGTTTCCACATTCACAAATACACAGTTATGGGAAAATCTAATCTAGTTTTTGAATCGTATCTGCAGCTGTAACATATCTGGTAACTCTAGCAACTTTCGAAGATTTAGAATTTCTATCCCGCATGGCCCCATTAAATGGAAACACACGAAGCAATAAATGAAGTAGAAAAGACCAACAATTAACCCCAGATTACTAAACCCTCACAAAATTTACAGTTTAGTGTGGTATAAAAAAGGAGGTTTTGTACTTAATTTGTTATGTATCATACAATAGGAGATTATTATAATGACAATTAAGTAATGCGTAACCGAAAAATTATTACTTCCTGCGAATAAAATGTGGAGTACTAAACTTCACGATGGCTAAGTAGGAGCGTTAAATTAATTAATCGGTAGCAGCAACAGTGATACGTAAGTGGTATGAGTTTTAAAGGTGTTAATGGTTTTCACAGCCATGTTTCATTAGGTGACACGGCGAACAGCACTTTAACTGAGAACACACAAAAAACTGCATATTAATTCCAAGATTCCTTTAAATGATATATCTCAAGAGATGATCCAGAACCATGAGTAATAATGGAAGTAATGACTTTCCGGGAGGAAAGCTAGGCAGAATAAGCAAAATAATTCAATACATGAAGAAAGGCAGCGCCGGATTAAGCCAGAATGGGGCCCACAGCAGGTAATAAGAAGAGGCCATTGGTATGCTTTACGCCTCAAAGCTTAGGATAAAAACTAACATAGCGCTTTGCTTTGGTGCCAAAATGACATGTACGTTTTCTTGGATAGTTATCTTCGTACAAATATTTAAAACATAAATTCTTTTCGCATCATGAGAAAACATACGCAACCTTAATGCAATAATATTTTTTAAAATACAAATTCATTCAATTTGTGCAATATTATAAAGTTAATACAAGGACTAAACAAAAATGACTAAACAAAGGTATTCAATGCTCAGAAATTAAATTTAAGAAAAGAATTATTCTTAAAACCAAATAAAACGAATAAAAATACAAACCACTCGCATTTTGATAAGGATTTAAGAAAATCGCCGTTCTGTAGGTATTGAACACGCGACCTTTAGTTTACGAGCCTAGAGCCCCTGTCATTACGCTATGGGATTATTAGGTAGATTAGTGCTATTTTTAAAGGGTTAGTGTCTCACGAGAAATTATTTTCGCCACATTTTAACAAACGAGGGTCCACTAGGGAGAATGGTTGCACGGTGTGAAACCTGGCACGCAATCCTACATCCATGTAAGGGTGGTTTCAAAATGTCAGTTCCGTCCCCGGTATCTTAGTGAAAAACACTTTATTTACTGAATTCGGAAGTAAAGGTATTATAAAGATAACCTATATTTTTATATACATTACACGCAGAGTCATTTCTCTCTCTCTTTTTTTTTTTTTTTTAAAAAAAAAAACTTGATAGCGTATACAAACAAAATAGCTCATTTTTCAGTGCTTCACTTTTTCCTGTTAACTGATTTTCCAATCACTAGATAAGACGGTGTTTGAGTTTCTGATGATCCTCTAACGTTGTTAAACAGCAGCATTCAATCATGTTAGTCAACAGCTATCGGCAAAGGAACGACGCAAAAGAAACGCAGGAACCGTGAAACTTATACACGATCTACACCAATAGTCCACCAACAAGAAAGCAACCTTCGCTGTAGAACGCTATTCTGCCCAGTCGGGTTATTACGACTACCTCGAACTACAATAGCAAATTTCACTGTAAGTTTTGCTGTGTTCTTAACTTACGACACATAATTTAGGCTATGTTGTGGCCGGCGTTCACTTTTACAAATGAGTCAAAGTTGTTGTTACTCATTGTAGATTTCGACACCACTGTCCAGTGGACGGTATACCATCCTTATCTAACTTACAGAACTTCTTACACACTGGCGCGGGGACCCGTAATGCGCGGGACCCGTAGTATTTGTTAGATCTTGCTACGTGGCTAATCCAGCGCTGAACAAAAGTAAAGTATTCATGCATTTATTTCATGCGTCAGCATAATATTCAATAGAATTGTTTAAAGCTAGTGGAAAAGCAAAGGAAAACAAATTTGCAAAACTGTTTGCAGAATACGTTTGTTTGGATGGCCATCTTCCGCAGCAGCTGTTAAATTCAATTACTGGTTTTTCCGTCTTGAGTTTACTTAATTTAATTAATGAGAATTTTATACCAGACGAATTTCGCTTTTATTCAGAGAGCATCTTCCATGGTTACTGGTGTTTCTCTACACATGCTCCAAACCACTGCTTGTTCCCTCACTGCTACCAACAGCTAATTTCGAAAGACTTACCTTCACATATGCACTTGGCAGTTTTTGTCATTCTGCAGTATTTCTTGCGCTGCAGTTTGGTTTTTTACACTTAACCTTTGTAAATCTGACTGAAGTTATGTATGCTTCTCACTCTTCACGGTATTACGACCTAAGTTAAAAAAAAAAAAAAATGTAGCGCAAGAAATACTGCAGAATGACAAAAACTCCCAAATGTCTATGTGAAACGAAGTCTTTCGACATCAACCGCTGCCAGCAGGGAGGGGAGAAGCGGTGGTTTGGAGAATGTGTAGAGAAACATCAATAACTGCCGAAGATGTTTTATAAATAAAAGCGAAGTGCACTTGGTTTAAAATTCTCTTTAATTAATTTAATTGGTATATACAGAAAGCATACGAAGCGAAATTTCCGAAACTATTTATACAGAATGTATATAGAGGAAGATATTCTCCTAAAAGTTGAACAATGCTGTAATCATTCTACTCTGCAACGAAGGAGACGGAGAAGACGTACAAATCTGTGTATTACTTACTGGTCTTCTGTTTGCAGTGAAAAAAATATTCGCTAAAATTATCATCAACGGCATGAACTTCGTAGGATTTTCATTACACAAGGCAACGGCCTTGCCGCAGTGGATACAACGGTTTCCGTGAGATCACCGAAGTTCAGCGCTGTCGGAAGTGGCCGGCACTTGCATGGGTGACCATTCGGGCCGCCATGCTCTATTGCCATTTTTCGGGGTGCACTCAGCCTCGTGATGCCAATTGAGGAGCTCCTCGAATAATTGTGGCTCAGGTCAAAGAAAACCATCATAACCACCGGGAGAGCTGTGTGCTGACCACACGCCCCTCCTATTCGCATCCTCAACCGAGGATGACACTGCAGTCGGATGGTCCCGATGGGCCACTTGTGGCCAGAAGATGGAGTGCTTAATTAGGCAAGGGAAAAGACCGGCTTTAGTAGTGGGTGGTGCCCAATTGCAAGACGTGAACTACTTTATAAAATGGGGAAATGTGTGTGACTTAAAGTATCACTTTGTCAAGGATACATAAATCTTGAGAAACCTTTTCACTCGGTTGCAACAAAGTTTTTACTATCATAAAAAGATGCGCAGATGCTCACATACGACAGCTATAAGGAATGGCTACGTTTATGCATCAAAATCAAACTTTTTTTGCCATATTGAGTACGTCAAATTGAGTTCTTAGCAAACGATTTTACTTATTTATTTATTTTAATTTTCCTATCAAGAGCTATCTGTAGACCAATAAGACTGTCACCAACGTTCCGAGACACGCAATATTCAAGAATCGAAGAAAAATATTATTCCATTGAGAACGAAATTAATGGAAAAAGTTGCACCAGAACCGCAAGACATTCACATACTATTTTTGGAATATATCTTAGTTATTTTAAGCTGATGGTGTGTTTCACATATGTCACTACCGGTACTGGTCCCAAAAATAGTGTATCAGTCACAAGTGACCAAAAGGAAATACCCAGCGAAAATAATGGCAAAAGTATTGGATACCACAATCTCACGCATTCACTTATGACCGGAAAACTTCTTGCTGAGTCTATACAGTTCTGAACAGTCAAATTGTCAGTCTGATATGCCAATCTAAAGTTCCACCACAAAAACAACTGCCTCAGACTTGTGCTACCAACTACATACACATCGTTGTAACATGCCTCTAGACCGACTCTTTTTGTTATGCATCTACATCTGTATAAATACTCTCCAAGCCATCGTTTGGTGCGTGGTGAAGGATACCCTGTATACTTACTAGTTATTTCCTCTTGTGTTCCACTCGCAAATACAGCGAAGGAAAAACGACGATCTATATGCCTCTGTACGAGCTCTAGTCTCTCTAATATTATCGTCATGGTCCTTAATGTACGTTGACGGCGGTCAGCCTCAAACTCCGGTTCTCTAAATTTTCTCAGTAGTGCTCCTCGAAAAGACAGTCGCATTCCCTCCACTGATTCGCATTTGAGTTCCCGAAGCATCTCCGTAATTCTTGCGTGCTGTTCGAACCTACCGGTAACAAATCTAAAAGCGCACGTCTGAATTGCTTCGATGTCTTCCCTGTTGTCCGGCCTGGTGCGGATCCCAAGTACTCGAACAGTACTCAACAGTGGGTCGCACTAGTGTCCTACAAGCGGTCTCCTTCGCAGATGAACCGCACCTTCCCAAAACTCTCCCAATAAACCGAAGTCGCCCTTTCGCCTTCCCTACTACAGTTCTCACATTCTCATTCCATTTCATATTGCTTTGTTCTCACTTTATTTTTACGTTTTAGTTTCCAATGCCTCAGTGACATAAGTTTATTAGAGAAGTCATTACGTGGTAGGAATCAAAATCCAAGTGAGAGTTTTAGCAACTGTGTATGTGAATGGATACCGAAAGCCTTTATAGTTGTACTAAATGTTTTGAAAGTAGACGTGCTGGATGCTCTGCTGTGTTTGAAAATAAGTGTGCGGAATGCTCTGCTATGTTTCAATGATGGTACAGTGCAACGAATTAATCAATGGGAATGCCTGGTGAACTAAATATGCAAAGAAATTTAATTCTCATTGACTGCAGGAGACTCTTCGAAGCAGAGAAATTAGTAATTTAAGCCACCAAGAATGTACAGGAAAACTCTGAAAAAGAAAGTGGAGGAAGAACAATAGCAGGAACAAGACGAATATGAACCTGGGTTGCATTAGTGTCACGCAGGGTAGGTAGAGAAACAAGCTTTAACTTTATGTTGAATTCCCGGAAATTTAATTTTATCCATATTTCACAACTTCAAACGTGACTGTATTTAACACACTGGAGGTATGAATTAAAAACCTCACTCAGTCACAACTTTTCGTGTTTTATTAATTACATGATGCATTTGGGATCCTGTGGGTCCATCATCAGGTGTTATTCGTCTTGAAACAGTGAGGTGAAATGCATATTCCGGTCACGAAAATGATTGATGTTAGGTTATAAATTTCGTAAGTCAAGCGCGGAAAATATGTGCGAAATAGGGGGAAAGATGAACAGTGTAAACTTCTATGTAGGCTGTTTAGGTTTTTATATTGGTGACGCCACGTAGCGCTCTGTATGAAAATCACTGGCTGTGCTGTGTGCAGTCTGAGGCTGGTCGGCATTGTTGCAATAGTCGCTATTATAGCGCTGGGCAGTTGGCTGTAACAGAGAAGTACTACCATCCTCTCCTTGTTTTTGTCAATGTTATCCACATATTCATTTCATCGCCGATACTCCGTCAAGCTCCTCATTCCTTATCGTATCAGTCCACCTAATTTTCAACATCCTTATGTAGCACAATGCTTCGATTCTCTTATTTTCTGGTTTTTTGCCACAGTCCATGTATTCTACCATACAATGTTGTGCTCGAGACGTATATTCTTGAAACGTCTTCGACAAAATAACGCCTATACTTGATAATAGTAGAGCTCTCTCGGCCAAGAACGCTCTTTTTGCCAATGCTAGCCTTCTTTTTATGTCCTTCTTGCCTCGTTCGTCGTAGGTTATTTTGCTGCCTTAACTTCATCTACTTCGTGATCACCAAACCCACTGTTAAGTTGCTCGCTGTTCTCATTTCTGCTACTTCTCATTATTTTTGTCTTTCTTCAATTGTTCTCAGTCCTTATTGTGTACTCATTAAACTGCCCATTCCATTCAGCAGATTCTGTAATTCTTCTTCACTTTCACTTATTATTGATATCCTTTCGCCTCGAATTTTAATTCCACTCTTGAACGTCTCTTTGATGGCCGTCATTGGTTCTTTGATGCATAGACTGAACAATAGGGGCGAAAGAGTTCATACGTGCCTTACACCCTTTCAATTCGAGCACTTCGTTCTTGGTCTTCCACTCTCATTGGTTCCTCTTGATTCTTGAACATATTGAATATTACCAGTCTTTACTAATAAATTACTTCTATCTTTTTTTCATCGAACACCATTTGACACCGAGCGGTTCTAGGCGCTTCCGTCTGGAACCGCGTGACCGCTGCGGTCGCAGTTTCCAATCCTGCCTCGGGCATGGATGTGTGTGATGTCATAAGGTTAGTTAGGTTTAAGTACTTCTAAGTTCTTGGGGTCTGATGGCCTCAGATGTTAAGTGTCATAGTGCTCAGAGCCATTTGAACCATTTGACATGTACGGGCGCTTTTCCCAGGTCGATAAATCCTGTGAATGTGCAGCCGCGCTGTGTAAGGCGCCTTGGGAGCACTATGGGACTTAACATCTATGGTCATCAGTCCCCTAGAACTTAAAACTACCTAAACCTAACTAACCTAAGAACAGCACACAACACCCAGTCATCACGAGGTAGAGAAAATCCCTGACCCCGCCGGGAACCGAACCCGGGAACCCGGGCGTGGGAAGCGAGAACGCTACCGCACGACCACGAGCTGCGGACAAGGCGCCTTGTCACGGTTCGTGCGGCTCCCCGCGTCGGAGGTTCGAGTCCTCCCTCGGGCATGGATGGGTGTGTTGTCCTTAGCGTAAGTTAGTTTAAGTTAGATTAAGTGGTGTGTAAGCTTAGGGACCGATGACCTCAGCAGTTTGGTGTCATAGTACTTACCACAACTTTTCAATTTTCTTTTCCTGTGAACGTGTTTTGTTTTCCCTCTTTTTTCTTTCTTTCTTAAGTCTTGCTTGCATAATCAACCGCAACGACAGAAGTGCCTGCTTGGTGCCTTTGCCCTTCCTAAAGCCAAATTGACCGTCATCTAGACATATCCTCAGTTTTCTTTACCATTCTTCTGTACAGTATTCTTGTCAGCAACTTGGACGCATGATCTGTTAATCTGTTTCTGTGATAACTTTTGCACTTGTCGGCTCGGGTTAACTGCGATGTGGGGAATACAACTTCTATTTTGGAATTTTTTTTTACATTCACATAGAGCTAGATCTCCTTCTGACCATGTCAGGTAATTACAGAGTCTTATTAGTTAACGATAAGGGAAGTTTGAGTGAATTCTGGATGGCGAGACGCCTTTTTTATTGTTTGCTGTAGTTACTGATTTCTTCAGCGTCCGGACGCGAGGTCGCGGCACGAATTGCGAAGACGCGCGCGGCTGTCGTCCGTGCGGCACACAGACTATGGGGGGCAGCGTCTCCGCTAAGCGGTCTCCGTTTTGAGATGCAAATCCGGCCTTGTCCTTGCCCGTTGACGCGGTGACTTTTAAGGTGGCGGTCGGCCGCTGCTACACGCGACCTCCCGGACACCCCGCTATTCAAATGGCGCGCGTGCGCAGACGGAGCCGCGGTTGTTGACTTCTCCTGCGGTCGGCCGGCGAAAGGAGTCGGAGGGGCGGGCAGGCGCCCGCGGACACCTGCTCGCGAGCTCTGTGCCCGGGAATATTCAACGAGCCCCTGACGAACAGTCCCTCCTATACACGTAGGCATGCATATGAGAGCGGCGCCTGAATAATTCAGCCGGCGCCCGCTCGGGCTACGTCCGCCGCTGTGTGTTTCTAGGGTCAGACGGCGCCGCCTCACGTGTGGACGCGTGGCCGCGTTAAGGTCACGTGCGTTCGCCGTCACAAAAGGGGCGCATCCCAATACGTCAACAAGGCTATTTCTTCCTGAATGAAATTTCACTTCACAGCGGAGTGTGCGCTGATTTGAAACTTCTCGGAGTATGTGCTCTTTGCGCCGGACCGAGACTCGATTTCGAAACGTTTATCTTCACGATGCTTTACCGACTGCATTATCAGCGCCAATTTAGCTTTACATCACCGGATACGTTTTGTTTTCTGTAGTCACCTCGGTATCTCTGACTAGTAAAAGAACTACCTAGGTGCCGGGTTTCAATACAAAGCACTGCGTAAATTTTGAGTAACAAATCATCAGAATTGTGTCCGAAATCTTCCGGCATGAGCAGTCGCCCTCGTTCTGCAAACGGCCTTTCAAAGAGGGCGGAGGAGCAGAGAGAGGTTCGGGGCTCCCTCTTGCCATTGGAATCGGGCACTTCCCCTAAAAGGCGGAAGACTCAGCAATTGTCAACGACTTGAGGGTTCGGAAGGCAATGATAAACCACTACATTATACGTGGTTGGTTATAATTAATCGTTCGCTACTTGAGAGGAGCCCCGATGAAAAATGAGTAATCGTAAGACAATCAAATAAATAAACTATTTGAAGAAAGACATTTCAGTTTCCACATGAGAGGGTACTATTTGTTAAATGCACGTTTACAGTGCAGGTTTCGAACGTTGCTCAATGAGACGACCACATGCAACCACGACAGCCTGGAACCGCACTAGAGTGGTCCAACTGAAACATTCGTATTTCTTTACGTACTACACGAATATGTAATAAAAATGGGGGTTCCTATTAAAAAAAAACCGCAGTTGATATCCGTTTGATTTATGGCAGCGCCATCTAGCGCGCCAACCATAGCGCCATCTGGTTTCCCCCTTCAAGGTAGACGAGTTTCGTTCTTTGTAGTTTTTTCGTTTGATGCTTATTTCGTGAGATATTTGGCCCGGTCACTGTTAATGGACCACCCCGTATACTGGAGTCACCTGCGCTTTTTTGCAGTTCTTGGGGCTTTGTGCTGGGCGACAGATTCATGATAAATGCAAGCTAGGTAAGCGGCCAATGCCGCAGAGTACACTTGGTAAAATCGAACTAGGTGTCCATCCGGATCTGATAATTTACTTGCTTACAAATCTTACAGTTGCTTGTCTACGCCAGATGTGCTTATTACTATGTCGTTCATATGGGAGTCTGTTCAATGGTCAAATGACGTTATGTTTGTACGATTCTCTTGTGTTAACGATTTATTGAACGTGAAATTTAAAACTTTGTCTTTCCTTTTGCTTTATTCAGCTGCCACACCAAATTTCTCAAAAGGGACTGAATGGAAGTCTTAGGACCGCTTAGCGATTTTACATACGGCTAGAATTTTCACTGGTTCTCTGTCAGATCTTCTGCTAAGGTGTGAGGGAGGTAGCTGTTGAATGCTTACCGCATAGACCTTTTCACAGAAGCGTGGTGATTCAAAGCCACTTCCGCCTTCCAAGATGACAATGATATTGGTCACCAGGCTGCCTGCGTATCATCCTAGTTCGACAACAGTCAACCCGATCTTAACCACAAATAACGTCTGGGGCTACACTGTCCTGTCATATTAAGGTGACCACCTACAATAAATCTGAATAACCACCTTTCGCTGCACAGGCTGCTGCGAGATGAGCAGGGAGAGAGAGATGTTCTGGAAGGCACTGACAGCGATGTGGAGCCACGCCGCCTCCAGTGACGCGGCCAGCTGCGCCGGGTTTCTCGGTTGAGGATCCGTGGTGAGAACAGCCCGATCGAGGTGGTCCCACAGATTCTCTGTTTGGTTTAATCAGGGGAGTTTGTTTGCCGCGGAAGTACTGTAAACTCATCCTGAAGCTATTCGGGCCGCGCACGTACACTGCAAGCTCTGTAACACACTGTGTTGTCCTGTTGGTAGATGACATGCCACGATGAGTTCATGCGGTTGTGGACAATGTCCCCAAGGAGAGATACATACTAGTATGATACATAATGCCTTACAGAATGACGAAATCACCCAAGGAATGCTACGAAAACATTCCCCATACCATAAAGTTGCCTCCTCTGGCCTGCAACCTTGTCTTTCAGACGTTTCACGCCGTACACGCCAACGGCCATCTGTCCGATTCCGATGGAGCACAAAACGCCATTCATCTGAAAAGGCTGCCTGTTGTCACTCAGTGGACGTCCAGTTGCGATAACGGCTGCAAATTATAACCTCCGTAGCAAATAACAGCAGTTAGCATGGGCGCATGAATCACGCTCCTCTTGCGGAGGCCAATACACAGCAACGTTCGCTGAAGAGACACTACTGGTGGGCCCTTGGTTCACCTGTGCTGTCAACTGCTCAACAGTTGCACGTCTGCTCGGCCGTACACATCTCCACAGCTGTTCTTAACACCCGTCATCGGTGGCCTGTGGTGCGGTGCAGACCCCTCGGTGTCGATTTTAGATAGCGTCATTTTGCCACGCACGGTATACTTTGACTATGGCAACACGCGAACAGAGTGCAAACTTAGTCGTTTCGGAAATGCTTCCACCTTAGCCCAAAAGCCAATGATCACAACAACATCAACCGAGTGCAAATGACAGCTCCGCCAATGCACTGCCCTTTTATACCTTGTGTACGCGATACTACCGCTATCTTTATATGTGCATACTGCTAGCCCCTGACTTTTATCACATCAGAATATTTTATATTGCTGAATCCTTTTTCCAATATTTGTTTAGTCTTCCTTCCATTATCAAGAGCAATGTCAGAACTGTCTCTCTACTGCATTTACCTTTCCCAAAAGCAAACTAACAGAACCTTAGTTTTTCCTTCCCATTCTTCCAGTAACTATCCTTGTCAGCAACTTGGTTGCGTAACAGACTGAGACAATTCTCGTATTACTCGTAATCTGCCCTCGGATTTTCATCATTGTGAAGAATGTTTCTTTTACGTCTGCTAAACATGAGCTCTAAAATGTATATATTAAGAGCTACGACCACTTCTACAATAGAAGGAATGTGTTTTATTTTACAGAAGCGGAGATGAACGAATGCTTACAGCTCTTGAGGTATACGTTTCAGAGCCCATGTTTACTCCTCATTTTTTTCTTGTTTTGGTCCATACCAACCCCTCTCAATATATGGAAAGGAAACAGGTTCCAATAGAGGGGTTTGTTTCACAGTTCAAAAATGGTTCAAATGGCTTTAAGCATTATGGGAGATAACATCTGAGATCATCAGTCCCAAGACTTAGGACTACTTAAACCTAACTAATCTAAGGACATCAAACACATCTATACCCGAGGCAGGATTCGATCCTGCGATCGTAGCAGCAGCGTGGTTCCTGACTGAAGCTCCTAGAACCGCTTGGCCACAGCGGCCGGCTGTTTCACAGCATTGCAGGTGAAGAAGTGCTCATAACTCTTAAGGTATGCATGTCAGAATCCATATTCACTAGACCATTGTCGCCTTGGAACTGAATTCGATATGTCTTAGTTTTCGATCTTGGTTTGCCCTCTGGTCTTGTTACCCTCTCATGCCACGTTGATCATCTGTCTTTCTCTCGTGTTGTCCACCTGTTACGACCTGCCGGCTCTCAGTCGACGCTTTCGGCCAGTCGGCCAGTCTCCGTTGGTTTTTGAATCGTTCCCGGTTTTATCTAATTTTGCTCGCTATAGGGGTTTCTGGTCAAATATGCCATACACACATTTCATTATGAGCCAGGATGAATAATGGTCTCTTGCGGCGCACCCGATTCCGTAAGTCCATTGCTTACAGTACGATTCGCAACGTTCACACTGAAACTGGTTCAGATTTGCATGCATTCACTGACAGTAGAAGTTGTTGTCAGGTGTGAAATCAATTGTCATTGGTAGAAAGTGCCACTTTTCTCCGGTCCCTATGCGTTCCGATGTTTCTACGATCATTGTTCTTGCGGGATGTTACAGGGCCGCGAGTAGTACAATATAACATGCAGGCACTTTGGGTAGACCACACCGACGCGCAAACAAGTCGGGCAGTTTCATTCGCGGTGTAGTAGTGAGTTGTCTAAACACGATAAGTCGTTTCTGCCTATCGACGTGTCACGTCTCCACGTCAGTCATATTGCGCTGACCCCATACACACCAGTTCACTGCCGTTCCCTGCGTCAGCGGTGGAGTGTCATAAGACCTGGTAGCAGTTCCACACCACTTACAGCGCTCCAAAGCGAGTTTTGTGCATTTGTAAGAGAGTGACTAATATTGTGCCCAGTGAGTGCGCAACGTGACATGCTGCTGGCTCCCGTCGTTAATTCGGACTGAGGAACCGGGCAGACCGAAGCGGCGGCTGGCGGTGTCCTCCTGTGTCGCCGCCTCCCTAACGACCCTGGCGGGCCGTGTGGACGCTGTCGGCAGTCACTTGTTTGATGCGCGACGCCCGGCAGCGGCTGTGTGCTATAGCTGCGCGGCGGTGTGGGAAGGCCGCCCGTCTAAGCGCTCGGCAGTCTCTCTTTTTTATAACGGCGCATTAGTATCCGTCGGCGAGCGGTCGGGCCCGCGTGCTATACGACACGCTTTCGACATTAGCGGCAGCGTCTGGAGCCTCACGCAGCCGCCTTACGGCTTTCGGTCCCAGACCGGTTCAGCCACGCCAAGGAAAGTTTTAAGAAGAGATAACCCACAAGGAATGCACCGGTAAGCTGTGTGAATTGCCGTAAGACCGACGGTATTTCTCACGGACTCTGCGGTGCGCTAGCACACTTCGGAAGTTTCGAAGAACGCCGGGACGTGTTCACGACCCAAATATTCAGCTGCCTCGGCAGGTGTGCGAGAACGTGCGTGTTTTCGTGGTTGCCAAAAAAATATCCTTAATCTGCTAGAAAAAACTCGCCTGCAGAGAGCAACTAACAGCTTAAATGAAATGAAGTGACGTGGCGCACAGAGCAAAGTGTAATTGCCCCGTCTTAACACTGGGAACGTATTACAAATATGTTGGTGTGGTGCCGTGAGAGACTGTAACTACAGCGAACTGTGGTAACAAAAACTGACAGTCGTGACTGAACACCTCTGACCTGTATTAACATAGAACAGCCTAATGTAGCAGACAACACGTAAAATGTAAATAGTCTTCACGGGTTTGCCGCCGTATCACGTTGCCCAAATTCCACAATATTTCCTAGGAGCAACTGTCCGACATCTTCAGGTGGTCCAACCTTGCTCGTGGCTAGGTACGACTGATATTATCTGCACAGTGACGCCCCGTTTTTAGAACACGCTACGGTCGCAGGTTCGAATCCTGCCTCGGGCATGGATGTGTGTGATGTCCTTAGGTTAGTTAGGTTTAAGTAGTTCTAAGTTCCAGGGGACTGATGACCTCAGAAGTTTAGTCCCATAGTGCTCAGAGCCATTTGAACCATTTAGAACACGCGCTTGAAGAATGCGCAGCCGCGGAAATCGCGCATGCGCAGTGATTTGTCCTATTCAAACTCCCTCTGCCGAAAATCGCAGAGCGGTTCCCCCGCACGTGCGCTGTACGCTGCGTTTGTCAACAGGCCGGCCAGACGTTACTCACCAACGGCCGTACTAGGCCAGAGTTATGACGGTCCTGTTATCGAAGAATCTTGATTTTCGCATCGTGATTTAATATCAGCCAATGCAGGGTTTTAGGCTGTGCTCAGTTGAAATCCCGTATCCTTGTTGATTAGATTATCGGCTGTGCGGATATGTATTGCTTCCTTAATGATACAGTCCCAGAAAGATGATGCCGTCTTTTCATAAACCATACCATGTCCTGTATTCAGGCGGTGTTCCGCAATTGCCGACTTTTCCAGTTGACGAAGGCGTGCATGACGCTGATGTTCATCGCAGCGTTCTTGTACTGTGCGGCATGTCTGGCCTATATACGCTGCCCCACACTGACAAGGAATACCGAAGAAATATTGTGGAATTTGCACAACGTGATCCTGCGGCACACCCGTGAAGATTATTTACAACACATCCGCCGGGAAAGCTTGAAGAGTCCCAACACGTAAATTGTTTTACAACTTCACAGCTCACTAACATATTCTATGATTTCTGCCCTATGTGACACACCAACTCCACATTCATTTGCGTTTGTTGCAAGTAATTAGAGAGAGGAATAAAGGGAGAATAAGAAAAGATGGGGTGCAGTTTAACTCCATACAGCGAACAACCGCACTCTCAACTGGTAGTATGGAAGCGATACAGCTTCAATGAGGTAAGTACACTTATAAATAAACGAATGAGAGAAACACTCAGGGAGTGTCAGTTGACACAAATTCAACGTATTGCGAATACATAGACGGGAAGACCATTTATTGCGTTATTACACGACTGCAGAACTGTCACTGGAAGCTGTCAGTGGATCTGTCGTTTGCGCTTAGGTGATTCACGTGGAAAGATTTCGGAAGCGATTATGGCTGTACGACCGGAATTAACAGACTTTAATCGCGGAATGATAGCTGGAGCTACTATTTCGGAAATTCAACATTCCGAGATCTACTCTGTTAAGAGTGCGCCGAGAATACGAAGTTTCAGGCATTACCTTTCACGACGGACAACGTAGTGGCCGACGACCTTGGCTTAACGACCGAGAGCAGCGGCATTTGCTTAGAATTGTCAGTGCTAACATACAAGCAACGCCCGCCCCCGGTAGCTGAGTGGTCAGCGCGACAGAATGTCAGTCCTACGAGCCCGGGTTCGATTCTCAGCTGGGTCGGAGATTTTCCCCGCTCAGAAACTGGGTGCTGTGTTGTCCTAATCATCATCATTTCATCTCCCATCAACGCGCAAGTCGCCGAAGTGACGTCAAATCGAAAGATTTGCACCCGGCCAACGGTCTACCCGACTGGAGGCCCTAGTCACATGCCATACAGGCAACACTGCATGAAATAACAGCAGAAATCAATGCGGGACGTAAGACAAAAGTATACGTCAGGACAGTGTGGCAATATTTGGAATAGTCTATGGTAGTAGACGGCCGACGCGAGTCCGTTTACTAACAGCAGGAATCGCCTGCAGCGCCTCTCCTGGACTCGTGACCACATCAGCTGGACGCTGGACAACTGGAAAATCATGGCCTGGCCAGATGAGTTCCGATTCGAGTTGCAAAGTGCTGATTATAGGGTTAGAGTGTAGCCATCAACAAGACACTGTGTAGGATGGTGGTGGCTCCATAATTTTGTAAGTTTAACTCTTCAAAATTAGTCGTGGAGTGGACTAGTTGTGGACAGGCCGCCTCTTTAGGACTAACCTGCCCGTGGTTTTCAGGGTGTTATGCGAGAAAAGTGCGAGTTTTGTTTCATATGATAGGTGTTTTCGGAGTCCATACTAGTTCGCATGAAAAAGATTAATCTGTTCGAGATACGTCATTACGTTCGAAAGAATATCTTCTAATATTCTACGACAAATGGTTCTCAGAGATAATGGACGGTAGTCTCGCTGATTTCCATCAACCTGGCACGGTTTTTATTCGAAGAATTAGCATTATTGTGCAGTTAAAAGACGGGCTAACTCAGCGGCTAGCTCCATGTAGAATCTGACAGGGAGCCCTGAAACTTCATACAATTTTAACGATCCTTGCACTAGTGCAAGAGTTAAATTGTAGTACTGAGTTTTTCTCTGTAGAATAACATTTGAAATCCGAGTTCAGCATCTCTGATTTCGCTTCGCTATTCTCAATTTCATTTCCTATCTCTTCTGAACACTAACCTTGGTACCTCGCTTTACCCGTACCCGTACCCGTAGTGTTTATACCAACTTCAGCGGGTCGTGCGCGTGACAGGTATTTTCATTTACGAATTCTAACACATAAAGCGTCATGTATTGATCAATTTCCACACTATTTTTTTCTTCTGCCATACATTTTCCCCCTTATACGATAATATTCCGTTGCAATTTGACGTCACTTTGACCAGTGGTGTTATTTCTACAGCGTTTTGTACGTTTAACTTCAATTATAATCACCTTGTATGTCGGAATGGGAGATGCTCTCTCCACAGCTGATTTTAAATGACCAATGACTGAACTGCGACAGACGATGGGTTTTGTAATGCTGAATTTAGACTCATATCCTAACCTAGCGACGACCTCGTGGTGTGTAATGTACCCGAGAAAACGGCGATCGACAGTCTGTGGCAGCAGTAAAATGACGTTCGCTTTGTTCACGGCGTTTACGGGTTACCTCTACGAGTAAATTGTGGACATATCAATTCCATTATGTATTTGTCTGCATAGCCATTTTCCACAGCAAAATTTCGTTTTCAGCGGTAGTAACAAAGTGTAATTTCTCGCTGCCACTGCTTCCCTGAAACTATCCTCACACTGGCTACATGGAATGCCGTGTTACCAACCGATGAACAGTCTTGGTTGGCACTTGGCTGCAGGTTTGTAGGCGACACAAGCAGATTGAAAAAAAAAGAAAAACGAAACTAGTAACAGAAAGAAAAATCAGAGCAAATAAAGAGTCAGTACGATGATATAAATAACGCAACGAAGTAATAGAAATAAAAAAATGGCATTGAAACCAGTTAACCGAATAAAAATGATAATAAAATTCTTTAAAATAACAAAATATTTCTCTGCTTTCGACGAGATTCGAGGCTATCACGTTCTACATGTCAGATTTATACACAAACCACTACGCTACGCAATTACAATGTGGAAATTTATTGTATGTATGACACCAATGATCCAGCGCTCAAAAATACGGCCTCACGCAATTTGACACGAAGTTTATCTTGTGATTATAATAACTGTGCCTGTGGCGCTGAATCACGTCTTGTGCAGAAGGACCCGTAATGATTAGTTAGTGCTGTGTATGAAAAGTGTGTATTTCGTTAGCATCGATGTGTGTGTGTGTGTGTGTGTGTGTGTGTGTGTGTGTGTGTGTGTGTGTTTGTGTGTGCGTGTGTGTGCGTGTGTGTGTATGTGTGTGTGTGTGTATTTGTGTGTGATACGAAATATGATCACCAGACCCGGAGTTTGGGACTCAAACAGATTAATAAAGAAAGCCGGACAAGGAACTGAAAATAAACCAGTAGTTTGGCAACGACGAACGGTTCGGGCATGTCGCTGAGTGCTCTGTTTGGAGGAAACCAGCTCCGGCCCGTGAAGTGTCAGCTATCCAGCAATTTTAATCGGACTGTAGGTACAATCTCTAGAGAACTGTCAACTATTCTTTTAAAGTTGAGCCATACATAGCTCTTCCACGTGCCCCTCTCAAAGGTATGTTTTAAATCCCTCATTGAAGTATGACTCAGCCGCTTTATGTAATTTACATACACACACATATTCTAAGCGTTACTGCCTTGTCGATGCAGTCCCTTTCTTCTGTCACTGGCTGTTCGTTTCAGTTCCATGTCACTTGGTATCCTGTTCTCAAAGTCTTACAAATGCTTCGTCCTAGTTTTCTGAGCGTAAAATCCTGCTACACTATCTGATCGAAAGAGTCCGGCACACGTATGTACTGAAGATTTGTCCGCTAGGTGTCACGGGAGGTCGAGCCGTCAGTATAAAAGGTGGCTGGCAGGATTGTGTTTTCCTTAGAGGAACAGCAGAAAGGGTAGGCCAGGAGAGCTCAGTGATTTCGAACGACTGATTGTTGCTTGGGTAACAGGTCCGTCAGGGACATTTTAGCCCTTCTGATGTGGTGATGTGATGGCGAACTGGAATGCGAAGAAGCAACCACAGCTAAGAGCCCTTATGCCGAGGCGGGACCATCAAGTATTGCGAAGGGTCGTCGTAAAAAAGTCGCACGAAATCAGCGAAGGAATTAGTTTTAACTTTTAAAGTGCAACCAGAAGTGCAAGTAGCATGATGATTGTGCGTAGAGAATCAAAAATAATTGGATTCTGTGGTCGAGCAATTGTTCGCAAACCACACGTTTCTGTAGTCAACGCTGAGTGACGTTTGAAATGACGTAATGATGGGGGTCACTGGAGAGTGGAGGTGATTTGGGGTGATATCCTATGGTAACCCAGTGGAACAGCTGCGCTGATGCTAATGCCTGGAGAATGTTTCCTGCCGTCGTGCTTCGTGCCAACAGTGAAGCACGGAGGAAGTGGTGTTCCTCCCCATTAAGGTATGCTATCCTGATTGCACTTAATAAAAACTAACTGTGAAAGGATAGGAACAGTTTTTACAGCTTTGCGAGGAACTGTTCGGAGACAATGAGTATTTGTACCAGCATGTCAATGCACTCTATCACAGTGCAGCGTGTGTGAGGCATCGGATTGTGAACAATGAAAGCCTTGAAATTGAGTGGACTGCGCAGAGCCCTGACTTGAACACAATGGAACATCTTTGGAATGGGCTAGAGCACCGAATTCCCTCCATATTCCGGCAACCAACACCACTGCCTTTTCTGGTCTGGTCTCTTGAGGAAGAATGGGCTGCGATTCCTTCACAGACGTTCAGGAACCTCAATGAACATAGCCGTCTTAAACGCGAAGGGCGGACACGCAACACATGAATAGAAAAATTAAGAAAAAATCTTACTAAATGTTCAGCATGTAGCCATCAATTTGCTGATATAAAATGATTCGTTCCAAATCATTACAGTTAAGTGCAAATAATCCATGGGAAACTAAGCTGATATGTATCTAGAAACTCTTTTGAGGTTATAGTTACTAAGAAACTCGAAAACTGCGTTAATTAACGTCTAATACAGACAGTAAAATCTCCTGTTGAAGTGGAAAATTAAATGTAACAGAATATGTTAGTTATAATATGTGCTAGAGTAAGAGTAAGTGACAAACGCGGTTCACTACCGGTACGTAACATGTTATGAACAGGAAACTTAACCTCCTATAATTCCGAAAAATATTAGTTTATTCCGTAGATATCCACAGTTTTGGCGAACGCTTTCTTTTTTGTTTTGATTTTGGTGACGATAATGCTGCTGCAATTCCACAAATCACTGAAGTTGATTCCAGCTAATGCTATAGAGCGAAATCCTTTTCTTCGTAGCACTCAGAGCGTGAAAATACACAATTTATCACTACTTACGAAGGCCGGCCGGTGTGGCCGAGCGGTTGTAGGCGCTTCAGTCTGGAACCGCGCCACCGCTGCGGTCGCAGGTTCGAATCCTGCCTCGGGCATGGATGTGCGTGATGTCCTTAGATTAGTTAGGTTTCAAGTAGTTCTAAGTTCTAGGGGACTGATGACCACAGATGTCAAGTCCCATAGTGCTCAGAGCCATTTGAACCATTTGAAAGGACCGTGAAAGAAAGAATAGAGAAGAAATCGAACAAAAGAGGTGCTTGATGATGACCACTGGTAGACGTTAGTTGTCAACCGCTCATTGTTTATTTCAAAAGTATGTCTCTTTGTTAACTACGGTATCTTTCGACATAACATAGAGTTAAATCGTGGTCTCGTAAGACTTACTGACTTTTCTTAATAACTTTCCTCGTGAATTACACTCTATCAGCGATCGATGCCTTGACTTTGACAACAGACTGCGATGATAATCGGTCTCTTGAGAACTTCCATCTGCCTAATTACGTGACGACGGTAAAAATACTTTCGGAGATATCTGCATCAATTCCGTCCCGATTTTGACCCACGTCTGGCGCCACCTGCCCTTTCGAAACAGGCGACAGTCTTAAAACGTGAGTGGGCCCCGTAATTTCTGGCGGGAACGGTAGAGGTACGTGCGCCGTCCCTCGCGATCCGGCGGTCGGGATCCCGAGCAGACTGGCGAAGAGCGAGGAGCGGGTGAAAGCCTGCCGGATCACGCCCGGGGAGGGCGTCGCACCAGCAATGAAAGGCTGGACCGGCAGCTCTTTAATGCGAGCCTGAGTCAGCAGGCGGCCACAAAGCGGCCAGCGTTTGCTCGCCCC
The DNA here is from genome assembly GCF_021461395.2 of Schistocerca americana. Lineage (NCBI taxonomy): Eukaryota > Metazoa > Arthropoda > Insecta > Orthoptera > Acrididae > Schistocerca > Schistocerca americana. The sequence goes on from NC_060121.1 coordinate 598,774,071, forward strand.
GCTGAACCCGGCGCGCCGTGTACACCCTGCAGCGTTAGTCAGCACCGCTTCGTGACGGCTGTTTTGCACAGCATCTCCTGCACACACACGCACACACACACGAGGCTCTGTGAAAGGAACCGCGCGCGCCAACCACCTCTCGAGTATCGATTGCTCGTTGCGAGTCGTCCATCACCTGAAGGCCAGCGAGCAGTCATCTCTCGAGTGTAAATAATGACCTGTTATTGCAGCTATCATGGGATGGAACCAATGCGTTGCTTTCAAAGACTTATTCGGCATCACGATACCGGATCCGGTGTTCAGTACACAATGATGCAAGTTAAGTACCTCAGTAACGTTAGTTACGACCCTCCCATTTCTCTGTGTCGTGTTCTCTGTAACCTTGAGAAAATTGAAAACAGCGTCGCTTACGTTTAATACTATGTGGGAGGCTCTTTCATTTGTGGACAGGGAAGTCGATACTCTTATTCAAATGGCTCTGACCACTATGGGACTTAATATCTGAGGTCATCAGTCCCCTAGAACTTAGAACTACTTAAACCTAACTAACCTAAGGACATCACACACATCCATGCCCGAGGCAGGATACGAACCTGCCACCGTAGCAGTCGCGCGGTTCCGGACTCAAGCACCTAGAACAGCTCGGCCACCGCGGCCGGCTGCTCTTATTCCTTCGTCTGTTTGTTCAAGGTGTTGCTAGTCACAGGTCGTGTTTCATTAACTACGATGGGATAGTGAAGAAAATGCTACCCGAAGCAGTTGACCCATTGTTACAGTCGCCAGCATTTGACGATATATGTCTAGGGCAGATGTTCCCAACAGTGGTCTGCGGACCCCGAGGGGTCCGCGAGCTATGCCAGAGGGATCCGCAAGATGCTATTAAAATAAAAAATATATTATATTTACTATGATAACAGATTTTTTTGTTTTGGTCGCTTCCTGCATGAGCAGAGCTTTATCGAACGCTAACTTCTGCGTCCAGCGTCTTCCTAGAGCCAACTGACACTAAGACACTCTAGCGCAAACTAGAATTAGATAGAGGCAAATAGTTTTGCTGTATGCCGTTAGATTGCGCGTGCTGCCTCTTTGCAGCTGACAGCTGACAGACACTTTACACAGAAACTCGCAATTCAGACGACAATCGGCCATTGTTAACTTATTGCCAGTGCTTTCACAGACCGTGTTGTTTAAAGATTCAATATTCTGTACTAAAACAGTAGTGTTTGTAAGCGTTGTTTTTTGCGGAAGCTGCAGTTCGCGTAGTTAAAAATGGACCGTTGGTTAAAAAGTGGTTCGTTGAAACGAGAAAGGCCTACAGATGAAGAGGAAGATAAAGCAGTTGATGCTCAAGCAAGTAAGTCAGTGACTCTCGAACCGAAGTTGTCAGTGTCCATTGAACCTAAATCGTCGGCGTCCCTTGAACCTAACCCTTCCAACATCAGTGTTAAGCTTACTGGAAAAATTAGAAAATACAACTCTGATTACTTGGAAATCGGTTTTACGTTCACCGGACTTGAGCAACAGCCTAAACCTCCACGTGGAATTTGCTATGAAAGCCTTACGAATGAATGTATGAAACCAGCAAAACTCAGGCGCCATCTTGAAACAAAGCACACAGAGTACAAAAGTAAGTCATTAGATTTATTCAAAAATAAATTAGGACAGTTGAAAACATCTCGTAAAACAATTACCAAACACTATGGTGAAAGTGTAAATGAAAACGCAACCCTTGCGTTTTACGAGATGGCTCAGCTTGTTGCTAAATGTGGGAAAAACCACACAATTGCTGAGGAACTTATACTACGATGAGCAATAATATTTTGCAAGAGAATGTTAGGTGATGCAGCTGCCAAGGTAATAGGAACTGTCACGCTCTCAAATAATACTGTTCAAATGAGTACTGATATGGCAGTTAACATCGAAGAAACATTGCTGGCTAGACTTTGCATTAGTGACATGTACGCTCTACAATTTGATGAAAGCACAGACATATCAAAAAAAGCTATAATGTTGGTTTTCGCACGATTCTTATGGGAGGACCAAGTATTTGAAGATTTTCTTTTTTCATGCGAACTACTGAATACAACAGCAGACGATATTTTTATTGCATTAAATAATTATCTCAATGAACACGATGTAACCTGGAAATAGTGTGTAGTCCGCAGCTCGTGGTCGTGCGGTAGCGTTCTCGCTTCCTACGCCCGGGTTCGATTCCCGACGGCGTCAGGGATTTTCTCTGCCTCGTGATGACTGGGTGTTGTGTGATGTCCTTAGGTTAGTTAGGTTTAAGTAGTTCTAAGTTCTAGGGGACTGATGACCGTAGATGTTAAGTCCCATAGTGCTCAGAGCCATTTGAACCAAATAATGTGTAGGCTTGTCGACGGATGGAGCAAAGTCAATGGCTGGCAAAAGAACAGGACTTCTAGCTTGTATCAAAGCAGTAGCCCCCGAGGTGAAGTGGACTCACTGGTGTATCCATCATGAAGCCTTAGTAGCCAAAAGATTGCCTGAACCTTTGCAAAAATTACTTAACGAAGTAGTTCAAATCATCAACTACATTAAAACTCGACATCTGCAATCCAGACTATTTTCTTTGTTGTGTAAAGAGATCGGCAGTGAGCATCAGCAACTTCTTATTCATACGGAAGTAAGATGGCTTTCTCGAGGTAGGATCTTGTCAAGATTTTCTGAACTTAGAGACGAGGTTCGTGTCTTCCTTCTTGACACAAAGTACGCGGATTTTCTCACTAGCTTCTGTTCGCTTTGCTCAGTTGCGTACTTAGCTGATGTGTTTGAACACTTTAATGTGTTAAACTTGAGTTTACAAGGAAAAAATGTAGACATGTTCGAAGTTGAGGATAAGTTTAGTGCTATGGTCAAAAAGTGTCAGATCTGGACGTCAAGGATAGAAAACGAGTCACTAAATAACATTTCTACTTTAAAACAATTCTTGGAGTCATCAGTGGAGATGTTTCCAGAATGAGATTTTCACTGTGCAGCGAAGAGTGCACTGATATGAAACTTTCTAGCACATTAAAACAGTGTGCCGGACCGAGACTCAAACTCGGGACCTTTGCCTTTCGCAGGCAAAGGTTCAGGCAATCTTTTGGCTACTAAGGCTTCACGATGGATACAACAGTGAGTCCACTTCACCTCAGGGGCTACTGCTTTTCAGGAGAGTTTGCCTGACCTGATCAAGATCAATGTAGCCGAGCATCTACGCAGCCTAGCCACCACTTTTACAGATTATTTCCCCGAACCTGAACCTGACGACAGATGTATTCGAAATCCCTTCAGCTGTGAAGAAATAGACAAAATCCAAGGCCTCACTGAAGAAGAGAGAGATGAACTTGTGGATTTGTCCAGCTGTGGTACGATGATTAATATTTTCATCGGTGATAAAATCACAGACTTCTGCGCATCAGCACGCAAGGACTACAAGAAACTTGGAGATGAGGCAATGAAGAAGATCCTTCCATTTGCAACCACATATCGGTGTGAGCAAGCATTTTCTTCCCCGTGTTTCATGAGAAACAATTATACTAATCGGCTCAACCCGCGGTAGGATTTCAGAGTGAAAGTTTCAAGTTTCTAACCTAAGATTTCAGAAATAATGGACTCAATGGTCAGATTGAACTCATCTCATTAAGAACTAGAAATTAAAACTAACTGTATACTCATGGAATACTCTGTTGTAACTGGATTTTTTCAAATAAATAATACCTTGTATGAAATTAGTGTTTTCTTATTTTTCACAATGTATACTCAATACAGTCTCAAGTGTAGTACACTTGAAAGACCAATACACTCAGTTTCAATTTTTTCCTGTCATTTTGAGTTCATACTCAATTTTTATTTTTTAAAGGAGTTTCTTAGACTAAACACCAAGATTTGAAGACAATGATTTTGAGCAATAATCAAAAATTTAACAATGACAATGATGGCTAAATTGAAAAAGTTTTAAGCTCAACACTTTTTCAATAATGAATATGTCAATCTTTTTTCTAAGTACCAAAAATAGAAAACGAATAAAAACACTCTTAATTTGGCTTTTTTAGGTACTTCATACTGTGATATGACAAGGTACCAATCATGCTCGATGAGGGGGTCCTCGACAAAATTTTGTTGGGAACCTATGGTCTAGGGGTATGATAAAGAAGGTTCTTAAGCGTCATCATACCGATTTGGCACTTATGGCAAGAGGAAGTACACTGCGTTGTTGCTGCCTGTCCGATACAGTTTGACTGCACGATCAGCCAACAGCTACTGAAATAAGTGACATCCCGTATATCCCCTTGTAGTGCGGAGTTGGACGCCAGATGTGACGAGAGCCAGACCTCCCAGCGTAAAAGGAGACGGGAGTGTTGTGTTGTCAGTATAGAAGCAGTGACAGCAGAATGGATCGGTTAGGAGAGCTGATACGTATCTAGAAACCCTTTTGAGGTTATAGTTACTAAGAAACTCGAAAACTGTGTTAATTAAAGACCAATACAGACAGTAAAATCTCCTGTTGAAGTGGAAAATTAAATGCAACAGAATATGTTAGTTATAATATGTGCTAGAGTAAGAGTAAGTGACAAACGCGGTTCACTGCCGGTACGTAATATGTTATGAACAGGAATCTTAACTTCCTATAATTCCGAAAAGTATTAGTGTATTCCGTAGATATACACATTTTGGGTGAACGCTTTCTTTTTTGTTTCGTTTTTAGTGACGATAATGCTGCTACAATTGCACAAATCACTGAAGTTGATTCCAGCTAATGCTATAGAGCGAAATCCTTTTCTTCGCAACACTCAGCGCATGAAATTACACAATTTATCACTACTTACGAAGGCCGGCCGGTGTGGCCGCGCGGTTCTAGGCGCTTCAGCCTGGGACCGCGCGACTACTACGGTCGCAGGTTCGAATCCTGCCTCGGGCATGGATGTATGTGATGTCCTTAGATTAGTTAGGTTTTAAGTAGTTCTAAGTTCTAGGGAACTAATGACCACAGATGTTAAGTCCCATAGTGCTCAGAGCCATTTGAACCATTTGACCGTCGAGCCCTTCATCACATGTAATCAGCGGAAGGAATCACTCCTGAGTTCCAAAGTGCGTCTATCAACACTGCAGGTAGCACAGTTACTTAGCGTAAGGAATTAAAAAAAAATGGGCAGCTGCTCATAAGCCACACACATCTCTATCGTGCTAAGAGACATTCGATGTGGTGTACTGAGCAGTGAATGACTGGAAATGATTTGGAGTGATGAATCACTCTGAATCCTGTGACAATGCGATGGAAGGGAGTGGGTTTGGTGATGGCTGGGGAACGTTACCTGCTGTCATATGCAGTCCCACCAGTGAGGTACCGAGGAAGTGGTATTGCGGTGAGAGTATTTTTTCGCTTTTAGGATGTGAGAACGCTGAATATGGAAGTATAGCAACACATCTTACAGCACTGTATACTGCTTACAGTAGGGGAGCAGTTCGGAGACAATGGGTGTGTCAGCATAACAATGCAACATGTCATAAAGTGGTATCTGTGAGTTGTTCGGATGCTTTTGATTCGACAGTGTGCATCTCGAATATCATAAATTTAATGGTTTGTAAGAAATATTCTACACTCTAATTTACTGGACGAATCAAAAGTATAGTATTCATGTACGAAAGTGGCCACCTATGAAACCCCCATTCAAGCAGTTCTTGAATTGTTCTGGGATAAAAAAAAATGGTTCAAATGGCTCTGAGCACTATGGGCCTTAACTTATGAGGTCATCAGTCCCCTAGAACTACTGAGGTCGTCAGTCCCCTAGAACCGCTCGGCCACTCCGGCCGGCTTCCTGGGATCCTAACCAAGTAGGATTACAGAAAGGATGAGGGAAGATTGAAGGAGAGCTGCATGATTCTTCACCGGATTGTTTAGTCAACTACGCGAGTGTCACATGAATGATCAACAAAACACAGAGTGAGGGAGACATTACAAGGAAAAATGTATTGCATCGTGAAGAGCCTTACTCAAAAGAGACTACGTTCCAAAATGAGTCTTCTAACACATATCACGCTTAATGAACACGTTGGTAAAATAAGCGAAAGTCGCACTACCCTTTCATCTATCAAAGCATACGTGAATGGAATACGAAGGAGGGAAATTGATACTGATAGGGTACCCTCCCCCACACGTCAACAGATATAGATGAAAATTACTAAACAGTGTCATGAATATAATTCGCTGCCATTGGATTCAGCGCCGCCGGCCGGTGTGGCCGTGCGGTTCTAGGCGCTTCAGTCTGGAACCGCGTGACCGCTACAGTCGCAGGTTCGAATCCTGCCTCGGGCATGGATGTGTGTGATGTCCTTAGGTTAGTTAGGTTTAAATAGTTCTAAGTTCTAGGGGACTGATGACCACAGATGTTAAGTGCCACGGTGCTCAGAGCCATTTGAACCATTTGATTCAGCGCTTTGAGAACAAAATGGCTCTGAGTACTATGGGACTTGACATCTGAAGTCATCAGTCCCCTAGAACTGAGAACTACTTAAACCTAACTAACCTAAGGACATCACACACATCCATGCCCGAGGCAGAATTCGAACCTGCGACCGTAGCGGTCCGCTCTAGTGGACTGATGACCACAGCTGTTAAGTCCCATAGTGCTCAGAGCCAGATGCTGTGTCCCATCGCTCGTACACCGATTACAACATCATGTAACTCACTTAAATCCTGATAACCTGCGATTATAGCAGCAGTAACCGATCCAACAACTGCGCCAGACACTTGTTGTTTTATGTAGGCCTTGCCGACCGCAGTGTCGTATTCTGCCGCTGGACATGCCTCTGTATTTTAATACGCATGCCTATACCAGTTTCTTAGGCTCTTCAGTGTAGATTAGGAAAGACTAAGACGCAAGGAAGTGATGGAGATTTGATTTAAAAATTGGTGGTTTGTAACTTACATTTTCTTTCTTTTGGCTGGCATAACATTGAAAATGGAATCTTCTGAACAGTTAAAAGCTGATGAACGGTGAGTACGAATGTATTATCCAAGCGTAAACCATTATACCACCTGGTGTTACTGACTAAGAAGAAATTTCTTTTCGAGTAGGTCCATGTTCTGTTGAGAATATAAGAGCTGGATAGTGCTAGAACGCAAACAATCCTGCCGGAGGAACATCCGCAACTGAGCAATATACCAGAGGTTCAAAATACCGCTATAGTTGCAAGGTTCTTTTACTTTGGACACGACTCGTTTCGGGCTTTTCTACACCCATTTTAAGGTGTCGTACTGGAAATAGGAAGACACGGGAGATAATTATTACATGCAGCAATACACATGAAGAACAACCAAAAGAAAACAGAAAACTGATTCGAAAAAAAAATTAAAAGCAGAACGGGCTATGTGCTGTAAAACCTAAGTCAATCCCAAAGTGACACTAGATAGTGCTACAGACGAATATCTGCATAAAGAAATACGCCAAGAATACCAGGACACTTCCACTTGGCTGTTGTGACTCCGAGTGCCGCGGTGGACGAGTTACAAAAGGAGGTGTGCTACCAGTAAGCGCAGTTCATGGAGTAGATTACGCGAAGAAGGAAACAAACTGGTAAACCAGATGTTGGGGTGTATGGAGTTTAGATGTGTGACATCAAATTCACTATGGAGACTGAAACGGAGGGTAAATTACCTTTCCTTGACGTCTTGGTCAAGAGAAGGGCTGACGGCACCCTAGGTCATGGGGTGTATCGGAAGACTACGCACACTGATCTGTATTTGCACGCAGACAGCTGCCACCTCCCTACACAGAGGAATGGGGTACTTAAAACTCTAGTAAATAGGGCGCGCACTATCTCTGACGCAGAGAGTCTACCCCAGGAATTGGAACATCTGAGAACTGTATTTCGAAAAAATAGGTACTCAGAGTGGCAGATTCAACGTGCTCTCCGCCCAACCACTGCAGCACAACCTGTTGAGATGGATGAAGTCACGAGGGAGGAGGTAGGCACTGCATTTATTCCATACACAGGCGCACTCTCGGGGAAAATCGCCCGCATTCTGAAGAAACACCAGGTCGGAACTGTGTTTTGTCCTCCAAATAAAACTCGTGCACTGGCGAGGATCGATGCCGTGAACACCAGAGGCACACTCGACTGAAGTCGGCGGTCGCTGAACATCGTTTGTTGGAAAATCACGCCATGGAGTATGACCGCACGAGGATACTGGTACAGACGTCGAGATACTGGGACAGCGTTGTTAGAAAGGCCATCGAAATTCGCACCAATGACGACCTCATAAACCGTGACTGTGGCTATAATCTTAGCAAGGCTTGGGAACCAGCGATCGGGTTAATCAAGAGTAAATCCAGCAAACGTATAGTTGTGACGACCACGGCGGACAGAGCCATCACACCAAACGTCATCTCAGACGCCGTAGCAATCTGTTCCACCGCGCGACCGTGGCGCGGGGCGCGGACGGCGGAGGTAGCGCCGGGGGCGGAGGGTATTTAAATCGGCCGCCGCCGCGACCGAACCCAGTTCCCTCTGAGCAGCCATAGCGTACGGATCTCCGTGCCGGCACGTTCACAGGAGCTCAGTCCGTCAGTTCACCTGATGATGGCGACATGTATGATCGCCGAAATATTGTGCCCATTGGACACTATAGACCGGCAGCATACCCTTGGATATTTTGATTATCAAATACGCCGGGAGAAACTCAAGAATTACGCTTAAAATGAAAAATGAAAAAAGGAAACATTATATAGAAAGTTACACGAAAAATGTTAAAAGTGCATAATGCGTGATAAAGAAATATGTTGAAAAGGGCAGTACAGAACTACATAAAACTGCAGTTTTATATGAGGCCGACTATGTACAGAAAGCACACTGCTTCCTATCCAGCCCTAGTTTCAAAACACACCCATTTAACCCCACAGCTAAGTTCGTTGCGGAAATTAACAAGGCACTTTAAGAAACAGATGCATCATTCACCCCATTTCTTAAAAAAACTTTAATACCGATGAATCCGAGAACGACCACTGTCAAGGGTGTCGTGAAGTTTCATAAGCCACTTGCTCCTTTAAGGCCAATAATCAATGCTATCAAAGGCCCAGATTACTTACTGGCTAAGGAAATGCAAAGTTTCCTCAGTAAACATTAATGTTTCTATGATGATCATGCCATCAAGAACAGAGAGGAGTTAATAACACACTTCAAACAAGTACCTGTAACTAGTGAAACTAATCTAGAAAGTCTCGACATCATAAGCGTGTATACGAATATCTCAATTAAAGAGGTGATTCCTATTACTGAATCCAACTTAAGGTTGTTCTCTCGTTTAGATAAAAAGAAAATGAATTCCTTCATTTACTCAGAATTGTTCTGGACCATAATTAATATATTGGACATCAGTTTTCTTTCAGCCCACCCACAACACCTTCAAAGAGTAGTAGTTATCAAAAATGGGTCAAATGGCTCAAACCACTATGGGACTCAACATCTGAGGTCAAAAAAATGTTAAAATACGTGTGAAATCTTATGGGACTTAGCTGCTAAGGTCATCAGTCCATAAGCTTACACACTACTTAACCTAAATTATCCTAAGGACAAACACACACACCCATCCCTGAGGGAGGACTCGAACCTTCTCCGGGACCAGCTGCACAGTCCATGACTGCAGCGCCGTAGACCGCTTGGCTAATCCCGCGCGGCCTCTGAGGTCATCAAGTCCCCTAGAACTTAGAACTACTTAAACCTAACTAACCTAAGGACATCACACACACCCATGCCCGAGGCAGGATTCGAACCTGCGACCGTAACAGACTCGCGGTTCCGGACTGCAGCGCCAGAACCGCGCTGCCACCGCGGCCGGCTTTTCATTTGTGACTCTCAGAATATAGCGAACGTTTTTTCACGATCATTTTTGATTATGAATCCCAGACAATCTCCTAATTCCTCAGAGCTATAAGCTGTAGCTATAAGTGTATTTCTAGAAGAAGTGGGCACTAGGAATTCTAATTACAGGCTCCACGCTTTGCTAATCACTTTCTGGTTGCCAAAATTGTAGTTAGAGAGCCAGTGTTGAGAATGGCAAAAGACAGCATAATTAATAGGAACATTTATATAACAATTAATTCCACCCGCCGCCCCACATATGGTTAAACGGCAGGGAAATGCATTCTTTTCTACATTACATTACAAACCAAACATTATATAACAACAATCATACCTCCCGCCGCCCCACAATTGGTGCATCGGCCGGGAACTAGAAACTGAGTAATAGTGAAAGTGATTTTTAAATATTCGAATTCGGGAGTGAAATGCGACACGCAACTGAGTGACAGAACAGTGATAGCGTTACGTGTGCATGTGGGCGACGCAATTGGATTAACAATGCCTCTGGATTGACGGAGCTGGCACTGAGTCTAGCGGCGCTGCCGACATCGCGAGAAGCCAGTTTCGCCTCACCGCAGTCGTCCGCCGGAGCAACCGGAGCCGCGCCTGCAGTTGCGGGCCTCGCAAACACACAGCAGCCGTTGAAGTGCCGTCTGCAGTTCAGCGCACCACGTCGCATCAGTAATCCTGGTACGCCGCGCCGGCAACGCCATACGTCATGCAGAAGGAACTAAGTTTGTAAGTAGGCTGTTTATGTTTTCTTACTGTAAGTAGGCTGTTTATGTTTTCTTATTGGCAATGTTACATAGCGCTCGGTATGAAAATCACTGGCTGTGCTGTGTGCAGTCTGTGGCTAGTTTGCATTGTTGTCTGCCATTGTAGTGTTGGGCAGCTGGATGTGAACAGCGCATAGCGTTGCGCAGTTGGAGGTGAGCCGCCAGCAGTGGTGGATGTGGGAAGAGAAGTGGTGGAGTTTTGAAATTTGTAAGACTGGATGTCATGAACTGCTATATACTTATGACTTTTGAACACTATTGAGGTAAGTACATTGACTTTTGCGGAACTTAGCTTTCGGAGGACGATAACTACAACACTTCCACAGAGATTATCTTACAAGACGCACAGTTTAGTGCTACAGTACACGTATTTGAGTGATGAATTTTGTACTTAAAACATTTATTTTTAAACATATTTGAAGTACAATGATACAAAGGTTTTCCGTTATACATTTCATTCCATTGCTGTAATCCGTAACACCTGAGGGTATAGTTACATGAATCCTCAAGGGGGTACACGCCTACTTTGTGTACCACGTGTTTGGCAAGCACAAGGAGCCCTAGCTAATATGGTATTTGCTTATACAACTTTACACATCGGTACCATATTTCTCTAACACACATATTACACAGCTATCTGATCATTTAACTGAGAGATAAACATTTTTTTTACTACATCAGTGACACATGTTTACGCAATTACACAGTTGGGTAACTTCACACTTATGAAATTGTATTTTGTCTGTACTTTGTGAACTGTTCATATTTTTTCAGAACCATTGTGATACTATGAGAGCTTTGAATGATGTATTTGGTAAGGGATCATGGTTTTAAAGTATGTTTGAGGTAGATGACACTCTTGAAATGAGCAGAGATTTTTTTAGGTTTTGACATTATTGCAGAAAGCTACGACGTTTTTGAGGTTTGACTGAGGTGTTATGATGTTATTTTTATGACAACGATGTTTATTATGCTGTTGAGGTATGTTTATGATCAATAAGCTGATGTTATATGAGGAATTTGATTATGCTACATATTTATTAAGATGAAATATTGAAGAAGTGTCGACGAATATGTATATGTGTAATAAGGTAAGGAATAATGAGTAGTGGTTAGGGACTCTGACTTGTGAAAAAGGATGTTGGAAACCAAGAATCGTACTTTAAGAGTTATGAAATGTGTGTAAATGCGTGAATGTACCACAATTCCGACGAAAATTTTTTGTACACTGTTATATTTACAGGATTTTGTTTCTACAGATTTGTAATGCAAATTCTAGACCTGTGAAATTTTTTATATGAGACTGTCACTGTAGTGCAAACTGGTGTCGTAAATATTTCGGTAAGAAAGCCAAGTGACCTTGACGTAATGTGTCTTGAGTGGCCAGCTGTGTCAGACGCCTGGAGAAAAAGCCATTAGTGTGTGCCCTTTCAGAGGCACAGGTAAAAAATAAAAGAGGCCATTATCCTCGCTATTGACATTTCTTTGTCGAAAGCATCGCAAATACGACATGCTCAAAGTTGAAAACATATGATTACACTGTGGAGCTCTTAATTTATGATATTTAATAAAATTCCTAATGAAATGATGAGAAACATTTTTATATCTATTGTCTTTCTAGTTGAGAGATTGCTCAATTTGTTTAATATCTAGTTTCTAGCTGCCCTGCAGCATTGGTTAAAATAAAATTTTATAGATGTACTAATATAAATATTTTATACCTACAGACCCAGTAAAGAATACGTTTATGATATACTTTCTTAGAAAAGAGAGCACCAAGAGACATTTCCCTTCACAGGAATTGCATAAATAATTTTTTTAATGACTTGGTAACTTTCTTGCAGAGTAAGTTTTTGTGATGCATCACTCTAGTGTTAAGATGTGACATAGGTATTAAAAATGGCCATTTTTACTGTAATATTTTTTCTGCTTGAGCTATGTCATGTGTAGTTAGTAGTAGTTATTGCATTTGCTGCTGCTATTTGCCAGGCATAGTGCTACTAAATTTCACTTTGTATTACTCTGTTAAGGTAGTTTTACTACTGATTTATTTTTCTTGTTGCTACACATTGGCTCATATTAGTTGTAATGTTGCATTGCTTGGTAATTCAGAATTACTGTAGCTTGCTCTGACAATTTCCATCTTTTTTTATTGCTGTTTGTATTAATTGTTTTATGCTGCTGCATTGCCTCGTCCCTTAGTTTAGCATCTGAGATCAGTAGATTTAAGTTAGCTTAAGAGGGGGTAGACTCTATAAGAGAATGAGTTGCAATGAATTGGAAGAAATGCATTGAGAAGTTATACGAAAAAAGTACAGAAAGCAGGTATAGATAGGACTTTTTGAGAATAATGATGAACGAAGGGAGGTCTCCAAGAAAAAAAAGGTTTTGTTTGCAAAATACTGCAGTACCAAATGTTACACTGAAAACAAACCCTGTCCTTTCCCCCTGTGTTATTCTGCTATGTGTTTGTATACTCTTGTATATTTGTGTTTTTTATGTGTTTATGTGTTTAGCTAATAAGATTTATGTTGTAGAATTTTTCAAACACTATGTTATTTTCTTCATAAAGATGTTAAGACATTATTTATTGTCTTGTTTTAATGCTCATGTGTGAAGTTGATGTTTCAAAATTTATTCTGATCTTTTATGTATTTATTTATGTCATAATTCCTGTAACACTGATGTATATGTTAGTTCGATTCTTTTGTAAAGCCCATATTACTACAAATGTTATCTATACTATTATGTTCTTTAAGGATGTATTCTGTACCTTTGTAATTGTATTCTTATGTTATAAAATTGTAATTGACACCAGTTCATCATATTATTAACTTGTAAGTTCCATTTCACTGCACAAGTTTCTGTTGGTCATAGTATATGGACAATATGTGAGAAGTAGGGACTATTAGTGTTTGCACATGTGTTAATAATTCAGCAAGGGACTGGATAACAGCATTGCTGGTTCTAAGGACAATTCCAAAAACTTTGTGAGTGCACAAGTGGTGGTTTATGGACTTGCTATAATGTCTGCAGGACTCTTCAATGGTGATTGTGCACCTGCACAGCCACAACAGATGGCTGCTGGCCATCTCTACAAGGACTACAGTGGGTCTGCATCTTTGATGACCCACCAATACCATACTCTCTACCAGGACTACAGTGGGTCTGCTCTGTGATGACCTACCTACCAATATTCTTCAAAACTTCGACTGACTCTGTTGTGGGTTTGCTCTGTTGTGGCCCATTACCTGTCCGCATGTCAAGAGTCAGCACTGTCTTTCCGTTGGAAGGACAACACTACTTCTTCAAGATGGTGTGGAAATCCACTACTTCCGTGTACATTTTCTTTTACTGCTCAGACTTTGAGAAAAACACTGCAATTTTACTGTGATGAACGATCAGGATTGTCTTTATGGACTGTGAGAAAATTTTAACTTTTGACCAACATTGTATCAATAAGTGTGTGCATTTGATATCTTTGTTATTGTAATTGTGAAAAAATTTTATCAAATATGTATTGGCCAGTGCCCAAAACAGTTTGTAAAATTTTTTGTGGAGAGCATGGGGGCTATGTAAGTAGGCTGTTTAGTTTTTTTATATTGGTAACGCCACATAGCGCTCTGTATGAAAATCACTGGCTGTGCTGTGTGCAGTATGTGGCTGCTTTGCATTGTTGTAATACTCGCCATTGTAGCGTTGGGCAGCTGGATGTTAACAGCGCGTAGCGTTGCGCAGTTGGAGGTGAGCCGCCAGCAGTGGTGGATGTGGGGAGAGAAATGGCGGAGTTTTGAAATTTGTAAGACTGATGTCATGAACTGCTATGTTTATTATGATTTTTCAACACTATTTAGGTAAATACATTGTTTGTTCTCTATCAAAATCTTTCATTCGCTAACTATGCCTATTAGTAGTTAAGTGCCTTCAGTAGTTTGAATCTTTTATTTAGCTGGCAGTAGTGGCGCTCGCTGTATTGCAGTAGTTCGAGTAACGAAGATTTTTGGTGAGGTAAGTGATTTGTGAAACGTATAGGTTAATGTTAGTCAGGGCCATTCTTTTGTAGGGATATTTGAAAGTCTGATTGCGTTGCGCTTAAAAATATTGTGTCTCAGTTTAAGCCCAGTCACGTGTATAATTGTTCAAAAGGGGACGTTTCATAGATTAAGTGAAAAGCTGTCAAAAATTTTACTAACCTGCACTAAAAGACTGTCGGAAATGGAACTGCCATAAGAAACTGAGGTTAAACTTAAATCAGAACCTATGTCTGTTGAGGGAACTGTAAATCCAGACAACAATTCAAGTGTAAATATGCATGAAAATAGTAATATTAAAGTGAAATATGAAGTATTGTCTCGTGACAGTAGTGTGAGAAGGGGCAATGATTCAATAACAGAGATCCCTGTAGTAAAGGAGAAATCAGAAATTGTTAATTTATTGGATGATAGTTTATCTGATGAGTTAAAAACGAATCAGTCATCAGAAGTGGTAGTGTTTAAACAGGAGAAGTTAAATATGACTAATCAATCAGAAGTTACATTTAGTTTTGATGATTCTGGTGTTGGAGCTAGTTTTTCGTCACCTGAGTGTGATAAGAAACCAGCTAGTGAGCAACCCAAAGATGGGCTATTGATTTAAATGTTATACTACAAGCAATAGCTACCAGTAATGCTGAATTAAAATCTAATATAATTGAGGTAAGTAACAGGATTGTGGCCAGCCAAACTAATTTTAATAAACGATTGGAAGTAATGGACGATAGCTTCAAGGCTGGTTGCAATAAGTTGAAAGAGGGTCTGGACAGTTTGAATTATAAAATTGATTACAACCATGAGGATATTAAGAAAAAGGTTGCTCAACAATTTTCTGAAATGTATAAAACAGTAAAATCCGAAGTTGCTGAGGTTCGCAAAGACTTCCAAATGGAAGATGCGAAGCTGGAGCACAAGTTAACAGAAAAGATCGAGGCGGAATCTGAACTGTGCTCAGATAGGTTTAAAGATGTTAATATAAAAGCAAACATATGTCAAGCAGAAGTAGATGCAATCAAAACTGAAACTAATCATATTGTGCAAAGGGTAGATATTGTTGAAACGAGAGTAGAAAATATTAGTACTAACATTGCTAACATTGAGAGTAAAGTAGCTTCAGTAACTTCTGGTAATGGTAGTATGCAACAAGTTGTAGCTGCAAACGCTGCTTTTATCGGGTGTCGGCAGTTCTTGCGGTTCGATCCAGATAAAAAAATCCACCCGCTAGATTTCTGGAACGATTTTGAAGATGTGATTCCACCAACTTGGTCTGAACGAGAGAAAATCTCATTAATTAGAAGCCATTTAGCAGGTGACGCCATGCGTTGGTCAGCTGATGTTATGTTGAAGTGTAAAACATTAGCGGAATTTAAAACAGCTTTCATTAATGAGTATTGGTTTAGTAATAAGCAAAATGAAGTGTTTAGAGGATTTTGGAGCGGGAAACTATTCAACGTAGGCAAGGAATCTATTAAAGAGACCTGGCAGGTCATGGATCTCACGTTTGTCACATTTGGCCGAAAAGCTGAAACCTGAAATGATAATACTAGGCCTTGAAGCCAAACTGCCATGGTATTGGCAAACTAGAATTAAATCTGCCCCTAGAGACAATCTGGATCGTTTGATTGAATATTTGGAACGCGTAGAGCGAGTGGCTGCCAATGAGGAGCAATCACGTAATAACAGAAATGCTAATAACACTAGTAGTAATTTTAAGAACGAGCAGAATGGCAATGTAAACATCAAAACAGTAGGTGTTCGCCATCCTAAGAGAGGTAGAAATTGGAGAAATAATTTTCAGAACCAACAATGGCATCCAAATGATAGTAATTTTGTTCCAAACAAAATTATGCAGGTAAACAACAGTGCGGAAAGCAATGCTGTGCCATTTAACTATAATGGAAATAAAGGAAACAGTAGTAGGCCGAGGCAGGAAAACTAGTACCCGTCTATGAGGACACTGGCGCTCACCAGGCGGTTACTTTTCCTAAGCCAGTAGTTACGGTAATTGGTAAGACAGATCAGAATACTCAGACTGAACATGTGGATGAAGGGTCAATAGCATCTAAGGATACAGCAGAAATATTAGATCACTCACAGTATTTCATAGATACCGTGTTGGAGACGCTTTCTAAGCGGGAAGAGAAAGAGAAGGCGCAGCAGTGTAACGGTAGGGAAGAGCTACAAAATACTGAATTGTCAGGTGAAGAAGCAGAAGAAATTCATGCTTATATTTACGATGAGGATGATGTGCTCTTATCTAAAGTGCCTGTGCAGGATGTTGATACTGTACTAATAGATTTAGGACAGGAGATATGTGAGAATGTAGAGGGTAGCCTGTTGGGGGTCGATGAACCCAGTAGCTGTGACCAGTTGTCACTTGAGAAGGAACCCGACGATAATAATGAAAGTGGTTTAGCTGTAACTAGTGTTATGCCCGGTCTGGAGGCGCAGAATCGCACAGACTACAGTAATTTGGGTCATGTTCAGCAAACTAAATGTAATGAAGTCGTGCGGTGTTTCGATTTGAAATTAATAGACCAACTGGAAAAGGCAGCTGAAAATGTAATTCAGGAAACCCCCACACACTATGACCTAAATGTAATGAAGACAGATGTCGATCACTTTAGTTGGAGACAAATCCAAAAGGAACTATTGGATGAGTTTGAGGAACCACCTGTACAAACTAGAATAAGCCACCCTATAATAATGGTGAATATGTGGGGTATCAATGTACGTTGTCTCTTAGACAGTGGAAGTGAGGTGAGTGCGATATCTCAGTCCTTCTTTGATGCATTACCTGGTAAAGACAAGCTTACAGTAATGAGGGTATCAGGACTAAGATAAATTGGTACTACTGGCAAGGTGTCAAAAACGGTAAAGCAAGAAGCTTTGCTGCCCTTTAACATTAATGGTAATTTAATTGATCATCCATGCTTAATTGTAAATAATCTCTGTATTGAGGTTTTAATTGGCATAGATTTCTTGTCGAAATATCAGAGTGTTGTTGACTTTGGAAGAAGCCAATTAAAAATGGTCTTGCCGATAACCGGAGTAATTACAGTACCTTTTAGTGATAAACATGTAGTAACTAATGATGAAACTTGGGAGCTGCCTATACGAGTTCTGAAAAGTAGGAGATATTGGGACGAATGTGTTAATCTTAGTAAATACCAAGGACCTTTCAGGGTCATAGGAAAACCACACGCCAATGCATATAGGCTAGAGTACCCTAAGAGTAAAAAGCTATTAGGTCTCAGGAACGTGATCGACCTAAAGAAGTTCATAGGTAGTGATTGAACTCTGTAGGGAGGAGGTTATTCTATAACCTCTACACAGTGTGGCAGCTGTGCAGTCCCAGCTGTGTGAGATCTTCTTTCCATTTCAGGTCTCACTCATTCTTCATCTTTCCTATCTACAAAAATTTCGACCTCTTCTTTCAAACACAAAAATTTTCCGTCATGGCTATCAAACCATGAGTTCTGTAACCATTCTCTCCACCGATTAGTGAAGAAAAAACATAATGTGACAAACCTAACAGTGACATAAACAACAGAGAAGTATGACGTAATTAAGATACAAGTGTATTTGAGTAACAAGTATGT
This sequence comes from Schistocerca americana, assembly GCF_021461395.2. NCBI lineage: Eukaryota > Metazoa > Arthropoda > Insecta > Orthoptera > Acrididae > Schistocerca > Schistocerca americana. The sequence continues at coordinate 598,792,344 of NC_060121.1, forward strand.
ATAGAACCTTGGTAATATTGTAAGTACAAAGTGTTGTTTTATTTGAAGTGGTCCACCAACAGTAATTTAAAAAGATATACGAATTCGTGTACAAGCAGGATCTGAAGTGGCAGTGAAACCTATTGTATGCTGTAGAGCTAACTAATTAATAGTAAAAGTGATTGCTTAGTGTTATGAAAAATATGCAGATAAGTTGTAAAAATGAACTCACCTTGTGTAGCAAGGAATGGCAGTGTAATAGAATTGAACAGTGTTTGTGGTTGAGACGTGAAGGACACCTCCCTGAAGTATTTATAAGGTTGGAGCTGGCCGTTATTTGGTGTAGTGTGTGACAGGACACACCTACATGTATTGAGGTTATGAGTTGGAGGCGTGAATACGACCATAGGTACCCTTATGTTAGATGAGACAGAGCAGCTCATAGTGTCCTATAGGTTTAAGGAATTTAGCATTACGCTCGTCCATAATTACTTAATGCACTTTAGTGGTAGGTAGAGAGGCTACCTGTGGTTTCAGCGTCCGATCGAGTGGAAATGGATTGCCACGTGAGCAAACTGATCAGCTGCAATACACTATAGATACGAAATAAATGTGCTATCCTGTGCTTTAAATTTTAATATAGTGAGTATTACTTAAGTTCATGCACTATCAAAGTAAGTACATAATGGCAGACGTGAATTATTATTTATAGCTCAACATATATACACTTCGATAAAGTAAGTACATAATTGCAGATGTGGAACTGACACAACAGCAGAGGACCAATAAATGGATTTAGTAGTCAACTAAACGTAGTGTGTTTTGAACACTCAGAACTGTACTATTACCACAAGTTACTCACATGTACAAAGAAGCTGAGAATACAACTACTAATCAAATATACTCATACTATCTCTAAGAATAAGGTAATTGAAGATGAGTCAGCTAAGTGAATAAAATACAAATGTATCAGGAATGTACCGAGCATTGGTTCAGTGTTCCGGCCCAGAAATAATAAATTGAAATTAAATAGGATTTATGATTGTATGCCTTGAGCATAAATTTTCTCTAGTACGTGACTAATGGCGTTTTGAGCCATTTGTTTACCGATTTTATGACAGTTAAGTAACCGCGAGTGTAAAATTGAAAAACTTCTGTTAACTTTGTTCCAGCAACATATTGAAAGATAAAATGTATATATCCCCATTTCATTGTGACCCACCCTTAGATATTAAGTGAACAGAGTCTTAGGCACTCTTTTTGTTTGTTCTACAGGACAAACCAGATAATGGCAGCCTGGTAGCTGCGTGAAAGCGTGGAGTGACTTGGACACAACTCACAGTGACCCCTCCCCTTTCCCCATGCAATTTAGAGTGAATGTGAAGGACGCACACCATAGCAACTTCCCCTCCTCTACTCTTGTGAATGGAAGTGTAGAACGCCAGCAAAAGCGGCTACAACCACGTGTGTAAAAATGAAATTGTCATGATTGTGAAGTTTTCTTTCAGGTTTAGAAAAGACTGCTAAGATATAATCATCTGCTTATGTATCATGAATAACTGTGTTATTTTCTTTGAATTTGTGTATGTAAAAATGTATTTAATGGATTTAAGATTTTCATAATTTTACATATTTTTATGTGTTTGTTTGTCTAAGGCAATATGTATGCCAAAGTGTTTCATTGATTTTGCTTAAATTTTGAGGGATAATATTGCTTAAGACGCAGTGAACAAGCCAGCAATTTAAATAATTGAAGTAGGTAATCAGTTTTCTTTTAATATATTTATATGTTTACATTTAAATTTTAATTTTCATAGGGAGTTAAGCTGTACTCTTGTTTCCCTTTTGGTAATTAAATTTTTTTTTTGTTCATTAACATTAAAAAAAATTTAAGTAGAGGGTGATGTAGGGAAGCAGCCTACTCACGCCGTAATAAATTCACATCAGTCTTTCCATTGTGTGCCAGCCAGTCTGCTGTAACTAGCTCTGACGTCATAAATGTTGCACAATACTTTCAAAATCAAGTAAATAACCTGAAACGTTTCTAGCATGTCAGGAGTAATACTAAATCAACATGTGTTAAATGTCAGTTCAATAACTTTAACCATTTTCGAAATTTGGACATTTTTCTGTAAGAATCCTTGGCGCAACAGAAAAGAGCTAGAAACTTAAAAATTTATATTTAGATTCCTTTTTCATAATAATTTAATAGAAACAGTACTTTGGACTTCACAAATAAAAATTTTAGTGGAAATTCATGATTTTCTGGTTTTCGTCTAAAAAATTAAGGAAGCAAGATAGATTAAATAGGCGAATAAATAAGGCTAGGATGTTTAAATTTAAGTAGAAGGGAGATCCGCTATAATCATAAAGATATGACAAGTTTCAACTGAATAACTATAAAACTATAGCGATAGCGTATCTCCAAAGGGCAAGTTCAGAGCTCGTCTACTGCATGTAGTGTAATTAAATTAATTCTCTCGCCCAAAATAATTGACTTAGCCACGTCAGACTTTTATTATGATTACTTACCTGTGTGCTGAATGCACATTTAAATTGAGAGCTTCATCGGCCATCAGCAAAGGAAGCGATGATTTATTCAATAACTGAAAGTGGTGCATTACTAGCCCAGCGGCTAGTTGGGAGAGCCGATTTGATCAGGCGTTCCCTTAGCCGTCCGCACCGCGGCTTTATATATAAGAACGCTGCGCGAGGAAGAAAGGCCCCAGTTCTCTCCAGACGCTGAATAGCACACCACCTGTGTCGGGAGTCGCGTCGCGTCGGTATCATTGCTATAAACAGCCTCGGATGCCGTATTAAGTTAATCGGGATACGCGTAACCATGAAATCATTTTCGAGTGAAGTGTTAATTCTGGGATGACTTTAATGATCTATCTTCAGTTTGCGTATGTCGTATTTTCACGTGCCGTCGCGGGACAAACATTCTACCATTATTTAGCGTGGCGTTTGATGAACATTATCATCAAATTATGGCGAGCATGCACTTAAACATTTAATTTGGACAGTTATAGTTGCATCAGCGCATTAGAAGCTGAACTGCTCTGTTAGTCAGATTGTGTGGATTCTTTTTTTTTTTTTTCATCTGTGACTTTCAGAATATAGCGAACGTTTCTTCACGATCGTTTTTGATTATGAATCCCAGACAATCTCCTAATTCCTCAGAGCTATAAGCTGTAGCTATAAGTGTATTTCTCAGATGAAGTAGGCACTAGGAATTCTAATTACAGGCTTCACGTTTTGCTAATCACTTTCTAGTTGCCAAAATTGTAGTTAGAGAGCCAGTGTTGAGAACGGCAAAAGAGAGCATAATTAATAGGAACATTTATATAACAATTAATTCCACCCGCCGCCCCACATATGGTTAAACGGCAGGGAAAAGCATTGTTTTCTACATTACATTACAAACCAAACGTTATACAACAACAATTAAGTCCACCCGCCACCCCACAAGCGGTCGCGCGGTTCTAGACTGAAGCGCCTAGAACCGCTCGACTACACCGGCCGGCAGTAGTAGTTACAAAAGATACATCGATGACATCATACTTTTGCACAACGGGCCCGACACCCAGCTGCAACTTTTTCAAAACGACTTGAACAAAATGCACCCCAACATTCACTATAAGGTAGAATACCACTCTGGCTTTACAGTCCCATTTTTAGATCTGAAATATTTCGCTATACGTCAGTAAAGTTCAGTTTAACATGTTTAGGAAACCAACTACTACTAGTTCTATTATTCATTGCTCTTCAGTTCATCCAAAACAGCAAAAAATTGCAACTCTTCTTCTAAAGCTTTACCGAGAGGCTAGAGTCACTCTCTCAAAATAAAATTCCCAGCTTAGGTTGCATACCATTAAATACATAGTACATGCTAATGGCTACTAGCCAAATGTTGTTGATGATCTTCATCAGCAAAATACAATCGAAAGCCGCTTCCAACTACCCTGTCATCTACTAGCAATGATAACACTAAAAAATATTTTTGCAGGATCGCATACGTAGGTGTTATATCTGACAGGATCGACAAATGGCTTAGAAAAAAAATAGGAGCTGTGCCCGCCTTGTACACCGCGCATAAGGTCGGTCTCCTATTGAAGCACCACGAAACCAGAGAAGACAATCGCTACGCACAGCAGGGCGTATCCAATGTGCTGAGTGTCCTTCCACATAAATAGGCCAGACTGGCCGCTCCTTTAACATACGATTCAGAGAACAGCAGGATCTCATCAATTCCACATCCACCCTCACTAACCTCTTGAAATATCATAACCATTCCGTTTCATATTTAAACACATGTTGAAGCATACTACATATTGAAAGTAAGGGCCCGGTTTTAAACATCTTAGAAGAAATAGAAATCAACCTCAACATTTGCCATGATCCGTAGGGCATTTTGACCGAGCAAACTGCGCTTAAGCACGCAGTCTTGCTGAATAACTTTTCTTTTTTGAAGCAGCGTTCAGCCTCATTTCCTTCTCTTTCTGGTTTCTGATTACTGTACGTCATACATATATATTTCTTAAGTGGGTCAGTGTTTCCCGCATTACTTTTGTGGCCCATAATTAGGCTTAACGAATTTACGGAAATGCCTGTTTCCTATTGTAAGATTTGCAAGGTCCACCCAGTTCATTTTACATAGCTGTAAAATGTCCTCTTTTAATAGATGTTTGCATGTTTTTCATTTTTCATTCTATGACTATGCCGCATTATTGTGCTGCTTCATTATGTGTCCTCACTAATTTAAGATTTACCTGTCTTTCATGATGCAAAATTCGTCTAAGGTCTTGTCGTATGTAAGCCTCTATCAGTTGTCGACTTTTAGTTAGCACGTTTCAAATTGACTCAGCTTTTAATGTGTCCTTTTAGTGCTATTGGTGCAAGCTATTAATTGGCATAATAGTTTCTGACAGTGTGCACTGTAAGGTTTCGCTACTTTCCCTATTGGTCAGCAGCGAAATGCTCATAAATTGGAGTGGCAAATGTATATGTTGTTTTAACTGATGACTGTGGCGTGTTGTTCCACGTCGCCGAATATATATCCCCAAAATGGTTCAAATGGCTCTGAGCACTATGGGACTTAACATCTGAGGTCATCAGTTCCCTAGAACTAAGAACTACCTAAACCCAACTAACCTAAGGGCATCACACACATCCATGCCCGAGGCAGGATTCGAATCTGTGACCGAAGCGGTCGCGCGGTTCCACACTGTAGCGCCTAGAACCGCTCGGCCACTCGGGCCGGCGAACAACTAGTTTCAGCATGCATTTTCAAGCCCGATTACACGTAACTGAAATATTATTACAAACGTTCCAGTGATTTTTAGGAAGGTTTTGCACTTATATCCGGGGCATCGTATATTATTTATTCACAGCTCTAATGATGCTTCTCCTATACTACACTGTACACTTACTGTAAAGCAAATCAACATATTTTGTACGAAAAATGTTGATCGTATTCACCCAAATAGAGAGAGCAATGTAACTTAAGGTAGATTTCAGTAACGAAACTGTGGCTGGTTTCGTCATTCACCAGCTATCGTTAACGGCCGCGAAGTTTACAAGATACAACATGAATAAAACAGCATAGAAACTAGTATGTTACTATACTTGGAGATAATGTTTCAGACAGAGAAATCAAATTGTTTCGGTGTACCATCGCTAGCAGAATAGGAAGAAAAAGATTTTTTTTTTTTTTTTACAATCGTAATTAGTTTGTCCTCTATGCAAACGGATTTGAGGAGAGAAATTGTTCTTTTGTGGTGTCTTACGTTTTCTTGGCGCGATTGATTAATGGTGTACTTGCAGTAGCTTTGTTGAGTTTCTGGTCCCATATTATGGACGACATGGAAACAACAACCCAGCAGAACAATCAGAAACATACCGCTAATTAAATTTTTCTTAAGAATGTGAAGTGCTGTATTCGCTTCGGCTAATAATCACAAAAGAATTATATCTTCATCTTTCCCGCACATGTTGGGTTACAAACCGCAAAAAACAAGGGTTCTGTTCTCATGGTACTGTTGCAATAAAATGTTGGTTTAGAAAATTCTTCAAGACTTGTGAGGTTCCTGCTTCATATAGCTAACATAGGGAAATAAATGATTTCCGGAATCCGAAGTTGGTGAATCGTTGTCCAGACGCGTATTCTGAGGAACAAGTGTAACGGAAGGAGACGACGTATTCTGCAGAGGTAGCTGTTATCTCGTAAAACAGCATCTGCTTAATAGCATACAGTTGGACAGTAAGCAGGTATTCTCGCAAGTCTAATACACCCGATGTTTGATCCGCATTTTGATTTTAGTTACTATTACCCTGTAACGTTCTGCCTTTGTGGATTCTGTAATAATGAACGATTAGAGTTAGATTTTGTGTTAATGCAGAAGTGTTCTATATTTTATAGCAAGTAGTGTATGTAGTATCATAAAACACACAGTGGATCCTGGCTTTAACAACGGTCAAAGGACCTTGAAAATTATGTTGTTATAAACGAGGGTCATTGCAACCGAGATTCGTATTTTCAGTCTTTTGTGGTGACAAATTGAAAAGAACAAATTCATTTAGGCTTGTTTTATTTTGTTCACAGTATTCACTCTTAAGCTTACATGAATACCATATGTCCAGTACCCACTAAACGTCTTTCCGTAGGAGTGAAGTAATGAGTCACTTTATTCTGCTGAATATTTGCTCAATAAACATTTACTAAATTACGTTCTATGCTCATTATTTTATTTGAAATTTCACTGATCCTTTCCCTAGTCTCATAGAACATGTTATCAGTTGTAATGACTTCTTAAACGCCACTCGCAGTAGAGATAGGCCATTTATTTCCTTCTTCGTTACCGTCTTCTTCTCTTCCCTCCCTCACCTCATCGTCTCTGTAGCGCTGTTTCTTCACTTCATTTACAATTTCGTCTTCAGTCTGCGCAACGGTTGTAACAAAGTAATCATATATTGTTGCACACATTTCACTATCGCACTGCTTCAGAATATTGCAGTTGATTTCTGGTAGCAATGCAGATAGCGACAAATAATCAATGTCATCGAACGTGTCGTCAGTTCCGGCGACATTTATTTCTTCAGTTGCGATTCTCACATGACGGAAACACTTCTTGATGATTTGGGCTCCGATAATGCATCTCATCGCGCCCATTAGTGTAATAGAATAATCCTGCTTTTTCTCAACGCATTGTAACATTTTCAGTAATATGAACTGATGATATTGGCGTTTCAGATTCGTAATTCCTCCTCCGTCCATGGCTAAAATGAGTTTGTCGTATTTGCAGGAAGAAAAACAAGCCTAATGTTCTCTAGACCAAAGAGTGCAAGAAGTGCTGGACAGTTGTGAAAAAGGACCAGTATCTTCCTTTTCTGAGTCCTAAGCTCTCGAGTCCAGAGCCTTATTTCAGCTTCAAAGAAATCTGAGATCATGCACGACTTTTTATCAGCATTGTAGTTTACTATCAGATTTTTTAAATGCTTAAAACACCTTGGATTTTTTTATATACGTGTCACGAGCATTTTTTTTCTCAGTTCCATCTGCGTTAGCACAAACCGGAACTGTTCTTCGGCCTTTAGGTAACTTCAGACAAAATTGTAGCCCGCCAGCAGTGAGCCATTCATTGTTGGATTCTTTCAGTGTCAGAACTTGCGTGTTTCTGACGCAAACTTCACATTCTCGTCGAAGCCTGTGACTGATACCGAAAATACTAATCCCTTCGGCTATGTTTCTGTCCTCAATGAAGTCACACTGCGAGGTGAGTTTAGTAAAACAACAATGCGAATACATGACATTTCAGAAATTATAGCGTGTCGTAGCCTTAACCTACAGATATCATCGTGAGTGATTTGAAGATAATTAAAAATTACGCTGTTGCAATTAATTTTTTACATATCCAATACGATCACGACATTTGGGTATGAAGTGAGTTCAGTGAACCCTTGTGCCAAACTGAAATACGGAATCGTCTTATCGAGCGGTGACAGCATGTGGGTAAACAGATCTCGGCAAATAAAGGATATATAATCAGGGACATGTGTGACACGAAATGACACCCCATGCTAAATATCTGGAACAATGGATGGGGTATTTTGGTGACGCAGATATGCACCCTGAAACTGTGGTAGCAATACTATTGTTAAACGGAATAGGAGCACTGCAGTGAAAACTCAAGACTCAGTAAAGGTGAAAGGCTTCGCTAACTTCCTTAAGCGGCATATGATTACTGTGATCCACTTCTACACAGACGCTTTCTTCTCGCTCGCAGTAATCTCCCATCTATAATTTATACTGGTTCCGTTGAAGTATGCCGCGAGGAATTGTTGTTGTTGTGGTCTTCAGTCCTGAGACTGGTTTGATGCAGCTCTCCATGCTACTCTATCCTGTGCAAGTTTCTTCATCTCCCAGTACCTACTGCAACCCACATCCTTCTGAATCTGCTTAGTGTATTCATCTCTTGCTCTCCCTCTACGATTTTTACCCCCCATGCTGCCCTCCAATGCTAAATTTGTGATCCCTTGATGCCTCAAAACATGTCCTACCAACCGATCCCTTCTTCTAGTCAAGTTGTGCCACAAACTTCTTTTCTCCCCAATCCTATTCAATACCTTCTCATTAGTTACGTGATCTACCCACCTTATCTTCAGCATTCTTCTCTAGCACCACATTTCGAAAGCTTCTATTCTCTTCTTGTCCAAACTAGTTATCGTCCATGTTTCACTTCCATACATGGCTACATTCCATACAAATACTTTCAGAAAAGACTTCCTGACACTTAAATCTATACTCGATGTTAACAAATTTCTCTTCTTCAGAAACGATTTCCCTGCCATTGCCAGTCTACATTTTATATCCTCTCTACTTCATCAGTTATTTTACTCCCTAAATAGCAAAACTCCTTTATTACTTTAAGTGTCTCATTTCCTAATCTAATTCCCTCAGCATCACCCGATTTAATTTGACTACATTCCATTATCCTCGTTTTGCTTTTGTTGATGTTCATCTAATATCCTCCTTTCAAGACACTGTGCATTCCGTTCAACTGCTCTTCCAAGTCCTTTGCTGTCTCTGACAGAATTACAATGTCATCGGCAAACCTCAAAGTTTTTACTTCTTCTCAATGAATTTTAATACCTACTCCGATTTTTGTTTTGTTTCCTTTACTGCTTGCTCAATATACAGATTGAATAACATCGGGGAGAGGCTACAACCCTGTCTCACTCCATTCCCAACCACTGCTTCCCTTTCATGCCCCTCGACTCTTATAACTGCCATCTGATTTCTGTACAAATTGTAAATAGCCTTTCGCTCCCTGTATTTTATACCTGCCACCTTCAGAATTTGAAAGAGAGTATTCCAGTCAACATTGTCAAAAGCTTTCTCTAAGTCTACAAATGCTAGAAACGTAGGTTTGCCTTTTCTTAATTTTTTTTCTAAGATAAGTCTTAAGGTTAGTGTTGCCTCACGTGTTCCAACATTTCTACGGAATCCGAACTGATCTTCCCCGAGGTCCGCTTCTACCAGTTTTTCCATTCGTCTGTAAAGAATTCGCGTTAGTATTTTGCAGCTGTGACTTATTAGATTGATAGTTCGGTAATTTTCACATCTGTCAACACCTGCTTTCTTTGGGATTGGAATTATTATATTCTTCTTGAAGTCTGAGGGTATTTCGCCTGCCTCATACATCTTGCTCACCAGATGGTAGAGTTTTGTCAGCACTGGCTCTCCCAAGGCCATCAGTAGTTCTAATGGAATGTTGTCTACTCCCAGGGCCTTGTTTCGACTCAGGTCTTTCAGTGCTCTGTCAAACTCTTCACGCAGTATCTTATCTCCCACTTCGTCTTCATCTACATCCTCTTCCATTTCCATAATATTGTCCTCAAGTACATCGCCCTTGTATAAACCCTCTATATACTCCTTCCACCTTTCTGCCTTCCCTTGTTTGCCTTGAACTGGGTTGCCATCTGAGCTCTTGATATTCATACAAGTTGTTCTCTTCTATCCAAAGGTCTCTCTAATTTTCCTGTAGGCAGTATCTATCTTACCCCTAGTGAGACAAGCCTCTACATCCTTACATTTGTCCTCTAGCCATCCCTGCTTAGCCATTTTGCACTTCCTGTCGATCTCATTTTTGAGACGTTTGTATTCCTTTTTGCCTGCTTCATTTACTGCATTTTTATATTTTCTCCTTTCATCAATTAAATTCAATATTTCTTCTGTTACCCAAGGATTTCTATTAGCCCTCGCCTTTTTACCTACTTGATCGTCTGCTGCCTTCACTACTTCATCTCTCAGAGCTACCCATTCTTCTTCTACCGTATTTCTTTCCCCCATTCCTGTCAATTGTTCCCTTATGCTCTCCCTGAAACTCTGTACAACCTCTGGTTCTTTCAGTTTATCCAGGTCCCATCTCCTTAGATTCCCACCTTCTTGCAGTTTCTTCAGTTTAAATCTGCAGTTCATAACCAATAGATTGTGGTCAGAATCCACATCTGCCCCTGGAAATGTCTTACAATTTAAAACCTGGTTCCTAAATCTCCGTCTTACCATTATATAACCTATCTGATACCTTTTAGTATCTCCAGGATTCTTCCATGTGTACAACCTACTTTTATGATTCTTGAACCAAGCGTTAGCTATGATTAAGTTATGCTCTGTGCAAAATTCTACAAGGCGGCTTCCTCTTTCATTTCTTCCCCCCAATCCATATTCACCTACTATGTTTCCTTCTCTCCCTTTTCCTACTGACGAATTCCAGTCACCCATGACTATTAAATTTTCGTCTCCCTTCACTACCTGAATAATTTCTTTAACTCGCCATACATTTCATCTATTTCTTCATCATCTGCAGAGCCAGTTTGCATATAAACTTGTACTACTGTAGTAGGCATGTGCTTTGTGTCAATCTTGGCCACAATAATGCGTTCACTACGCTGTTTGTAGTAGCTAACCCGCACTCCTATTTTTTTATTCATTATTAAACCTACTCCCGCATTACCCCTATTTAATTTTGTGTTTATAACCCTGTAATCACCTGACCAAAAGTCTTGTTCCTCCTGCCACCGAACTTCACTAATTTCCACTATATCTAACTTTAACCTATCCATTTCCCTTTTTAAATTTTCTAACCTACCTGCCCGATTAAGGATCTGACATTCCACGCTCCGATCCGTAGAACGCCAGTTTTCTTTCTCCTGATAACGACGTCCTCCTGAGTAGTACCCGCCCGGAGATCCGAATGGGGGACTATTTTACCTCCGGAATATTTTACCCAAGAGGACGCCATCATCATTTAATCATACAGTAAAGCTGCATGTCCTCGGGAAAAAATACGGCTGTAGTTTCCCCTTGCTTTCAGCCGTTCGCAGGTCCAGCACAGCAAGGTCGTTTTGGTTAATGTTACATGGCCACATCAGTCAATCATCCAGACTGTTGCCCCTGCAACTACTGAAAAGACTGCTGCCCCTCTTCAGGAACCACACGTTTGTCTGGCCTCTCAACAGATACCCCTCCGTTGTGGTTGCACCTACGGTACGGCCATCTGTATCGCTGAGGCACGCAAGCCTCCCCACCAACGGCAAGGTCCATGGTTCATGGGGGTGCCGCGAGGAGTAAAGCCTCAATTTATGGATTTTAGTTCACTAACTAAATGGCTCCTGCGGGTCAAGAATTCCGTTATGTACGGAGTTGCACAATACAGGCTGATCTGAAACTCATTTAGAAAACATTTATGGTTACACACAGAGTATTATTTTATGTTCAGGTCAACATTCTTACAACGTGTGTTTACGTCTGCATCTGTATCGATGCCTTCATGTTAAATCTTTCCATGCGAGTACTGATTTCTCTTACTTTATTATGATCATCATTTCTATATATGAAGGTGGGTGCCAACAAAATATTTTCTTACTCTGAAGGGAAAGTTCTTTACTGAAATTTTATGAGAATGTGCTTCGGCAGCGAAAAATTCCTTTGCTTTAATGTTTGCCATTCCAATTCGTGTATCATATCCGTGTTACTCTCTCCCCTTTTTCACGATAGTACAGAACGAAGTGCGCTACTTTGTACTTTTTCGATGTCATCCGTCAGTCCCACCTGATGCGGATCCCGCACCGCACAGCAATACTCCAGAAGAGGGCGGACAAGTGTGGTGTAAGCAAGCTCCTTAGTAAACCTGTTACATTTCCTAAGTGTTCTTCCGATAAACCGCAGTCCTTCGTTTGCTCTCTCAACAGCATTGTCTATGTGATAGTTGCATTTTAAGTTATTCGCAATTTTAAACCCTAAGTAATTAATTGAGCCTGTAAATTTGTGTGATTTATCGGGAAACTTGCGGACTCTTTTTAGTGCTCATATGGATAACTTCACATATTTCGTGATCAGGAGTCAATTGCCGCTTTTTGCACCATGCAGATATCTTATTTAAATCATTTTGTTGTTCGCTTCGATCATCTAAAGACGTTACATGATGATAAATGACAGCATCATTGGCAAGCAATCTAAGACAACTGCTCAGATTATCTCCTAAATAGTTTATGTAGATCAGTAGCAACAGAGGGCCTGTAACACTTCCTTGGAGAGCCCAAGATATTCAGAAACTACTTCTGGTTTACTCAATGATTTCCGTCTGTTATCATGAACTGTCACCTTCCTAACAGGGAATCACGAATCCAGTCAGACAACTGAGAGGATATTCCATAGGTACACAGTTTAATTAGAAGTCACTTGAGAGTAACAGGCATTGTTTGGATACCCAAGGAGTGGGACAAGGGCGGCAATATCACACATTGCATTGTTGCCACATTTGTTCAATATGGCGGAGATAGAAGTGGCAATGCAATGACGCCATGGCGGAAAGTTCAAATTTTGGCGAGAAAATAGGTCAATTGAGCTACCTCCACTAACTTAAACACCTCCCCTCCCCTCTCCTCTTTCCCAAGAAAATGGTGGGAACTCCAAATTTTCGTGGGGAAAAAAGGGCACTTTGGCTATCTCCACTAACCTAAGTCATCCGATCAGCACCTCTTCCTTGGAATTGGCAGGAAAAGGACTCAGCCTGTGCTGGGATACTGGATAGGATGGACATAAGACTTTTTTTTGCATGCAGTGTTTATTTAAGCAATTCGAGTTGCCATGGGGAATAGCTCCATCCAGTGTGTTCTAGGCGCTAGAGTCTGGAACAGCGCGACCGCTATGGTCGCAGGTCCGAATCCTGCCTTGGGCATGGATGTGTGTGATGTCCTTAGGTTCATTAGGTTTAAGTAGTTCTAAGTCCTAGGGGACTGATGACCTCAGGAGTTAAGTCCCATAGTGCTCAGAGCCATTTTGAACCAGTGTGTTCATCACAAGGTTCAGAGTCCCACTGACTTAGCACACAATACTGCGACCAGAGGGCACTGTCGATGGTGGTCGGGAGGAAAATCGTGGGAAAAGGACTCAGTCAGTTCTGGGCTGCTGCATAGGAAAGACTGTACTTTATTTGTTTTGGAACAATTTATTTAACGATGGATTTCACGTAGTTCATATATTATACTGATACAAAACTCCCACTCTAGACCTGCAAACTACGAGTACTCGTAAATCACCGAAATAACGCAGTACACTGATGTACAGACACGCAAACAAATCATAAATTCCAGAATGAGATTTTCACTCTGCAGCGGAGTGTGCGCTGATATGAAACTTCCTGGGAGATTAAAACTGTGTGCCCGACCGGGACTCGAACTCGGGACCTTTGCCTTCCGCGGGCAAGTGCTCTACCAACTGAGCTACCGAAGCACGACTCTCGCCCGGTTCTCACAGCTACAGGTACTGGCAGATGTAAAGCTGTGAGTACCGGGCGAGAGTCGTGCTTCGGTAGCTCAGTTGGTAGAGCACTTGCCCGCGGAAGGCAAAGTCCCGAGTTCGAGTCTCGGTCGGGCACACAGTTTTAATCTGCCAGGAAGTTTCAAATCATAAATTGTCAAAATAATGCTTGTAAAAGGCTCTGCAAACACGCTCACTAATTGTAAACTGTCGAAATAATGCATTGTACAGCCTACATACCTGTTCAGAAAATAATGCAACAGTCGCATCCACTATTTGTGAAATTGTCAAAAAATAATGCATATTTAAAGTTGTGCAAACACACGCAGAACGCTTAAACAGCCGAAAATAATGCACTGTACAAACACTCATTGTACATAAAGAACGATTTTGAACTATCGTCAGCCGCCACATACAAGCGAACTGCTCCCTACAGAGGTTCCAATGTGCGCACATGCCGACACCAGCAACACCAGACATGTGCTTTGCAGGGCCAGCCGGACGCAAGCCAGTGCCAGAGAGACGAACACAGGGGCATGAGCCATCGCTCTCTCAGCACTGCCACCTGCAGCCAGCAGGTTAAAGTCGCCTCTCTTTTCAGATATACAATTAGAATTCTTTGAGTGTTATACCGACATCACAAGTCTATGTAAATAAAAGTCTCCCTCTGGTCGTGCACGTGTTCACATAACCACCGTGGCTGATGCATAGCTGCAGCGTTCAGTGGCGAGAGAGATGTTTGCATAGCAGCTCACCCTCACAGATGCAGCTAAAAGGCTCTCAAGACTATACTGACATCACATGTCTATGTAAATAACAGCCAAGTCTCCCTCCAAATGCGCAATAGAAATCTGTTTCATTGCTTTCCAGAGTAGCACAGAGTGCATTCTCCCTGATGTTCCTTAATGGCAGAGCCCATCCATCACATATCAGCCCATCACGGAAATCGTAAAGTTTCACAGTAATAGTTAATGGTAGCTTTTGTTTTTATTCTAGGAGCTTTCGTAATGTCTCAGCTTGTCTCCATGGAAATTCTTGCCCTAACAGGAGCTGTTTACAAAAATAGCTGAGAATAACACCCAATGTATTCTTCCTGATGGTGCTAATGAGACATACCATGCTAACCTACCTGGAAATCGAAAATTTCTGCTTTCAACACACGTCTCAGAAACAGTAAACGTTCTCACCGCTATGTAGAGGCTCCTACATCCCAGCACAAAGGATGTCTTGTGAATGAATGGAGCATTCTGATTGGCTCTTACTGAATTTACTCACCAAACTGCTGCTGCTGTTGTCGGTGCAGGAGTACTGCCAGCCTTTTTTCTGTAAACGAGACTTTCCCCAACAAAACTATTATGTACAGATCGCCATATTGCACTGACAGCTAAACCCTGCCAAAGTGGTCTACAGATCGTCAAATACAGAAAGACACTTGCTCAATTACACTGCTCTGTCACTGAGGACGGAAGCTTGAATGTTACAGGGTGAAATCGATCTCCAATCCGGCAATATATCGCCACGTACTGTGTCGATGTAGTAAACACACAATTCGTATCCTGCGCCATACAAAATCGCTCCTTTTGCATCATGCATGTAGCTATCGACCACCAGACACTCGTACATATACCGCAAAGACAGACAGGATAAGCACATGCACCGTATATACCCCTCATAGCACTAGATTCTTTCCTCCAAGATCAGGCAGTCATCAACTGCAGCCGATGGCCACAAGTCATCCGCCCCCGATGTGTGACCAGAGCGCCTCAGTGGATCGAAGTCACTTTCCTAACTGTTGTACAAAGATGTGGTCGGTTCCCTTCAGCACAAAGGCGTTACTGTTTCGGGCCCCGATCTGCTTGCTTTCTACACCTATCTCTAGGATCTGGGATTAAAAGAACATTCGTAATTTCACATGGTTTGCCAGAATATCATACCGTTTTCAAGATACTTCTCGATATCAAGCACGTACCAATATCCCTTGGGCAGCGGTATTGCTTGTGCACTATAATTCCGAAGATATAGTCCGGAAATTATTTCTTTAGAAACCCGAAACTTTAATGAGGTGGAGCTCGCTGTAAACCACTGAGTAACTAGAAACTTATCTCATCTGCGAAGACCTTTACTTGAAACCCCACAAAAAAAAAGGAAATTGCTAGATGCACACAACACACGCCACAATCGATGTTCTCTCAACCAAATAAAGATGGGAAATATGCAGAAGCAGTCAACTGGACAATTTACAAGCGAGGGAAAAATGATCCAGCGCAATCACATGTCAATATTGAATCTTTCCAAATTCCCACCGAGAACACATGCAATCACGATGGCTGCCCAGCACATACTTAGAGATGTCAAACTGATTCCACATTTTTAGATTTCAAGAAGGCTTTCGACACCGTTCCTCACAAGTGTCTTCTAACCAAACTGCATGCCTACGGAGTATCGCCATAGTTGTGCGACTGGATTCGTAATTTCCTGTCAGAAAGGCCACAGTTCGTAGTAATAGACGGAAAGTCATCGAGTAAAACCCATGTAATATCCGGCGTTCCCCAATGAAGTGTTATAGGCCCTCTGTTGTTGCTGATCTATATTAACGACATAGGAGACAATCTGAGTAGCCGTCTTAGATTTTTTGCATATGATTCCGTCATTTACAGTCTTGTAAAATCATCAGAGGATCAAAGCGACTTGCAAAATGATTTAGATAAGATATCTGTATGGTGTGAAAAGTGGCAATTGACCCTGAATAAGGAAAAGTATGAATTTATTTACATGAGTCCCAAAAGAAATCAGTTAAATGTCGATTACGCGATAAGTCACACAAATATAAAGGCTGTAGATTCAACTAAATACCTAGGGATTACAATTACAAATATCCTAAATTGGAAAGATCACATCGATAATATTGTGGGTATAGCAAACCAAAGACTATGATGCACTGGCAGAACACTTAGAACGTGCAACAGTTCCACTAAAGAGACTGCTTACACCACACTTGTCCGCCCTATTCTGGAGTATTGCTGTGCAGTGTGGGATCTACATCAGATGGGACTGACGGATGACATCGAAAAAGTACAAAGAAGGGCAGATCGTTTTGTATTATCGCGAAATAGGGCAGATAGTGTCACACACATGATACGTGAATTGGAGCGACAATCATTAAAACAAAGGCGCTTTCGTTGCGACGGGATCTTCTCATGAAATTTCAATTACTAGTTTTCTCCTCCGATTGTGAAAACATTCTGTTGGCACCCACCTATATAGGGAGATATGATCATCATGGTAAAATAGGACAAATCAGGGCTCGCACAGAAAAATTTAAGTGCTCGTTTTTCCCGCGTGCTGTTCGAGAGTGGAACGGTAGAGAGACAGCTTGAAGATGTTTCATTGAACCCTCTGCTAGTCAGTTTATTGTGAATATCAGAGTAGTCACGTAGATGTAGATATAGATTAGTTCGCTATTCAGCGGTATAGAAGACGACATGGTTAGGTCAGGTACATTCCTGCATCCCAACAAGAATTTCCATTCAGACATCTCCTGCCATTAGCACACACTCCCAAACAGAATAGCCCTGGGTAACCAGATATGTATATAGTTTATCACTGTACTTAGTATTCAACAATGAGTGAAGTATATTTAATACACCTTGCTGACGGCTGTGACTCTGGAAATAGAAATATCTGTTCCATTCTTATGACTTGACATACTTTTCCCTTTGCTGTCACATTATTCCATGTCAAATCTATACCTTCCTTACTACAGGACATAGTCATTTCATTTGCACATGTCGGAACTCAAACACATACTTTATAAGCCTGATGCTCAAGGCAAACCTATCGCGCATCCCCTACTACTAAGTATAATATTTCGCCAATAACTGATTGCTGGTGATACGAAACAATACTCATCAAAAATCAGCGATGGGTGGACATATCTCATAAGTTTTTCTTGTGAGTGGTACCACTAGGTCTTAGAAAGAGAAACATAATCCTCCTACAAACCGCCAAATGTTAAAAAACGCGATCGCCACAACTACTGTGTGGTACTGTTACAAACAGTCTTCGTTCTACATGTGTTCATACGTATCCATGTTAAAAGGTATACTGTCTTTATAAACCGAGGTATTGCATTACCTCCAAATGAAGTGGTTTTCCAAACAAATACCGCGACACTGAATATAGATGGTGACGACTGGAGTGCATACTATCAGACCAACAGTGCGGTTACATGTCGCCGATGGTACAACCTCATAATAAAATTACCGAATTTGAAAAGTGGTTAAGCTAAGGAACGTGGTATGAAGCCAGTATTTGCAACTCCTTCTTGCCGCCGCTAGATATTTCTCCAGTATTTGTAATGCATTCTGTCTCAATGCCACAAGAGAGGTTTGGTGATATACCCACTGGGTTACAAACAATGGTTGATTGAGAAGGATCACAAACAGTAGATGGTGTGCTGATTCAGGTTGTAAGAAATGTAAACTAGCTTTGCAGATCTCTAGTGTTACGCTTTTCGGTACAAATGATGTCTGTGATTTGGAATGAAGTCTTTCTATTCAACCACGTACCTGTGTTATATCCCATGGAGAAGTCTTTTAATGATTACAGCCACTAGTGAATCACATTTCTGGCACTATCATATCTCAAAACGGTCACCTTTTTAGAAACTATCTGCTACAGTAAAATTTTAAATAGCTTCTATACCTATTGCAACTGCTGCCATTTCTGCAGATTTGCACATGTGATCGTTGCAATTTAAGTTGGAACTGAGGAGAAGTTGGAGAGAGCTATATCTATCACCTTCTGCAACTGGTGTAGAAACAGAGTGACCTGAGTTAGTGCGACAGGACCGTGTTTTGACCATTTCGTAGAAAAGGCAAGAGGTTGTCCTAGCTCCGCCAACATTGTACGATGTGTAAGGTGAGCAGCAAACGGAGCTTGCTGTGCAACACAAGGTAGTATAAAAGACAGTACTAGGAGAAGGATGAGAATTTTGCTACTGCATTGTGATGCGACTGCAAACTACATACAGGTGCTGCAATCTGAAACAGATCTCCGATCCTCAGGGCCCATTCATCGTCTATCACCATAACATGCTATCGTCGTTATTCTGTACGAGGCAATAGTGAAAAAATTCGAACTATAAAAGCTCCACTAACTTCATCCGATAGAGAAGTCGGTAAGATTTATACCACATCTCTCTCCACCCATATATCGAAAACAAATACCGTCTGCATTCCGCCATCCAGCATATGTGATGATCCTATGAAATACACAGGTATTGATCCATTGCACGGACCAGTGTAAAGTTGCATCGCCTGTACTGTAGGAGGATGACCGTACCCCACAAACTATAAAGTGAGACGCTCCGTTTGACCCTGTGTCGTTGTTTGAAACATTGTTTTTCACTGCTGTAACACACTTTGTATACTAAAATACATTTTGTTTCTTCCGCCACGACTTCGAGGTCTGTGCCAGGTTCTAAACTGATATTAACACATTCTAATCCATTACTTCTTACAGAAAACTAGACGTCGCACGGTGTAAATCATGTTATCGCTGTTGCTACCATAACATACTACACACATTGGAGATGCGTCTGGAGCTCGATCATGCGTAAAAACCGCCTGTTTCTTGTTTTTCTTAACCATCTGCTATTACATCACAACACTTCCAAATCTACTACTATACAACGATAAGGGCTGCTAACCTCCTCGACATGGGCGCATCTGGAGAAATCTTGTGCAGTTCGATGGACGTGGACTGGACAATCTCCATTCATTCACGAGATGCAGAACGTAGCGGTCTACTTCTGGTTAGCTGCAGATTAAATCAGTAATGGTGCTGCAGGGCGGGTTGGTCAAAGACAGTGCGAGGGTATCGTTCAGTCTCTAATTTTATCCTAAGACTGTAAGAATGCCCTGTGACTCCCATCTACGTAGAGATATACTATGTGATTAAAAGTATCCGGACACCTGGCTGAAAATGACTTACAAGTTCGTGGCGTCCTCCATCGGTACTGCTTGAATTCAATGTGGTGTTGGCCCACTCTTAGCCTCAATGACAGCTTCCATTCAGTTATGTGCTGGAAGGTTTCCTGGGCAATGGCAGCCCATTCTTTACAGAGTTCTGAAATGAGGAGAGGTATCGATGTCAGTCGGCGAGGTCTGGCACGAAGCCGGCGTTCCAAAACATCCCAAAGGTGTTCTATAGGATTCATGTCTGGACTCTGTGCAGGCCAGTCAATTACAAGGATGTTACTGTCGTGTAATCACTCTGCCAAAGGCCGTGCAATATGAACAGGTGCTCGATCATGTTCAATCGCCCAATGTTTACGATCCTTACACCAAGCGAGGCGTCGTTTTGCATTTACTGGCTTGATGTGTGGCTTATGAGTAGCCACTCGACCATGAAATCCAAGTTTTCTCACCTCTCACCTAAATGTTATAGTACTTGCAGTGAATTCTGACGCAGTTTGGAATTCCTGTGTGATGGTCTGAATAGATGTCTGCCTATTACACTTTATGAGCCTCTTCAACTGTCGGCAGTCTCTGTCAGCCAACAGATAAGGTCGGCCTGTACGCTTTTGTACTGTACGTGTCCCTTCACGTTTCCACTTCACTATAAAATCGGAAACAGTGGTCCTAGGGATGTTTAGGACTGTGGAACTCTCATGTACAGACAAATCCACACAAGTGACACCCAATCACCAATCATCTCACCATGCTTGAAAGTTCGACGGAGCTTCCCATTCTGCTCTCTCTCAATGTCCAATGAATACAGAGGTCGCTGATATGGAGTACCTGGTAGTAGGTAGCAGTACAATGCACCTACTATGAAAAACATATGTTTTGGGGGTGTCCAGATAATTTTGAACACATAGTGTAGACTGTAAATTATACACTACGCTTGAAGTGCTAGAAATATATAGAGCGCTGTCTGGTATACTTCGATGACGTATATGTTTGAGAATTAACAATGAATGCACATACTGTACAGTCATCTATCTACATTCGCAATGATACTCGTAAAGTATAGAAGGGTCGGTTTAGCGATCATACTGAGATTGGGAAGAATGCTGTCGCAACATTAGTCGGACTTGAAATCACAGTAAAATTGCTACATTTGTTCACACTATCAACTGTGATGCTTATTATTAAAGTACATCGAGAGTGTCTTTTCCAACCCATCCGTCTACTGGTACACTGTTGGTTACCAAATAATGATTGACTGACATCACTTGTCTGAGGTGTAGAAAGAGTTTTGGTGGAGCGGAAACACCTTCTGTGGATGGCTAGCACTGAAACAGTGATTGCGTACATGACTGCAATGTGAGGGATCAATCGAAACGGAACGCAGAGCCATGAGGTATTCCGTCACTGTGACAGATGAGTTTAAATGTAGAAGCCGTCAATCAGTTCCGGACAGCAGTTGGGAAACTCTCCACAACGTCGCCAAACTTCTCCACTTTCCTTATGTTGTAACTGTCTTTTATTTAAAATCATCCAGTGTGTGTGGTGTGTTGTGGTAGCAGCACCAACAACATGATGTGACGTCTAGTTTTTTGTGAGAAGCAATGGGATAGGACGTGTTAATATCAGTTTAGAACCCGATACAGACACTGAAGTCGCGGCGGAAGAAACAAAATGTATGGCAGTGTACAAAGCGCGTTACAGCAGAAAAAAAAATATGTTTCAAACAACGACACAGAGTCACAGGGAGCGTCTCTTGCGACTTATAGTATAGTTTGTGGGATACAGTCATCCTCCTACAGTAAAGGCAATGCAACTTACCACTGGTCTGTGTAATGCATCAATACCTGTATATCTAAATAGGATCATGACATGTGCTCCACACCGGCACACACACTGTATTTGTTTTCCATATACGGGAGGGGGGGGGGGGGGCGGGAGAGATGCAGTAAATCTCTTATCGAGTTCCCCATTGGATGAAGTTAGTGGAGCGTTTATAATTCGTAAATTTTCTCTGTTGCATGGTACAGAATAGCGATGATGGGTAGTTGGGGTGATAGATGTGAATGGTTCCTGCGGGATGTGGATCTGCTTCAGACCGCAGTACCTGTATGTAGTTTGGGGAACTACCACAATGCTGTGGTAAGATCCTCGTCCTTCTCTCAGATCCCGTACTGTTTTTTATACTACCTTATTTTGCAGGAACAAGCTTCATTTGGCGCTGATCTTACACATCGTACATTGCTGGTGGAGTTAGGACAACGTGTTTCCATTTCCACTGAATCGCTGCCACGTAGCAGGTTACTGCCCTACTTCTGAACCTTAGCAGCTGTTTATATACATGGTGTTTCATCATTCACTTTACACTCTTCTAGTGGATGTAGAGGGGGCTTAGAAGATCAAGTTTTAATAAGGAACCCACGTCAAGTAACAACGTCATCCAACAACACTACAGAGAGTCAAAGATATAGTCGCCGGTGCCTGTAAATGTATGTATTTACACTGCGATTCTGTGATGGTGTTACAGACTTTCAAGGATGATGGAGACGGATAAATGTATCAAAATGGTTCAAATGGCTCTGAGCACTATGGGACTCAACATCTCAGGTCATAAGTCCCCTAGAACTTAGAACTACTTAAACCTAACTAACCGAAGGACATCACACACATCCATGCCCGAGGCAGGATTCGAACCTGCGACCGTAGCAGTCCCACGGTTCCGGACTGCGCGCCTAGAACCGCGAGACCACCGCGGCCGGCGATAAATGTATCAATTTGTTGCAAGCGTCCATGGTTCGGAAACGAACGAGTCGACAGTTACAAGCAAAAATCATTCTGATATCTCTGACAGTGTAACACGTGCACCGCTACTGTTGTTGCTAAGTATGTAGAGTATACAATTTTCACAGCTGCTAGTGTGGACTGGGACAAGGAAAATTGCCCAGGAAACATGGGCTCCAAAACCATACCCGAGGAGTTATGAGCACTTGTTCATCTCTGTTAGTGTGAAACACATCTCCTCTGTTGCACAATGGCTCACAGCTCTTAAGGTATGCATTTTAGAGCCCACATTTACCAGAGATTTTTTCTTGTTTTGGTTCACACAACCCCCTTAAAAGTTGCCTGTCCTACAGTCTTGGCAACAACAGTACCAGTACATGTGTTCCACTGTCAGAGGTGTCAGAACAGTTTTCTCCTGTAACTTACGATTCGTTCATTTCCAGTACATGGCCCCTTACCTCAGTACCTCAGATTGATAAATTTATCTTTGTCCATCATCGTCAAAAATTTGTAGCATCACCATGGAATCACCATGTTGTATATATACATTTATATTCGTCAGCACCTATGTCATTGACGCTCGGTTGTGTCGTTGGACGACGTTACCGGACGTGGGTTCCTGCTGTAAAACTTGATCTACTAAGTCCCCTCTACAACCTCTAGAAGTGTGGCTGTATAAGGCAATGACAGCAGGAAGTCTGGACGCACTGACGTGATAATGTTTGACAGAGCAGCAGTGGGCAGTGGAAGAGGCTTTTGTTGTGACTGCATGTATCAGTAAACTATTATGTTTTGTCCATAGCACACTATCATTGCTAGACTTTACGGACGTCTTCGAAAAATCGATGATCTTGTTCTTTAGTGTGTTGGGAGTGGAAGCGTAATATGAAAACACCACATTTTGAGGACGGCATAAAAGAGTATTAGTAATAAACCGCTCGGAAAACCTAGCGCATTGACGGGCCGCTTCCGGGATACGAAGATACCAGGCTGTCCTGGATAGAATCTGCCTCACAGATTGATGACGGGGGCTGGCGAGCCGGGCAACCTGGTGTCGTTTTCAGGTGGTTTCCCACATCCAGCTAGGGAAATATCGGGCTGGTAGCAAGGTCCCACCTCAAATACGCCAAAATTTCGAAAAACTTTCTCACACATGAACATGAGATTTATCTAATTGCAAGGATATGTTACATATGTGATTTCGTAGGCTTTCCCAGCGTAATAATTCTTGATCCCGCTGGATCCGAAAATCAACATGCTTCGATATTTCGGAGACCCATGTCCCCGCCATTTGGGAGAACGGTGCTGCTCCTGAGTTCCGCTGAGAACTGATGGCAAGGCTGCAAGTTTTCATCCCATCTACGCCTGCGTACGATATGCGGCACATGTGCCAGCCACCACTGTTGTTTGCTCTCGAACATTGGCTGGTGGCGCCGCCCTCAGTACAACACCGGCGGCAAGGACAAATCCACATGTGAGAATTATTTAATTTGAGAAGCACTTGCTTCCAAAAGATATCCCATTATCCAGATCTATGAACAAGTAAAATATGGCTAATTAATCACATTATTGCACATAATATCATAAACGTATTGAATATCCGTATTGTCCAAGTAATGTACGTACACTAAAGGTATTCTAGCATTAGGGATAAATAAACATTTGAAAACTGCAAAAATGCATTCTCAGAGGTACACAAGATTTTATATTTCACAAATAACATGGTATAACCATCAGATATTTGCAAACTGCAGAAACAGTTTTGTCAAATGTACACACGATTTTGCATTTCACAAATAACATGGTATAATCATGAACATCAACAAAGGCAAAATGAGGATGACGGAATGTAGTCGAATTAAATCAGGTGATGCTGAGGGAATTAGATCAGGAAATGAGGCACTTAAAATAGCAGATGCGTTTTGTTATTTGGGCAGCAAAATAACTGATGATGGTCAATGTAGAGAAGATATGAAAAGTAAAGTGGCAATGGCAAGGGCATCGTTTCTGAAGAAGAGAAATTTATTAACATCGAATATATATTTAAGGGTCAGGAAGTATTTATATGGAGTGTAGCCATGTATGGAAGTGAAACAGGGACGATGAACAGTTTAGATACGAAGAGAATAAAAGCTTTTGAAATGTGGTGCTACAAAAGAATGCTGAAGATTAGATGGGTAGATCACTTAACTACTGGGGAGGTATTGAATAGTATTGGGGAGAAGAGGAATATGTGGCCCAAATTGACTAGAAGAAGGGATCGATTTGTATGACACGTTCTGAGGCATCAAGGGATCACGAATTTAGTGTTGGAGAGAAACGTGGAGGGTAAAAATCCTAGAGGAAGACCAAGATATGAATACACTAAGCAGCTTCAGAGGGTGTAGTACACAGTAGTTACTCGGAGACGAAGAGGCTTGCACAGGATAGAGTAGCATGGAGAGCTGCATCAAACCAGTCTTTGGACTGAAGACCACAACAACTAACCATGAGAATTGCTCTTTACGCTATGTCGCAAACTCTATTAGCTCAGTAACGAAAATAAACTGCCAATCACTTACGAAATATGTTTTTTTCCTTTATATAGTGAAACTCAGACGCTTTGTATCTTTTCCGAGGGGAACCAGTGCAGCATTCTGCGATAGCAGATAGTAGAAGAGGGTGCTAACACCTTCACGGCTGGGGCAACGATTCTAACAGGTACGAGTTTATCGTGGAGTTATCTCGTATATTTCTCTCCGATTACATTCGAAAGTTGCTATAGCAACTGGGCTCCTGCTCGCATCGCTCGTCTCCGAAATTACTCGATAATTCGTAGCGATCCGCCCTAGTTTCGCCCGCAAATAAAAGTAAAAAAACGTGTGGTGCTGATTTTATCACAGCTGCACACCGCATTAATCTTCCCCTTTGAGAACTGGATCTCTCTCTTCTCACCTGTCTGACACTTCTTTTGTTTCTTTCGCGCTGTTATATGGCTATTACCTAGTCAGTTACTGTGTGCTAAATACGTTTAAGAAAGTTCTCACAGATTCATGAGTATAATTAACGGAAAAAATTGGAGGCTGCGCTTCACAAAAGTAGGCAGCACGTTCACTAGAGAAAATCTGCTGTGATCATTGGCCTGAAAATTTGATTTACACCGAATTGATTAGAGAACGGCGGTGGTGAAATTATGCTAATTACAGTGAGAAGAGTTGTAGAATGTATAAAGCTAGAGGTTTTACTGCTGTCATGAAAACCGATGTCTTCTTTGAGACGGAAGAACGCGCAAGTAAAACTGTGTCAGAGTTGATGTACTCGTGGGATGTACCATCCCACAGAAAAAATGTGAGAAACAGTGAGAGAAAAAATTATTGTAACATTCAAATAATAGTAATGAGCAACTAAATTGAAAACACATAAACAGTAGCCCGCCGGTGTGGCCGAGAGGTTCTAGGCGCTACAGTCTGGAACCGCGCGACCGCTCTACGGTCGCAGCTTCGAATCCTGCCTCGGGCATGGATGTATGTGATGTCTTTAGGTTAGTTAGGTTTAAGTAGTTATAAGTTCTAGGGGACTGATGGCCTCAGCAGTTGAGTCCCATGGTGCTCAGAGCCCATAAATAGTAACATGTAGCACCATATTTCACCGTGACAACTGCCAGAACGTGTGAGGTTTTGGAGTTATCCTGCCTCATGACCGTTGACGAGGCCTGTAACTGACGGTGATTGGTAGGAGCTGGCGTCCGGATGCGCGGAATAGGTCTGAGGTCGTGTTTCTTGGGAGGGGTCCACGGGCTTGAAAAGGAACGGAGTAGGGCAATTGAGGTAGGAGACCGTACAAGGAAATTTTCGCGAAGTGTTCTTCAAACCAATTCGGGACGGTAAGTTGATACATTGTTTTGCTGAACGTGTAAGTTCTCTGCTGGATGCTGCAGCCAAGCAAACGAATGCTCGTTTAACAACAATTGGTCACTTACCATATACTCGTTATTGACGTATCAGTGCTTCATTTTGAAATGTTACTATCCCAGACATTTTTTTTACGAATTTGTCTCTTGTGACAGTAAATTTTTGTGTTTTGGTAAGACGAATGCATTCGATTTCTTAAGAGTAATTGACAAAGACATGAAAGAAGTGTAAAACAGATAGCAAAATTCAAAGCGGAAGTAACATTTCCCACCACGCAACAGAATTTGACTGTTGTTGGCAGTGGGAGTGAAGTGATTTGGTGAAACAAGGAAAACACCATAAAAGGACGCCTCAACTGAGATGTGACGGCCGTTTCAGCCGTGGCTTCAGCCACAGTATCTCCTCATGGACTCTGGCAAAAACCGGAAAACAAGCCTATCGAAGCATTTGAGATGTGATACTTCAGACGAATGTTGAAAATTAGGTGGACTGATAAGGTAGGAATGAGGAAGTTCTGCGCAGAATCGGAGAGGAAAGGAATATGTGGAAGACATTGACAAGGAGAAGGGACAGGACGATAGGACAACTGTTGAAGACATCAGGGAGTGACTTCCATGGTACTAGAGGCAGCAATAGAGTGCAAAAAACGTAGAGGAAGACAGAGATTGGAATACATCCAGCAAATAATTGAGGACGTAGGCTGTAAGTGCTGCTCTAAGATGAAGAGGATGGCACAGTTGAGGAATACGTGGCGGACCGCATCAAACCAGTCAGAAGACTCATGACTCAAAACCTCCTCACTTACAAGGGTAACCCTCCATAGGTCGCTCTCTTACACAGTCGGAACTTCGCAGTGTGAAAGAAAGGCGAAAATAAGGGGACAGCTATTTTGGCTATGGTGCCGACACCGAACAGTTTTCGAGAAGACGACGGTCAAAATTTCGGCACCACTTCATCAGTCCGCTTCTGCGGCGTATACGCCTCAAACGGGATGTGTCACATCTCTAATAAAGAGAACGTTATCTTTAATCGTGAGAAAGTTACGGAAATAGCTACTGGTAGGCTGAATCGCCTGAGATACTCCTATACCGCCCAGTATGGATTAACACTTCCCGGAAAAGTGCTGCCTGCAGTTTTTGTCTCCACGTCAGTGACAAATTTGGCACTCGAGTACAACAACTAGAAAACCAATTGATGTAATGGTATCAGAATGTGGACGTTATAGCCATAAGATATTAAATTCTCAAAAAATAAGCCTACCATTAGTTTTGGAACAAATTTTTACGAACTTAACGTAAAAATGAAGGCCTTTCTGTACATTACCAACTCGTAGTGTGGGCAAAGCGATCCTTTCTCATACGATGGGCCGTTTTTCATGCAATCGGAATATCGATGTGTTCATTAAAAATTAAATCTGCCAAAGGGCACGCAGTTCTTTCAACCCTGCGACGCATACTTTTACCGATTAGCAAAGAACTGCGTTCGTCGATTCCAGAAGTGCCATGTCTTCACCTCGCACTTTACACGTGGTCCTCCGAAGCTTTATGCTTTGAATGTTCTCATGATAGGTACAATCCTCGGAAATGCATTGGTTCTCTTGAAGTATACAAGTAAAAATCAAAGCAAAAACTGAAAAAGTGCAATTCTTATGTTTTTCATTTTCAGTGACTGTTAATGATATAAGACTTCATAAGATTTGTTATTCGCTTCAGTGGCGTTTACTTCGGTAACATTACCATTGCTATTGCGCAGTGAAGGTACTTATTAACTGTTTCTACAGGTATTTATGACCAGAATGTCTTTCGATTTTCTGCCAGATTTCGAGAGAGAATTTCGTTACAAGGTAAAGAAAGCGCTTTATTTCTAGATTCTGTAAACTATCGCCAATATTGGTGAATATGAGTTCTTTTAAGACTGATACGCTTTTTTCGTTGTTTCTGCAACAGTGCCCTGATCTACATTGTGTACTGTACCCGATTGGTTATGTTTCTTATCAGTTTACTGTAATTCGAACTAAACTTTCAGTTGCCATCAGTACTATTCCTCTGAATCTAAGGCATATCTGTCTACGATAACATAGTTAGTTTAGAAGGAATGGATGTTGTCTCTCAGGAAGGCGTCAGAAAATTTTTATTTGTTTTTTAAAATAGATATATTTTGCGTTTATTTTTGATTGATTTTGACGTTACGGTATCCAGTCTCGCTACAATGACGCTATAATTACTAATCTTTGTGTCACGGCACTCTCTGGTTCCTCGGGATTATTTATTGCTAAACCGGCTAGTGTTATCGCTACCATTTACGCTTCGAACTAATTGTCCAAAGTAATATTTGGAATAAGCATTTGGTACAATTTCGGATGATGATTTTTGCCTGCCACTGACTATAAACATGAATTATCGCTAGAGTATTGAGAGTAAAGTGAAATTATCAGCAATCATCACCAAATATAAGCGTATAGGTCACGCACCTATTCGAAATGAGACTCAAACTATTCAGCAACTATACCTTGTGATCATCCATAGAACATGCGACCTGTAATTGAAAAAGTGTAATGAAGACCTCTCCCTTAGTAAAAGATTACGTACAAGTCCCACATTCGGATCTTAGGGAGGTGACTGCGAAGGTGAAGGTGACCACCACGAGAAAAAAACTAAACGACCAACGAATGGGTAACTTTCTACGAGGAAGCGCGCCACCGCTACGGTCGCAGGTCGGAATCCTGCCTCGGGCATGAATGTTTGTGACGTCATTAGGTTAGTTAGGTTTAAGTAGTTCTACGTTCTAGGGGACTGATGACCTCAGCTGTTAAGTCCCATAGTGCTCAGAGCCATTTGAACCATTTTGAACTCTCTACGAATCAGAGCGTGGATGTTAGAAGTTTGAGCGTGGTATTGAAGCTAGAGAATCTTACAAGAGAAATTCTAAGGCTCAATCTACATACAGTGGCGGTCAGTGAAGTGAAATGAAAGGAATACATGTATTTCTGGTAAAACGAGTTTATGGTAATACAAACAGCAGCTGAAAATGGTATGAGTGTAATACGTTATGTACAGCAATGTAGGGTAGATAGTGACGTACTGTGAACAATTCAGAGACTGTGTTAGTAGGAGAGCAAAGAGAGAATCAGAGCAATTCGTTAGTGCAGGTTGCCTACATCAGGGGCAAGTATACATTCAGAGGCAGACCTACTGTTCTCTTTCGATTGAGAGGTTCGTAACCTATTGTTCTGCTAAATGGATTATCACTCCCTGGGGTTCATCCATCCTTTGTTTCACAGGTCCTTAAGCTATCGTTCTGCTAACTGTATTATGACCCCCTGGGGACTTGGGGATAACCAGATCTTCAGAGAAACCTCTACCCCTCCTACTCCTTCACCTTTCTGGGAACTCCCCTCGTCGATACAAGCACACTTTTGATACCAATTTGATTGACAGTTAAGGTGAGTTAGAATGGAAAATTTATTTCACATTTTCCGATTTTTATCTCATTATAATACTTGTAATTTTCTGAGTAAAATGATATATATATATATATATATATATATATATACTACACATCGATAAGGAGTGCTTACCTCCTCGACATGCGCGCATTTGGAGAAATCTTGTGCCCTTGGATGGGCACTATGAGTAAAACTGGTGTGGATATTGTATCCCCCTACTTCTGATCAATTGGAAATTAAATCAAGGACGCTCTTGTTGGGATGTTTGGTCAAGAACAACGCAGCGAGATATTTCAATCTCCAACTTTATCCTAAGAATGCAAGAAGCTCTGCGACTCTCATGCATATAGGGAAAGATGGGCAGTTGTAATTGTAAATTACACACAACAATCGAAGTGCGAGAAATATGTAGATCAGTATAGGACACTGTCTGGTATACTTTGGTGTGTACGTTCAAGAATTAACTATGAATGAATGCACAGCACAGTCATCTATCTACATGCGCAATCTAGTATATGTTAGTTTGCAAAGTAGTAGAGGGGTGGTTTAGTGATGATACAGAGGTGGGGAAGCATGCTGTGTCTCTGCTTGATGTTGAAATTACGGAAAACTGCTAAAATTGCTAAAATTGATTACGCTATCAACTGCACTGTTTATAACAGTACATCGTTCCATGTTGACAGTGTCTTTTCCATCTACTAGTATACTGCTGATTACCACATAACGATTGACTGACACCACTTGTTTGAGATAGAGAGAGAGTCTTGATGGGAGCAACACCTTCCAGGGATGGCTTACTCCAAAGCAATGATCGCATACATTACCACAGTATGAGGAATCTATCGAAACGGAACACATAGGCATCTGCTACCACATCACATTGGAAGATGATTTTAAGTGAAGAGGACATCAACCAGCTTCAGGCAGCTGTTTGAAAACGCCCCACATCGACATAAAATCTTCCAGTTTCCGTATGCTATGACATCTTCTGCATATTTTTTGTCAATAAAAAACACAGCCTATGTCATTTACTTCAACCATCCTGTGTATTGTGCAAGCGGCAGCAAAGTTTATACTGTGTAATGCCCGGTTTTCAGTGACAGCCAATGGATCTAAATGTGTTAACGTCAGTTTAGCACATGACACAGACCTGGAAGTTGTGGTGGAAAAACAAAATGTATGGCAATGTACAAAGCTGTACTCAAACACTGCTTTGATGTGTTACAGCAGAAAACACGCACATCAAACTGTTTATGAAAAAAAAAAAAAAGAAAACACAGGGACCCTCTGTTGCGATTGATAGTCTGTGGGATGTGGTACTCCTACAGTACAGGTAACGGAAGTTTACATCGGTCTGTGGAAGCGACTTCAATCACTAGTCACCTGCTCCCATGGACCAGTACATCTATATTTAATGGGATCACAACATACGGTTAAAGTCAGCACACAGACGGTATTTGTTTCCTGATATATCAGTAGACAGGGGCGCAATAATATCATATCAAGTTGTCTACTGGGTGATGTTAGTGGATTTTTTGTAGTGCATAGTTTTTCTGCTGGATAGAACAAAGTAACGAGCACGGAGTGATTGTTTGGGTAACGATTATAAATGGACCCAGAGAGATGGATACCTCTTTTGGACTGCAGTACATGTATGTAGTTCAGAGATGTACCACAGCGCAGCAGTAAAATCCTCATCCTTCTTCCAGCCCTGTATGATATGGAGTATTCCCTAATTTTCCCAAACACATTTGAAACTCCTTGTCTTGTCTTTTCTGCTATCTCCTGTTGCAGGAGAAAGCTTCATTTGTCGCTGGCCTTACACATTTTACACAGTTGGCTGATCTACGACAACATGTTCCCATTTCCTCCAAGTGGTCAAAACACGGTTCTGTCACATTAACTCAGCTCACCCAGTTCCTCCATGGGATGCAGAAGGTCTTAAATACAGCGGTCTCCGACTTCCGTCCAGTTCTGACTTACATTACAACGACCGCATGGACACAGCTGCAGGGAGAGTGGGACAGAGACTGAGCAGCAGTTACAAAATGCAGAGGGACTGTCAAAACAACTACACTGGAGTTTTACTGTATGAGATCCTTAGAAGATAGGATCGAAAAAGGTGACTCGTTTCAACGTATCAAAGTGGCATGAATGTGGTTCACCGGTGGCTGTAATCATTAAAAGACATCTCCATAGAATCCAACACAAGTGTGTTCTTGAACGGATGGACTTGATTCCAAATTACAGACATCATTTCTACCAGAAAGCGTAATATTGTCAGCGACTCTTGTGTGTGTCTTTGGAACCAAGACCGCTTTTTATACAGGGTAACAGTAATATAGTCATTGTGATCATGTTTTTAACAGTAAGGTTCTTAAGCGAAATGTATGTTGTAGACGGTAGAATCCTTCCGCAGTCAGCTTCAAATGTCGATTCTCAGTAGTGTTCCTCGAAAAGAACATCGTCTTCCCTCCAGGGATTCCCATTTTTGCTATCTGGTGAGTGTAATCCGACTGCTGAAAAAGAAAAAGATAATACTTGCCATACAAAGTGACCCTCATGATCAGTTTAATTAATTAGCATCAGTGATGTGTCGCCTGGCAGCTACAAGTGATGGGTAAAGTGCCATCGATATTATTCTTGGCTTGGAGCGTTAATGGGCTTTTTTTTCGTTGAGGCGATATATTTTAACGAAATTTCAATCCCACCTAAACCGGGAGAGATGACCATTGTACTAAAATCAGACGTATTACTGAATGTATATAAAGTGATATGTAATATAAACCTATTATTTACAACTTCTCTGTGCTGTTATCTTAAGAGATTTTTCGTATGTGGCGAGGCATTTTGCTATTTTAACGGAATCTGAAAGCGAGGAGTCGTCCAGTGACAGAGATGGATCTTAGCACTCAGACATGAGCCTAAAATAAGTTTAATATTCTAGTCTAGTGATGCATGACGTAACATATGAAGCCGATAATAACTATTTTTTTCTACCTGAGGAGAAAATACTTAGAGGAAATGTAGCTTATGTCGCACTGTAACTAGACATTCACAACAAGTTACGATATTTTAGCGATGTGAAAAAGCGTGTATGCCCTAATTTTTTCTGATCTCGAAAACAATTTGTATAAAAGGGAGGATGGACTTCTCTAAAAGGGGCAATCACAGAAGTTGGAAAGAAAAACATAGGTACAAAGAGGGTAGCTGCGAAGGAACCATGGGTAAAGAAGAAGTACGTAAGTTGATGGATGAAAGAAGGAAGTACAAAAGTGTTCAGGGAAATTCAGGAATAACAGAAATACAAGCCACTGAAGAATGAAATAAATAGGAAGTGCAGTGAAGCTAAGACGAAGTGGCTGCAAGAAAAATGTGAAGAAATTTAAAAAGAAATGATTGTCAGAAGGACTGTCTCATCACACAGTAAAGTCAAAACAACCTTCCGTGAACTTAAAAGCAAGGGTGATAACATAAAGAGTGCAACGGGAATTCCAATGTTAGACACAGAGGAGAGAGCGGATTGGTGGAAAGAGTACACTGAAGGCCCCTGCGAGGGGCAATATTTGTCTGATGGGACAGAAGAAAAAACAGGCGTCGATTTAGAAGAGATAGGAGCTCCAGTACTAGAATCAGAATTTAAAAGAGCTTTGCAGGACTTAAGATCAAATAAAGCAGAAGGGATAGACAATGTTCCATCAGAATCTCTAAAATCATTGGGGGTAGTGGCAACAAAACTACTGTTCACGTTGGCGTGTAGAATGTATTGGTCTGGTGACATACTATCTGACTTGCTAAAAGTACCATACACACAATTCCGAAGACTGCGAGAGCTGACAAGTGCGACAATTATCGCACAATCAGCTTAACAGCTCATGCGTCAAAGTTACTGACGAGAATGATATACAGCAGAATGGATAAGAAAATTGAGAATGTGTTAGATGACACTCAGTTTGGCTTTAGGGAAGGTAAAGGCACCAGGGAGGCAATTCTCACGTTGCGCTTGATAATGGAATTAAGCCTAAAGAAAAATCAAGACACGTTCGTAGGATTTGTTGACCTGGGAAAAAGCGTTCGACGTTGTAAAATGGTGCAAGATGTTCAAAATTCTGAGAAAAATAGGGGTAATATACAATATGTTAATCTGTACATCAAGTAATGCTACCACAGTCAATGACAGTTGCAAATATTCTACAATCTCTCAAATTCAGTAAATCTTTTTCTTCAGTCATGTAATAAAGTGAACTAATGTTTCATTTGTTGTAGGTAAAAATATTACAGATATACAACATGAACAAGAGCCAAGAAGGAACAGTAAGAGTGAGAGACCAAGAACGAAGTTGTCGGAGAGAAAAGGATGTTAGACAGGAAGTATTCTTCCGCCCCTACTGTTCAGTCCATATATCGAAGAAGCGATGACAAAAATAAAATAAAAGTTGAAGAGTAGAATTAAAATTCAAGGTGAAAGCATATCAATATAAGATCCGCTGATGACATTGCTGTCCGTAGTGAAAGTGAAAAACGATAACGAGATCTGATGAGTGGAATGAAAAGTCTAATCAGTACATAGATGGGACTGGGAGTAAATCGAAGAAGGGCTAGAGAAATAGCAGATATAAGAACAGCGAGAAACTTCACATCAGGATTGGTGATCACAAAGCAGATGAAGCTAACTGATTGTGCTGCCTAGGCAGCAAAATTCCCCTTGGTGGACGGAGTAAGGAAGACATAAAAAGTAGGCTACCACTGGCGAAAAGGGCACTCCTGGCCAAGAGAGATCTAGAGATCTACTAATATCTTAATGTCTGAGTTTGTACATTTGGAGCAGATCACTGTATGTAGTGAAACGTGGACTGTGGAAAAACCGGAAAGAAGAGAATCGAAAAATTTGAGATGTGGGGCTACAGAAGAATGTTGAAAATTAGATGGACTGATGAGACAAGGAATGAGGAGTTTCTCCGGAGAATCGTAGAGGAAAGGAATATATGGAAAACAGTGACGAGGAGAAGGGACAGGATGCTAGGACATCTGCTAAATCGTCAGAGAATTACTTCCGTGGTACTAGAGGGAAACGCGTACGGTAAAAACTGTGGTGGAAGGCAGAGGCTGGAATACATCAAGCAAGTAATTGAGGACGTAGGCTGCAATTGCTACTCTGAGCTGAAGAGATTGGGACAGAAAGGGAATCCGTGGCAGGCTCTTTCGTCTTAACTTACCTCCGGTTCCCATATGGTAGAGAGTCACATTTGTTGTACGATATGTTGTACTATACTCCCATTCTGTTCGCCGAAGATACCTCGGGACGCTACGTGTTCATACTTCCTGGACCGTGCTTTTCTCAGTCTCATTTTCATTTTGAAACCAGATGTAAATGGGTCAGATGGATAAAGCTCAGCGTGTTCGGTCAGGGAGCTAGTGTGAAAAAAAGAAAAGAAAAGACAAACACCTTAGTGGAAGGATCAATAAACGAACTTGAACGGATGTCATGCGACGTCCGCAATGACCAAACACAACGATCAACAACGAACAAAATAAAAAAAAAGAAAAGAAAAAAAAGATGGATAGATGGATAGAGTGTCTACCATCCAAGCAGGAGATCCCGGGTTCGATTCCTGGTCGGAGCACACATTTTCAACTGGCCCAGTTGATGTATATCAGCGCCTGGGTCTTGACTTAATTATCATTTCAGATATAAATTTCCCATGATTTTCCCCAAATCGCTCTGCAAACGCTGGTGTGATTGCCTTGGAAAGGTACCTACGATTTCTTTTTCCAGCATTTCGTAATCTGAGCTTGTGTTCCGCCTGTAATAACCCTACCGTCGACAGGACGTTAAACTTTGGCTTCCTTCCTTCCTTTCCTCAGTATCATCCTTTCCTCAGTATCAAGCCAATGTGGCAGTAAGTAAAAGATGGATTCATAAACGATATTCACCTGCAATTTCATGTTAATGCCTCGACACATTTGGCTGCACCTTGGTTCATGGAATCCAATCTGAGTTATTGGAATGAGACTAGTGGCTTCCTGAAAGACTGAAGTAAAGCGGCACGTACAATACAACGCTTCTGAATGAAAGATGTAGCGAGAGGTTAATGGGAGTTCGGCGGCCACGAAGATGATTACCTTTGCTCATGAAGTGTTCTTTTTTCTGCCGGAAGAGAACTAGGCTACGCTGTGCCTCACGCGCAGCAACACAGCCGGCTAACGACGCAGTAATCCAAGCTACAGCGCAGGTCGTGCGCTCGACCCCGGAACCGTATTAATAACATCCAGCCGAAGCCCTCGACGGAAGGCAGAGCCACTTGGGTCGTGCCTGGACGGCGTAATGCGAGCACACACTGAATTAACAATCCCTTCTTATTTCCTCGGTTATTTACGAACAGAACCCGACGCTTCGAAAGGCTTGAGAGTCGACCGAAAAAAAAACAGTATCCAAAAAGTTTGGAGGAATTGCATTTACCGTTACAAAGAACCGTCAACAATCTAAGAGGGCATCACACCCGACCCCAAGGCCAACCTCCAGGGGGGAGGTGGGGGGGGTGCTACATAGATACTGTCAGACGCCATAGAGGGTGCACACAACATGTTATGTTTCCTTCTTACGTCACGCAAATAGTTGTCAAAATCGCATATAAGCCAAGCCCCTTCCACCCCGTAATAGAGAAGTGAGGAAACGAGACGGTCATTTTTCAGGGCCGAATATGAATACTGGCCTATAATTTAAAGGATATAAGAGAAAACGAAAGAAAACCGAAGAAAAAAAATGAAAGGATGTTTGCTTCACAGTTCCTACTGAGCAATTAAGTCTCTCTTAAATAAATGCAATTTCCTAGCTTGCTGAATTAGGTCTCCATCAAAAGAGGGGAAGTTGTAAATATATATTCAAGAACTTGGCGTTCGTTTCTTACAAGTATGAGCGGAAATGCGTCAAGTTTTCGATTCAAGAAAGTTGCATGAAACTCATGAAATAGCAGATAGTGACACTGGCTTATAGTTCCCAAAGTTTTTCACTTTCGGTACTTGTTTTACGTTTCCAGGAACAGACTCTGTGTGTGTCTTCTGCAATTATTTTTCAGTGGGGTAATTTTATCTACCTTACTCTCCACAACTTTTTGGTTTTTGAATTTGTCTAGCTTCAACTTGAACAGTTGTACTCTCCAACTTATCATGAACTGGCGACTTTACTTTCATGCTTTTCTTTTTTTTAATAACAAGCATACAGAGTCCCAGTGAACTTTATTTACACGTGTTAAGTCATTGTGTATGAAACGTTTTATCAGATATTTCACATAGTTTACTAAGCGCAAACACAAGATTGACCTGCAAATGGTGGCTTCAATGTGAGAGTGCTAAGCTGGCGCCTGTGAGTGGCCTAGTTATCTTCAGTAATTCTATGACATAAGCGGACGCTAGGCTCCACTGAGACGAAGTGTGTCAACAGTTAACTTCCACAGTACCAGGACTCATTTACAGTCGCCATCAAGAAAGTACCAACAGGACATTGTGCAGGTAGTATTAGTCAACGTTCACTGTATTCATGACTAGACCATTAAAAGATTTATTACTGCACGTGGACATTTAGCTAAATTGCCATGCATCATCTTGACTCTGACGTTCCGTAATGTATTGTTAACATTAATAAATAATTGTAAATTGTTGCTAATCTGTGTTACCTTTAGTTTTGCATAGTTTGCCTAATCCTATTTGGACTATGTAGTTGCTGGTTGCAACGAAGCCACTTCACTGACGGCAACTGCTTTCGGTGGTAGGCGGTTCTCTTCCTGCCACACTTAGTTTGACGCCAAGAGTATTTGGCGAATACAACAGTTACATTTCGTCATGCATCTTAACGTGTCGTCAGCCACCCGCATTACAGTTCAGTTACCATGCCTTTTCATACTGCTGTCTTTCTTTCTATTGTCGTTTTCCCTTTCTTTTCCTGCCGCTAATTCCTTGCCCCCACCCCCCACGCTCTCTCTCTCTCTCTCTCTCTCTCTCTCTCTCTCTCTCTCTCTCTCCCCTTCTCTCCTCCCTCCCTCTCCCCTCTCTCTCATCCCCCCCTCTCTCTCTCTTTTTGACTCTCCTCTCCTCCCTCCCTCCCCCCTCTCTCTCATCTCCCCCCCCCCCCTCTCTCTCTCTCTTATGGACCCTTTGTGGCGCACATGGAGCTTCTACTGTTCCTCCTGTGGTTTTGCCATGAGACCATTTTCTCGCTCATGGCTTTCTTTCTTTCATGCGTCCACTTTGTACCGGACTTTTCGGCTCTTCTCTATGGCTGGACTTCCCTCTTGTCTATTTTGCTTCTGTAGATGTTATGGTGTGCAGTGTCCTGAATGGTGAGTTGAGCATCAGTAAGGTCTCTTCGTACATGTTCGGCCCATGTTTCAGTGGCTGTGAGTATCTGGCATATATATATATATATATATATATATATATTCTCTTGTTTAATCCTACTTGGTTACCGTCCTTGAGTACTCACAATACACAAAAATCAGTCGCAATAGTGTTTTGTAAACTACATCATGAGTGAATTATATTTCCTTAGGGTATATTTATGGATTCCTGAATTTCTTCTTGATAGAATAATCTCACATTTAATGTTCAAAACCAAGCGAACTGCGGTTTTGTTGTGTTAATTTGTTTGTTTCGAACCGGCTTATTGAGCTATTGTCACAAAACTACTGAGTAGCGTCCACAGGAATTTTCCAAGTCTGCAAATTGCATGCCGACAGTGGAACTGGACGTCCACTGAGTAGTGACTCGTGGCCTTTTCAGATGAATCACTTTTTACACTCCACGGGCAGATGGCCGATGTCGTGTGCGATGTGAGACTTCTGAAAGCAAACACACTGGAACAACCGTCGGGAGGGTCCAGGCGGGTTGACAGAGTGTTGCGGTCTGGGGAGTGTTTTCGTGGCACTATCAGGATGATCTCGTCATTCCGAAAGGCACAATGGTTCAACACACGAATGCATCTCTTCTTGGGGCCAATATCCACCCCTACATGCAATTTGTTTTTCCTCAGCACTATGGCAACTACCAGCAGGACATGTCAACATGTCACACCTCGCAGTTTACGTGCATGGTTAGAAGAGAACCAGACGCCCCCGATTTAAACCGAACCGAGAATCTGTGGGACCATCTGGATCAGGCTGTGCATAACATAGATCCTCAACCGAAAAGCCTAGTGCAGCTGTCCACGGCCCAGGAGTCGGTATGGCTAGTTAGCTAGTAGTTCGTGACTGCACATCAAGGAGAACACATGTGTAGCTGCCGCTCCGCTCCCCTGATGTGGTCTTTTGGGGTCATTTTTCGTGATAGTTGTGTTCTCAGCCAACTGGTGTCAGTCAGTCATTATGCGGTGATTCTCAGCATACTCAGTGGTGGACGGTCAGGATGGGAAAGACATCGTTGATGTGGAAAGATGTACTGTAATATACACCGCAGTTGATAGCAAGATCAATTTTATCCACATTCTGCAACCCATGTAGAAACAGAGTGACCTGAGTTAATGCTATAGGACGGTGTTCTGATCACTCGGAGAAAATGGGAACACGTTGTCGTAGCACCGCCACCTATGTACAATGTGTAAGGTCAGTGGCAAACGAGGCCTGCTCCTGCAACATGATGTATTACAAAAGACATTATGAACAGTTATTGTGGTGTCTCTTATCGGTAAAATTAGGAAGACTCAACATCATACAGGTACTGCAGTCCGAAGCAGATCCGCATCCCTCAGGGACCAATGACGTCTATCACCCAAATATTCTATTGTCGTTATTCTGTACCATCCAACAGAGAAAAATTACGAACTATAAAAGCTCCGCTAACTTCATCCGATAGATTTTTACCGTATCTCTCTCTTGCGGTATATCGAAAACGAACGCCATCTACTTGTATCGAGCATGTGTGGCGATCCTATTAAATATACAGGTATTTATCCATTGGAGCAAGTGGCCAGTATCGCCATCACTTGCACAGACCATTGTAATGTGTCATCGCCTGTACCGTACGAGAACTATCTCCCACGCGTTATCAATTGCAGGAGAGGGTCCCTGTTTAATTGTTTCATATACAACTTTTTCTGCTGTAACACGCTTTGTACACTGCCATACATTTTGAATTATTTTTCTGCCACAACTTCGGCGTCTGTGTCGGATTCTAAACTGACATTAACACGTTTTGGTCCCTTGGCTCAACCAGAAAACTAGACAAAACTTTATCCCATGGGGATATCGTGGCATCTTGTCCGTGGGCCATTCCACCATATGCACCCCTCACAGACAAAAATGAGGGCACCGCAATCTAGGTAGACCTTCCTGAATTTGGGTCCTGGACCAGCGTCCCCCCCCCCCCCTCCCTAATCTTTACAAAGAGGGCCATCTACATAAGCCCTCCTGCTGAGAGGTACTTCCACCAGTGGATAACCTTTGGATAACCGTTATCCTAAAAATCGTGACTGCAGTAGTATTTCCTATTCCTTGCATCAGATTCTTCTGGACTCGCTTATCCTGAGCGGAGGGAGTCTTAGATTCCTCCCTCTCCTCTTGTTACCTGTCTTTGATATTGTTGGAGTCTGTGGATCCCCTTCAACCTGAGACAGTTTTTTCTTGGGTGTCTTGGGCTCAAGCCCTTTTAGCCGGCCGCGGTGGGCGAGCAGTTCTAGGCGCCTCAGTCTGGAACTGCGCACGTTCGAATCCTGCCTCGGGCATGGATGCGTGTGATGTCCTTAGGTTTAGGTTTAAGTAGTTCTAAGTTCTAGGGGACTGATGACCTCAGATGTTAAGTCCCATAGTGCTTAGAGCTGTTTGAACTATTTTTCAAGCCCTTTAAATTCCCTCCACTAATTTTTGGGAGCCATTCTTTTCCTTTCTTTTGTTTCTTTTCCCCGAGAAATTTCCTCTTCTGGGCCCCAGGTAAGGCTTTAATCTTGATCTGGTCCAACTTCTCAGTTACAGTTCCCACTTCTTGCTCAGGTCTAGACACTAATTTAGTAGTGGGAGTGTATTCCATCGGTCGTGACTCTGGTGTTAGCGTGTCTGTGGTCTCATTTTGCACCTCAGTTTATTTTACATTATATCTATCTTGGTCCCACGAGATTTGGGGTTCTACACGGTGCACACCAGGGAAGCTCCGCACAGTATAAGGCTACCTACTCATAGAGGCTCCATTTGCAACACATCTTCCGATGTGTCATGCACCCCTTGGCATGGATTGCATCACACCTTGGATTGGGGAAGATAAGGAAGAAAGGGCGATGTGGGAACTCTTAGTCTGATACATCTACTAAGACCTTTCTGGCAGTAGGACTTCAACCTTCAGCATAGCCCTCAGCTTCATGCAGATATGCAAGCCTCTCCACCCACACGGACAGTGCTTCGTCAAGGTGGTGTCCCCCAGAGAGGATTGTTTATACACACTATTATGTTGGCATAGGAGGGTCACCTTAAGGCAGCAGCCAGATTGTTTAAAGCTGAGTACTGCTGGTCGTCTGCATCGTTCTCTGGATGGGCAGGTTTGTGCTGGTAAATTTCAGTCAGCACAGCCCTGGGACACAGAAATTCCCACCAAAATTCTAAATTCCCGCCTATAGGGTGGGCTGGTGGTGGGGAAGGCTGGAGAGGGGGATGGGGCACACGTGTAGGCACAGAAAAGCACATTACGCCATCCACAGGTGGGGATGGGCGGATTTGGCGGGGTGGGTGGGTGGAAGGGGTTGGGGTGGGTGATCGGGGACGGTGTGATTAATTGTTCAATTTAATTAACTTGCATATCAATTTGATATCAAAATTGCTCTCGTAACCCCCAACTCCCCACTACTTAGGTAAGCTAGGTGGCTCGAATGGCTTTGAGCACTATGGGACTTCACATCTTAGGTCATCAGTCCCCTAGAACTTAGAACTACTTAAACCTAACTAACCTAAGGACATCACACACATCTATGCCCGAGGCAGGATTCGAACCTGCGACTGTAGCGATCTGCGGGTAAGATGAAAAACGTGAGCGACGCGGAGATTAATAGGCAGGGGACTCGGTCAGAAATTAAGTGTAAAGGAAATCCAAGAAACTATTACCATGTTTAAGGACTTGCCTGAGGACGTACAGGAACTGTCTGTAGAAGTGAATAATTAAAAGTGAGCAGTAAGGATGTAAAGAAAAATCAAAAAAGATTAGATAAAGATGTAGAAACTTAATGGAGAGAGGTGAGTCTGGATTACTATGTAAGTGCAGGATACTAGCGCAGTAGGTAGTGAAACAGCATAAGACCAACGTGGAAGGGGTTGAAGAGGTAGTCAAAAAGCAGGAAAATTAATTAATTTCCAGGACTGAATCACTTTTAAAGGCACCGGAAGAAAAAATGAGGAACAATTTCACTAGTGGTAATGACATCACGAAAGAGCCACTAATCGCTAGCAGTCGGATGCAGTATGGCAGAATAGACAGCTACAATACCTATGCCCGTTTACAACTCGTCATTTGGGTGCAGAGGAAGGGGAGTATAAACAGCAACAACCACTGCCATTGTCGATACCAGATGCGCCGGCACACACGGAGTATAACTGTATGCTGCCGAACAATGCAACGGCAGTAGCGGACGGCTCTTCCTACCTGTCTACTCTTCTAGCTGACGAGAGATTGCTACGGCATAGGGAATTCCAGATTTTTACTAAAGAGGGTAAAAGAACGCACCCCGTGGTAATCATCAGAGCCTTCCATAACGTGTAATCATGCAACTGGACCGAGGCACAGAAGATCATGTTCTTGTGGGGTACACCCAAGGTGATGCTTTATTATGGGCAACCGATGTAGCCAAGGAGTGCCATACTTATGAACAGTTTGAGAGTGCCTTCTTGGACAAACTCTGGTCCATAGCAGTCCAACAGAGGCTAGAGTGAGGGGTATTTAACCCAGCACCATTCAGTAGTAAACATGGGGGACTATGGAGATATTTTGAAAAATACCTAAACAAGACATGGTACTGGGAAAATCCAGTCTCTTATGTGGATGTACTAAAAATAGTCAAAAGTCGCTTACCAGCACATATGAAGAAAAAATTAATGACAATACCCGAGAATTATGAGGAATACTTTTTATCCGCTCTGGATTCGACTGACGTGATTTATGAAGAGCGGCAGTCGCAACACCGGAACAAGAATGTGCAAATCGACCATCTGCGAAATAGTGATGCGCAAAGTAGTAACGGCGGAAGCAACAAACGCGGTGGCTACCCTTATCTCTGGTGTAATAATAATCACGCAAGAGGTAACTATAGTAACCTGGGAAACCAATAACATAAACGAGATTTTAAAGGAAACCACACCCCTAATTACGACAGTACAGCGTATACCAAACAGAGGGGTTTCAGATTCAAACTGCAACCCCGGCGGGGTTTCCTCCGCCTCAGAACAAAAAACAACTCAAAGCTTATCTGGGCTTAGTATCTTTCTTCAGAAAATTTATTCCTGGCCAGTTGCTGAACAGTCATGCCCTGTCAAACTTGTTATGGAACAAAAGCCCATGAATGTGGACCAATCAGTGTCAAACCGACTTTGAAAACATAAAAAACATCTATTCAGTGCAAATATATAGCATCACCAAGACGTGTCACAAGAGTTTTGTTCCAGCACTGAAGCGTCTTCACAGGATCTGGGGGCATTGCTATTCATAATCGCCGACAACAAACAAGCAAGATAATTAGTTCTGCAAGCAGAACTCTAACTGAATCTGAGTGATCATATGCAGTAACAGATCTCGAAGCTCTCTCAATACTGTGGACTTTTAAGAAATTCGAATATTATTTGTGGGGAAATCACGCCAAAGTCTACTGCGACCACGAAGCGCTTTCTTTTCTCTTGACGTGCAAACTGCTGCACAGAATAGCCAGAGGGTGTCTTTACTTGCAGGAATTAAGTTTCGAGGTAGTGTACATCAAGGGTAAACAAAACATAACTGCTGACACCTTCTTGAGCTACCTGAAAGGTTAAATGAAGTTTTAGAACTGATCGAACAGAATTCTGAAATCCGCTTCCTACCTATTCAAGACAAAACACACTAACCATATTATATAAAAATGTGCAATAGGCCATGGCAATCGCAAGAAGAGGATCCACGCTGGAAAAAGGCAAGACTCAAACTGTGTGGAATAGATGATTATAATAACATAAAAAATATTTATGCTGATTTTAAAGGACTACATCTTCACAGACTTACAGCTAACTAAGAACGGTGATCCGTACGTCTATCTGAAAAGGGAGAACTAGTTCATCATATAAGTTCTAAGGATAAATAATTTAGTGATGATGAGAATTAATATGAAATAATTTGTGACTACAACGTTGTCTTAGGAATTTTGTAGGCGAAAACAACTTCTTAAAAGTTGTTAACTTGTATTTAAATATTGTTACGCAAATATCGAAAATGATGTGGTAAATTCATGTATAAACTTGTGTATAAGCGGAATGTATTAGTCCTCACGTGTCAGCTAATACGAAAATGACATTTATGTGTAGTTATAAGGAGCAAATTTACTTCTTGTCTTAATTTCTTTATGTAAATCATGTGAAATTTTACGCACTGGCACAAAGACGTATAAAGAAAACTGTATGTGAAAAGGATGTTTAACAAATGTGAGGTGAAAAGGGACTTGAAGAAAAACTGTTCACATGTCATATATTTAGCGTGTTATGTGAGGAACACACACTTACGAG
The DNA here is from genome assembly GCF_021461395.2 of Schistocerca americana. NCBI lineage: Eukaryota > Metazoa > Arthropoda > Insecta > Orthoptera > Acrididae > Schistocerca > Schistocerca americana. The sequence goes on from NC_060121.1 coordinate 598,836,941, forward strand.
TGCCTACAATGACGAAAGCTAAGTCCACTTCGTAGTGGCGTTGGACGCCGAACTCAGCTATGAAGAAGGAATTAAAGCAAGTAATTTAGGGACTTGTCTGGAACATGTTGAGCTCTCGACGTGGTCCCGATAATACATGATGACCTTTTGGACATACAACCATGGGCAGAACTTTATGGCTTCTCCTTTGCGGCATCGAACTTTTTAACCAAGCAGAAATTAACGTGCACTTGTCCCACGGAGCTACCCTCTGTACACTACAACGACCTGCCATCCGTCGACAAAAAAGTTATAGACCCGAGGGTGAACCGCTCTCCGTAGTTGCACCGATGGTACTGCAAGAGACGCGCACAACGAACACCTCTTAACGTGTGGAGATGTAACTGCACAAACTGCGGGTGGCTGTTACTCCTCAGTAATGGAGCAAACCGCTCTAATTTAAACATGCCCTTTGTCAAGTCATGATCTCTCATAAACTGAACTTCTGAAATTTTGTAAATTTCCTGTAAATTAATTGAAACACAAATAAAGAGACACTTGCAGGGGATAAATAAAACATAAACTTGGCCACAATTAAAGGTATTTGATCCGCAGCCAGGCCAAAAGGTAGTTTAACTGGTATTTTCATATTAAACTTGATTATTTATGTTATGTTATGTATGTTTGTAAAGAGCACCACTACTGAATTCTGTATACAGTAGCGGTGGATCTTATTTTGGTTTACCCATACAGGCTATGTCATTTAGCAAGTGTCCGAACACTGTGCGGAGCAACGCTGCAATATAAATATGTCTGCGCCAAAAAGAGATATGTACGAAAGGAAGAATGAGTATTTATCTATCTTATAATGTTTCTTTAGCTGACGTCAGTTTTTTCACTCTTCAGCTATCTGTCTTTTCCCGTCCGTGATTCTGGATGGCGTGAGTGGGCTATGTGTATTTGTGCAAAAGTTTTTACAGTACATCCTTTGGAAAGGGAGGCAGTTTCTTTCGTTTTTAAAATATTCCTACTGCAAACTATACCTACATACGGACACAAGAACTTGCAGTCTTCTAGAATAACGGTGACCTGAATTGCGATTTTATTTTTTTGCATCACGGCAATGGAAGACGTTCACTTTTCTTCAAGAACGAAGAGGTAAATAACATTCGGTTAAAACGAGAATCAGTATGTTAATCAATTAGATTGTTTCAGTGCTAATAGTAGCGAGAGACTGTGGAGGTGTGGACTTAGACGAGCGAACTGTTCATGGTGAAAATATCCGCCAGTCACATACCTCGAAATAATCCACATTATTCGAACTTCCCTTATGAAGCCAGTGTCTTAGTAACTACTATAATACCATTATCCAACCCCGAGCTCCTTATTTAGCCTGTTATGGAATGATGCAAGACTGCGGATACAGCAACGGTCCAATGAGACTTTAATCTCTCAGTATGTGGAGGGTGTGGTCTTGCCCGCAGATGCTTTTCTTATGATTTGAGTCTCTCTTTCGCACTGTGACTTCGGCTCACTACTTCAAGTCACATTACACCTCAACTAGGATGTTTACTTCGACACCCTTAGCATTTCTTCTACTTCTTCTCAATGCTTTGCACACTTCAGCTTTCCAAAATTACAACAGCTTTGTTTACAAGGCTTCAGGCATACGTTCCTGGTTTGACAACTACTCAGTGACACTGTCACAACTCGGCAATCTACTCAGCAGAACAGGAAATAGCTGTGACTGTTTCAATATCGTGTAAAACGTAACAGAGTCCTCGTATCCTGATGGCTCTATGGGATCGGACAGTGGGTAACTTCAGTTGACTACAGCACACCCGAAGAAACTTTTCTCTTCCTCGTGAATTAAGAGGATTATCGCTACACGGCATCAGCGTGATATCTACGAGGTGACTAATGTACACTGAGGTGACAAATGTCACAGCATACCTCCGAATACCGTGTAGGGCCTTAAGACCTCTGTTGATCAGCATGGTGCAGCAACTGAACGTACCGTGGACTCAACGACTGGCTGGAAGCCCAGTCCAGATACACTGAGCCATTCTGTCTCTACAGCTGTCTATACCAGCGGAAGTGTTGGCGTTGCAGAATTATGTTCACGAAATGACCTATCGATTACGTTCCATAAATTTTCGATGGTATTTATGTCTCGCGATCTGGGTGGGCAGATCATTCACCTGAATTGTGTAGAATGTTCCTCAAAGCAATAACGGCCAATTGTGGTTCAATGTTTCTATTTTTGTTTGGGAACATGAAGCCCATGAATGGCTGCAAATGGTGTCCAGGTAGGAGTTGGACGAGAGTACTCATTCCATTCCATGCAAGTACAGCTCACACCATCATACAGTCACCACCATCCTGCACAGTGCACTGTTGACAACTTTGGTCCATGGCATCGTGGGATCTGGACCACACTGGAATCTTATCGTCAGGTCTTACCAGCTGAAATGGGATTTTCCAGTTGTCTACGGTCCAACAGATATGTCTCGAGCACCCGACAAGCACCGCAGGTGATGTGCTGTTAGCAAAAGCACTCGCTTTGGCCGTCTGCTGCCATAGCCCACTAACGTCAGATTTCGCCGCAGTGTCCTAACCGAGACATTCTTCGTACATTCCACACTGATTGCAGCGGTTATTCCACGCTGTATTACTTGTCTGTTAGCACTGACTACAGAAACGCTGCTGTTGTTGGTCGCTAAGGGAAGACCGTTGGCCACTACGTTGTCCATTGTGTTGTCCCGAATTTTGGTATTTTCGGCACACTCCTGACAACCTGGATCCCAGAATAATAAATTCCCTAACGATTTCCGAAGCGGAGTGTCCCATGCGGCCGGCCGGTGCGGCCGTGCGGTTCTAGGCGCTTCAGTCTGGAACCGCGTGACCGCTACGGTCGCAGGTTCGAATCCTGCCTCGGGCATGGATGAGTGTGATGTCCTTCGGTTGGTTAGGTTAAAGTAGTTCTAAGTTCTAGGGGGCTGATGACCACAGATGTTAAGTCCCATAGTGCTCAGAGCCATTTTGAACCTTTTTTTTTTTTTGTCCCATGCGTCTAGCTTCAACTACCATTCTGCGTCCAGAGACTGTTATTTACCGTCGTGCGGCCATCATCATGTAGGAGACCATTTCACATGAATCATCTGAGTACAAAGGACAGCTCTGCCACTACAGTGCCCTTTTCCAACTTCTGTACGAGATACTACCGCCATCTGCGTATGTGCATATCACTATCCCATGGTTTTTGTCACCTCAATGTATTCTACGACATGCTTTGAAAAAAAGAAAAAATACGTAGTTTACTAACGTTGGAAAAAAACTGGCTGGCCACTTAACCCGCAGGTGCACATCTATTACAATGGTCAACAGCGATTTTGTTGCCAATTAATTGACAGTGAATTTACGGTAACTTTATGGACCTGAATTCTAAAATGTCAATCGTTTTGCTAGATTGGCTCTGTTTGTTGTGGTAATGTACAATATGTAGATAAACAAACAAACAAGAATTCAAAATATTAATTGAGATACATTCTGTACACAGTTAAATGAAAATGAGAAAAACATATGGAAAGAATCACAAAAATGCAGTTTCGTTGTTGATTTAGCTTGTAATAGAAAAAGAAAGGAAAAAACAGACCGTCTTTTACAAACATTACAATTAGCTAATGGAAAAACTCCACCCGTGTGTTTTTCTTTTGTATCGATCCTCAGGACAGCCACGCTGAAGATTCTAGTAGTAGTTTGGCATCATGTGCTTGTCCCATCTACCTTGATATCGTTCTTCCATCACATGAGAATCTTGGTGGCATCTTTTACCTTGTTCCTCGCTGCAGTCACCAATATTGTTCGGAAATCTATCAAGATGGGTGTGGAGGTAATGTATCTCAGTGCTCGTATAAGCCTCCAAGCTTTTGAAGTTTCTGACCGTGTTTTGCACCAGTTCCTCATAATTAAATGCTTTGTGGTTACCCAAGAAATTTTTGACAAAACAGTTCCAGGTATATGCTTCAATCCAGTTCATAGCTTTAATGAATTCCAAATCATGTATGAGCTTCCGAATTTGGAGACCACAAATTAATCAAATTTAATTTTACGTTATTGAGACCAGGGAATGATTTGCATATACACTCCTGGAAATGGAAAAAAGAACACATTGACACCGGTGTGTCAGACCAACCATACTTGCTCCGGACACTGCGAGAGGGCTGTACAAGCAATGATCACACGCACGGCACAGCGGACACACCAGGAACCGCGGTGTTGGCCGTCGAATGGCGCTAGCTGCGCAGCGTTTGTGCACCGCCGCCGTCAGTGTCAGCCAGTTTGCCGTGGCATACGGAGCTCCATAGCAGTCTTTAACACTGGTAGCATGCCGCGACAGCGTGGACGTGAACCGTATGTGCAGTTGACGGACTTTGAGCGAGGGCGTATAGTGGGCATGCGGGAGGCCGGGTGGACGTACCGCCGAATTGCTCAACACGTGGGGCGTGAGGTCTCCACAGTACATCGATGTTGTCGCCAGTGGTCGGCGGAAGGTGCACGTGCCCGTCGACCTGGGACCGGACCGCAGCGACGCACGGATGCACGCCAAGACCGTAGGATCCTACGCAGTGCCGTAGGGGACCGCACCGCCACTTCCCAGCAAATTAGGGACACTGTTGCTCCTGGGGTATCGGCGAGGACCATTCGCAACCGTCTCCATGAAGCTGGGCTACGGTCCCGCACACCGTTAGGCCGTCTTCCGCTCACGCCCCAACATCGTGCAGCCCGCCTCCAGTGGTGTCGCGACAGGCGTGAATGGAGGGACGAATGGAGACGTGTCGTCTTCAGCGATGAGAGTCGCTTCTACCTTGGTGCCAATGATGGTCGTATGCGTGTTTGGCGCCGTGCAGGTGAGCGCCACAATCAGGACTGCATATGACTGAGGCACACAGGGCCAACACCCGGCATCATGGTGTGGGGAGCGATCTCCTACACTGGCCGTACACCACTGGTGATCGTCAAGGGGACAATGAATAGTGCACGGTACATCCAAACCGTCATCGAACCCATCGTTCTACCATTCCTAGACCGGCAAGGGAACTTGCTGTTCCAACAGGACAATGCACGTCCGCATGTATCCCGTGCCACCCAACGTGCTCTAGAAGGTGTAAGTCAACTACCCTGGCCAGCAAGATCTCCGGATCTGTCCCCCATTGAGCATGTTTGGGACTGGATGAAGCGTCGTCTCACGCGGTCTGCACGTCCAGCACGAACGCTGGTCCAACTGAGGCGCCAGGTGGAAATGGCATGGCAAGCCGTTCCACAGGACTACATCCAGCATCTCTACGATTGTCTCCATGAGAGAATAGCAGCCTGCATTGCTGCGAAAGGTGGATATACACTGTACTAGTGCCGACATTGTGCATGCTCTGTTGCCTGTGTCTATGTGCCTATGGTTCTGTCAGTGTGATCATGTGATGTATCTGACCCCAGGAATGTGTCAATAATGTTTCCCCTTCCTGGGACAATGAATTCACGGTGTTCTTATTTCAATTTCCAGGAGTGTATATTTGAAACAGTTACTATTTCTGTCCATTGCTATCATAAAATGCTTCATTACACCAAGCTTGGTATGAAGTGGTGGAAGAATGATTTTTTCCCTGTCAACTAATGGTTCTTTTAGGACATTAGCTGCTCTTACAGTAAAGCTACCTCTTGATGGCCATGAAACTTTTTCCCAGTGATTATGCTTTGCTCTGCTATCCCACATGCAAATAATGCAAGGGCATTTTGTGTACCTACTTTGCGGTCCAAGCAAAAAGTTAACCATCTTTAAATCAAGACAGATAGGCCATTGGTGTTGATTACAACAAAGTTTCTGGAGAATTACCTGGATATTTTCGTATTCCTCATGAAGTTTCGTCGAGTGGCCAATTGGAATGGACACATAGCAGTTACCGCAACACACATTTTATGCTTCTGGTTGAGCAATCGATAAAAAGTCTCCAGTCTTGAGGTTAATATTTTCGTAGTCCCACTTTTAGTAGTAAACCAGGGTTGACAATGCAGTAAACAAGTGCATCATCTTGACTGAAGTGTGGAAGTAGATGTTCTTCTCTTGTCAGGTAAGCTGTGATTTTAGTTCCTGGTTGTAGACAACTCTTCTCATTTAGTTTAGATCAGAAGAGTGTTTAGAAAGACTGTGGTCCCTTACCAAATCGTTAAGCTCTTCCTCACTGAAGAACTGATGTCTTGTGGAAATTCCTTCGTATTCATATTCACTACTACTAGTGTTCAAGTCCTGTAATATCGTCATCTGAAGGATGTATTTTCGGCACAGTGGTGAACACTGGTACAGAAGTGTCGCCGCTATGTCGCACAGGGCGCCTTGCTGATTTTAAATGGGGATATTCCCAATCGCACTTCTTGTAGCGATTGAAACCTTTTACGACGACAGTGCAAAAATAACAATCATTATGGTGATTTTTTGGCTCTCGCCACACCAGTGGCACTCCAAAGTTTGAATCCCTTCGTTTACCATTAGTCCACAGTCTTAAAGACTCGACACAGTTTTTGCAAGCTTTATGAGGAACCCAATGTTTATCTTGGTCTCCCAGCTTAATCCCAAAATACGCAGGACAGGCCTGTTTCACAAAGTCAGTGATGTTCTTCTGTTGTTTTTGCAAAGTGTATTCTCCACAAATATAGTAGAACACGTCAGGAGGGTTGAAACAACCTCTATGCGAAAAATAAAATAAAATAAATTAAAAACTATATTTGTAAAAAAATATTTTATTATAAATATGATAAAATGGAACTAATAATACAATATACAGGGTGTCCCACTTATCTCGACCGCCCTAAATAACTGTTCGTTCAGATTACAATTGTTTCAAGCAAATGTCCTTTGGCCGTCAGGCGTTCATTAATCAGCCTGACTGCCTTCGTTGTAGCTTTGTGTTTTTACAAAGATGTGAACAGCGGTATGACCTTTTCAAATGGCACCCTGTATTTTTTATTCGGTAATTCATTTCCTCTCCTAAAGACCTATTCAAAAATGTATCACAGTGTACCATTCATTGAAACACAACGTTATTAATTACATAACACAACATTGCCTTTGAGCCCTTGATCACAAACTCGTCCACTTGCTGGAGTTGTCAGAAAACAAATTAAAACCAAGTAAAAACATAACACAACATGGACATTTACTCTCCTGTATCATTGCGCAGGAGAAGAACAATCAAAGGTGCTCAAAGTAACGACACTGGACGCCGATACACTTGTGCACTCGTTGAATGAAAGAATTATTTAATGCTTCCAGTGTTGCTTACTGAAGAGAACTACAAGCAAGCACGATACGTTCCTGAATGTCCTCTGGAGTTGCTGAAATATAGCGGTAGACAACATCTTTAATGCATATCCAAAGAAAAAGGTCCAGAGGATTTAAATCAGGAGACCTAGCAGGCCAAGTAACTGTACCATCTCGACCAATCCATCTGGCAGGATACCTTCGGTTCAGAACACGACGTGTACGCAAGGCATTATGTGCTGGACATCCATCGTGTTGATACCACATAAGCTTTCTGGTTCTTTGCGGCACTTCTTCCAGAAGAGGAGCAAGAATTTGTCTGAGGAAGTTGGCATACCCTGTGCCGTTTAGACTATCTTTGATGAAATAAGGACCAATAATTGTATTACCAAGCATCCCACACCAGACGTTAACTCTCCATTGACGCTGATGTTCCATCTGTCTAAGCCATCGTGGGTTGTAGCTGGACCAATAATGCATGTTCCTTGTATACACCTGTCCTTTGCGAACAAACATTAATCGGTAAATAGAACGTTGGAGAAGAAGTTCGGGCTGGCGAGGATTTGCTGCTGTGCCCACTGACAGAACTGTACACGATTCTGGAAATCATTCCCATGCAATTCTTGATGTAGTTGTACATGGTAAGGATGGAACCGGTGACGCGTAAGAATACGATGTACACTGGTTTTAGGAATGCCAACCTCGTATTCAAGCTGTCGTTTGCTCACATGTGGATCCATAGCAACGGAAGCGAGAACGGTAACTGCGGCAGCTTCGTTTGTGCGAGTGCTGCGACAACTGCGTTGTCGTGGGTTGAAACTTCCCGTTTACTGAAACGTCGCAACAAGACGAGAAAACGTCCGTCGGGAAGGTGGGTTCTTGTCAGGATATCGCTCTCTGTACAGTTCCCCCTGCCTATCTTCAACAACAACAACAACAACAACAATAAAAGAAATGTTACGTCGATGCAGTTTGTAGGAAGGATAGCCTTTACACAACAGTATTTAAAAGGACTAAACTACTGTACTAAATGTACCAGTACATAAAAAAACAGTACTGCAATTACTGTTTGCTAACTTACATTCCCCATAGATGAGTAGCATTTCTACCTTCTCTTCGTTGGTGTACATTCTGCTCATGCAACTCTTCAACTGACGATGGTTGACAAATGACAGGTGTGCATTCTACTTATGCTTACATCTGTCCACTGCCAACGTCAGCGCGTGGATGTGTTCCACTATCCGAGTACCTGCACTAAGCGCTTGGAGCGTCAACATGAGTGTTGTATTATGTAATTAATAACGTTGTGTTTCAGTGAATGGTACACTGTGATACATTCTGGAGTAGGTCTTTAGGAGAGGAAATGAATTACTGAATAGAAAATACAGGGTGCCATTTGAAAAGGTCATACCGCTGTTCATATCTTTGTAAAAAACAAAGCTACAAAGAAGGCAATCCTGCTAATTGATGTCCCCCAGACGGCTAAAGAACATTTGCTGTAAACATTGTGTAATCTGCATCTGGACAAACAGTTATTTAGGATGGTCAAGACAAATAGGAGACCCTGTATATTACAATATGATCTATAACTTACATTTAAGTAACAATAATGTTGTAACTAATTGTGACATACCCTTTTCATGATACAATGAACTTGAAATGCTTCACTTACCTAAACTTTTAATAGTTATTTCCCGCTCAACTGTCGCTCTGGGCACAAACAACGGGGTGGTGGACCCTGACCTTCAATCCAGCAGTGTGACCAACTGACTCACCTTGAAAGTGTGAGACACAAGACGTGTCTCAGATTACTACCACGCCGCATAATCTCACCTCCTCCTCTATAGCAAGAAAGATATAAGACATTACACTTGTACATATGCAAAATCACAAAATATAAAATGAATAGGCATGCAGAATTATGGAATTCACAACCGATTTACTAATAATTTAACGATTAAACGCTACACGTCAGAGATAGCTTCTATCTAAAAACTAGAGCCAACTGGGGAAATCTGTTTTGAGATTCAGCATTTCAAATATGCCCAGTATACGTTATACGTTCAAGTATAGCTGGCAACAGGTATACTTTTTTAATTTTTTATTTAATTTTTAATTTCTTTTTTTTGTTTTTTTGTTTTAGAGCTGTGTTATTCAGAGGTAGTTGTCGTACACACTTTACAACGTTCCACAAAATTTGCTGCTGACACGAGTAAATTGTGTCTACTTTAGGCTTTCAACAATTGAATTTTCAGTACAGCCCTACTAGAGCATAGACATGAGCATAAACTGCAGACTTCCGTTATGGATGAGACTTAACCGGTGCACTCGAATTATTACTGTGACTGCAGTAATTACTTATTGTAGTTGTCTGTATATGATAAAGAGTGTTAAAAGATCGAGTCGAGATGATTCATCTTATGTCCGTCATCCCACTCACCCACACACACACACACACACACACAGACACACACAGAGCCACTGTGTGACTGATGCGGTGGAGTGTGGTGGGAAGAGTTGCGGGCGACCAGCGGTAAATCACTGCTCGCTGCTGAGGTGGGAGGGGGCGTGCCAGGCCTTTGTGTGGCGGCGCGGGCCATCACTCTCGCGCCGCGGGGTGTTGCGTCTAATGCCCTCATCAGCGGCCCCGCGCACGCTGCTTCACCAGCATGCACTGCCCCCAGCAGCACCGCCCAGAGAGAGCTGCGTGTCCGCCGCCTGGGTGGAATGTTTCTCCTTCCGTCCTAAAATGCAAAATTTCACAGCCATAAATGGCACGATAATTCAACATTTCGTCCCCATATGTGGAGGACATCTTAAGTGGGAAACAGTTCTTTTGAAGGTGCGTTACACAGCCTGGCTCAGCACTGACTGTCACAGGTTGGAGCTGGTTTCCTCCAATCAGGAAGCTGAACGTCACGCTCGAACAGTTCAGCGTTGCCAAACTGGCTCAATAACTGGTAAGTTCACTTCCAGTTCCTTGTTCGGCTTCCTTTCATAATCAGTTTGGGTCTCGAATCCTGGGTCTGGCCCTCTTATTTCGTATTTCATCTCACAGATAACCACACCAAAAACAGCACATACAAGCGCGCGCACGCGTGCGTGCGCACACACACACACACACACACATTCACAAACTCAATCATTTTTTTCCTCTCGAACAAAGGCACTGACCGACCGCCGTGTCATCCTCAGCCCACAAGCGTCACTGGCCCTCTTATGGAGAGGCATGTGGAGAGGCATGTGGTCAGCACACTGCTCTCCCGGCCGTATGTCAGTTTCCGAGACTGGAGCCGCTACTTCTTTATCAAGTAGCTCCTAAGTTTGCCTCACAAGGGCTGAGTGCACCCCACTTGTCAACAGCACTCGGCAGACCGGATGGTCACCCATCCAAGTGCTAGCCCAACCCGAGAGCGCTTAACTTCGGTGATCTGACGGGAACCGGTGTTACCGCTGCGGCAAGGCCGTTAGGCACACACTCAACCATGTTAATGAAATAAACGTTTCATACACAGCACTTCCCAAAAAACTACTAGACACTGTGAGTTAACGACCATTGTACTGTGAGTTAAATATATGGCCGAAAGAGTCAGCTACAGGAATTGTGAAACGAACCCTGTCGTAGAGGACCGTGTGCCACAAAGGGCGCAGATTCACCACGAGATGGGAAATTCATAGGCATCTATTGTCTATTGAAGCCTAAGCACTGTAGTGTGTGAGTGAGACAGACGAGAACCTACGTCATAGGGAAACCCAGCGAAGCATAGCAGTGTTAAATACGGCAGACCTAAGATCGGCCAAAAAGGGAAACATTTACCAAAACTATTTAATTCTGTAGTTATTCAGGGAACTAAGCCACAGTAATTTTAATCTACCATCCTTCATAAAATTTCATGGTGATCCCAGTAAAACTTGAATACTGATCATATCTCTAATAGTTTAGGATTTACTGTTAAAGTGAAATTAACAGGTTTTGTAACAAAGACCTGAATGCTAAAATCTGATTTTAACGATTGACATTTCATATAGAAGCGCCTCATTAAAATGACAAATGTTGTAAATATCAACTCTGTAACTTTATTTGTTTGAAAGATACAGTAAATTTAAATTATCAGTAATTTCAGTTAAGCGTTAGATCATTTCCTCCAACCAAACTCATTGAACGATGACAGCATGACACCTTATTGAATCATTAGGCAACAGAATATTTGTTGTAAGAGTTAGCACTTTTGTTCTTTATTTATTTATCAGAAAGCACATTGGTGCAAAGCTACTGGCCATGACATTCAAAGTTAAGAAGGAAATTGTATTGGTTTTATGTAAAATAATTTAACAATGGATATTATTGTTACTTTATTTAGAACGTGTAAGTGCTCGGGCTTTGATTATTTAAATATGTTAAAATGTAAAATAATGTAGCATAAGCTGTAGCCAATCAGATGGACGGCTTCAGGATAGGGAACTGCCCTAGTCATTTGAGCGAGGATATTCGGCGCGCGGGAAACGTGGCTGGGGACAGGCAGAGGGACAGTTCGGCTGGAGACATCAAAACGGACAGTTTTGGTCTAGGCCCAAAGGGTACAGTTCGGATGAATGCGGGAAAGGCAGTTAGGGTGTGAAACGACTTAGAAAATTTCGCGTTTTTTGGTATCCCGGTAATTAGTCTCTGAGCGGTGAGCAGCCGCGCGCCTGGTGTGAACTCTAACTTTTCGCATAGATAACTTGCATTTCGCGACGAGATTGTGAACGATAATGGACATGCGCTCGAGTGTAACAGTAACTCTAAATACGACCACTTTCGCTATTAATTTGCTTTCTGATTAAACATTATTCTATCTAAATTGCAACTTTGTGGCCTACAGCCATTTATGGATAGTTAATTTAGTTCTCGATATTATTATTGCTGTAATTATATGTTATGTTAACTTTGTATTTCTCAAACTTGCCATCAGCACAGGAAATACTTAAGTTGATCGATGAAAGGAGGATGTTCAAAAATGGCCAGGCTGCTGTAAGAATATGAAGAGATTGAAAATGAAACGATTGTCGCAAAGACTGACTCTCCATATAGAAAAATCAAAACGATCTTTGGTGAAGTCAAAGGTAAGAACAGTAACATTAAGAGAGCAATGGGAATTCCACTGCTAAACATTCCATATAAAAAACATACGGAATCCACTACAAGCGTCAGATGTTTAAAAAAACTCTGGAAGATTTGAGATCGAATAAGGCAGAAGGGACAGATAATATACCACTGGAATTCCTCAGATCTTTGGGGGAAGTGTCAACCAAACTACATTTCAAGTCAATGTGTAGAATATACAGTGATCAGCCAGAACATTATGACCACCTACCTAATAGCTGGTATGATCACCTTTGGCACGCATAACAGCGGCGACACGTCGTGACATGGAAGCAATAAGGCCTTCGTAGGTCGTTGGAGGGAGCTGTCACATCTGCACACAAGTCGCCTAACTCCCGTAAATTCCGGGGGGGGGGGGGGGGGGGGGCGATGAGCTCTGATGTTGCCAAGTTCAGTCATATCCCAGATGTGTTCGATTGGGATCATATCTGGTGAGTTGGGGGTGGGGGGGGGGGGGGGCAACACATATATTGGAGCTCCATCACGCTCCTGGCCTTGTGACATGGCGCATTATTTTAATGAAAAATGCCATTGCTGTCAGGAAACATGATCGTCATGAAGTGGTGTGCTTGGTCTGCAACCAGTGTTAGAGACCCCTAGCCCGTAATGGTGCCTTGAACGAGCTCCACTGAACACATAAATGCCCACGTGAATGTTCCACAGAGTATAATGGAGCCGCTACCAACTTGTCTCCGTCCAGCAGTACATGTGTCAAGGACCTGTTCCCCTGCAACAAGACGATTCGCGTCCTCCTATCGGCATGATAAAGAAGGTATCGGGATTCATTAGATCATGCAACGGTCTGCCGCTGTGCCAACTTCCAGTGCCGATGGTCACGTGTCCATTTCAGTCGTAGTTGCCGATGTCGTGGAGTTGACAGTGGCACATGCATTGGTCGTCGGCTGCGGAGGCCCATCGTTAGGAGTGCTCGGTTCACTGTGTGTTCAGACACACTTGCACTCTGCCCAGCAGTGAAATCTGAAGTCTGATGTTAGTTTAGCGACAGAAGTTCGCCGCTTTTTTTATTATTTAAATGTTTTTGCCAGTCTGCCCTGCTTTACGACTTTCAACATCTGCAATGAGGGGTGGCCGCTCAACTTTATGACGTCTGGATGTGGTTTCACCTCGATTTCACCAAGTGCTGATTCAATTTTGAGATGATAAAGTTGGAAGCTTTAGGTTTAGTAGATGTGGAGTGCGAAGTTGTGTCTTTCGACGTCCTGGAAATCAGTAGGTCTTTACGTGTGCTTTGAAGTGGCTGGTTGGCCCATGTGTAAGATTCTGCTCTTCCATTTGTTGGCACAGACATATCTTTGACAAATTACGCGTAGTCTGAGACTGTGGCCATCTTCAGTGGGATTGTTTCACATGCGTTGGAGATAAATTTAATTGTGCTCCATCTCTCTCGCATTAAAACAAGTGCTTCATCTCTCCCAAGTAACACTCGTCCATCTCTACCGGTTGTCTGGGAAACGGATGATTGGACTTGTGTTAAGACACCAGGATATAATTTCCATGATGGTAGAGTGAGCTACAGAGGACAAAAACTTTAGGGGAAGACAGACATTGGAATATATCCAACAAATAATTGTCCTACGCTGAGATGAAGAGGTTGACGTAGGAGAGGAATTTCTGCTGGGGAACATGAAACAAGTCAGAATACCGAAGACTCAAAAAACTAAAAGTAAAACACGAACAGTAACTGGAAAAACAGAAACCACGCTTAAATGTTGTGCCAAATTCTGCCATTAGCCACTAGCGTCGCAACAGTACAAGTATCTCAATGAATATCAGTTATATATGCTTGATTTTGTCGAAACCTACACCAGGAAATAAACATAAGTTGAACGAAGCAGTATTGAGCCTACACCTTGTACTAGGGGTTAGTTGCAGACTATTATGGCAAGCCAAGTAGCCTGTCTTTTATTAAACGCTGCACTAAGAGGATACATGACTATCTTTTAACATAGTCACCAAATCTCTGTAAGCAACGTTCAAAACGTTATACCGGTTCTTCAGTTTCACGACGGTAAAAATCCTCTCCTTGATTAAAGACGAATTCCAGAACCGCTGTGTGGACGTGCTCACAGTTGGGAAATCTGCGACTGCTGTGAATCTGTTCCTCGAGTGTCTGGGCGTTGGCATCTGTGCTCTATGTCGACGGCCTTCCTTCTCGACCAGCATCACTGATGTTCGTACGGCATTTATTAAAATGTTGACACCATTTCACCGTGGTTAGAGACGACATTACATTTAGTTCATATACCGCCATTATGTCTGGGTTAAGCTGTTTTACCCACAAAACTCGTACTGTCCGTCTACTTCAACTTTGGAGTATATTTCCAGTAGTTGCTCCATTTCATTCACACTCTGTGACGCACCTGTTCATCTTACCGCAGTAGAATTGAGTCTTCTGGAAGCCCAGAACAACTCTCTTGTGACAATACGCCACCCTTGTTGTGTAGTGGTCTGAGCATGGGACGACAAGTGTAATTAAGCTTTTGAACTCCATCTGGGCATTAACGGGCGCATCATGGTCTGCAGAGTGCTCTAATCTGAGTAATGCACCGTTACTCATATCATTGTCTCCTGTTCCATCTATGGACATGGCCCATGATGAAACTGACAGACGTATTGATATAGCACAGTTCATGTAACAGACATACTCCCTTTCAAATTACCTTCCAGATCACCAAATTATGAGCCACATGGATATCATGAACTTGGAATCTTCTTTGTAGACGCTGAATTCCAATGTGCGCAGTCAGTTCTTATACGAAAGCTCTAGAAGTCACATTCGCTCACATTAACTGTGGCTAGCTGGACCGTGGAGTAAACCACAGTGTGATTAATTTCCGGTTTTAGTTCAAGAGCGTGTTGGAAATTAATTCCTCCGAATTTTTTTTATTCTCTTCTCATTATCGCTTGAGGTATTACGTGTCACGCGTATTACTCGGTCGATTCCCATATCGCTGACGCAAGCTGGAACTCTCTGCCGCCAGAGGGCTCTGATTTCTAAAGTGCTAACCTCATGGTGCGTGACAGGCGTGGATTGGACGACCGTGTACAGCAACCGAAGAGACGCACCGGAGAAAATGTCAGATGTTCAGGATGTCGTGTATTTAAAAGTCACGCTCAAAGACACCAGCATAATATCTCTAAGGTACTACGAGACTCCCAGAAAACTTAGTGCTCGGATTCGAAGAGTTTATCCACATAAAGAGTACCATTTCCTTGAGCATTATACCACCAGACCACACAAGAGTGCTGTGAAATCTGCAACAATCGTACGCGTAGGGTTCACTGTCAGCGATCACCCTCCATACCGTACTGACTTGATCCTATGCAGTTTTCATCTGTTTCCAAAACTGTATGAACTCCTTCGAGGCCTTCACTTTGACAGTGATGAAGCACTGCAAGCAGAGGCGAGGCTGTGGCTCTGTCAACAAAATCAAACATTGTGCGTTGAGGGTATCACTGGGAGAAATGTGATCGTCGCCAAAATCACTATGTTGGGAAATAAATATGCGGACATGAAGAATAAAGATGCAGAACTTAATAAGGTTTATTTTATTTAAAAAATTTCAATAGTTTTCACATAAAATATTTGGAGGCATTACTTTTCAGCATTCCCTAGTAATTTACAAGAGCGTCTTTTCCTCTGACGTAACGTTACGGTCGTGGAGGTGAGTTATTTGTACACCTAATGCCGATGCTGAGGGGAGTGAATCTGCTTGTGCGGCTGTGGACAAACTGTGCGGCCCGAGGGCTGAGAGCGAGTCGCATCCGGTACCAGCCAGTTAGGTGACGAGAAGAGGAGTGTCGCTAGAAATGGGTTATTCCCAAATCTGGGAATTTGGGCGGCTGGAGCTTACTTGGCCTTTGTGCAGGAGACAATGTTCCAAGAAATGGCGGATCGTCAAACAAGCTGAAATATGTCTTTTTCCAGTTTTCTGAGATTCGACAGTAACTGACAGTCAAATATTAATGAAAATCTGAGTACAGCAACGATATCAGAAAAATTAAGATGCATCTAAACACACAACAATGTTTTCAATATCGTCAAAACTACAGAATTCAGTATTTGACAGCGAAAAAAAATTTTGATAATGAAGCGCTAAATTAACAACTCTTTAACGCTAGCGGCGATTTCAACGTACAATATCTCAGATGACAGCACTCACCATAGCTATCGTCCCTGAAAGCTACGCATTTGTGTCAACTTCATTTTTGGTTTACGGCGTTTTTTCACCTTTTCCATTACATAAATGTTTGGTAGAACATCTTATACTCCATATTTACACAGTAAATGGCCACACAATGAATGTCTCATATTTTGTAATATATGTGTTTTTATTTGCTGAACAGTTTCCTATTTTGCCCGTAACTTTATTTCAATGCTAATTGCAGGTGCTATTAAAAACTGTACTAGTTTAAAAGTAATCACTTGCATGTATTAGCAGGCACCACAATTGGAAAGAGAACGAAAAGACGCTTCTCTCAAGAAGGTATAAATAATTATTTAAATAATACTTAACGACAGTATATTGTCATTTATCATGAGCACTCTTGTGCTAGAGTATTTTCTTATTTATGAACCAACTGTTGCTTATATTTATCGTGAGTGATCTCAATGTAAAACCCGATGTCTGTGACATTTCTTTATCTAAATATTGTTGTGACATATTAATTCAGTCCTGCAAGTGGTCGAGTTCAACAAAATCACGTCTGCAGAGCGTAAGAACTACGTATTTTTGGTGGGAACAGCCTTCAGCCAAAGGGGAAGCAGTAGGTGTGAGGGCGTGAAAGGAAATGTGGACTGCTCGACCCTATGACTAAAATCGAGCTATTCTTTCTAAACAGAGCCGTGTATAGCCCCTGTACCTAAAATACGAGTAACCACAGATAAAGAGGCAACTGGTTTGTTCGTATGGGATGCTGCTTAGAAGGGCAGCTACACTAGCAGTAACCGTTAGGTACTATCGCACAGAGAAAGAGGAAACTGCCCAGTAGTAAACATGTATCATCACTGTCGTTATCGATGAGACAGGCAATTAAAAGGCCTTTGCTGTAGTACCGGACAATGCTCGAAATTTGCTTGCTACTGGCAACATTTTACACCAATGACATCCGTCTACTGAAAGCAAAGGCTACGCGGCTCACATTGCTGACCTACTGATAAAACACGTTTTTACTCCACGAGTACTTCATAAAATTAACTGTGTACCCAAAAAGATGGTTACGTCACTTAAATGCCACCATCTTCCATAATGCAACATTGGAGGTTAATGAAGAGAAATACAGAATATCAACTGTCACATTCAAACATGTCTGCAGCTCGTGGTCTAGCGGCATTGCTGCCTCTGGATCACCAGGTCCCGGGTTTGATTCCCAGCCAGATTGGGGATTTTCTCCACCTGGGGACTGGGTGTTTGTGTTTCCCTCTCATTTCATCATCATTAGCATCATCATCATCATCATCATCATCATCATCATTCGCGACAGTGGCTGGATCGGATTGGGTAAAAAATAGGATTTGTAAAAATTTGGACTTTGTATGGGCGCTGATGACCGCGCAGTTCAGTGCCCCACAAATCAAACATCATTACACTCGAACATCTATTCTGAACGCGATGGGCTGCTGTAGCAATATGTTTTGACAGCTTTTTAAAAAACAGGCAAAGTATACTGGAAATAATCCCAGTGTGTATTCCGACAAGCCCGTGAAGACCGACTTGGTACTGAGTGAGACATGGTGGAAAGTGGTAGACTGTCTGCAGTTACTGAAATCCATGCATAGAGCTATAACCCGAACAGTGGCAGACAATATCATTTTGTTGGAAGTATTTGACCTCCTTTCAGTTCTGAAGGGTTGCAAAATATTTTCTGCAGTAAACCGTTCAATTATAGAAGCTGCTGTGAAACCCAGAAAAGAGGTTACGTGCAAAACTGTCAATGCAGCAGCAAATTTATGCATCCACGACATACGGGAGGAGCTGTTACTGCAAATGAGGTAAGTCAAGAAGTGGACTGTGTGGCAACATTAAGTAAGTTGCTTCAACTTGATTCTGGAATTGTTACGGCAAGTCTAGAAGAATATCTATCTGGTGACTCATTCTTTTCGAAAGATTGTCTCTGGACTGCCACTGATCGAGGGTGTGCAGTCAGTGGGGAGAACTGTACACGTAGCGACCACCGTGTTCTTTGGCATCCAGGATGTACCAACCACATCATCTACGGAAGAACGCATGTAGGCCACACTTTGTCGTATTCACACGGAAGTCCAAAACAGGTTGTCTCCAACTCGGACAGAAAGAGAGGTGTCAATTTGGATGAAATTCTAAACACGGTATGGCATAAATTTTCATTTTTCGCAAAGGGTGAACGATTTACAATGATATCGTTTCACGACACTGCACCTACATCGTGTTTCATCTATATCAATACATTCATGTCAATTCAGAAAATATAATTCATTTCAGACCTATATATCTATGTTACAACACAAAGTTGGCAAGTACTAAATTTTAAAGGATATGTGATACAAAGGTATTATGGAAATACGAGATATGTTTGAAGTAGTATATATAAACAGGAATACCAGCACAGATTATTAAAACAGCTGAATTTTATTAAAAATACTACGAAAATTGGCTTGAACCCTCTAAAAGTATCAATAATTATAAAACCACTCAATTTTGTTAAAAATACTAAGACAGTTGGCTCAAAATCTCTAAAAATATAAACTGATGAAGATATTAATTAAAAAGTGTCATTCACTGGATTAATGCAATAATTTCTGAAACCTTATATCACATTCATTACATCTGTTACTGAGAACATTGTAATGGAATAGCATTTGAAATATAATATATGGCATCCCAAGCACCATTACCATCATATTCAATTGAATGCTTTTCAGCTTCTATGTAAACAGAAATACCAACACAAAATTGTCAAACTGCTCAATTTTATTAAAAGTACTACGAAAATTTGTTGAAAATATCTAAAAATATTGAAGTTACTAAAAGTGCAAAACATTCCCTACCACTAGTTTCTGAGCTTCAGGCCTCTGACCTTTTGTATGCAGCGCTACATCGAGACCTGCCTCTGAATTAACAGAGTGCTCAAATTTTTGGGCTGAAACACGGCTCTCCTTAGGGCAGGTTCCAGACCTGCCTGCAATGGCGATGAGCCACACAGAAGTGAGGGTAGAAAATTTTTAGCCAAATGGCTAACTCTCTCTGCACACAACACTTTGACAACCTCTAGTAATGACCACTGCTTTATTATAAAATAATTAATGTCATATCATAATTAACAAAAGAATATATGCAACAACATATTCATCACAAGACACACAGTACAAAAATATTGAAAATTTTAAACATTTTTAAAAACTGAAAATTTAATAACATAATTAGCTACCAAGTATCACTAGCACATATTGATTCATACTACATTTCACAGATGGCACCACTTCAGCACATGATGTTACAGTCAAAGTTTTCATAAGTTAGATATGCAATGTGGGTTGCCCACTTTAAGGTTCACCAAAATTGTTTTTTTAACAAATTCCGATTTCATTTTTGGACAGCACTATTGCCCCTTAAAAGCTGCTACCCACAATATGAGTCAGGTTGCATAACTCGGAGGGGCAATGGCCAAAATATTTTTTCTTGAATTCTCAGCAAAATATTAACTGATTTTAAAAGTACACAATGCTGACATAGTCTACATGAAAAGACCTATCCAGAAATACAACACATATTAAAATCAGATATATTTTAAGTGACACACTTAATATTTTCAGTTTTATTGTTTTTATAATTCTTAAAATACTTGAGAATGAAATGTAAACAAGCTGTTAACACTTCTGTACTTTTCCTAATTTTTTATTCATTCATCGACCTAAAAATTTTCAGTAAGTATTCTATGTTGTGAGTCACATGCCAAGTTTCGCTTACCATACACAATAATATAACCTAATGTCTTATCGAGTAATTGATTGTTAAGGGCAGCACTCAACTTCGTTGTTGTTTTCTGTGTTGCTAAAGTGTTCTTTCTACATGTCATGTTTATGATGTAAATTGGGTAGTTAGCAATAAAATGTATGGATCCATATCAACATCTACTTTCAATTGTCAATATGTTTAAAATTACGAAAAGCATCATAAGCCTTAAGAAAATTACATGGTGGATCTAAATTCCACATTTCTTGCAGAAAAAACTTCATTACAAACGTTCTTAAGATATATATTTTGTAGTTTAACATGATCAAATAATGATGAGTCTTTAAGCTGATTATTCTTTCTGTCTGTCTGGGAAACTACAAATATAAAATATAGCATATTAAATTCTAATTAATTATATTAATTTATGATATCTAATTCAAAACTATTACTACCACTTAATCCAGTAACTTTGTGAGTCTGCATGTCATAGACACATATTGTATTTTCGGGTTTTTAAGTGTTTTCCATACTATTTACTACCATCTTACTGTCTTTAAGTACTGTTCCAGCAACTTATTTTCCATCGTTATTTGTGCTAGCCCATCTTATAATCAGTATATAATGCATCAGTTGCCTGTGGACTCAATGTAGAAGATACAGTTAAATCCCTTTCCCTCATCATTTCTTTGTAATGTTTGAAAAATTCTCCAAGTAATTCCAATGGATATAGCATTTTATTATTCTTTTGAATTACCTTCTTATTGTGTATTGTAGTATCTTCCAACATATTCTATCTGAAATAGATGAACTCCATTGAAATAATAATGTTGAGGAAATAAAAGGATGTTCAATTCTGTAAAGAATATTATTTCCTTTTCTAATAGTTATGAAATCAAAAAGCTTTAAAGGAAAACTATCTATCAGTTTAATATTTGGTTTTCTTTCCTATTCTGTAAGCTCTGTACCATGTTCATGAACTACACCAAAATTCAAACACAACTGAGCTTTATTAGGAAGTACCCATCCATCTCCTATATTTATATTAATCACCACATTTTTAATTTTACTATTCAAATTAGATTTACTCTTTTCATTCACAGGGAATGTTCGAAACTGCTAGCTTTCTATTTTATTCATTTATTTAAGAAAAAAATTGTCTCGTCTGTAGCTTTACTGTTACATCACATCCATTAAAGTCATTTGGTTCTTCACTGTCATCAGTTAGAGTTATTAATAAATCATGAACTTTATCATGTGTTGGTACAAACAGGGTTCATATATAATAGAAGCACCCTATTCCATATTTGCCTTAAATGAAGTGATAATAATTGTTTCTGTATGAAAATGTTCACCATTTTTTATAAATATACCATCAGCTATATTAAACTTACATTAATTAATTCGAGGGGAATGATCTTGGAAATATCATTACCAACAGTCTTTTCTTTTAACATTACCAGTCTTATCATTGAAACCTAACAAAGTAGCAATTCTTTTAATTTTTACAACACTTTCAATAACGACTCTATTTAAAACTTCATCTGGTTTGATACTTAAATTAGGTTTCTTTCTATTAATATATTTTTCTAATGCTTTTAAACAATACTGACCTTGTGGAATAAGAATACAACTTATTATTATTTAAAACATTAGGAGTTAAAAATAAAGAATAGAATTCAACTAACGCAACATTTTAAAAATCATATTTCAATGGAACATTCAATCTTTTTAATTACTGATGTCTTTTCCATACTATTTACTACTGTTCCATGCTATTTACTACTAGCTTAATGTCTTTAGGTACTGTTCGAGCAACTTCTTTTCCATCGTTATTTGTGTTAGCCCATCCTATAATCAGCATATAGTGCATCAGTTGTATATGGACTCCATGTAATAGAGACAGTTAAATGACCTTCCCACATCATTTCTTTCTAATGTTTGAAAAATCTTCCAAGTTATTCCAATGCACTTCATTATTCTTTCGAATTACCTTTATATTGTTTATGATAGTATCTTCCAATAAAGTTTACTATTTAAAGGAAATAGTCTGCTGATTTAAAATATGAAAATTCCCTATTTAAATGAATTATACAGATTGAAGTCCAAAAATAAGGTTAAAAGAAAGGGAAATAACACATAAACATGATAAGTTATTGCTCAGTACAATAAGATGTGCTACTATTGATCCAAGTGGGAGTGGAAACACAAATTTAGAGAGTGATAACTATATTTTAGCTCCAGGACAGCTATATTGTGATAAAATAAATCATGTATACATTTATTATAAAAGCTTAAATCAACCCAAATAGCTTCAATTTATGAACAAGTGTGAAAAGACAGAAAATAAAATTTAAAAAAAACTGCCACTTTTTCTGAAACTAATGATGAAATTATGGGTATTGATGAATGTGAATATGATTCACTTGTTTTATTTGATACTTTTATTCATGAAAATGAAGATGTAGTTACAGAAAATTTTACTAGAGGTACACATAAAGGATTAGATTGTTTTTATTTAGCTCAAACATACTCCAAGATTCCAAAGCTAATAGTAAGAGATAATCTTAATTTCTGGAATATCCTTAGACAAGATGATACAACCTTAAACTATATGTACCATGAATTTTTTGGTGGAGATTTTAAGTTTATTAAATTTAAAGAAATATGTAGTAAATATTAGAGTAACAGAGAGTTTGAATTTATTAGAATTGACATGACCAGGAAACCTAATGTTGGGAAATATAGAGAAAAGAATTTTTTAAATGTTGAACATAAAATATGAAGATATTTTTGGGCACCCACTCGTGAGAAGCAACTTTTTGTTTTAATGAATTGAAACGTCCCCTTTGAACAATTATACATCACTGTGCTTAACCTGACACACAATATTTTTTAGCGCAACGCAATCTGACTTTCAAAATTCCCTACGAAAGAATGGCCCTGACTAACATTAACCTATACGTTTCACAAATCACTTACCTCACAAAAATCTTCGCTGCTCAAGCTACTGCAATACAGTGAGCGCCACTACTGCCAGCTAAATTAAAGATTCAAACTACTGAAGGCACTAACTACTGATAGGGATAGTTAGCAAATGAAAGATATTAATAGAGAACAAACAATGTATTTACCTTGATATCATCATATATAAATATAGCAGTTCATGACAAATTTCAAACTCCGCCATCTCTCTCCCCACATCCACCACTGCTGGCGGCTCACCTCCAACTGCGCAACGCTATGCGCTGTTCACAGCCAGCTGCCTAACACTACAATGGCGAGTATTACAACAATGCAAAGCAGCCACAGACTGCACACAGCACAGCCAGTGATTTTCATACAGAGGTGGTGTTACCAATAAAAAAACCTAAACAGCCTACTTACATAGCCCCCATGCTCCCCACAAAAAAATTTTACAAAATATTTTTGGGCAGTGGCCAATAATGATTTGATAAAATTTTTCATAATTACAATAACAAACATATCAAATGCACACACTTATTGATACAATGTTGGTCAAAAGCTAAAATTTTCTCACAGTCCATAAAGACAGTCCTAATCGTACATAACAGGAGAATAGCAGTGTTTTTCTCAAAGTCTGAGCAGTAAAAGAAAATGCACACGGAAGTAGTGGATTTCCATGCTGTCTTGAAGAAGTAGTGTTGTCCTTCCAATGGAAAGACAGTGCTGACTCTCGACATGCAGACAGGTAATGGGCCACAACAGAGCAAACCCACAGCATAGTCAGTCGAAAT
The DNA here is from genome assembly GCF_021461395.2 of Schistocerca americana. Classification (NCBI taxonomy): domain Eukaryota; kingdom Metazoa; phylum Arthropoda; class Insecta; order Orthoptera; family Acrididae; genus Schistocerca; species Schistocerca americana. Next base: position 598,861,085 of record NC_060121.1, read on the forward strand.
TTTGAAGAGTATTGGTAGGTAGGTCATCACAGAGCAGACCCACTGTAGTCCTGGTAGAGAGTATGGTATTGGTGGGCCACCAGAGGTGCAGACCCATTGCAGTCCTTGTAGAAATAATGGTATTGATGGATCATCAAAGATGTAGACCCACTGTTGTCCTTGTAGAGATAATGGTACTGGTGGGTCATCAAAGATGCAGATCCACTGTAGTCCTTGTAGAGATAGCCAGCAGCCATCTGTTGTGACTGTGCAGGTGCACAATCACCATTGAAGAGTCTTGCGGATAATATAGCAAGTCCATAAACCACCACTTGTGCACTCACAAAGTTTTTGAAATTGTCCTTAGAACCAGCAATGCTGTTATCCAGTCCCTTGCTGAATTAGTAACACACGTGCAAACACTAACAGTCCCTACTTCTCACATATTGTCCATATACTATGACCAACAGAAACGTGTGCAGTGAAATGTAACTTACAAGTTAATAATAAGATGAACTGGTGACAATTATAATTTTATAACATAAGAATACAATAAAGGTACAAAATACATCATTAAAAACATAACACTACAGATAACATTCGTAGTACAGGCTTTACAAAAGAATCGAAATAACATATACATCAGTGTTACAGGAATTATGACATGAGTACATACATAGAAGATCAGAATAACTTGCGAAACATCAACTTCACACATGAGCATTTAAAGAGAATGAATAATGTCTAACATCTTTACAAAGTAAATAACATATTATTAACGCAAATTATATTTGAGGATAACAGTATTCCTCATCATAGTTCATGTAGCTGAGTATGAGAAAAATTCTACAACAAAAGTCTGATGAGGTAAACATATAAAGACAGGAAAAACATATATACACAAGGGTACCCAAACACATAGTGGGATAACACAAAAGGAAAGGACAGGGTTTGTTTCATTGCAGTATATTGCAAACAAAACTTTCTTTGCTTCTTGGAGATCTCCCTTCATTCGTCATTATTCCCAAAAGTCCTATCTAAGCCTGCCTTCTGTATTTCGTTCACATCCTCTGTCAAAAATAGTTTTTCTCTCTGCTTTCTGTATTCTGTTCACATCCTCTGTCAATAATAGTTTTTCTCCACTGTACAGTATCCTTTTTATTTTGCCAGACCATTTTCTGATAGCTTCTCAATGCATTTCTTATAAATTTATAATAGTTAGTTTCTTATATAGTCTCCTCTTAAGCTAACTTAAATCTACTGAGCTCAGATACTAAACTAAGGGACGAGGCAATGCAGCAGCACATAACAAATTAACACAAACAGCAATGCAAAAAAAAAAATGGAAAATTGCAAAGCAAGCTACAGTAAATATAAATTACCAAGCAATTCAACATTACAACTAATATGAGCCAATGTGCAGCAACAATAAAAATAAATGAGTAGTAAAATTGGCTTAGCAGAGTAACACAAAGTCAAATTCAGTAACACTACGCCTGGCAAACAGCAGTAACTTATACCTAAACATGACATAGCTCAAGCAGAAAAAATATTACAGTAAAAACAACAATGCAGATAAGGGAAATGTATATTCACATCTTAATGTCTATGTAATCAAAGTGGTGCACCACAACAACTTATTGTAAAAAGAAATATTACCATGTACTTGAAAAGAAAATTTTGTGTTACTGTTACTAGTTCGTTCTTATTGTACTTTCCTTTCCAAGTGCTCCTTTTTTAAAGAATGTGGATCATAAAATAATTATTTAATAGATCTGTTGACAGAAAGTGTTCACATTAGCAAATGCATTTCATTTTATAAAAGCAATGCTGCAACACAGCTGGAAACCAGATATCAAATTAAATAAGCAACTATGAAAAGCAAAGTATAAAAATATCATTCAGTAGTCATGTGACATTTCATAAGTTAGTAGAAACTCTCTCAACTCTCGTAGAAAGACGCTTGTCATAATCAGGTGTGCAGATGTAAAAATATTTCTCGTCATTTCATTAGGCATTTCAGTAAATATCGTAAATTAAGAGCTAGTGTAATCATATGTTTTCAAGTTCGACAGTGTTGTTTTTGCGATGCTTTCTACAAAGGAATGTCAGAAGCGAGGTTAATGGCGTCCCCTTTTTTTTTACCTGTGCCGCTGAAAAGGGCTCGCAATAATGGCTTTTCCTCCAGGCAACTGGCACACCTGGCCGCTCGCAACGCATTACGTCACGGTCACTTACCTTTCTTACCGACATATTTACGACAGCAGTTTCCGCTACAGTGACAGTCTCATATAAACATTTCACAGGTCGAAAATTTGCATAACAAATGTGTAGAAACAAAATCTTGTAAATATAAGTGTCCAAAAAAATTTTCGACGGCATTGTGATACAGTCACGCATTTACACACACATTTCATAACTCTTAAAGTACGATTCTCGGTTTCCAACATCCTTTTTCACAAGTCAGCGTCCCTAACCACTATTCATTACTCCTTACCTTATTGGTCGACACTTCTTCAATATTGCATCATAACAGATAAGTATCATAATCAAATAACTCATATAGCATCAGCCTATTAATCATATACATACCTCAGCAGCACAATACACATCGTCGTCGTAAAAATAACATCGTAACACCTCAGTCAAATCTCAAAATCGTCGTGGCTTCCTCCAATAACTAAAAAAATTCTCTGCTCATGTCAAAAGTGTCATCTGCCTCAAACGTACTTTAAAAATCATGAATCCATACCAAATATATCATTCAAAGCTCTCATAGTATCACAATGGTTCCGAAAAAATATGAAGAGTTCACACAGTACAGACAAAATACAATTTCGTAAGTGTGAAGTTATCCAACGGTGTAATTGCGTAAACATATGTCACTGATGTAATAAAAAAAGTCTATCTCTCAGTTACACGATCAGATAGCTGTGTAATCTGTGTGTTAGAGAAATATGGTACCGATGTGTAAAGTTGTATAAGCAAATACCATATTAGCTAGGGTTCCTTGTGGTTGCCACACACATGGTACACAAAGTAAGTGTGTACCCCCCTGAGGATTAATGTAATTATACCCTCAGGTGTTACAGATTACAGCAATGGAATGAAATGTATCACGGAAAACTTTCTTTGTAATTCAAAAATCTTTAAAAATAAATGTTTTAAGTACAAAATTAATCACTCAAATACGTGTACTGTAGCGCTAAATGTGCGACTTGTTGCAACATAATCTGTGTGGAAGTGTAGTAGTTATCGTCCTCCGAAAGCTAAGTTTTGCAGAAGACAATGTACTTACCTCATGATAAACAAAAGTGAAATGCTTTATGTATAGATATCTTAGTTATTACGCTTATTGCCATGATGAAGAAAGTACTGTGCTGTAACGTATTGTTGTGCTACGGAAAAGGCAATCTCATTGTAGCTATATCACAAAAGTTACTACTAAAACATGTTTTACTTTGCAGAATAAAACAGAAAAACTGTGTAGAAATAAAACAGAAACACTACAAAAGCAACATTGTAAATTGTCACTCATTAGAAGCGTCGTGATAAAACCGTGTAGTTGTCACTTAAACTAACCACTGTGTCGTCTGGTATCTCACTGAAAGTACTTTAAATCCAGAATGTATTTTCAAGTAAACCAAAATGTTGAATTAAAATCTTATTAGCAGTACCAGTATGTGTTCTAAGTATGTAAGCCTTATAGTCGTTACATAATCGTGCAACTAACAAGCAAGAATGTGCAATTAACAACACTGTGTCATCTGTTCATTATAGCAATGCATTCGTCATTTCTGTTTAAGTAAGTTCTCTTGGTTCTTGATTGGATATTTAACTTCAAACATTGTTGTATGTTAACAGATTCTAAGTCTGACAATGCATACTAGAAATGTGAAGTGAAAAGTTTTATGGCAAAGACAAAGTTAAAAAGCAGATTATCTTTCAATAAACGGTTTTACATGTGAAATGTGGTGTAAACCTTTACTCTTCCTAGTACGCAGAGTTTCAACTTCAACGCAATTATCATGTTGTATACATCGGTAAAGAATGCTAAAATTTTCCTCAAGGCTAGCGTCTTATGTTATTTTTCTCGGAGCCAGCGGGCGCACGCGGCTGCCTGCTGTGCGAGTCATTGTCTGTCTCTTTGTTGGAGCGCGCCGTTATTGGGATTAGGAGACCTAACTTCTACAAATTCACTTTGACGGGAAGGCCCTGCCCTGTTTGAAGCTCGCCAGTTCTGATGGAATTCAGGTCTGTCGTTTTGTCGGTAGTTTACACAGTTTCTTTCTTGTCGGCCACGTGGTGGAGAATTTCTCCTGGAATCGTAACTGCGCGCTGAACTGTTGCGTCTGAAGTTATTCTGTCTCCCTTGATAATAATAGTTCTGGTTGTCATATTGTCTATTTCTATGATTGTCTCTGTCATATTCATTACTACGGAAATGCGATCTTTCTCTGTAACTATTATTCTGCCAGCGGTTGTCATAAGGGTGGTGTCTGTTTTGGTCACGATTTGTGTTGTGAAAATAGCTTTGTCGTGTCCAGTTATTACTTCTGTCATCACGGAATTGAGACGGATGTGACCTGTAGTGATTGTTTTCCCGGTTTCGCGTTCCGCGATTGTCAGTGTCAATTTCTAATTCTTGTAAAAGTCCCTGAAATGCTTCAATGTCGTCTTTGCAACGTCCTGCCAAAATAATATGTCGTAAATGTTCAGGCAGTTTGATTAAGCAAATGCGGATGATTTCTGAGGGGCTGTATGGGTTTGAAAGATACTGATTCTTATGCAACATGTCTTCAAAATATTTGACAAGACTGGAAAATTCAGATTGTTCAAAGTGTTTCATCATCATGATGCTATGTTTTACACGGTCTTGTGTGGCTTGAGACCAATATGCTGAGAGGAAGGCATGGTAAAACTCTCCTTCACTGTGGCAATCGTGAATGACCGACCGCATTCTTACAGCTGGTTCATTCTCCAAGTAGCCACACATAAATTCTAACCTGTGCTCCAATGACCAGTTGGGAGGAAAACAATGAGAGAATTGATGGAGCCACGCTTGTGGATGAATGTCGTTGGCAGAATTCTTAAACGTTTTGAATGTACGTGTAGTAATGAACAGCTTATAGTCAAAATCATCATGTCGGCGAGTAGCATCTCGGTCATAGTTAGGTCGTGTCGGCCGTTCCATATCAAAATTCGGTGCACATTGTCAATTCCTTTCATAACTTCCGAAATGCCCTGTGTTATTATTTTGTGGCTGTTCCGTATTTCTGTGTCCCTCTTCCCGTATTGGGGCGCGAGTATCCTCTGAAATACGTAATTCTTCAATTACCTGTGTCAGCTGATCTTGTACTTCCCGGATTTCTCTTTTGTACTGTGTATTGATTTGATTTTGATTCTGTTTGAATTTTCTAATTTGTTCATACTCTTCCGTGTCAGTGAAGGCTACAGGTGTTGTGTTATTCAGATCATCATCTACCTTTGTAGATAAGTTAGTGAACTGATCTGAAAGTTCAGCTACTTTATCCGATAGTGAAATTATTTCCTCTGTATGTTTTTCTGAACCAAGTTTCAGAGTATCTACTGTGTCCTTTAAGTTTTCCTGAGGTTTTGCAAGTTGCGTAACCGAATCGGTAGATGCAACTGAGTCAATTTTAGCTTGCAAGGTGTCGTGATTTTCATGAACAATGGTTTGCAGTTCTTTTATGGCTGCTTCGTGATTCTGTAATACATTTTCATGCCGCGAAAAAATAGGTTGAAAATGCTCACAAATTTGTGTTTTTACGTCATTACAGACCTTTTGACATTTCGATTCGATGTTATGTAACTCAGTGGTTAAATCTTCACGTGTTTGTTCAAGTGTAGTGTCTAACATTTGAAGATTTTGTTCCATTGTGTCTAACTTTTTGAGATTTTGTTCCACTGTGTCTAACTTTTTAAGATTTTGTCCCATTTGTCTCTGATTTTGTTCAAGTGTTGTGTCTAACTTTTGTAGTTTTTGTCCCATTTGTTGCATTAACTGTAATAACAATGCACTGGTGTCTGAAACATGTTCCTCAGTGCTTTTCGGCAGTGAAGTTGCACCGGCAACATTCACATTTTGACAAGCGGAAAATGTGTCTTGACTCATTTGGGAAAACGGTGAGGACGCAAAACCTGAATCTACAGTATTTGCAAAATTGGGTCCTGTCATTTCGGATTCCTGAGGCGAGCTGTTGCCAACCGATCGATCGATAATGCTTCCCTGTTCACTACCTGTTTCACTGTCTACACCATTGTTTGCAGCCTGCTCCATTTCCCTATGCACAATTACCGAATTACTACTTTGAACATCAGTTAATTCATTATGCGGTGACGCTAACACACTGCTTTCATTTTCACTGTCATTTCTCAGTTTACTTTGGAGCCTAGTATTACGTTTTTCACACGCCATTATTGTCACAGTATTTCACACGACAACACAGAAAAACACAATTTGAAGATCAAAAATAAGAGAACACATTAACATAGCACTGAAAATAATATCTAGTTAATTGCAAGCGTAGCTGCGAAATACTTGGTGCAAATCTATATGCATGCCACAACTGTTTTACTGTACAACAATGAAAACTACAACTACAAAGGAAATTCTCTCTATAATTACGCGCTAGCAATAAACAAAATCTACACTAATTACACAAACTACAAGAAAAAATCAGAAGATTCCAGTGAGGTATCCTCGGCTAAGGGTCGACATATGAAACGTCCCCTTTGAACAATTATACATGACTGTGCTTAACCTGACACACAATATTTTTTAGCGCAACGCAATCTGACTTTCAAAATTCCCTACGAAAGAATGGCCCTGACTAACATTAACCTATACGTTTCACAAATCACTTACCTCACAAAAATCTTCGCTGCTCAAGCTACTGCAATACAGTGAGCGCCACTACTGCCAGCTAAATTAAAGATTCAAACTACTGAAGGCACTAACTACTGATAGGGATAGTTAGCAAATGAAAGATATTAATAGAGAACAAACAATGTATTTACCTTGATATCATCATATATAAATATAGCAGTTCATGACAAATTTCAAACTCCGCCATCTCTCTCCCCACATCCACCACTGCTGGCGGCTCACCTCCAACTGCGCAACGCTACGCGCTGTTCACAGCCAGCTGCCTAACACTACAATGGCGAGTATTACAACAATGCACAGCAGCCACAGACTGCACACAGCACAGCCAGTGATTTTCATACAGAGGTGGCGTTACCAATAAAAAAACCTAAACAGCCTACTTACATAGAGAAAACATAAACAGCCTACTTACAGAATGTTAGTGTTATACATAAATGATAACCTTAAACATAAAACATAAAAGTTAAACATAAAATGATGTTTGTAGACGATAATCATGAACATTAAACATAAAGCAAAAAACAATAATTGTATTTTTCTTTAATAAATGTTAGTAAAATGCTATCCAGAAGTTGTCCAGAAGTCAAAAAAGAACTAAAAGACAAAGGAAGAATTAAGAGAAGCATTTAGATCTTGGAAGAAACAACCAGGAATTGAATATGAAAAGTATAAAAAAGAAGATCAACTTATTATTAGTGCACTTGAACAAGTTAAGAAAGAAATTGGTGGTTAAGTTAAAAATTTACTGAAATTAATAGAAGAAAATAGAGATACAGAAAATAAAATTATTTACCACTAACATCATTACTATCTAGATGAATTTAATGATATATCATCAACAAGTCCAATGTCTGACTATACATTAAGTGAATATGAAGCACAAGATCCACTGAAGAAATATGAAGAAGAAATAGAAAATAGAAAAAAGCAAGTAGATGCTCCAGGAGATAAAGTACAACATGTTAAAAAAATAATATAAGGGAAAGAATGCTAGAATATACCACCTATGGTGAAGATAAAGTTTTTGGATTAAGACCTATTGGCGCATTTACATTTGTAGGTAAATTGCCAGTAAACGTGAATGGAGATAAACAGAAAATGGGTGGAAGGACATATGATTAAACCAAACAGATGGATGAATTTTGCGATGGCATCATATATATATATATATATATATATATATATATATATATATATATATAGAAGCTGTGCCCCTATACTTACCAGTAAAATGACAATGCCAAATACTTTATGTTCATTGGATCCAAATTCATTACCACATGTTTTACAACATGTATCTTTATCAAATTTCTCTAAGGATTCCTCATCATATGTAGCAGGTATGTTTTTACTTAGAAAGTTATTGTTATGATTCTTTGCTATATATATATATATATATATATATATATATATATATATATATATATATATATATATATGAATGGGACATATGTATCATTGCTGATACAAGTGAAAACTGCAAGTATATACCCCTAAAGTTGAGATTGGAGAGTATGTGCAAAAAAAAAAAGTAAGCTGTGCAATATCAAATTTAAAGAACTACTTACTGGTTGTAAGCTTTGTGAAAATGGAGGTTCAAATTTTAATTACTAAGAAAAAAGGTACCATACAAAAAATATACATGGAAGTTTGATTTATAGATACACTAGCATTTTTGAGCACTTCTTTAGATAAAGTCATTAAAATGAATTAGGCACTAATTCTGCACATTGTGCTAAATAGAATAAAAATAAACCAATGGAAGACTCAATACTTAAGGTTGTGAGAAATAAAATTGTAGCCTTTGCAAAATGTAAATTTTGTAATAATGAGATATTTACTGTATGTGAATATGAAAGATTAACTCTGTTTAACAAAATATTTGCAAGATTTAATCCAGAAGACAAATGCTATGTATTGACAACTCTGTTCAACAAAATATTTGCAAAATTTAATCCAGAAGACAAATGCTAAGTATTGACAAATGGCGAGTATCCATTAAAGTGGGTGGATACACATGATGAGACTGAAAATATGCAATTACCACCACAAGAGTGTTTTGTATCCAAATTAAGTGGTAACAGAATAAGCAAATAAAGGTATAAATTTATTCAACCTATGGGGAATCATTTTGGACTTAAAAACTTTAGTGAATATTAAGTTCTGTATTTAAAATTATATACTCTTTTATTACATGATGTATTTGCAAACTTTAGACGGATGTGTTATAAGAACTACAGGCTCAACCCAAGATATTATGTGATTACCCCACATTTAGCAAGCAATGCATTGTTAAAAACAACCACACAAGAAATTGAGTTATATACAGACCAGGGTATGTATTATTTAATGCTCAAGGTTATTAGAGGTGGTATTAGTATGATTCATAACCCATATGCTATTGCAGAGAATTGTCACCTTTACAATTCAAAACATGATAAGGATATTAAACTATCAGAAAAAAAGCTGAAGAAAAAGGTATATACAATTCCAAAATACATATTAGTTTTGTACTGTATCTCGATGCAAATAACTTATATGAATGGGCCAAGTCTAGAAAATTACCCATTAAAGATTGTAAGTGGATGACACAAGAAGATATAGAATATGTTAAAAATAATATAATGAATATTGATGATGAAATCGACGTAGGATAATAACTAGTAGTTGATCTTAAAATACCAGAGCATCTAGATGATACATGTAATGATTATACATCTGTCCCAGAACATTATACACCAAACACAGATGAGCTGTCAGAGTTCCAAAAATGTGTAGTTACTGGAGGTTTAGAATCAAAACTGTCAGATAAAAATAAGAAGCTCATGTGTACTCTGATTAATAAAGCACAGTACATAGTTGATTACAGAATGCTTAAAGAGTATATTAACTAATATACATAACTGATATATATATATATATATATATATATATATATATATATATATATATATATAAAGGTACAAAGTGTACATAAAAGGAGTGAATGATAAAAATACAAAACTTAGACAAGAAGTTAAAAATAAGTCTGACAAGGAATTTTTCAAATTTATGTATAACAGCATTTTTGGTAATCAGATGGAAGATGTTAGAGATGAAACTAATGTTCATCCTGTAGAAGCACCTGATAAATATCTAAAATGTGAAAACTCGAAAATGTTTCAGTATAGAAATATTATTCATGAAGATCTTATGTTGGTGCGTCAAAGAAACATGGTGGATTCTGAGTACTATAGTTATCAATTTTACTATAGATAACTGAAAAATAAATATAAAGTTATTGCTGATAGACACAGATTAATTCATAATTTATGTTGACACTGAAGATCTTTCTGAAGATATGAAACGATAGATAGACTTCTTTGATAAAGGTGGCTGTCCAAACGATTTCCCAATAGACATACCTAGAATTAATTTAAAAAATACCCAGTTTATATAAGGATGACATTAATGGTGTACCAATTAGACAGTTCATTGGATTAAGATCGAAAATGTATATGTTTGGAATGGGTGATCAAGGAAAAACGTATTTAAAGGAGTAAAGAAAATAAATGTTGAGCACTTCAGATTTGATATCTGGAAAGAAAAAATATATAATCGATAGATTTGCACATCTTAGCTACAGTCATCATGAAATTAAAAAGTTTCCTGTTATAAATTTTGTTTAAGCACTCAAGCACTTAAACAAAATCTTATTACATTACTAGAATATATCAAAAAACAACACTTCAAAATAGATGAACCATATGAAATTACAGATTGTGAAATTGTAAATACAAAACCTGGTCATGAAGCACAAATTACTATCAATAATAAACACAGATTATATTTACCAGACAGATGTAGCAAAAAGTTAGCTAATCATTCGATCCATACAATTGTTTTACATAAAACTAAAATACTATTCAAAGGTGAAAAGGAAATACTTGGAAACCTGATCAAACATGATATAGAGGTCATATAATTTTTCCTTATCACTGAAATTAATATTCGAAGGTGATATTGAATTTACTGTATTTCATGGTCTTTTGAAGAATGATTTAGAACGAAAATTGTATGAACTAGTCACCAAAGAAAAAACTTTTGACTATCCTTCAATAAAACATTTACATTAAAATTTCAGTCTGATTGGGGCTTTACTTTGATGCAATTACTGCTTGCAGGTGGAGACAGATATATAAAATCTATAGAAAGGAAGAGGAAGATGTCGGTAACCCCAGGCATAATGAAGTATTTGTATATAATCGAGCTAAATCTGAAGGTCCTTATGGAATTTGGGAACATGACGATTCTGGTGTATATATTGAAAAATTACGTCAAGATGGAAATAAATTTACATTATTTATTGTATCCTAAAAGGATATAAATATTTTAATATAAATAAATTATGTCTTTAGCTAAGATACCTGAAACTATATTAAAATATGAATATAATGGAGTAATTGAAGAGTTAATAATACAACCTGGTGAATATAAAGTAAAAATACTTAAAGAATATATCAATTCAAAGATTCCATTTTGCTCAAACAATATTAAAATTGTAAAAAGTACGAAATATGAAGTTTTTGGAATTAGATTACCACTTAGATTACTTTTTGCAGAAGATAATTCAATAGCAAGTATACTTGGATTTTATAAAGTAGTAGAAATCAGTTCTATGAAATTTTTAATGAAAATTAGCTTTTTTAATAATCTGTGGTGGTATTCCTGTTTATATAGAAGCCAAAAAGCATTCAGTTGAATATGATGGCAATGGTGCTTGAGATACCATATAATTTATTTAGATAGTCCTGCCCCTATGAATTATGGACCTTGTCGTTGGTGGGGAGGCTTGTGTGCCTGAACGATACAGATAGCAGTACTGTAGGTGCAACCAGAATGGAGGGGTATCTGTTGAGAAGCCAGAGAAACGTGTTGTTCCTGAAGTGGGGCAGCAGCCTTTTCAGTAGTTGCAGGGGCAACAGTCTGGATGACTGACTGATCTGGCCTTGTAACACTAACTAAAATGACCTTGCTGTTCTGTTACTGCGAACAGCTGAAACCAAAGGGAAACTACAGCTGTAATTTTTCCCATGGGCATGCAGCTTTACTGTATGATTAAATGATGATGGCGTCCTCTTGGGTAAAATATTCTGGAGGTAAAATAGTCCCCCATTTGGATCTCCAGGAGGGGACTACTCAAGAGGATGTTGTTATCAGGAGAAAGAAAACTGGCGTTCTACGGATCGGAGCGTGGATTGTCAGATCCCTTAATCGGGCAGGTAGGTTAGAAAATTTAAAAAGGGAAATCGATAGGTTAAAGCTAGATATAGTAGGAATTAGTGAAGTTTGTTGGCAGGAGGAAGAAGACATTTGATCAGGTGAATACAGGGTTATAAATACAAAGTCAAATAGGGGTAATGCAAGAGTAGGTTTAATAATGAATAAAAAAATAGGAGTGCGGGTTAGCTACTACAAACAGTGTAGTGAACGCATTATTGTGGCCAAGATAGACACAAAACCCATGCCTACTACAGTAGTACAAGTTTGTATGCCAACTAGCTCTGCAGATGACAAAGAAATTGATGAAATGTATGATGAGATAAAAGAAATTATTCAGGTAGTGAAGGAAGACGAAAATTTAATAGTCATGGGTGACTGGAATTCAAGAGTAGGAAAAGGGAGAGAAGGAAACATAGTAGGTGAGTATGGATTAGGCTTAAGAAATGAAAGAGGGAGCCACCTGGTAGAATTTTGCGCAGAGCATAATTTAATCATAGCTAACACTTGGTTCAAGAATCATAAAAGAAGGTTGTATACATGGAAGAAGCCTGGATATACTGACAGGTATAAGATAGATTATATAATGGTAAGACAGAGATTTAGGAACCCGGTTTTAAATTGTAAGACATTTCCAGGTGCAGATGTGGACTCTGGCCGCAATCTATTGGTTATGACCTGTAGATTAAAACTGAAAAAACTGCAAAAAGGTGGTAATTTAAGGAGATGGGACCTGCATAAACATAAAGAACCAGAGGTTGTACAGAGTTTCAGGGAGAGCATAAGGGAACACCTGACAGGAATGGGGGAAAGAAATACAGTGAAGAAGAATGGGTAGCTTTGAGGGATGAAATAGTGACGGCAGCAGCGGATCAAATAGATAAAAAGACGAGGGCTAGCAGAAACCCTTGGGTAACAGAAGAAATATAGAATTTAATTGATGAAAGGAGAAAATATAAAAACGCAGTAAATGAAGCAGGCAAAAAGAATACAAACGTCTCAGAAATGAGATCGACAGGCAGTGCAAAATGGCTAAGCAGGGATGGCTAGAGGACAAATGTAAGGATGTAGAGGCTTATCTCACTAGGGGTAAGATAGATACAGCCAACAGGAAAATTAAAGAGACCTTTGGAGAAAAGAGAGCCACTTGTATGAATATCAAGAGCTCAGATGGAAACCCTGTTCTAAGCAAAGAGGGGAAAGCAGAAAGGTGGAAGGAGTATATAGAGGGGCTATACAAGGACGATGTGCTTGTGGACAATATTATGGAAGTGGAAGAGGATGTAGATGAAGATGAAATGGGAGATACGATACTGCATGAAGAGTTTGACAGAGCACTGAAAGACCTAAGTCGAAACGAGGCCCCGGGAGTAGATAACATTCCATTATCACTACTGACAGCCTTGGGAGAGCCAGTCCTGACAAAAATCTACCATCTGGTGAGCAAGATGTACGAGACAGGCGAAATACCCTCAGACTTCAAGAAGAATTTAATAATTCCAATCCCAAAGAAAGCAGGTGTTGACAGATGTGAAAATTATCGAAATATCAGTTTAATAAGTCACAGCTGCAAAATACTAACGCGAATTCTTTACAGACGAATGGAAAAAGTGATAGAAACTGACCTCGGCGAAGATCAGTTCGGATTCCATAGAAATGTTGGAACACTCAAGGCAATACTGACCCCAAGACTTATCTTAGAAGAAAGATTAAGGAAAGGCAAACCTACGTTTCTAGAATTTATAGACTTAGAGAAAGCTTTTGACAATGTTGATTGGAATTCTCTCTTTCAAATTCTGAAGGTGGCAGGGTAAAATACAGGGAGCGAAAGGTTATTTACAATTTTAACAGAAATCAGACGGCAGTTATACGAGTCAAGGGGTATGAAAGAGAAGCAGTGGTTGGGAAGGGAGTGAGACAGGGTTGTAGCCTATCCCCGATGTTATTCAATCTGTATATTGAGCAAGCAAGAAAGGAAACAAAACAAAAATTCGGAGTAGCAATTAAAATCCATGGAGAAGTAATAACAACTTTGAGGTTCGGCAATGACATTGTAATTCTGTCAGAGACAGCAAAGGACTTGGAAGAGCAGTTGAATGGAATGGACAGTGTCTTGAAAGGAGGACATAAGATGAACATCAACGAAAGCAAAACAAGGATAATGGAATGTAATCTAATTAAGTCGGGTGATGCTGAGGGAATTAGATTAGGAAATGAGACACTTAAAGTAGTAAAGGAGTTTTGCTATTTGGGGAGCAAAATAACTGATGATGGTCGAAGTAGAGAGGATATAAAATGTAGACTGGCAATGGCAAGGAAAGCGTTTCTGAAGAAGAAAAATTTGTTAACATTGAGTACAGATTTAAATCTCAAGAAGTCGGTTCTGAAAGTATTTGTGTGGATGTGAAACGTGGACGATAAATAGTTTAGACAAGAAGAGAATAGAAGCTTTCGAAAAGTGGTGCTACAGAAGTATGTTGAAGATTAGATGGATAGATCACATAACTAATGAGGAGGTATTGAATAGAATTGGGGAGAAGAGGAGCTTGTGGCACAACTTGACTAGAGGAAGGGATCGGTTGGTAGGACATGTTCTGAGACATCGAAGGATCACCAATTTAGTATTGGAGGGCAGCGTGGAGGGTAAAAATCGTAGAGGGAGACCAAGAGACGAATACACTGAGCAGATTCAGAAGGATGTAGGCTGCAGTTGGTACTGGGAGATGAAGAAGCTTGCACGGGATAGAGTAGCATGGAGAGCTGCATCAAACCAATCTCAGGACTGAAGACCACAACAACACTCTTTACTATTCCTTTTCAACACTTTTAGGAACATATATAATCAGTGTAATAAAGGTTTTAGAAATTAGCGCATTAATCCATTGAATGGCGCTTTTTAATTAATATTTTCAACAGTTTTATTACAAAATTGAGCAATGTTTGTAATTTTTGATATTTCTGGAGATTTTATTCCAGTTTTCATAGTATTTTTAGTAAAATAGTGCAGTTTTGTGTTTTTATTATTTTTAGAGATTTTAAGTCAATTTTCGTAGTATTTTTAATAAAACTGATCAGTTTCAATAATCTGTGCCGATATTCCTGTATATATATACCACTGTTAGATGTTAAGAAATTTCACTGATTGTGGCATTGGGATAATTATTGTTGTTGTGAAAGACAAGAATAGAACAAAAATAATATTGAGAGACAACACTGTATTCTTAAATACTTGGCCTATGTGGAAAGTATGGTCCAATCGCTCTGATATGGAAACCGCTGTGGAAATCAAAAATGTTTTTTTTGTGACATTTAGCTACACCTTCCAACTAGTTCTGTACATAGCCGTCACTTAGGCATCTTTCATAACATTGTACCAACTTTCCAATAGCATTGGCATGGAAGGTGGTTTCCGTTTCGGGCCCGAATGGACCTTATTTTCCGAATAGCACTCGTATTATGACTATACATATCATGTGTGATGATGTCCCTTTCGGTTCGAAAGCAATAACAACGGTATTTTTTCAATAAACAATATTAACATCTGTGAGTTTTTTCACCTTTTGTAAGAATTAACTAGTATCCTCAAATAGTCGCGGTTTCAGTAAGTCTTTTTTGATAAAACAGCAAATTGAAATATTTAGCGAATCTGAGGCCAAATGCATCTAGATATTTGTTGAACCATACCACCAACAGCTTCTATAAAAACCTTTATTCTGTAACCTAAGTAGTTCACCATTACTACAAGAAGGTTTTCAATTACATACACCATTTTCCATCACACTTCGCATAACACCAAAAAACACAAATTGAACAATCTCTAAATTTTGTGTCTTTAGTGTGGAGCCCGTCTGCTTTTCGCCTTGTGTTCTATCACTGACACATTAATACGAAGTTGTCCTGTCTTATTCAAAGAGGCATGCATGTACACAAACTGGTATCGATGGTGCACTGTCTTGCATAGCTCTTTGACCTAGCTGCATGTGTGACAACTACTTCTGTACATAGTTGTCACTCCGACTTAGACATCTTTCATAGCATTATACCAATTTTCCAATAGCGTCGATAGGGAAGGTGGTTTCCATTTCTATGGTTTTCAGCATCCAATCGCTTTGTTAACCTGCTTGGTGTGGCCACCTTAGTCTTGTGTTTTCAGGATGAATAAACCCACTCCAGTTCTACTTGACAAACCCTTTATTTGGATAAAATCGAACACACGACTCGGGTTTAAGGATGTAATCCCATGTTCAAGCGCAATAAAAAAATTAATTAACAATAAAATAACCCTACAAATATGAATATCAGGCTACTTGTATGGGACCTTTTGATGATGATTATTTTATGGAAAGATCCCTCTTAGTTTTCTACGTTGTTTTGTAATTTCTGAAGGTGGGATTTAGGCCTGCATCCATAAACCCGGGTCGTGTGTAGGACTTTATCCAAATAAAGCATTTGTCAAATACAACTGGAGAGTAAGTATTCATCACGAATAATTTTGGCGACATTTGTGGATATCTCGCAAAGTTTACATTATTCGTACGTCTCAGTTCTGCTTGGTCACGCGGAAGCCGATAGTTTTCGCTTCATATTGACCTGAGATCGCTACACGTTATGCATTGCGAATATAATGGGCTGCATTCATGTAGGTCGAACTTGTTTTTCTGATGTCGTGGTTACACACACAGTAAATCTTTTGCTTTACTTGGCATCCTGATTGAAAACGGAACTTCTATGTGGTCAGGTTTGTGTCGCGTGTCGATGTCCACCGGAATATTCATGTGCTGTATTGCCATCCATTACAATACTAAATTGTAAACTTCCTCTCATTAAGTAACAAGTTATCTTGGATTCTTTGACATCACTGTTTTATATATCCCATAAGTGATCCATTCCGTTCGGACGGAGTATGAATTTCGATGTTAATTAATGAATGTCAGTGTACGTCTGCATATTATGCCAAAGGACTGGTTTTTCTGATAGAGGAAGTTATCAGTAAATCTTGTGTCTGTAAGCCCGTTTTTTTTAACAGTCCTCTGTTTTTGTCGCAACCAAGCGCTTTTGTAAGATCAGAGCCTGAAACAGATCATATTACGATTCCATGTCCTGCTCAATTCTACCACCACTCAAAAATATTTTGCACATTTCCCAATGGTTCAAATGGTTCAAATGGCTCTGAGCACTATGCGACTTAACTTCTGAGGTCATCAGTCGCCTAGAGCTTAGAACTAATTAAACCTAACTAACCTAAGGACATCACGCACAGCCATGCCCGAGGCAGGATTCGAACCTGCGACCGTAGCGGTCGCCCGGTTCCAGACTGTAGCGCCTAGAACCGCACGGCCACTCCGGCCGGCACATTTCCCAATACCACGAAAAATATTGAGCAGACTCTGCGCATCATTACACTAAAAAGTCAGATCACGCGACACAACTACTCGCGAAATTCGCAAACACTTAGAAAAAACATTTGACGACCGCCAAATACAGATAAAAAGACGGTGTTCTCTTCTTCAGGGAAACAGTATGAGCACTGAAAATGGATACTACTAGGGCCTGTACTTTACGTCATTTGCAGCAGTTTTAGGTAAGTAATCATACAGTAGACCGATAGTAAATGAACCAGAACAGCTACCACTCGCAACAGATTCAGGTTTCAGCCAGTGTGCAGATAAAAGATCTTTTTTTGTTCAGACATTAGTGTTTTTGTTTTAATGTAAGGTTTACAGTTGCCTCAAATTACAGGAATTACACACACATGTGAAATCACGGACACTCTATTACAAGGCGATCATTATTACACTAAGAGCTCATAATCTGTGCTCTTATTACGTCAATCATTTTTTAAGAAATAGGGATCTGTTACCACATGTAAATATTTCATTATGATACTCAGGAGTCCGTTTACATTTGCACTTGCAAAGGTTAACTGTCACCTCTAGATAAGTAATAAATACGTAAGAGTTACTAGAAGGTCTGCCCGAAACAAATGTAGTCTAAACAGTTGTAAATAGTTCAGACTTTGATTTGAATGGTAAAATAATAGAGCTCGACAGTTAGCTTTCAAGTTCTATTGTCCATTTCAAGTTTTTGCTTTTATACAAAGTGAACAGAAAATTAATATACTATCCATACAGATTCTTTAAATTATTTCTTGTGCCTGATGATTATTAAAAATAGAAGCTCGTACTAGGAACAAAAATTTTCATAGCAGTTGTTCGTAGTAGAATATGACTTTAGGCAAATTTAATTGTGTTGAAAAATTACTACCAGTAAGCTGTTACGCAGGTATTTGAACAGTGCATCTCAAATATTATGCATTAATGAGCAGAAATACGTAATACGACGACCGGCTTAATTGCTTGTCGGCCCATCTCTAGGACACTCCACAATAGCTATCCTGTGCGGCATGCATTCGAAAAGTCTTTGGAAGGTTTTCAGAGATTTATGGCTACAGATGCCTACCCACAGGTCACGCAGTTCCCACAAATAATGCGATGCTGATTTGTGGTTGTGGAGCTGGTACCCGATTGCGTCCCAGATGTATTCATTTGGGGTCAGATAAGGAGCATCGGGTAGTCAAGCATGAAGCGATGCAGGCGGTTAAAGGCGCTGCAGTCTGGAACCGCAAGACCGCTACGGTCGCAGGTTCGAATCCTGCCTCGGGCATGGATGTTTGTGATGTCCTTAGGTTAGTTAGGTTTAACTAGTTCTAAGTTCTAGGGGACTAATGACCTCAGCAGTTGAGTCCCATAGTGCTCAGACCCATTTGAACCAAACCATTTTTGATGCAGGCGGCCCACAGGAATGTTCAAACCGTCCATAGCTCTCATGGTGCCTTTGTTTACTTCCACACAGTGCATGGAAGTCAAGGTGGACGTTACCATTTGGCCTGCGTCCATGGCTCGGTGCATGTTTCACAATGACGGCGTTTCCGGAAGCGACCGCCGACCTTGTATAATGGGAAAATTTATTCATGCGACTAGGCGATAGGTTTCCATCGATCCCCGATCCAGTGTCGACGACTCCGTGCCCACTAAAACCGTCACTGACTATGTCGTCCGGTGGATGGAAATACATAAGTGCGCCTACTGTAGAGTCCCTAGCTGAGCAGCATGTGCTCACCGGTGAGCTCCGAAACACTTGTGCCTACACTAGTGTTGTACTCTGTCGTCTTACCCACCAACAGTCGCCGCCTATCCTGCTTTACAGAGTGGGAAATCCCCACTTTCCCAGGCACAGGTCCGTAACAGTCTGACCTCTGTCGAGGTCGCTGGTGTCAGTGGATTTCCACGTTTGCAGCGCGTATTGTCGTCAGAATTATTCGCCATTCGATTGTCCCGGTTGTGGAGCTCTTACTCCTAAAAAAAAATTTAAGAATCATTCCCTAGAACTGAAGATCACATGATCTGTGTTATTACAGTGTGTCTTGTGTGAACCACCGCTACATGGTGCCTTAAATGAAAATCCCTATCGAATTTACCAGAATAAAACCCATGACTGACTGCTGTCAGTAATGTTCTGCGGCTCCAAGTATCGCAAAGATCCAAAGAATACCAAGTGATAAAACAAGAAATTGAGTAATGTCTCGGTTCCACTTAGGAATTTAAAAAAGAAAAAAATGCACACTCTGCAAACTGATTGAAAATAGAATGGTCTCACTGTATTTAATTTTCTAAAGGAAACAACAGACTACTGCATTAACGAGAAATTATATACTGCCCAGTCACACTAAGGTGAACTCCTATAAAAATAGCATGAACAACCACCTTTAGCAGCACGGACTGCTGAAAGACATTCAGGAAGACGTCGATAGGTTCTGGAAGGACCGACAGGGATCTAGAGCCGTGCCGATACGAGCGTCTTGGCCAACTGCTCTAGGTTTCCCAGTTGAGGATTCATAATGTGTACAACCCAACCGAGGTGGTCCCATTTCCTCAATTAAGTATAAATCCAGGGAGTCTGGTGGCTAGGGGAATACAGTAAACTCAGTCTAGTGCTCTTCGGACCACACACATACACTGCGAGCCCTGTGACACGTTGCATTGTCCTGTTGGTAGGTGCCACCACGCCGAGGAAAATCAAACTGCAGTTAGGGGTGGGCATGTTTCCCAAGGATAGCTGCGCACTTGTTTTGATCCACTGTGACCTCCGGGATGTTGAGATCAGTCAGGAATGCCCTCTGGGATAGACCCTTCCAATGTCTGTTGCAGGGTGTTCGCTTTCAACATTTCTTATCTTATACGCCAACAGTCATTTGTCCGATGGAGCATAAAATGTGATTCATCTGAAAAGGCCACCTTTTGCCACGCAGTTTATGTCCAGTTGCGGTATTGGCGACCTAATTCCAGCCTTCGTCAGGCATGAACAGCAGTCGGTATGGATTCATGAACTAGGTGGCTGCTGCAGAAGCCCATTCGTAGCAACGTTCACTGAATGATCTTTGCGGAGGCCATTGGTTCAAGTGGACGGTCAGTTGCTCAGTAGTTGCACGTCCATTCACCCGAAAACATCTCCACAGCCGTACTTTACCCCTGTCATCTATGGCTAGGGGTACACCAGAGTTATCTCGGCGCCGCTTTTGGACAGCGCCGTCTTGCCATCCAGGCGAACACTTTACAAACTTTAACGTTTCGGAAATGCTTGCACAATTGGCCTGAAAGCCAATGAACATGCTTCTTTTGGACGTCAGGTACATCGCACCGTTTTTGCGTTTCTTCCAATAACACTACACCTTGTAGTAATAACTTCGTAACAGTCCTTAAAAATATTATTGTTATCTATAGTAGTTCTAGCCTGGAGTAACTGCAAACTTCTCAATACAAAACGGATATAGTGCTAAGAGTATCAAATTTCTTTAAAACTCAAATCAATGTACAAAATGAAGCTAACACTGCGAGAAGATACAAAAAATTGTGGAAGACTGTGTAGAGACAGCTCAACAAGGTCTGTTCATCTGAGCGGCTCCGAAAGTTAATGATACAACAAAACGCCAGAAATGGTAACCAAATCAAGCAACGTAAGTTCGGCTTTAAAGTGAGCAAGTAATATGCTGCTTAGGATATGGGACCTGTTACCGCATTTGCATCATTATATTTCCCCAAAATCAGAAATTGTGCGTCTACGTAAAAAAAAAAAAAAAAAAAAAAGTGAGAGAGAGAGAGAGAGAGAGAGAGAGAGAGAGAGAGATATGGAGGAGGTCACTCAGTCGTGTTAACAATGGTCAGATGGACGCGAAAATCGCTTATTTCGTGAAAAAAATGAAAGAACACTGCAGGAACTTTCCACTCTTGGCTTACAAAAAACAGTTAAGAGGTTGGTGGTGGAGCGGAGCTACACTGCGCCAAGGAGATTGGCGGGGAGACTCGGTTTGACGGAGCGAAAGCAACGGGACTCCCCGAAATGGTGAGGTGCCATCTCTTCCTTTGACCGCATTCAGCTACTCACCGGAGATATCAGTGGCGGCATGGCAACTTCTGCTGAGGGCTGAGAGACGTCGACAGTGGCAACAAAAGCACAAAATGTATCGCAGCCTTACTTCCTCGCAAAATGCCCAGCATCCAAGGGATATTCGCCATTTCTTATGACATTCACTGACCGCCAGCAGCCGACAAAGAGGACACAGAGGCCACACCGGGAGGAAACCTTCTCAGTGAGAAGTTTTCCTTGTAGCAAACGTGCCGAGTAAAAAAAAGTGTGTGAAATCTTATTGGACTTAGCTGCTAAGGGCATCAGTCCCTAAGCTTACACACTACTTAACCTAAATTATCCTAAGGACAAACACACACACCCATGCCCAAGGGAGGACTCGAATCTCCACACAGTCCATGACTGCAGCACCTTAGACCGCTCGGCCAGTCCCGCGTGCCGCGTGCCGAGTACTTTGCAAAGTTAACCACTAAATAAAACTTCCTGGCAGATTAGAGCTGTGTGCCGGACCGAGACTCGAACTCGGGACCTTTGCCTTTCACGGGCAAGTGCTCTACCAACTGAGCTACCCAAGCACGACTCACGCCCCGTCCTCACAGCTTTACTTCTGCCAGTACCTCGTCTCCTACCTTCCAAACTTTACAGAAGCTCTCCTGCGAACCTTGCAGAACTAGCACTCCTGAAAGAAAGGATATTGTGGAGACATGGCTTAGCCACAGCCTGGGGGATGTTTCCAGAATGAGATTTTGACTCTGCAGCGGAGTGTGTGCTGATATGAAACTTCCTGGCAGATTAAAACTGTGTGCCCGACCGAGACTCGAACTCGGGACCTTTGCCTTTCGCGAAGAGCACTTGCCCGCGAAAGGCAAAGGTCACGAGTTCGAGTCTCGGTGCAGCACACAGTTTTAATCTTCCAGGAAGTTTCATGTCAGCGTACACTCCTCTGGAGAGTGAAAATCACATTCTTTACTCACGAAATGGTGTCAAAAACAAATCCATATTGTATAGCGCTATACGTCCGGACTGTCACAATAGTAAGCAGATTCAAATGGATATAGGTTCTAGGGGACATTATAAGGCGAAGGGCTTTACTCAGGATAGCGTGGTGAATTGTATCAGTCCAGTCTTCGGGCTGAAGACCACAACAGAAACATACGGAAGCTTATTAATGGATTCTAATCAGGGTGTAACAATCATATGCTGAAGACAGACGTATAAGAATTTCCACTTGTTTACTTGAAGACTAAAAACGATATCGCTTGTGAATGTTGTTGCCTAATTCAACATTTGAGGGAGTCAGACAGTGTGTCGTTGCTGCAATTACAGTAATTTATTCCGAAACTAAGCCAGCGCCCTTGCCGCAGTGGTAACACCGGTTCCCTTCAAGTCACCGAAGTTAAGTGCTGTCGCGGTTGGCTAACACTCGCATGAGTGACCCTCCGGGCCTGTCGCGCGCTGTTGGGAAGCAGGGTGCTCTCAGCCCTTGTGAGGTCAATTGACGAGCTACTTGACTGAGAAATAGAGCTCCGGTCACGAAAACTGACCTCGGCCTCAGAGCAGTGTCCTGAACACATGCCTTTCCATATCGCCATCCAGTGACACCGGTTATCTGAGGATGACTCGGCGGTCGCCCGGTACCATTGGCCTTCCCAAGATCTGTTTGGACATAGTATATACAGGGTGGTCCATTGATCGTGACCGGGTTAAATGTCTCACGAAATAAGCGTCAAACGAAAAAACTACAAAGAACAAAACTTGTCTAGCTTGAAGGGAGAAACCAGATGGCGCTATGGTTGGCCTTCTGGATGGCGCTGCCATAGGTCAAACGGATATCAACTGCGTTTTTTTAGATAGGAACCCCATTTTTATTACATATTCGTGTAGTACGTAAAGAAATATGAATGTTTTAGTTGAACCACGTTTTTCCCTCTGTGATAGATGGCGCTGTCATAGTCACAAACGTATAAGTACGTGGTATCAGGTAACATTCCGCCAGTGCGGACGGTATTTGCTTCGTGATACGTTACCCGTGTTAAAATGGACCGTTTACCAATTGCGGAAAAGGTCGATATCGTGTTGATGTATGGCTATTGTGATCAAAAATGCCCAACGGGCGTGTGCTATGTATACTGCTCGGTTTCCTGGACGACATCATCCAAGTGTCGGAGCGAAACTGTACAGCGTCGGAGAAGTCACCCGTCGCCCGTGGCGCCTGACCGCAGCGCGCAGGTTGACGCAACGAGCGGCGGCGTTGCGGATGCCGCCAGTTGAGGCCACCCGCCGCCCCCTCTGCCGATATCCCGGCCGGCTGCGACCCGCGACCCGCGGCCGTGGCTGGCGGCGCACGTGCAGCAGGCCGTAATTACAGGCTGGCCGGCGCCAGCGGCAGCGCGGGCTACCTTTGCTCTCGGCTGCGATGCGCCGGCCGCGTGATCGCCCGATAACGGGCCGGCTGCGGCATTCCGGCGGCGGGTCAGAGGGCAGCCGGGCAGCCGGGCCGCCGCCGCTACGCGCCGTACTTTTCCGGCCGGCCTCCGCGGGCGCCCGCGCTGCCGGACAGGACCGGTTCCCGGGCGGCGGTGGCGGCGGCAGCGGCGAGCATATTGTCCGGCAAATAAGGTCACGGCTGGCCGCCGCGTCTCGGCCTTGGGCCGCTCGCTGCCTTTTGTCGCTGACGGACGGCCGCAGTGCCAGCAGCCGCGCGCGCCTCCGCTCGCGATGGCGCGTGCCACAGGTTCGCCAACTCACCACCGACAGTACCAGCGTGCCACAGCGTCTTCTGAGAATGGTGGACGTCTTCCAACTCTAGAAACCCTCCACATTATGTTGAAAGAAAATTCAAACTGAACTTTAATCAACACATCGAAACAGCTACAAAAACGGCTTACAATTTACTCCATTATTTTAGCTCTGTCAAACATTGTGAACTACAGATGATCCACTACTATAATTTGAACGTATTAGCTATCTATCTCAGTGTTAATCTCTGTTCAACAATTGTTTATCAAAAAAACGCCCGGTTATGTATTTATTCCAATCTTCTATTAATCCGTCTCCCGTCCGCAGTTCGTGGTCGTGCGGTAGCGTTCTCGCTTCCCGCGCCCGGGTTCCCGGGTTCGATTCCCGGCGGGGTAAGGGATTTTCTCTGCCTCGTGATGACTGGTTGTTGTGTGATGTCCTTAGGTTAGTTAGGTTTAAGTAGTTCTAAGTTCTAGGGGACTGATGACCATAGATGTTAAGCCCCATAGTGCTCAGAGCCAATCCGTCTCCTCGTCTCCCCTCTCTCTGTCGACCTGCTCCTTGCCCCCCCTCCCCCGCCTCTATCCATGACAGCCTTCCCTTCTGTATTCATCTCCTCACCCCCACTCACTGTCAATCTCCTCCATCCCTCTCTTTGTCCACCTCCTCCTCCCCCCTTTTCCTGTCCATCTGTTATCTCGTCCTCGCACCTCTCTCTGCCCATCCCCCCTGAGTATTTTGTTCTTCCTCCTCTCTGTTTTCCCATATTCTCCTTCACTCTCCACGTTATCACTCCCTCCCCAGTAGGAGGGTGGCGGTTTTTACCTCCACAGTATATCTTTTCATATCGCCCCTAATATGTGTACCAAATTTGGCTGAAATCATTTCAAGAGTTTAGGATGAGGTTTTTATCCATGCTGCTACCATACGTACAGTTTAAATATATTTCACTCTTAGTTAATATACTTCACACGTTTTTGTACACGTATCTTATGACGGACGGCCATGCAGGGCTTGTTATTGCCACGGAAGGTACGGAATCCATTTAATTTTGGCCCGCTGCATACGATCCTGTTCTTTGCACATTAGAACGTTTGTGGATGGCAGGTTACAAAAAATGGTTCAAATGGCTCTGAGCACTATGGGACTTAACTTCTGAGGTCATCAGTCCGCTAGATCTTAGAACTACTTAAACGAAACTAACCTAAGAAGATCACACACATCCATGCCCGAGGCAGGATTCGAACCTGCGACCGTAGCGGTCGCGCGGTTCCACAGTGTACCGCCTAGAGCCGCTCGGCCACCCCAGCAGCGGCAGGTTACACTTGGGTCTTGAAAATGACATCATTTGGTGTCCAAACTGGTAGCATGTGTTAAAAAGAGTAAACGACGTAGATTCAAATACAGCTGCTGGTTTTGTTTTCATTATTCAAGTACTTCGTGCCTGACTGCAGTACAATTTTCCTTGATGGATTGTCAGAGTGTTCTGTGTAGTTGGGAGTGTGGTACCTCGGAGCCAAATGAATTTGAGTGAGGGCAAATTGTTGGTATTAGCAATGTGGGCGCTTCCGTAACCAAAGTGTTTGGTATCTTAACAGGCACCATACGAGGATTTATGCCACATACAAGAAAAGCGGAAGAACATCATCTCCTAAGTCATAACGCTGACAAAATTGTGTGTTCAGTGATCGTGACAGACGGTTATTGAAGAAGATTGTGACGATAAATAAGAGAATGACAGCTAAAAAAGCCACTGCAGAAAGAATGTCGCACCCGCAAACGCTATCAGCACCAACACTACACGAAGGGAGCTCCACGTAACCGCACATCAGTGATACAAATGCCCGGAAAAGGAAGACGTCTTGCATATGCCATAAAACCTGTGTTATGGAATAACTGAAGTAAGTAATTTTCTCGTTTGTGTATTGTTTCACATTGTTTCCAGCTTCTGGCCAAGGTTAAGTCTGCAGTACGCCGTCCCAAGCCTTCGATGCATACTGCTTGCTGCCAAGAGTGAAACATGACGGGGGTTCGTTGATGATTTCGACAACCATATCGTGGTATTCCATGGGCTCCGTGGTTACCCAACAAGGTGGCATCACTGCCAAGGATTATGTGACCATTTTGGTTGATTAGATCCATCTCATGTCACAAAATGCGTTCCTCAGTGGTAATGCTGTATTCCAAGATTACAGAGCCCCTGTTCACACAGCTCGCTTCGTCCAGAACTGGCTGTTTGAGCACGAGGGTGAATTGTCGAATCTGCCGTGGTCACCACACTCACTAGGTCTCAATATTATTGATCCTTTGTGAGCTACTTTAGAGGGAAGGGTGCGTGAGCGCTATCCATCTCCGTCATCGCTGCCTGAACTTGCCACTATTTTTCAGGAAGAGTCGTATAAGTTTTCCAGAATGCGATTTTCTCTCTGCAGCGGAGTGTGCGCTGATATGAAACTTTCTGAAGATTAAAAATGTGTGTCGGACCGAGACTCGAAGTCGGGACCTTTGCCTTTCGCGAGCGAGTGCTCTTTGTAAACCATAAAAGACCTGTATTTATCCATTCCGACACGACTGGGATCTATTTTGAATGCCAACAAGTTTCCTACGCCATATTAAGCGCGAAAATTAGCAGTGTTTTTAGAATTTCGATATTTTTGTGCCCCCTGTATTTGCTTACCCGTATCTATTTTCATGCATGCTCTCTTTGCCTCCTCCATTAACACTTTTACCATCTGAACCAGACTTTGGTCATTCATTGGCATCAAAATTACATAATCCACACGGGACAGTTTGTTCATCCTACCTAGCTGAATACGTCTCTCTAGGCTTGTTAATCTTTTCAACGATTTTGCTACAGATGGCCGGATATATCGCTAAGAATTCTCAATTTGTATGCGTACTATTGGTTCGCTTACGAACATCTGAGATATTATAATGTAGACAATTATAGTCAATTCAATTTACTAATAACAAATCATTAAGAACAACAATAATGTAGACTAGCACTGCTGTAACCGCGTTTAATACCATCTCTAACGGAAGAGACAGTAACAGAAGAGGAGACTGGGATGGCGGTAACGGTAACTGTCAACGGAATGGGTAGGTGCGAGGGAGTGAGAGGGGTGGGATCAATAGAGCGAACTGTTGACACGTGAAAGAGATACACTATGTGATCAAAAGTATACGGACATCCCCAAAACATAGCCGGCCGCTGTGGCCGAGCGGTTCTAGGTGCTGCTGCTACGGTCGCAGGTTCGAATCCTGCCTCGGGCATGGATGTGTGTGATGTCCTTAGGTTAGTTAGGTTTAAGTAGTTCTAAGTTCTAGGGGACTGATGACCACAGATGTTAAGTCCCATAGTACTCAGAGCCATTTTAACCATTTGAGAAAACTTGATTTCATGGTCGAGCGGCTGCTCATAAGCCACACATCACGCCGGGTAAATGCCAAACGACGCCTCACTTGGTGTAAGGAGCGACTGAACAGTGGAAAAACGTTGTGTGGAGTGACGAATCACGGTACACAATGTGGCTGTCCAATGGCAGAATGTGGGTATGGCGTATGCCCGGGAAACGTCATCTGCCAGCGTGTGTAGTGCCAACAGTAAAATTCTGAGGCGGTGGTGTTATGGTGTGGTCGTGTTTTTCATGGAATGGTCTTGCACCCCTTGTTGTTTTACGTGGCACTATGGCGGCACAGGTGTTTTAAGCACCTTCTTGCTTCCCACTGTCGAAGAGCAGTTCGGGGATGGCGATTGCATCTTTCAACACGGTCGAGCACTTGCTCATAGTGTACGGCCTGTGACGGATTGCTTACATGACAATAACATCCCTATAATGGACTGGCCTGCACAGAGTCCTGACCTGAATGCTATAGAACACCTTTGGGATGTTTTGGAACTTCGTGCCGGGCCTCACCGACCGACATCGATACCTCTCCTCAGTGCAGCACTCCGTGAAGAACGGACTGCCATTCCCCAAGAAACCTTTGAGCACCTGATTGAACGTATGCCTGCGAGAGTGGAAGCTGTCATCAAGGCTAAGGGTGGGTCAACACCATACTCAATTCCAGCATTACCGATGGAGAGCGCCACGAACTTTTAACTCGTTTTCAGTCAAGTGTCCGGATACTTCTGATCACATAGTGTTCCTAATTGCGACACAACATCTTTTGAAGTTAGGAGTTGATTACCTTGAAATCTTGAGAAAGATCGAAGTCAATTTTCATGATACAGAGAACGATTTCGAGGAGACGGCTATGTTATGTAGAGGTCTAAAGAGGGTTTGCTTCTTTGCGATAGAGAATGTGTGTCGTAGCTGTCAGAATGTAGCGTTAGATCGGAAGATAAAAAAGGATTCCAATTATTAAAAAAAAATGGCTCTGAGCACTATGGGACTTAACATCTATGGTCATCAGTCCCCTAGAACTTAGAACTACTTAAACCTAACTAACCTAAGGACATCACACAACACCCAGTCATCACGAGGCAGAGAAAATCCCTGACCCCGCCGGGAATCCAACCCGTTAACCCGGGCGTGGGAAGCGAGAACGCTACCGCACGACCACGAGCTGCGGACAATTCCAACTATTAGGTAGACTGTAGAGCAAACAAAGGGCGTAATGATCTCTACGCTTATATTCATATAGTGATCTAATTGCTCTTAGGCAGGACGCATAACAAACGGTTAAGCAGGGCCACACCATCAGTAGTTGAAGCCGTGTACTTCAGAAATCCGAAATTGCGAACTTAAGTCACTAATTACAATCGAAGCTATAAACAGTGTTCTCTGCAGTGGTATCTCGAAATAAGATAGTTGAGCCTACCTTTCGATTAAAGTGCTGGGGAGTTCTGTCACAACGAATACTGATACAGCTGCACATACTGACCTGAAATGAGAGGTTAAACGTTTACTATACGGCAAGGACTCACCACCATGTGATATTTAGCTGGTTCGATCTTTGAAATAGCGCCACGGGATCATATGCCAGCAGGTCACTAAGGTTCACAGGAGCAGTATCTACATCTACATCTACATTGATACTCCGCAAGCCACCCAACGGTGTGTGGCGGAGGGCACTTTACGTGCCACTGTCATTACCTCCCTTTCCTGTTCCAGTCGCGTATGGTTCGCGGGAAGAACGACTGTCTGAAAGCCTCCGTGCGCGCTCTAATCTCTCTAATTTTACATTCGTGATCTCCTCGGGAGGTATAAGTAGGGGGAAGCAATATATTCGATACCTCATCCAGAAACGCACCCTCTCGAAACCTGGCGAGCAAGTTACACCGCGATGCAGAGCGCCTCTCTTGCAGAGTCTGCCACTTGAGTTTATTAAACATCTCCGTAACGCTATCACGGTTACCAAATAACCCGGTAACGAAACGCGCCGCTCTTCTTTGGATCTTCTCAATCTCTTCCGTCAACCCGACCTGGTACGGATCCCACACTGATGAGCAATACTCAAGTATAGGTCGAACGAGTGTTTTGTAAGCCACCTCCTTTGTTGATGGACTACATTTTCTAAGCACTCTCCCAATGAATCTCAACCTGGTACCCGCCTTACCAACAATTAATTTTATATGATCATTCCACTTCAAATCGTTCCGCACGCATACTCCCAGATATTTCACAGAAGTAACTGCTACCAGTGTTTGTTCCGCTATCATATAATCATACAATAAAGGATCCTTCTTTCTATGTATTCGCAATACTGATGACTGTTAAATCAGTGACTTTATATTTCCTTCGTAGAGGATATTTTTAATATATCCACTTTCGGAACGTGGCTATCGGCCATTTCACCACAGCAAATATTATAATAGAATTTGTTTTTACAATTCATGGTAGACATTATTTTAAGTCGTACCTTGATACGATGTTACACTGGATTAACAAAGGATTCATTCGACATCAAGATTGGATTAACAAAGGATTCATTCGACATCAAGATTTAAAATCTGAGCACACAAGAACGAGCAAACAAGAAGAAAATGGACCACAGACTAATTGTAATATACAATGAGGTGAAAAAAACTATGGGATGCCTCACAATATCGTGTCGGACCTCCTTTGCCTGGCGTACTGCAGCAACTCGACGTGGTGTTGACTCAACAAGTCGTTGGAAGTCCCCTGCAGAAATGCTGAGCCACGCTGCGTCTATAGCACTCCATAACTGTAAAAGTTTTGCAGGTACGGTATTCTGTGCTCGAACTGACCTCTCGATTATGTCCTATAACTGTTCGATTGGATTCATGTCGGCCGATCTGTATGGATATATCGTTCACCCAAATTGTCCACAATGTTCTTCAAACCAGTCGCGAACAATTGTGGCCTGAAAATTCCTGATGGGTTAAAACTGTGTTATTGTGTGCCTGACCCAGACTCGAAGGGCAAGTGCCCTACTGACTGAGCTACCCAAGCACGACTCACTACCTGTCGTGAGTCGAGCTTGGGTAGCTCATCGGTAAACCACTTTCCTGCAAAAGGCAAAGGTCCCGAGTTCGAGTCTCGGTCCGGCACACAGTTTTAATTTCCCACGATGTTACATATCAGCGCACACTCAGCTGCAGAGTGAAAATTTCATTCTGTAATTGTGGCCTGGTCACATGGCGCATTATCATGGGAACGTGACTCCATGAACGACTGCAAATGTCTCCAGACAGCCCGAGCGTAATCTTTTCCTGTCAATGACTGGTTCAATTGGACCAGAGGACCCAGTCCTTTCCATATAAACACAGCTCACACCATTATGGAGATACCAACAGCTTGCACGTTGCCTTGTTGCCAACTTGGGTCCATTTCTTCGTGGGGTCAGCGGAACACTCGATCGCTGACAGCAGCTCTTACCAACTGAAACCAGGATTCATCTGAACAAGTCACGGTTTTACAGTCGCCTAGGGTCTAACCGATTTGGTCACGAGCCGAGCAGAGACGCTGAAGGCGATATCGTACTGTAAGCAAAGACACTCGCGTCGGCCGTCTGCTGCCATAGCCCAGTAACCCCAAATGTCGCCGCGCTATCCAAATCGATACATTCGTCGGACGTCCCAACTTGGTTTCTGCGGATGTTTCATACAGTTTTGCTTGTGACCTAGATCTGACAACTAT
Source organism: Schistocerca americana (assembly GCF_021461395.2). NCBI lineage: Eukaryota > Metazoa > Arthropoda > Insecta > Orthoptera > Acrididae > Schistocerca > Schistocerca americana. The sequence continues at coordinate 598,892,501 of NC_060121.1, forward strand.
ATGCGAACACAGCTGCTCTCGGACGTTAAGTGAAGGCCATCGGCCACTGCGTTGTCCGTGGTGAGAGGTAATACCTGGAATTTGGTTTTCTCGGAACACTCCTGACGCCGTGAATCGGAGAATATTGAATTCCCTAACGACTGTGGAAATGGGATGTCCCATTTGTCTAACTCCAACTACCACTCCGTGTTCAAAATCTGTTAAGTCGAGTCGTGGCCATAATCACGTGGGAAACCATTTCACGTGAATGACCAGAGTATAAATGACAGCTCCCGAAATGCACTGCTCTTATATACCTTGTATACGCGATACTACCGCCATCTGTATATGTGCATATCACTATACAATCACTCTTTGTCACCCCAGTGTACAGCCAAAATCCTACTGGTAACACAATATAAAATGATAAATCGCCGTTGTTACACATTTGGCATATTCCCAATTCAGTCAACATTAATGACTATATAACTTAACAATAAAATGTTCTTGATATGTCCTGTAAGAATTACGTCTAAAGCTGTGAGTTCAGAATTGATTATTTGTGCAGGTCTATAAATACTATCTACATAGAACAGGAGAACAATTTGCAAGAACCAGAGTTGAGTGTTACGGCCACACGCGTAGATACACCAGCATTCCTAGAAGACTAGCGAAACGTTATGAACTAAGTGTACTGCAGATCAGGGTGACTATATTGGAAAATGAGGCTGTTACAATTTCTACAAAGTTTTTATTTCATTTTATTCGTTTTTGTTAGAAACTTATCGACCGTTTCTCACCCCAACATTTCCAAGCACCCTGGTTTTGCCACAGATATTGTATGCCACTTTCGTAAATAATTAGAGCACGTATTTCTTCTAGTCCTCAGCTGTCCTTGCTCATTTTCTCCGCTGTTGTGGCTGTCATTTCCAAAATTTTCTTGGTTGTCTATCTTGTTCCTTCTCCTAGTGTTGCCATACCACCTCTGGCCTATGCGTATCTTCTTCTTCATCCAATTTTTTTCTATCCGTATTATACGTTTTATTTTATCATTAGTTCCGCTGTAGTTCAGTGACATTTCATAAAGTCATTTCTCACAGCTGTTGATCTTCGTCGATCTCTCTCCAGCAATGCACATATTTCGCTCTATAGCGAAATATACTATACCGATTAACTGCCCGTTCAATTTTTCTCTGTCACCATATTTTTTTATGGGATGGCTTTATTTTAGTCACAGATAATTTGACCGTAGCTACTGTTGCTGAAATTTCTCTGGTATTACACCCTTCTTTAAAAATTAACACACCTAAAGACTTTCACCCCATGATAAGTTACACTCTGTCCAGTTAGATTAATGTGACCGCCTTTCGAAAGCCAGAATGTCCACGTTTTGCAGGGTGAACCTCTGCGAGACGTGCTGGACGAGAGTCAGCGAGGTTCTGGAAGGTACCAACAGGGATGTGGAGTCATTCCGACTCCAGTGCAGTGGCCAGATGCTCTAGGTTTCTCGGTTGAGGATCCATGGAGCGCACAGGTGTTGACGATGCGTAATGAGTGTCAGAAAACGAACAACATTTTAGACTGATCTGAAGATAGGCCGATAACGAGCGCAAACTCGTAATCAGTAATGAAAATTTGCCATATTGACGTAGGATTTTTATCAGCTCATGTTTTTAATAATGTCCCTGTTGCCGTATGTCCTGGCTTAAGACACGTGTGTACGAGCAGTGTGCAGTGTATGGTCTGCCTAAGTTGCATAAGGAAGGGGTTCCTCTACGCCCTATTGTTAGTAATTTGGGTGCACCCACTTATAACCCCGCAAAAGTATTTATCATGTGTTCTCAGTCCATTTGTTGGCAAGTGTGAACACCATATATCCAGTTCGGTGGATTTTATTCGACGATTGGGATCTTTGAAGTTGGGTCTTTCAGATCTGTTAGTGAGTTTCGATGTGGTATCCCTATTTACACGAGTTCCTCTGGAAGAGTCCCTTAGTTTGATCAGTGAAAAACTGGATGAAGAGCTGGTGGAGCTTTGTCGTCGTGTGCTGACCTCCACGTATTTTTTATTTAATGGTAACATTTTCGAACAGAATGACGGAGTGGCTATGGGTAGTCATTTGTTACCCATAATCGCCAATTTATTTATGGAGGACTTCGAGGACATGGCACTGAGGACTTCAGCTTTGCAACCAACGTGCTTCTGGAGATACGTGGACGATACCTTCTTCGTCTGGCCGCATGGACGTGATTCTCTTAACAGATTTTTGGACCACTTCAACTGTCTTCATCCCCGTTTCAAATTTACTATAGAGGTTTAAAATGATGGGATGCTTCCATTTTTAGACGTTATGGTTTATAAAAAACCAGATGGAACTTTGTGATACAGTGTTCACCGAAAGCCGATACACACAGATTGGTATCTGCATCCTTAGAGCCGTCATCCACCACACCAACGCAATGGCGTCCTTAGGACTTTGGTACGGAGAGCATATGCCATTTCCGATGCAGACAGCTTAACCCAAGAACTTGAGCATTTGATGACTGTTTTTAAGGAAAATGGATACACCGAGAAGCAGATTCATCGGGCTATGGAGTTTGGCCCATCTTCGGAGGTGTACGAAGAGGAACATAGATCTGTGGCCTTTCTTCCTTATGCAGGAGGCTTATCGTTTAAGCTTCGACGAATTTTAAGGAATTTTAACATTAAGAGTGTGTTCCGTCCACCTTCTAAGATTATGGCACTGCTCGGCTCTGTGAAGGATGGTTTGGGGCTTATGAAACCCGGGGTGTACAAAATTCCGTGTCAATGTGGGAAAGCTTACATTGGCCGTTCGATTAGCACAGTGCATGACAGGCGTGTGGGACATCGCCGTCATAGGGGGCTACAACAGCCGGAAAAATCGGCGGTAGCACAACACTGCCTAAATGAGGGACACAACATGAAATTTGAGGAAACTGTGGTGGTTGCCAACGTTTCCGGTTTTTGGAACTGTGTCTTTAAATAGGCAATTGAAATTAGGTTGGCTGATAATTTAATCAACAGAGACAATGGGTTTCCTCTTAGCAAGACGTGGAATCCTGTATCTTCTCGCATCAAAACTGAACGTTCTTCGGTGCGGCCTTGATTGCGATATGTCGTTGCCAGCAGTGTTTCACTAAGGGCGACGCCACCTCCCTGTTTTGGAAGGCAGAAACCGTGATGGGCGGCGCATGCGCTGTGTACTGAACGGTGGCCTATATAGGACGCCGATTTGAAACCTGGCGTCAGTTCTCAGCGGGACTTATCACCAGAAGCAGCACTTTCCTGAAGATGGCGACCAGTTGGATCGCCGAAATAACGAGTCAAGTTCATTTTAGGATCCGGCAGCAAACCCGAAGAGATTTTAAAAACTGGTACATCCGCTTAATATTGTGTAGCGTCCCCGCGAGCATGCAGAAGTGCCGTAACACGACGTGGAATTGACTCGAATAATGTCTGAAGTGGTGGCGGAGGGAACTGCCACCACGAATCCTGCAGGGCTGTCCATAAGACCGTAAGAATATAACGAGACGGAAATCTCTTCTGAACAGCACGTTGCAAGGCATCAGAGATATGCTCAATAATGTTCATGTCTGGGGAGTTTGTTGGCCAGCGGAAGTGTTTAAACTCATAAGAGTTTTCCTGGAGCCACTCTGTAGTAATTCTGGAGATGTGGAGGGCCGCACTGTTCTGCTGGAAATGCCCAAGTCCGTCGAAATGAACAATGGACACGAATGGATGCAGGCGATCAGATAGGATGCTGTCAGAGTCCTTTCTAGATTTATCAGGGGTCCCATATCACTCCAACTCCACACGCCCCGCACCATTACAGAGCATCCACCAGCTTCCAGCCCGCATCTCGTGGTCGTGCGGTAGCGTTCTCGCTTCCCACGCCCGGGTTTTCGGGTTCGATTCCCGGCGGGGTCAGGGATTTTCTCTGCCTCGTGATGGCTGGGTGTTGTGTGATGTCCTTAGGTTAGTTAGGTTTAAGTAGTTCTAAGTTCTAGGGGACTGATGACCATAGATGTTAAGTCCCATAGTGCTCAGAGCCATTTGAACCAGCTTCAACAGTTTCCTACTGACTTGCGGGGTCCATGGGTTGATGTGGTTGTCTCCATACACGTACTCGTCCATCCGCTCGATACAATTCGAAAGGGGACTCATCCGACCAGGCAACATGTTTCCATTCATCAACAGTCCAAAGTGTTGACGGACCCAGGTGAAGCGTAAAGCCTTGTTTCATGCAGTCATCAAGGTTACACGAGCCAACCTTCGGCTCCGAAATCCCATGTCAGAGATATTTTGTTGATTATGTTCCCACGCTGACGTTTGTTGATGGCCCAGCACTGAAATTTGCAGCAATTTGCGGAAGGGTCGCACCTCTGTCGCGTTGAACGGTTCTCTTCAGCCGTCGTTGGTTCCGTTTTTGCAGGATCTTTTTCCGGCCGCAGCAATGTCGGAGATTTGATGTTTTACCGGATTCCTGATATTCACGGTACACTCGTGAAATGGTCGTACGGGAAAATCCCCACTTGATCGCTATCTCAGAGATGGTGTGTCCCATCGCTCATACGCCGACTATAACACCACGTTCAAGCTCACTTAAATCTCGATAACCTGCCATTGTAGCAGCAGTAACCGATCTAGCAACTGCGTCTGACTCTTGTTGTCTTATATAGGCGTTACCGACCGCAGCGCCTTATTCTGCCTGTTTACATATCTCTGTATTTGAATGCGCATGCCTATACCAGTTTCTTTGGCACTTCAGTGTGTTTGTAGCCCTTGAAAACAGACTTCTTCAACTCAGTTTTCACGCTTTAGCACTGACTACTCGTAATGCTCGAATAGTGATATGATTCTTGATTAGAATCGACACGAGAACACTGGTGATTTTTTTTCTAGGACTCGACGACTTACTGCTTTTGTTTCTTCGGTTTCTACCTTTGTTACAGAAAATAAATCGGTTATTTCAGAAACGGTTATTTTGAGCGGTTTTAACAGTCAGAATATAATGGCGAGGAATAAAAAAACGATATAATTGAAAACCGGTTGTTTCAGGGATAACCGCCTCCTCTGGTATGTCCTCCCACTTCCGTGGAATGAGTGCGCGCGCGTTTGTGTGTGTGTGTGTGTGTGTGTGTGTGTGTCTGTGTGTGTGTGTGGGCAAGAGAGAGAGAGAGAGGGGGGGGGGTGAGAGGGAGATTAGTAGGATTGGGGGGAGGGGAAGGGGAGGAGGAGGGAACAGCCTTGACCGTATTGTTTTCATCTGGTTGCTCAGTCTTCAGCCGCTGAGTAAATATATGTCAAGACGGAAGAGGTTATCGCGCAATTACAACAGATGAGGAATCCCTTTCGAAAGAGCCGATAAACTGTTGACACGCGGCTTTTTGTGACAGTTGTTTGCTCTGCTCTCCGGCGGGCCGCAGCCGCGGGCCTCGCCCCACAACGTGACAGAAGACGTCAGCCGCGCTGCCTGCGCCGATTTACGTTTTTATCTGCTCCCGCTGTGACCTGAGGCGCTACAGTGCGGCTATTCACTCCAGGGTAATCGAACTGCACGAAAAGTACCGGTGTTACGTTGGCAGTGTCCGTCTAACGAAATTTCTGACGTGAGAGGGCAAGCAGACGGGTCTCCTGATGTAATTTGAAGACCGTTAATTTCCAAGTCAGAGACGTGTATGTAACATTTTCGATCGCTTGATTGCCAAGAGAGCAGAAATAGACGTGGTATTCCCATTGTAGCAATAAATCTGAAGCTTAAGCTTGGAAGATGAGTGTCGACATCAGAGCATTCACTTCCAGGTCTAAGGAAGAGATGAAGCTTTTGCTTCAGACTGTAAGAACAACCTTTACCTTTTTCTCCTATCTTTTACTTCTAACATAAAAGGAAAAGCTTCTAGCGACCTGCTACGTCTGCGTTGATCGAGCGGGTTGGCGCAGTGGCTAGCACTGTGGACTCGCGTTCGGGAGGACAACGGTTCAAACCCGCGTCCGGCCATCCTGATTTAGGTTTTCCGTGATTTCTTCAGGCAATTGTGGAACGATTCGTTTGAAAGGACACTGCCGACTTTTCTTCCCATCCTTCTATAGTCCAATTGGATCTATGACCTTCCTGTTTGGTTTCCTTCCCCCAACCAGCCAATCTTTGTTGAGTACCACGGCCATCTGAATTCGCTATTTTGCTGGCCGTATGACTTTATTTCACTTTATGTGTTCTGAGTGAGCACATGTGACTTGTCAATTACAGACGTTCACACCCGATTCAGATGAAAGCTCGATATCTGTAGAAAGAACAATAGAGTTTCTAGCTACTGCTTCAGGAACTTATTCTGACTTATTACAGAAATCACAATTTCTGGAAGTAAAAAGATAGATAAGGTATGCATCTCATGGTCTACAGCTTACTTACTTTACTTTTTCGTGTCCGGAAACTACAATTTGTTTGCCCAGTATTGGGAAATGTCCAATGCTTCTTCTTCAGCCAGCCATAGATCGTCGAGGGTGCATCTGTGCGGGCAGGTTGGGCATTCTAGGAGATGTTCCATGTCCTGTCGAGTGCCGCAGTCGCATTTGTCGTCATTTTCGTCCAACAAACCCCATTTGATCAGATTAGATTTCACAGGAGCCACCCCAGTTCTGATGCGGTTAAGCATTCTCCAGGTTTTCCAATCACCAAAAACGCCGCTTGGTGGGTCCTCTCGTAGTGGATAGTAGATGGGGGGCTCATCTAAGGCGTATGGATTTGAGTCTGCTGGGGCCACACTCCATGGCAAATATTGAGTGACGGGCATCAAATGTTTGTTTTAGCTTCTCGATATGTTCGTGGGCTTTCCTACGTGAGTCAGGGTTTGTGAAACCTGCGGCCCTGTGAAGATTTTCTATGGGGGTTGGTTTCATGCAGCCTGTCACTATCCTGCATGTTTCATTCAAAGCTAATATCTACCTTTTTTGCGTGGGCGGATCTGCACCATACCGGCAGGCATATTCGGCAGTTGAGAAGCACAAAGCTTGGGCTGAAGTTCTGACCACGGTGGGTTTGGCACCCCATTTGCTGTTGGACAGCTTTCTTATTAGGAAATTTCGTGCTTCTACTTTTTTGCGTGTTTTTTCGCAATGATATTTGTATGTCAATGTTCTGTCCAGCACGACGTCAAGGTAGGTGGGAGTATGTGTGTGTTCTAGTAATGTCCCATCCCAGGTAACATTGAGCCTGTACTTTGCCTGCCTCGAGTTCAGATGGAATAAACTCACTTGAGTTTTGAAAGGATTGGGTTTTAGAGAATTCTTTTTGTAGTAGGTTGACATTATAGAAAGGGCGGTTTCTAGTTTCTCCTCGTTGGCTTCAAACCTGTTGCCTTGAACAGTTATTGCCAGGTCGTCTGCATGTACAAAAGTTTTGGTTTTGTCTGGAGTTGGTTGGTCATTTGCATATATGTTGAATAGGATTGGCGTCAACACGCTCCCTCGGGCGAGCCCATTTTTCTGATTCCGCCATCGACTCTTTTTCCGCTCAAGCATTACGAAGAGCTGTCTATTTTGGAGCAGGGATTCGATTATCTTGACTAGGTGGTAGTCTTTCAAGTTCATATGACAGACCAGCACCTTCGACGAAAGCAAAACATTTGCCAGAAACAGATGAAACAAATGCGCTCAGTAGTACGGAATTACTCGGGATGGTGTCACTGGAGAAATTGAACTCGAGAAGGATGCAAATGGAAAAAGGGGCTATGATAACGAACGTCCTTAATGCAGTGATGAACAACGAAAACAGTGTTCAACAGAAGGAAAATGAAAATGTCTTTAGACTGTGTTACCGATAGCTTATTGTAGACGACAAGCAGTTTTGCATATTGACATAAATAAAATAATTCAAAATCGCGCATTTTGTATTAGAGCTGCAATCTATTATCTTTCTTCCTGCACTCCTCTAAGAATTTCACTCTCAGTTCCAGGTTCCTCTTCATTATCACTGTCGTCATAGAAATCCTGTGCAGTATCTTCAAAATCTTCATCCTGTAAATGTTTCGTCTGGAACGGCGCGACCGCTAAGGTCGCAGGTTCGAATCCTGCCTCGGGCATGGATGTATGTGATGTCCTTAGGTTAGTTAGCTACTTTAGTTCTAAGTTCTAGGGGACTGATGACCTCAGACGTTAAGTCCCGTAGTGCTCAGAGCCATTTGAACAATCTGTAAGTGTTTCGAACATCATGCAGTGCAAAGCAGCAAGCTACAATTATCGGAACATTTGATAAGGAACTCTGCAAACAGATTGCAAAATAAGAAACCACCTCTTTAGATGACCAAAAAACTCTCCCTCTCTCTCTCTCTCTCTTTTTTTTTTTAAAAAAAAGCCTGTCGAATAATTTGTGACTCTCCTATGTTGGATTGCGATATGCCGTCATCACCCAGGGCTCCAGTCCATAGCCCTCATCAACAGAACAGTCTTCTTAAATTCAATAGCCTTCGCAGACAGTTCAATTTCTTCGTGTACGACTGTCATGAACTGACCCGGACCAGCTAGCCTCAAAGCTAGTGAATTGTTCCTTTACGTTGCACGTAGCCTGTACATTTATATTACTGTAACTCTGTTGGTTCTGTTGATCACCCTACCGCATAGATTTTGGAATTCCCACGTGCGTACAGTCAGTTGCACCTATAGCACTTGGAAATTAACATTTTTCTAGCCATTGGTTTTTGACACAGTTACATCATATGGTGACGACGGAAATTTGAACCACAAATCAGCTTTTTCCTTTCTTTTCTTAGAAACTGTACTCACTATTTTTCTCACTGTACTTTGTTGACTTCCGATTTCTTCTGCTATGCCAGACTTGAATCCTTGATCAATTGCATACTGAAGGAAAATATTCATCGTCATTTCTGACGACAGTGTCCCATCTACTTTTCCCCGTGTGTGGCGGAAAATGATTCGAGGTCCATTTAGTATCTCCTTCGTCGAAATGATGTAGAGTTTTATAATTCTTTCCAAGTGGACATCGGCGTATTCTCTAGCATTTTGCACGGCGTACACTTGCTGCCAGTTGAGCCACATTTGCACTCTGCAAACGTGAATCTGTTACTGACCAATCTTCACAGTTTAAACACTATTTCTCCCAAAATGAAGTCAGAGCTTCTCTTTAGTCAGACAGTTTAATACCAAAGCCAGAGCTTAAGCTTAACCTTGTTGTTGTTGTGGTCTTCAGTCCTGAGACTGGTTTGATGCAGCTCTCCATGCTACTCAATCCTGTGCAAGCTTTTTCATCTCCCAGTACTTACTGCAGCCTACATCCTTCTGAATCTGCTTAGTGTATTCATCTCTTGGTCTCCCTCTACGATTTTTACCCTCCACGCTGCCCTCCAATACTAAATTGGTGATCCCTTGATGCCTCAGAACATGTCCTACCAACCGATCCCATCTTCTGGTCAAGTTGTGCCACAAACTTCTCTTCTCCCCAATCCTATTCAATACTTCCTCATTAGTTATGTGATCTACCCATCTAATCTTCAGCATTATTCTGTAGCACCACATTTCGAAAGCTTCTATTCTCTTCTTGTCCAAACTATTTATCGTCCATGTTTCACTTCCATACATGGCTACACTCCATACAAATACTTTCAGAAATGACTTCCTAACACTTAAATCTGTACTCGATGTTAACAAATTTCTCTTCTTGAGAAATGCTTTCCTTGCCATCCTCTCTACTTCGACCATCATCAGTTATTTTGCTCCCCAAATAGCAAAACTCCTTTACTACTTTAAGTGTTTCATTTCCTAATCTAATTCCCTCAGCATCACCCGACTTAATTAGATTACATTCCATTATCCTTGTTTTGCTTTCGTTGATGTTCATCTTATATCCTCCTTTCAAGACACTGTCCATTCCATTCAACTGTTCTTCCAAGTCCTTTGCTGTCTCTGACAGAATTACAATGTCATCGGCGAACCTCAAAGTTTTTATTTCTTCTCCAGGAATTTAGTACCTACTACAAATTTTTCTTTTGTTTCCTTTACTGCTTGCTCAATATACAGATTGAACAACATCGGGGAGAGGCTACAACCCTGTCTTACTCCCTTCCAAACCACTGCTTCCCTTTCATGTCCCTCGACTCTTATAACTGCCATCTGGTTTCTGTACAAATTGTAAATAGCCTTTCGCTCCCTGTACTTTACCCCTGCCACCTTTAGAATTTGAAAGAGAGTATTCCAGTCAACATTGTCAAAAGATTTCTCTACGTCTACAAATGCTAGAAACATAGGTTTGCCTTTCCTTAATCTTTCTTCTAAGATTAGTCGTAAGGTGAGTATTGCCTCACGTGTTCCAGTGTTTCTACGGAATCCAAACTGATCTTCCCCGAGGTCGGCTTCTACTAGTTTTTCCATTCGTCTGTAAAGAATTCGTGTTAGTATTTTGCAGCTGTGACTTTTTAAACTGATAGTTCGGTAATTTTCACATCTGTCAACACCTGCTTTCTTTGGGATTGGAATTATTATATTCTTCTTGAAGTCTGAGGGTATTTCGTCTGTTTCATACATCTTGCTCACCGGATGGTAGAGTTTTGTCAGGACTGGCTCTCCCAAGACCGTCAGTAGTTCCAATGGAATGTTGTCTACTCCGGGGGTCTGGTATCGACTCAGGTCTTTCAGTGCTCTGTCAAACTCTTCACGCAGTATCATATCTCCCATTTCATCTTCATCTACATCCTCTTCCATTTCCATAATATTGTCCTCAAGTACATCGCCCTTGTATAGACCCTCCATATACTCCTTCCACCTTTCTGCTTTCCCTTCTTTGCTTAGAACTGGGTTTCCATCTGAGCTCTTGATATTGATACAAGTCGTTCTCTTATCTCCAAAGGTCTCTAATTTTTCTGTAGGCAGTATCTATCTTACCCCTAGTGAGACAGGCCTCTACATCCTTACACTTGTCCTCTAGCCATCCCTGCTTAGACATTTTGCACTTCCTGTCGATCTCATTTTTGAGACGTTTGTATTCCTTCTTGCCTGCTTCATTTACTGCATTTTTATATTTTCTCCTTTCATCAATTAAATTCAATATTTCTTCTGTTACCCAAGGATTTCTACTAGCCCTCGTCTTTTGACCTACTTGATCCTCTGCTGCCTTCGCTACTTCATCCCTCAAAGCTACCCATTCTACTTCTACTGTATTTCTTTCCCCCATTCCTGTCAGGTGTTCCCTTATGCTCTCCCTGAAACTCTGTACAACCTCTGTTTCTTTCAGTTTATCCAGGTCCTATCTCCTTAAATTCCCACTTTTTTGCAGTTTCTTCAGTTTTAATCTATAGGTCATAACCAATTGATTGAGGTCAGAGTCCACATCTGCCCCTGGAAATGTCTTACAATTTAAAACTTGCTTCCTAAATCTCTGTCTTACCATTATATAATCTATCTGATACCTTTTAGTATCTCCAGGGTTCTTCCATGTATACAACCTTCTTTCATGATTCTTAAACCAAGTGTTAGCTATGATTATGTTGTGCTCTGTGCAAAATTCTACCAGGTGGCTTCCTCTTTCATTTCTTAGCCCCAATCCATATTCACCTACTATGTTTCCTTCTCTCCCTTTTCCTACACTCGAATTCCAGTCACCCATAACTATTAAATTTTCGTCTCCCTTCACAATCTGAATAATTTCTTTTATTTCATCATACATTTCTCCAATTTCTTCGTCATCTGCAGAGGTAGTTGGCATATAAACTTGTACTACTGTAGTAGGTGTGGACTTCGTATCTATCTTGGCCACAATAATGCGTTCACTATGCTGTTTGTAGTAGCTTGCCCGCATTCCTATTTTCCTATTGATTATTAAACCTACTCCTGCATTACCCCTATTTGATTTTGTTTATAACCCTGTAGTCACCTGACCAGAAGTCTTGTTCCTCCTGCCACCGAACTTCACTAATTCCCACTATATCTAACTTTGACCTATCCATTTCCCTTTTTAAATTTTCTAACCTACCTGCCCGATTAAGGGATCTGACATTCCACGCTCCGATCCGTAGAACGCCAGCTTTCTTTCTCCTGATAACGACGTCCTCTTGAGTAGTCCCTGCCCGGAGATTCGAATGGGGGACTATTTTACCTCCGGAACATTTTACCCAAAGCTTAACCTTAAGCTTCGAAATTTGAAGGACAAGTGTTTCCTTATCTTTATTCCTACGGCCCGATATTCTCAGTTATCTCTAAGAGAGTACGAAAGACAGTAGATAGGGAGTGGAAATTCGTATTAGTTGTGCGGTAATGATGAGAAAATGTTGTCATTTCACGACAGTGGCTCTGGGTATGTTCGCTACTAGTCAGCACCCACGTTCTAGCTATCTTCAAACTCACAGTGAATCTGTACATCATTCTGTTTGGCGAGACAAGATACGACACAGCTTTGCAAAGTTTTTTTTTTTTTTTTTTTTTTGCTTTGTATTGTCTTTAGTTACAAAGTTGTAAGCTACTGCTTCTGCTTTGCTCTTTTCTGCTGATGGGTAATCCTGCGAGCCGAACGTATAAGTGAAAAATTTTGCACAACGGATTTTATAACGCTAATTTGTCGCCCTGACACTTATACGCTCTCCAGAAGGCTAAGCTTGTCCTTTGCTCTATATGTGACGTTAACTAGTCGTATGCAGATCTGATTGGTTTCTAACTATATCCTCAGTATACGCTAGAATGTTCAGATGTGCTGACCTACAAACACTGCCTCCACCAGGTGATTGCAAACATGAAATACACAAATAAGGAGATAGTGTTAAATTCTTTACTCTTCTCCAGTTCACTCTATTCAAGATTACACAGTACGAGCAACATTATAGTTCTGCCTATTCACATTTGGTAATCGCTCTGTCTGGCACTGTCCTGTGATATATTCACGGTCGTTAATTCAATTGTGGAATACTGACATCAGCGCCGGCCGGGGTGGCCGAGCGATTAAAGGCGCTGCAGTCTGGAACCGCACGACCGCTACAGTCGCAGGTTCGAATCCTGCCTCGGGCATGGATGTGTGTGATGTCCTTAGGTTAGTTAGGTTTAAGTAGTTCTAAGTTCTAGGGGACTTATGACCACAGCAGTTGAGTCTCATAGTGCTCAGAGCCATTTGAACCATTTGAACTGACATCAGCTATGGCAATTGCAATTATATTTAGAACTACACTCGCGACTAGCAACGTGAAGCCTCAGCATAGAACGAAAAAGACACGTGATCAGCAATTTACTTTCCTTCCATAACCGCCATTGCGAATGTATGACCACTACAGTGATCTGACGCTTATCGCTGCGGAGGTTCTCGCCTCAGCGAGATAACATAAATTCTACCTTACCAAAAGCTTCCGTGGGCACCTCCACGGCTGCAGTGAAACACCAGACGATCGTCAGCCTCTCGCTACAAGTACTCTGTCCCAGTAACAAGGTCGCACACCTCGCTAGGACCAACCTCTCTCCTCGACGCTCCAGGAACAAGTGTTTCCTAGTCGCTACGCTTTTTCGTAGCTCCTGTTCTTTTTTTCTTCCCCCCTTTAATGTGCGTGGCCAATCATGTTGCTGGAAGGCGTTCGTTTCCGAGCGCCGACGAATCTCAGTTTTGCAACTGACCGAAGCTTCTAGAAGCTCCAGACTGTTCCAGAAGCTTCCGCTCCGGCCGTTGGGAAAACCACGTACACGCCGCCACGCGTTTTGTGAGCGAGCCCTTGTGTCTTCTCCTTGTCCTCGGCCACGTGGCTCTCGCTAAGCCGCGGTCCACTCGCCTTGGGTTTCCAGAGTAGCTTACGGGCGCTGTTGTCTTCAGCTCTCAGGCCTGCCTGCCGCGCTTGTGTCTTTCCCGTTCCCCTGCCAGCCTCCCGTCTCCGTCCGCTTCACTATCGCCCAACGTGCAGATATTCTGCTACAAATTAAGATCCATAGCCGATGTCAGTATCGTTAATGGTTCATGTCTCGATGTTTATACTATTAAAGGGTCTTCTTTCCGGCGGGGTAATTGTAATGTGGCTCAAAATGATGCCACCTTGCAAAGTGGTTGAATTGGCGCCCTTCGAAGCGCCGGAAATTTTTCAACTGTTGATTACTGGTTTCCTTAAATAAAACGCTATAGTTGTCATTCAAATTTTAATTGTATTCACAAGACAGGCTTAGATTACGAATGATTCTCAAACCTCTGGGAGCAGAAGTATATTTTCGTAACAGAATATTTAAAATCAGAATAAAAGGATGATTAAAGAACCCATAAACCAACAGTTTTGCTTATACGAACGTAGCATTGTCCGTGGCGCAAGAATCCCCCACTCGTACTAAACCTCCAGAAATGTCTCAGTTTGGCCGGTGAGTCCAGGGATGGCGGTGTATGGGGCGTACAGTGTAACTGGCCACCCTTTTCCGCACGATTTTTTCGATAGTTAAGTCAGTTACAATTTGAATTACTAAGTATAACCCTAATAGAGATCCAGAATCAATTAAAGAGCTATTAATAATTTTAATTAAAGTCCGTCCTTGAACTGACTTGACAGGGCCGTTGGCAGAAAGAGGCTGACTTCTTATGTCGGAATTCTTCTGCCTGTTATGCGGAGAGTTGTAATTTTATGTCCCCTTGCAGAGTCGTAGCAGCGCCATAGAATTCTGAACGTGCAATACTACTGTCTACGTTTCACGTAATGAAGTGGGAAGAAGACTTTTTGTGCAAATAATTTTTACACAGGATGTCATTATGGTGCGTTTATTTAAGACTCACGATAAAATGAATTTTTTCACAATGATTATAAGCTAGCTATCAACGATACGAGAGCATGACTAGATCGAAAGGTGTCCGATCGACGACTGTCGACTACGGCGTACAATCTGTAACTCGAGCATACAATCGGTATAATTCGTATAAGACCATACATCTTCGGCTATGCCTAATTTATTCACTCATTTATTAATATAAATATTCCCTAGCACTGTAAAATTGCTGAAAGATAGTATTTACGACCTGTGGGCTCCTCCTAATGTCCAAGTGGCAAAATGCAACTTTTGTTAGCAAATATTTATTAATAACAATTACTTTATTCGCTCCAGAATTAATGTGCTTTCCCTACGTACCTCTTTACCGACGTCACGAGCGATTTCTGCATCGGCACCTCATCCCACTGTCTCTGAAACTGCCAGATATCCCAACGCCTGTGCTAGCCAGCGTGGAAATCTCCCGCTCCCTCTTTACTCCTTGCATACTACAGTGCTCATACATTCACTTCACATACGTGGAATTGTAAAACTGGGTGTTGTGTGATGTCCTTAGGTTAGTTAGGTTTAAGTATTTCTAAGTTCTAGGGGACTGATGACCATAGATGTTAAGTCCCATAGTGCTCAGAGCCATTTGAACCAATTTGTAAAACTGGAAATAAAGTAAAATGTATTCCTATCTGCAAGTAATGGGTACCTTACAAATTGGTTTGGAATATACTATCTCTCTCAAAAGAATGAAAGTAAAGTAAAACCCGCTAATTTGAAATAACTTTGTACTGGTTGTCTTTAACCTCATGAAACGTATTATTTGTCACACAGAGAATCATACTTAAAGTTCATGTACAAAAATTCAACTTGTACTTAGCGTAGTAATTTTATCCTCCTGAGAATAGTATACTCAATGGCTTAAAATTCTCTCAGATGTCTTTTTCTTCCAGTCTTTGATTACAATCTCAATTCTTTAGACGATGACCATTTTCAGTCCTTAATGACCATCCTCAGATCCTTTTTACACCATGTCCTACAGTGCCAAGGCCATATTGGCAGCGTCAAAACAGATAAATATAATCAGCACAGCATCGTCATATAGATCTAAAATAAGGTGTAGAATAGGCCACATCGTCCACACAATGATTATTGCAACTGGCTACTCAGTGGCGGTTAAATCGGATTTGGCTAGGTTAATTTGAAGGAGTGGCCGGATGCCCTTCCTGCCGCCACCACGTACCCCCCGGGACGTAATCAGAGTACCCCATCTGTCTGCGTCTAGTGTAAATTGTGGAAAAGTCCAGATGTGTTTCAAATGTTTGTGAGTCATGTAACTGAGACGGGACGTGGGGACCAGCCCGGTAGTTACCTAGAGGGATGTGGAAAACCGCCTAAAAACTACATCGAGGCTGGCCGGCACACCGGCCCTCGTCGTTAATCCGGCGGGCGGATTCCATCCGGGCCGGCGCTCCTACCTGAGTCCAGGAAGCAGCGCATTAACGCTCTCTGCTAACCTGGCGGGTCTCTGTCACCCGTGGTTTCTTCTCAGTTAACTCCTAGTACCTATATTTTTCTTTCCAACTTATGTGAGTGACATTTTTGAGATGCCAATTCAACTGAACTGCTTATTTAGCTATTCATAATCTCAGTATCTATCGCGTCAGAGAATTCCAATCGTATTTGTTCATTCTTCAGTGTTTCCATGGCCCTTTTCATCACGCAGTAATTTTTTCTGACTAGTCTTTTAAACTTCAGCTTACTCTTCATCATTACCAAATTGTGATCGGAGACTATATGTGCTCCTGGGTGCACCTTACAATCCAGTATCTGATTTCGGAATATCTGCCCGACCATGATGTAATCTGACTGAAATCTCTAGTATTTCCCCCCTTTGCAAAGCATATCTCCTCCTGTTTTGATTCTTGAACTGGGTGTTCGCTATTACTAGTTGAAATGTATTGTAGCACTCAATTGCTTTTTCTCCTTTCACATTCCTCTACCAAGCCCTTTCTACTACTCCTTCTCCAACAACCGCATTCCAATCTCAGACAGCTATTAGATTTTCATCTACTTTTAGGGACTGAATTACCCGCTCAATATACTCAAATACTTTGTCTCATTGCGAAGTCGGTAGGTATATATGAATATTGTTGTCGGTGCTGGTTAGCTATCGATTCTGAAGAGAGCAATCCTGTCACTGAACTGTTCACAGTAACTCACTCTCTGTCCTACCTTCCTATGTCCCAATCTACCATTTCCTGCTGCTGCTGATGTTACCCTATACTTGCCTGATTTATCTTCTTTCCATTTCACTTCACTAACAACCACAATATCTATACTGAGCCTTAGCATTTCCCTTTTCAGATTTTCTAGATTCTCTACCACGTTCAAACTTCTGACTTTCCATGCCCCGACTCGTAAAACATTATTTTTTCCAATGGAGAGATAATCATGACACTTTTTGAATTATAGGTCACATGTCACATATCTTTAATGCAATGGTTTCCATTGTCTTCTGCATCCTCATGCCATTGATCGTTGCTGATTCTTCTGGTTTTCAGGGGCAGTTTCCCATCCCAAGTGCAAGAGAGAGCACTGAACTTTTGTCCGCTCCACCACTGTCTTTGACAAGGCCTTTGGCAAAAAGAGGGCGACTTCTCATTCCGAAGTCTTCTGTCGCCATTGTTGATGAATTTTATTCAAAATTTAAGCAGAGGAGGGGTTCGACGCCAGGACCGAAGACGTTTTGTTTACTAATCAAGGACGCTACCCTCTTTTTATGGTTATTGTTCTCGGTATTTCGTCTGGGCGGACGTCATTATCAGTCCCTCCTTGAATAATTTTTTTTCTTTTTTTTTTTCAAAGCGGACAGCCAGCCCTACTATCGAACACGCTGATCTACCGTGCCGGCGACCGTAGTCCACTGGTGAATTATTTGCTGTACTTTGAATAAGGTGCTGGTTGTAGAGCTTGCTGGAGACTCTGGTTGACTGCTCATCGATGGAGCTCTCGCTGAAAGCGCAAATCTCAAGTACAGTCATTACTCTATCGCTATAGATCGACCGGAATCCGTCGATGTGCTACGCCAACATAATGAATTAAAACTGGATGATAGGTCCTCATCCAGAATTCTGTAATCCATTAAGAAAAGAATAATTGTCTTCTTACAATTAAAATCTGCAGGTTCACCTATCAATCCACTTCACATCACTCCGTAATAAGGAATCCAGGTTTCGATGAAAATAATAACCAACACGTACCTTTTTGCACATCAATCTGCTTATATTCTTCAGACAATACTTACATAGTTTCGAACAAATTCTAGGAATGTTTCTTTAGTATTAATGACATAAACTGCCTTGAGATCAAAGTTATCGTAATGGCTGATTACAACAACGTCTTAATTTTACAAAAAATTTCTGTGTAACAAATCGACTCAATTACTCGACGTCTCCCACAAAAGTGTCCGCTCCATTCCAATGTGCTATTAACGTTAGTAATTCGCAGAATAATGCTGTGAGTCCAATAACACTAAGTATACTCACAGGCGTTCCTATTTGTTAGCTATAACGAAGCGAAAACTAGAAAAGTAAAAATGCTTTAAATTCTCGCATACAACGACAAAAATCTGTGTAAAACAAGGATGTTAAAGTTTGTCATTTCAGTGAAAAGTCATTGACGTCTTAGTTAAGTTGTCTGACGGAGTATGATCAAGTACTACAGTAATCCACACTTCCATTCACACCAGCAGCTTCGAAATCTATACCGGAGTTTTAAGGCTTTACAGCATTTATTACATTCAATTTACAGTTGCAAATGAGGCGCCAAATGAAAGAGCAAATCAGACAGTTTTTTTTACGAGTGTTCAGTGTCAGCACCAGTCGTGACATATCACACATCGAGTCGATAGGAGACTTCTTCCCAAACCTTATTACTATTTCTGAAGTAATTGCAGTGGGACTCCCCTGAACTGAATGTTTGTTGTCTCGTGCTCCTGCGGAACGTTTATGGGCCTTCCTTTTATGGTGGAACAACTGTTTGTTTCCCGTTTCGCAAATCGGGTAGATCAGCTGGCAGCGGAGGCGCATACGCATGACCCTTTATGAACCCAAAAGGTGAAAATCACGTCGCGTCAGATCCGATGAACGTCTCGTTACGAAACAAGCTGTGTCATCCGGCCCCTAGCTGCCAATCTAGCGGTCGGGTGCAGTATCGTTTAACGAATGGCAACTGAGTTATGTCAGGAATGCCGTGCACCTTCCTGAACCCAAATAAAGTTTAGTGGTTCAGCTTCTTCCTGTTGAGGAGAGAGTCACAGTTCTAGCACTAAGAAACTCTAGTTACATTGCTTCACCATAAAAGAAATGCCCATAAGCGTTCCGCAGGAGCACGAGACAACAAACATTCAGTTCAGGGGAGTTCATTGCAACTGCACCACCTAGGAGGGCTTTTCTAATCCTTAGACATGCTCAATATGTGTGTTCACATTTCCACTTAGGTGAAATATTGATTCACTACTTAAGACGACACAGTCCAGAAAATCTTCATCTTCGTGCAGCAACATTTCGTTGGCAAAGTTGCCATATATGCTATAAACTGCAGGTTTTGTAGGCTTCAGAGCTTGTAAGAACTGCAGACGATAAGGATGCAGTTGTGAGCGTCTCCTTAAAAGGCTCCTCACAAGCGTCATGGAACTGCTAACTCGCGACTAGCCTTCCGAACCGATTTTTTGAGTCTGCGCGTGGAAGACTCTCTCACCCATTTAACACGCGCCTCTGTCACCCATGGTCGCTCGTACCATTCCCTTTGCAAAGACAGCCACTGTCTTCAAACTGATGACACCATCTACGGATGGTATTATCGCTTGGAGGATTGCAACGGAATTTAATATGGAACGCACGTTACAGTGTAACAACAGATTCAGTCCTTGCGAACCGCAAAACACAAAAAAGTTTCTGTTCACTAGTCGCCATCTTTGTTGCTAGCACTTTGTATAGGAAGACACAGGAAATAGTGCATGCGCATGTGCGCAGGTATACAAACAAAGCTGTTTGAGCATCTCTTTCTTTTGATGTATTATTTTCAAGTATAAGCTGAATGTAATACATTCTACAAAGCCAACACACATATTTGGTTTGAAACACCAGGTATTGTAAATGGGAAAGTGTGTTTGTCTGTTACTATTTCACAATGAAACGGCATAACCAGTTTCGATGGTATTTGGTATACAAATAGCTTGAACGTAAGGAAAAACATAGGATACTTTGGAAGATGTGTAGTACAAGATATTTAATGATTTTAAGAATATTACGAAAATTAGTGAAAAACATTTACACCCTGGAAAAGGTACTTGTTCGTTAAGTTCTTAGATTTATCCCATTTTGAAAATGCTTTTATGTTTGATACGTTCTAAAGAATAAAATGCTTATGCAGTCCTCGGTTTCTTTAATTCCTAATTCTGCACTAATATTATTAAATACGAAAGTAACACCCTTACATTTTCATGATTGAGCTACTGAATCGATGTCGATGAAATCTGGTGTGGAGATACCTTGAACCCCGGGGAAGAGCAGAGGCCGCTTTAGTAATAACAAAAATTAAAGTAAAATAGAATAAAAAATTCTAAAATTTTTGTGACATACCCTATGAAACGATTCGGTGGGCAATGTTTTTGGATGTGTGAGGGAGTTTGTGTGATTAACACTGTGTAGGCGAAGGGTAAAATTATTATTTTTCTTAAATTCTGGTAGAAATGTAGCTGATTAAACCTTGGTTGACTCCCTCTACTACTTTTACGGTCTAAAGCTCCCGCTAGTACGATGGAAGTTCTTACCTGATGTCGTAACGGATATTTATCATCTTGTCCCTTCTCTTGTCAGTGTTTTCCATATTTTCATAGATTCTGTGGAGAAGTGCCTCATTCCTTACCATAACAGTTCACCTAATTATCAACATTCTTCTGTAGCACCACATCTCAAATGCTTCGATTTTCTTCTGTTCTGATTTTCCCACAATCCATGTTTCCCTACCATACAACGTTCTGCTCCAAATGTAAATGCCCAGAAATTTCTTCCTCAAATTAAGGACTGTGTGTGATATTAGAAGACTTCTCTTGGCCTGGAATGCCCTTTCTCCCAGTGCTAGTATGCTTTTTACGCACTGCTTTCTCCATCCATCATGGGTTATTTTGCTTTGCTTCGTCTACATCGTTACCCCAATTCTAAAGTTAAGCATCTCGCTGTTCTCATTTCTGCCACTTCTTATTCCATTCACTTTCTACGGTTTATTCTAAGTCCATGATCTGCATTCATTAATTCCTGAAATTTTTCTTCACTTTCACTGAGAATGGCAACGCTATCAGCGAATCTTATCATTGATAGTCTTTCATCCTGAATTTTAATGTTTCTCTTGAAACTATCTTTTATTTCTTTCATTACTTCTTCGGTGCATAGCTTGAACAGTAGGGGTGAAAGACTACATTCCTGTTCCATATCCTTCGTAGTCCGAGAAATTCGCTGTTGGTCTTCCAGTCTTATTGTTCGCTCTTGATTCTTGTACAAATCGAGTATCACCGATCTCTCACTATAATTTACCCTATTTTTCTCAGAATGTCGAACATCCTGCACAATTTTACATAGTCGAACGCTTTCTCCAGCTTGACAAATTCTATGAAAGTGTCTTGACTGTTATTGAGGCTTGGTTCTATTAATAACCGCGAAGTCAGAACTGCCTCTCTAGTGCCTCTTCGCTTCCTAAAGCCAAACTGATGGTCATCTAACATATCCTGAATTTTCTTTTCCATTCTTCTGTATATCATCTTTCTCATTAACTTGGACGTGTGAGCTCCTAAGCTGACTATGCGATAATTTTCGCACTTGACGGCCTTGCTGTCTTCGGAATTGTGTGGATGGTGTTCCTCCGAAAGTCAGACGGTACATCCCCAATCTCATAATCTCATACATTCTATATACCAACGTGAATAGTTGTTTGGTTGCCACTTCCCTAATGATACCAGAAATTCCGATGGGATGTTATCTGTCCCTTCTGTCTTATTTGGTCTTAACTCTTCCAAAGCGCTTTTAAATTCTAATTCTAATTCTGGATCCCCTATCTCTTTCCTGTCGCCTGCCGTTTCTTCTTCTATCACCTCAACATACAGGAGCAACCTCTTATAGAGCCCTTTAATGTACCCTTTCCATTTAAGTGCACTTTTCTGCATTTACAGTGGAGTTCTCATTGTATTCTTGATCTACATCTACATCTACATGGATACTCTGCAAATCACATTTATGCCTGGGAGTGGTCTCATCGAACCACCTTCACTATTCTCTATTGTTCCAATGTCGTATAGCGCGCGGGAAGAATGAACACCTACATCTTTCCGTACGAGCTATGATTTCCATTAGGCCGGCCGAAGTGGCCGCGCGGTTCTGGCGCTGCAGTCTGGAACCGCGAGACCACTACGGTCGCAGGTTCGAATCCTGCCTCGGGCATGGATGTGTGTGATGTCTTTAGGTTAGTTAGGTTTAACTAGTTCTAAGTTCTAGGGGACTAATGACCTCAGCAGTTGAGTCCCATAGTGCTCAGAGCCATTTGAACCATGATTTCCATTATTTTACGGCTGAGATCGTTTCTCCCTATGCAGGTCGGTGTCAACAAAGTATTTTCGGTTTCGGAGGAGAAAGTTGGTGATTAGAATTTCGTGAGAAGATTCCGTCGCAACGAAAAACGCCTTTCTTTTAATGACGTCCATCCCAAATCCTGTGTCATTTCAGTGACACTATCTCCCATACTTCACGATAATACAAAACGTGCTGCCGTTCTTTGAACTTTTTCGTTTCTCTCCGTCAGTCCTATCTGGTAAGGACAAGCGTAGGGCAGGCAGTGTCCTTAGCAGAACTGTTACATTTTCTAAGTGTCCTGCCAATAAAACGCAGTCTTTGGTTAGCCTTCCCAACAACATATTCTATGTGTTTCTTGCTATTTAAGATGAAATACCTAGGTATTTAGTTGAATTTACGGCCTTTGGATATGACTGATTTATCGGATAACCGAAGTTTAACAAATTGCTTTTAGCACACATGTGAATGACCTCACACTTTTCGTTACTTAGGGTCAACCGCCAATTTTCGCACTATTCAGATAGCATGTCTAAATAGTTTTGCAATTTGTTTGGATCTTCTGATGACTTCATTAGTCGACAAACGACAGCGTCATCTGCAAACGACCTAAGACGGTTGCTCAAATTGTATCCCAAATCGTTTATATAGATAAGGAACAGCAAAGGGCCTATAACACTAGCCTGAGGAACGCCAGGAATCACTTCTGTTTTACTCGATGACTTTCCGTGAATTACTACGAACTGTGACCTCTCTGACAGGAAATCATGAATCCAGTCACATAACTGAGACGATGTTCCATAAGCACGCAATTTCACTGCGAGGCGCTTGTGTGTTACAGTGTCAAAAGCATTCCGGAAATGCAGAAATACGGAATCGATCTGAAATCTCTTGTCAATAGCACTCAACACTTCATGCGAATAAAGAGATAGTTGTGTTTCACAAGAACAATGTTTTCTAAACCCATGTTGACTGTGTGTCAATAGACCGTTTCCTTCGAGCTGATTCATAATTTTCGAACACAATATATGTTCCAAAATCCTGCTGCATATCTGCGTTAATGATATGGGATTGTAAATAAGTGGATCCTTCCTACTACCTTTCTTGAATATTGTTGTGCCTTTATATTTAATGTCACCGAAGGTTATTTTGACTTTCTGTTTATTGAGTCTGTACTTGCGGCAATCATATTTTTTCATTTCTCCACATTTTTCAAGCAATAATTTTGTCTTGGCTTCCCTGCACTTATTTATTTCATTCCTAAGTGACTTGTATTTCGGTATTCTTGAATTTCCCTGAACATTTTCGTACTCCGTTAGTTGGTCGTTTACTCACCTCGGAAGATGTTTCCCGCAGTTGGCAACGAAACGTCAGGAAGAAGAAGTCTTACAGAGCGACCACGGTTCCTCAGCCCGGAAGTTTTAACAAATGAAGACGCCGGCCGTGAAAGCCTACAATTTATGATTTTCGTACTTCCTTATTTCGTCGATCAGCCGAACTTACATAACTGCGTGTTTTAGAGATTTACACTCCTCTTTATAGCTCACTGCCCTTGTGGAGTGTTGCTGCGTGGTGTGGGTCCCGCATCAGATGCGACTGACGGGGGACATCGAGAAAGTTCAAACCAAGGCAGCTGGTTTTGTAACATTGCCAAGTAGGAGAGAGAGTGCCATGGATATGATAGGCGAATTGAATTTGCAATCATTAAAACAAAGATGTTTTCTTTGGGACAGGATCTTCTCGTGAAATTTCATCTCCAACGTTCCCCTCCGATTGCCAAAATACTTTGTTGCTGCTTACGTACAAGGGGAGAAATAATCACTGTTATAAAATAAGATAAATCAGAGCTCGCGGAGAAAGATTAAAGAGCTCGTTTTTCCTGCGCGTCTTTCGAGTGTGGAACGGTAGAGAAATAGCTAGAAGGTGGTTGAGTGAACCCTCTACCTAGTAGATGCTAGCTAGGTGTTTTAGAGAGCGAGACAGACGTGGTGATGTTTAATAGTGGCCAGTAACTTAAGTTTCTCTCCTGTGTCACTCTTCACCTTATTTGTGTTTAAGTGTATCGTAGCTTTGTTATGTGGAGATGATCGACAGAAGTTCTTGTGAGCCAGTTGGAGACGGTGTTAGAACTGTAAGTAGTTTACTTGTTGCAGTCCAGTGACCAGATCTTGGGAGCTTTCTGAAAGTTGTGGAATTAGTACACGGCTTTTAAATATTAGCTTTTGAATATTGAGAAGTTTAACTTGTCTCGCGGGTCCAAGCGACCCCAGCGACCCAAATTTAGACTGGTTTTACATGTGAAGCAGTGAATAGATCTAATCCGGGTCTGCCAGTAAACGTTTCCCACTAAACCCGTGAGCAGTATGTCCCGTAATTCGTCTTGTGCGCGTTACATAGCAAACAGGGTATGGATTCTGGCGAATGTATTTTCGCGCCACTTCATGGAAGATCTGGGGCGCCGAGGCAACAAACGTTTCGAGATGAGTTATATTCGGGAGGTCATCGTTTAAAATACCCTCCGTCCGCAAAGATTTACGGTTTTGTATGCCACTGAAGGCAAATGTAAGGATGGTTCCTTTCAAAAAGACACGGTCGGTATCCTTTGTCATTCTTCTCCTACAATTAAACTAGATGGAAAGAGCTTAAGAAGAAATATGGTTACAGCATACTTTGACACGCAACTGTACAAGAAATTAAACTTTAATCAAAAAGTCAAAATAGCTATAGAAAGGGCGTGTTAACTTTCCACATCAACGCAGAGAACTAGAGATTTCACATGACTGTGGTAACAACGTACCACTGCACTCTTTTCGAATCACTAAGAAGTTCTGCTGCTTGGGTGTTAGCACACAAACTCTGCACCGTAGTGTAAGACGTGCTTGGAGGCGTGAGTTGCTGCAGCTGTAGGGGATTTTCGCCATTGCGCCACTGGACGCACTGAACCCGACAGACATAAATAATAAGTATCGCACGGCAACGTAGGCGAAGATATAGATCTTGAGGGAGCTCAAAATCTGGAGAATGAATTAATGGCAAAGGGATTGTGACAACTGTAGAAAGGCCCATGGGGTATTGTCGTTTAGAGAGTACAGACTGCAAAATGCAAAGGCAACGAATGATTCCGCATGGAACACTAGCGAGACAGAGGACAGATGTAGTAGTACTAAATCAGACGACAGCGGACGACCGAAAATGGACAAACATCGAATAAGGACTAAATATATAGTCACCTGTCTAGGCGCTTCAGTCCGGAACCGTGCTGCTACTACGGTCGCAGGTTCGAATCCTGCCTCGGGCATGGATGTGTGTGATGTCCTTAGGTAAGTAAGTTTTAAGTAGTTCTAAGTGTAGGGGACTGATGACATGTTAAGTCCCACAGTGCTTAGAGCCATTTATAGTCACCGGAGTCTCACGAAAACAAATGGTAATTGGATAGTAATATTGAGTTCTACGAGAAATACTGAAACGGAGGATCACACGCTGCAGTTTAGAGTAACCTAACCTAGATGTAGGATCGCGCCATCCGAGGGCTACAGGCTCAAAACACTGCTTAGGTTCTCTCCCTCAGATGGTGACATTGCTGAGGTTGTCTACCTCGGATGGTGAGTAGTAGCAGATCTGACGCAGAATTATTTGGTGGATTACGTGCTTTATGCCTGAGGAACGAAGATACCTGTAACAGATATAAAGGTATTGCCCCCTGACGCATTGGATAAAGACCACCAACTACTGACGATGAGCATGAGAATAATGAAGGAATGAAAAAAGACAGAGAACCAGGAAAGGAGAATTAGAGTATGGAAACTTAAGAAAAAGAAAGTTAAGGAAGAATACCAGGAGATTAAAAGAGAAAGGCTACCAAAAGATGAACCGAAAACAGGAAAAGAGAAGTGGGAACAACTTGAAAGTGCTATAGTAGAAACTGCAGTTGCTGTATGCGGAAGTACAAGCGGCAGGAAATGACGGAAGGAGAAATGATGGTGGAAGGAAGAGTCAGGGAGGTAGTGGGAAGGAAGAAAAAGGCCTTCAGGTTGTGGTTCCGGGAAAGCATCCATTTCTCAAGAGAAGGGTATAAGGAAAAGAAGAAAGAGGCAAATAAGACAGTGGCTGAGCAGAGAAGAAAGTGAATGGAAGAATGAACAAAGACGATGAAGGTAGCATACGAAGTAAGAAAATACTATACTGAACGGTCGAAAGTAAGAGGAGAGGTTTTAGAGGCAACAATAATGATAGACAAAAATAGGAACATAGTTAATAACAAAGAGACACTGAAGATGGTGTGGAAGGAGTACATCGAGCATTTGCTAAATCCGAATGAAGACGACGATAACAGGCTAAGAGAGGCAGAAATATATATTGGGGGGCGGGCGGGGGGTAGGACCTGACACGGAAAGAAACGGATTTGATTGGATTGTTTGGGGGAAGAGACCAAACAGCGAGGTCATCGGTCTCATCGGATTAGGGAAGGACGAGGAGGGAAGTCGGCAGTGCCCTTTCAAAGGAACCATCCCGGCATTTGCCTGAAGCAATTTAGGGAAATCACGGAAAATCTAAATCAGGATGGCCGGACGTGGGATTGGACCGTCGTCCTCCTGAATGCGAGTCCAGTGTGCTAACCACTGCGCCACCTCGCTCGGTAAAGAAATGAAAATGACACTGGACGAAAGGAGGAATGGTACTAGGTATGGACGAGGTAAGTGTCGAGATAGTGAAGGCAGCAGGGGATGTTGGGAAACAGTGGCTGTAACTTATGATGAGGGTGGTGCGGAATGAGAAGAAGACTGTAGATTGGAAGAAGAAAGGGAGTACCAAGGATTGGAGGGTCTAAAGGGGAGTCACACTGATACCACACGGTGTATGAAAGAATCCTGGAGAGGAGCATCCGAACAAGAGTCGAAAACAAACTGACAGAGGAACAACATGGCTTCAGATCCGGAATGTCAACTTTTGACCACATATTTGCACTGAGGTAGCTCCAGGACGACCACAATGAGTTCAGGGAAGACCTTTGATGGCCTTTCTCGATATAGAAAAGGCATTTGACACGTCTGCAGAAAAAAGATCTGGGAAGCACAAGAAAAGAAGGGAATGAAAAAAAAGAGGCAATAAACGGACTGGAGAAGATGTACTGTGTAAGTTGGAGTTGCGTGAAAGTGGGAAATGAAGGGACGGATTGGTTGTAGCAAACAAGTTGGCAGAAATAGGGCACTGCATTGTCACCTCTCCTCTTCATTGTGGTCTTGGCTGAAATAATGACTAAGGTGGCGAAAAAAATGGAGAAGACAAGTTGAAAGCACTGGCGTTCACGGATGACTTGATGATCTGGGGAAACGGGGAGGAAGAGATTCAGGAACAGCTGGGTAATTGGGAAGAAACTGTGAGACATTATGAAATGAAATTTAATGTAATCAAATGTAAGATCCTGATCACACCTAGAAAGAAATATTGACCAAATAGCGGAATAAGGATTTAAGGTGAACAGCTGAAGAAAGTGGAAAGTGTTAAGTACTTACGAAATGTGCCAGAGGAAAATGAAAGAAATCAGAAAGCGATCACTGAACTAGATAAGTAGAAGCATTCCTGCGAAGTGTTAGGAGCCTGATTTGGATCAAAGACGTCACACAGACAAGCAAAGCTACTGCACACCAATACTGACTTACGCACCTGAATCATGGGCGCTGAAGTATAGAGATGAAAGCAGGTTACACGCATGTGAAATTAAGTGTCTCGGAAGTACGAGTGACCAGGGTCATAGGAGGAGCAAGGAAAGGGTAAGAGAAACAGTAAAAAAGCAATTCTTGTAGAGTGGTATAGAAACCTCATGTCTAAGATGGTATGAGCAATTAAAAAGAAGGGAAAACAAGAGGATTTCCAAGAACATACATGAAATGGAGATGCGAAGGGAACGACCAGGAGGAAAACCAAGGGATAGATGGCTGAAACGTTGTAATGTTGTTGCATTAATTTGAGGTGTAAGCGGTGCTGCTATTCAAGACCATAAAAGTGGTTTAAAAGCTGTGAGCTGTCTGGGGAAGTTAACCTTGCATTACTGAGCAACTGTTTCACCAAGTATCGAGTCTAGCTTACCAAATTCCCAACCAGACTAACATTAATTATAATCTTTTAATAGTCATCCAACAACCGGTGATATATATATATATATATATATATATATATATATATATATATATATATATATACTGGTGAACTCCATAAGGGTAACAACCAGAAATTGTTTTCATATTAATGACACAGGGACCATTGTTTTTACTTGCTGACCGAATTAGGTCCACACTATCTTTTAAATAGGTGTCACAGATTGTGTTCTTTTTCTGTTTGAAATTGGTAGATTTAAAAAAAACAGTATATATATATATATATATATATATATATATATATATATATATATATATATATGAGAATTTAAATAAAAAGAAATAAATCAGTTTATATTTGGAAATTTATTTTAACATTTATCATTGAAATTTCCGCATATTAAACTTGAATCATAACTAAGCTGGTGCCTTATTTAGGACTGTGAAAATGTGAGTTTGTAATCTTACGGAACACATTAAATATGGAGCCAAGATTGGGAGACTGCATACAACACTGCATTCATAAAATAACACACGAAGAGCATTGAAACATATGCAAGAGGAAATTAACCACAACCAACCGATTCAATTTTCACCCAAAGAAATTACGTTCGTAGCGCCATCCTGTCCGTCATGTAATTACCACACACTGGTATACTAAATTCATACTAACTCTCTGTGAAATATTCCCGAAAAGAATAGCTGAGGGCTATTTTGATGATTACATCACATGCTTCACGTGGTCAACTTGGTTTACACAAACAGTGTAGCTCCACAATAATTTTGATAATTAAAATACATTAGATCGAAAAGCAATTTACAAAAGAAAAACCTCGAACTGGTTACTATCGTCTTACTATTAACCTGATGGGACAAACAATTGTATAAGCACGTGGTACTGGTCTCACAAAGTACAGCCCACGTGGGTTGAACATAAAGAAAAGTTGCTATATTGAAAAACATTGTCAAAGCGAGAGGTTATAATCTCACTCACATTCGCATTTAAGATTGATGATCTTAGTTAGAGTTACTGATCAACACGTGGTTCCACTTTACTCACAAAGTACTGACAAAGCAACTACCGGAATATATTCTGAACTTCACACTCGAATTACACTGCGTTGCAATTTAAGACAACATTAGATATTTTAGAGCTAAACCTGAAATAAAGGTGATTAAATTTTCAGTTAGGCTGAACTTAAGAAATCCCTTGTCCTACGGACTTAGCAGTGACGCGCTTAGCCGGAGATCTTACCACTTCAGACGCTCGCCGTGGACAGACTGCCGTGGTCCCTTCCTGAGGGTGGCTCACAAATACAAACGGAAGTGGCCAGAGGGGCAGCTTCCTATACCAACATGACTAGGGACGGACAGGACCATACTAAGAATAGAAACCTCTCTGCTTTTAGAAAGCGTAGCTACCTGTTCTGAACCGAGCGAGGTGGCGCAGTGGTTAGCACACTGGACTCGCATTCGGAAGGACGACGGTTCAATCCCGCGTCCGGCCATCCTGATTTAGGTTTTCCGTGATTTCCCTAAATCTCTCCAGGCGAATGCCGGGATGGTTCCTTTGAAAGGGCACGGCCGACTTCCTTCCCTAATCCGATGAGACCGATGACCTCGCTGTTTGGTCTCTTCCCCCAAACAACCAACCAACCAACCTGTTCTGACGTTGGTCCTACTGTTCTCTAGCAGACAGGCTTGTCTGCTACCCTCAAGCATGCAACTAGAAATACATTTGCTCATTCATCCTCTCACACAGAAGGCAAGGGGGATGACAGTATCTTATCATATACAGTATATAAAAGAAAGCGGATGTAGGTTCCGTATGAGACTTTGTGACATGAATTGCATATAAACTGTGTTTTAAAGTGTAGTGGTGTGACATATCGTTCTTGTTTATGTGTAAAAGTAACACGTTCCACGACTCAGTCTTCCCCCAGATAGAAACGCCACAGCAAATTTAGAAGAGGAATTTATGCCGTAAATAACCACAGATTTAAGAAATTAACATGAAAGGAATCCAGCAGAAACCTTTCAACGTGTGGAAGAGTATGTTGAGAAAAGAGGCGAGAACTGGACCTATTTATCTATCTTCTCAATACCAAGATTGTTAATTTTAAGCATTTTAGTTTACAAGTATTTAACACTGCAACATTGTTAAAACTTCGTTAAAATATTAAAAAATCAAATATGCTTCGTATTATGTAGATGCACAATTTGATATTACGAAAACACGGCCTGACGCTAGGAGGTCGGTCTTTTGTAAATGGCAACAAATAAAATAAAATCTCTTGCGATCCGAGCTTGTGGTCCGTCTCCAGTTACATTGTAGCTGACGCGACGTTAAACACCAATATTTCTTGTTTTCCTTCACCTGCTCTTGCACTGCGTCCGTAATGACCTCAGTTCACGAGAAGCGTCGCAACCCGCGCAGAGCCGGCCTCCCAACTATCGCGGCCAGCGCGTTCGCTCGCACGAGACGCGACGTGACGCGACGTGACGTCACGGACGGGCGCACGTGGCCCCCGTTGCGACAGCGCGGCCGAGCGTAGCCGCCGGCCCGGCCCGGCGCAGCCCCACGACCCAGCCGGGGCTATCGAGCATCTGACGCAACGCCACTACCCCAGCAGCCAGGCGCCAGCTGACGACGCCTGTGCGCGGTCGGGCCGTCAGAGCTCCAGGGAGTCACACACGGGCTGCCGCCTGGTGTACTCCGTACTGCGGCAGTGTTGCGTGTTAAAAGCTGTCTCACCTACGACGCAAGCTCTGTCTTCGACATTGCCCGGTCATCGTATGACAATCCGGGCGATGTTCGGACAGTGTAACAAATGCCGTATCGAGCTTAGCCAATCTGCTTTGAAAGGTAGTCGGAGATATAGTTATGCCGTCTAGCGCTTCAAACATCTACATCCACGTACACAGGGTGTTCCATTGATAGCGACCGGGCCAAATATCTCACGAAATAAGCATCAAACGAAAAAACTACAAAGAGCGAAACTTGTCTAGCTTGAAGGGGGAGACCAGATGGCGCTATAGTTGGCCCGCTAGATGTTGCTGCCATAGGTCAAACGGATATAAACTGCGTTTTTTTTTTTTTCAATAGGAACCCCCATTTTTATTACATATTCGTGTAGTAGGCTACGTAAAGCAATATGAATGTTTTAGTTGGATCACTTTTTTCGCTTTGTGATAGATGGCGCTGTAATAGTCACAAACGTATAAGTACGTGGTATCACGTAACATTACGCCAGTGCGCACGGTATTTGCTTCGTGATACATTACCCGTGTTAAAATGGACCGTTTACCAATTGCGGAAAAGGTCGATATCGTGTTGATGTATGGCTGTTGTGGTCAAAATCCCCAACGGGCGTGTGCTATGTATGCTGCTCGGTATCCTGGACAACATCATCCAAATGTTCGGACCGTTCGCCTGATAGTTACGTTATTTAAGAAAACAGGAAGCGTTCAGCCACGCTGAAACGTCAACCACGACTTGCAACAAATGATGGTGCTCAAGTAGTTGGTGTAGCTTCTGTCGCGGCTAATCCGCACATCAGTAGCAGACAAATAGCGCGAGAATCGGGAATCTCAAAACCGTCGGTGTTGAGAATGCTACATCAACATCGATTGCACCCGTACCATATTTCTATGCACGAGGAATTGCATGCTGACGAGCTTGAACGTCGTGTACAGTTCTGCCACTGGTCACAAGAGAAATTATGAGACGATGACAGATTTTTTGCAGGCGTTCTATTTAGCGACGAAGCGTCATTCACCAACAGCGGTAACGTAAACCGGCATAATATGCACTATTGGGTAACGGAAAATCCACGATGGCTGCGACAAGTGGAACATCAGCGATCTTGGCGGGTTAATGTATGTTGCGACATTATGGGAGGAAGGATAATTCGCCCCCATTTTATCGATGGCAATCTAAATTGTGCAGTGGATGCTGATTTCCTACGTAATGTTCTACCGATGTTAATACAAGATGTTTCACTGCGTGACAGAATGGCGATGTACTTCCAACATGATGGATGTCCGGCCCATAGCTCGCATGCGGTTGAAGCGGTATTTCAAATGGCTCTGAGCACTATGGGACTTAACATCTGTCGTCAGCAGTCCCCTAGAACTTAGAACTACGTAAAACTAACTAACCTAAGGACATCACACACATCCATGCCCGAGGCAGGATTCGAACCTGCGACCGTAGCAGTCGCGCGGTTCCGGACTGAGCGCCTAGAACCGCTAGACCACCGCGGCCGGCTGAAGCGGTATTGAATAGCATATTTCATGACAGGTGGATTGGTCGTCGAAGCACCATACCATGGCCCGCACGTTCACCAGATCTGACGTCCCCGGATTTCTATCTGTGGGGAAAGTTGAAGGATATTTGCTATCGTGATCCACCGACAACGGCTGACAACATGCGTCAGCGCATTGTCTATGTATGTGCGAACATTACGTAAGGCGAACTACCCACTGTTGAGAGGAATGTCGTTACACGTATTGCCAAATGCACTGAGATTGACGGACATCATTTTGAGCATTTATTGCATTAATATGGTATTTACAGGTAATCACGCTGTAACAGCATGCGTTCTGGGAAATGATAAGTTCACAAAGGTACGTGTATGACATTGGAACAATCCGAAATGAAATGTTCAAACGTACCTACGTTCTGTATTTTAATTTAAAAAACCTACCTGATACCAATTGTTCGTCTAAGATTGTGAGCCATATGTTTGTGGCTATTACAGCGCCATCTATCACAAAGTGAAAAAAGGGGTCCAACTAAAAGATTCATATTTCTTTACGTACTACACGAATGTGTAACAAAAAAGGAGGGTTCCTATTTTTAAAAAAAACGCAGTTGATATCCGTTTGACCTATGGCAGCACCATCTAGTGCGCCAACCATAGCACCATCTGGTTTTCACCTTGAAGCTAGACAAGTTTCGTTCTTTGCAGTTTTTTTGTTTGACGCTCATTTCGTGAGATTTTTGGTCCGGTCAGGATCACTGGACGACCCTGTATATCTGGCCAAAAGTTTCCGAGCAACATGATCCAACGCGGAATTGACTAATAGGTCTCACGAGAGGCGGACTTGCCAGTATCAAACAAGGTGGTGAGCGTTGTGTTGTCAGTACAGAAACCGCAACAGCAGAATGGGTCAATCAGGAGTGTCAGTGACTTCGAACATGGACTAGTCATTGGATGTCTCCTGAGAACAAAGGCATCACGGATATTTAAGCTCTTCTAAAGCTCACCAACTACGCGATGTGATTGTGAAATGGAAACATTAACGAAACGCCACAACTAAACCAAGACCAGACAGGCACCCTGTACTGATAGAGACTGTAAGCTGCCAAGTGCTACTAGCAGTTCAGTTAGAAGGATAACTGTACGCAGGAATTAAAAAGAATGGTTGCAATGGTCATGTAGCTGCCGAAAAACACAACAGTTCTGTACACAACGCTAAGTGACGCGTGAGTTGGTATAAAGAGCGACGTTAGTGGAGAGTGCATGACTGGAAACGACTCATTTGGAGTGATGAATCACGCTATACCCCGTGGCAATCCGATGGAAGGGTTTGGATGTGAGGAATGCCCAGAGAACGTTACCTGCGGCCATTAGTAGTGCCGACACTGAAGTACGGAGAGGGTGGTGTCACGGTACTGGCTGTTTTTCGTGTTAAGGGTTTGGTATCTTCATTTCGCTTGAAAGACCGCTAAATACGGACGTAAATGAACACATTTTACACTATTGTTTAATGCGAACGGTGGAGGAAGATTTCGGAGACGAAGATTCTTTGTATCAGAATGTTACTGAGTCATAACGCAGCGTCTATGAAGCAATGGTTTCGGGACAAAAATGCTGAAGAAATGGGTTTGCGTGCTCAGAGTCCCGACCCGAAACCAGTAGACCTCCTTTGGGATGAGTTAAAACCTTAACTTCGCTCCTGACTGCAGCGTTCCATCCTCTGGTGTCGGCTCTAGAGGAAGAATGGGCTGCCATTCCTCCACAGACAATCAGACACGTCATTTAAAGTTTCTCCAGCAGAGTTGAAGCCGTCATAAAGGCGAAGGGTTGATGCATTCCATATTA
Source organism: Schistocerca americana (assembly GCF_021461395.2). Taxonomy (NCBI): domain Eukaryota; kingdom Metazoa; phylum Arthropoda; class Insecta; order Orthoptera; family Acrididae; genus Schistocerca; species Schistocerca americana. The sequence goes on from NC_060121.1 coordinate 598,927,031, forward strand.
ATGTCTACCAATAAGTTCAAAATGGTTCAAATGGCTCTGAGCACTATGGGACCTAACATCTGAGGTCATCAGTCCCCTAGAACTTAGAACTGCTTAAACCTACCTAACCTAAGGACATCACACACACTATGCCCGAGGAATCGAACCTGCGGCCGTAGTAGCAGCGCGGTTCTGGACTGAAGCGCCTAGAACCGCTCGGCCACACCGACCGGCTCACCAATAAGTGTCCAGATATTTTGGATCGGATAGCGCATATGCTTCGCAAGTCACTGTGTACTTCACGTTGGAGGAGAGATCGTACCAGTATGGGTGATTATCATCTCTATTCCATCTGCATACAGAGGGAAGGGAAAATCACTACGAAGGCATGTTGAAAAGCAATGCCTCCGAATTTCTTATTCTGTTCTCAATGTCTAATGAGGTATTAGACTGAGATGACAAAAGTCTTGGGACAGAATGTGAAGTCATACATCTGGCGGTAACATCGCGTACAGAAGGAATAAAAGGGCCTTGCACAGGCGGAGCTGTCATTTGTATTCAATAATTCATGTGCAATGGCTTCCGAAGTGATTATGACTGCATGACGGGAATTACAGATTTTGAACGCGGGATGGTAGTTGGAGATGGGCGCATAGAACATTCAGTTTCAGAAATAGTTATGGGATTCAACATTTCGAGATCCACGGTGTCAAGAGTGTGCAGAGAATCTGGAGATTTCAGGCATTAACTCTCGCCACGTCAACGCAATGGCCGACGGCCTTCGCGTAACCACCCAGAGTAGTGGCGTTTGCCTAGAGTTGTCAGTGCTTACAGACAAGCAACACTACTTGAAATAACAGCAGAAGTCAATGTGGGACGTACGATGAACGTATACGTCAGTTCAGTGCGGCGAAATTTGGCGTTAATGGGCTCTGGAAGCAGACGATAACGCGAGTGCCTCTGCTAACAGCACGACATCGCCTGCAGCGCCTCTCCTGGCCTCGTGACCATATCGTCTGGACTCTCGACGACTGGAAAACTGTGTCCTGGTCGCATGAATCCTGATTTAAATTGGTAAGAGCTGATAGTAGGGTTCGAGTGTGGTGCAGACCCCCATGAAGCCATGACCCAAATTGTCAACAAGCCACTAGGCAAGCTTCAGTCTGGAATTGCGTGACCGCTCCGGTAGCAGGTTCGAATCCTGCTTCGGGCATGGATGCGTGTGATGTCCTTAGGTCAGTTAGGTTTAAGTAGTTATAAGTTCTAGGGGACTGTTGACCACAGCAGTTAAGTCCCATAGTGCTCAGAGCCATTTGAACCATTTGAACTAGGCAAGCAGGTGGTGGTTCCATAATAGTGTGCACCCTGTTTACATGGAATGAACTAGTTTCTCTGATCCACCTGAAACGGCCATTGATTGGAAATGGCTATTTTCAGGTACTTGGAGACCATTTGCAGCCATTCATGGACTTCATATTCCCAAACAACTGTGTTATGTTTGCCACAATCGTTCACGACTGGCTTGGTCAGTTCGAGCGAATGGATTGGCCACCCAGAATGGCCGATTTGAATCCAGTCGATCATTTATGGGACACAGTCGACAGGTTAGTACGTCAACATAATTCTGCAGTGGCAACACTTTTGCGTTTATGGGAAGCTATAGCGGCAGCATGGGTCAGTACTTCAGCAGGGGACTTCCAAAACTTTTGGAGCCCATGGCACGTCGAGTTGCCGCACTACCCCATGCAAAAGGAAGTACGACACGAAATTAGAAAGTATTTCGTGACTTTCGTAGCATCAGTGTAAGTAAGATTCCTAACACTGAAGAAACACATACGGTAGTGAAACACATTACTGTGAGAGTAAGAATGTGTGACGAAAGATATGAGATGTTTACTAAACTTTAAATGAATTGACCCTGATGATTAACCGTAGTGCAGTGCTTGACTGCCGGTCGGTGTGGCCGAGCGGTTCTAGGCGCTTGAGTCTGGAACCGCGCTGCCGCTACGGTCGCAGGTTCGAATCCTGCATCGGGCGTGGATGTGTGTGATGTCCTTAAGTCAGTTAGGTTGAAGTAGTTCTAAGTTCTAGGGGACTGATGATATCGGATGTTAAGTCCCATAGTGCTCAGAGCCATTTGAACCATTTTTTGAGTGCTCTTCTGAAAATAATCTTACTGTGTCCTAATGGCGATTTTAAACTGGCCCTAACAGACTTCACACACCTTTGGTCCTCGGACACAAGGTACTGCTCGAAAGTGGTGAATGGTAGACTTCAGCACAGCAGCGAACCACCTAAAGAAAATCTTGCCAAATTGCAATGCAAGGAAAAGCAAATATGCCAAGCACATCATACTTATGTAACTGTGTTCCGCTAAATGCAGTATGGTGACACTCGATTACAAAATAAAACTTAAATAAGTGGACGGTGAAAGATACTAATCCCTCAGAACGATACAGAAGAGACTAGCATTTAAAAAGCTGTATTACGGAATTCACTTTGAACGATTACAAAAATCCTTACAAAATTCACTTCTTATCAAAAAATATAACCGTGTCATGTAAATTGTTAATGAAATAATAGAGGACTATCTCTGACTGCCGGTCGGTGGGACCGAGCGGTTCTAGGCGCTTCAGTCTGGATCCACGTGACCACTTCGGTCGCAGGTTTGAATCCTGCCTCGGGCATGGATGTGTGTGTTGTCCTTAGGTTAGTTAGGTTTAAGTAGTTCTAAATTTTAGGGGACTGATGAACTCAGCTGTTAAGTCCCGTAGTGCTCAGAGCCATTTGAACCAATATATCTGACTCTGAGTCCAAACCACGTGAGCAGACAATTTTGTTTAATTTCGTCTCGACAGTGAAACTAACCGACCCGGATCAATAAAGAAAAATGTTACCGAAAATCTGTCTGTCTTAAGCTCATCATAAATGACGCATGACTGTGCACTACAGCTTCAACATTACCTGAATATCTTCACCCTTTTAAAACCAATCTTTACAAAACCATATTTCCTGAAACCTACATACTCTGTGTCTGCGTCTCCGTGATATGCTGGTTACTTTCCAAAACCGCTCACCAACGTGACCGACACCAGACTCTGTCGCCTAATACACGCGAATGCTTCTCAGACAACGTAAAACTATTGTCCACCAATGATCACATTACTTGTATGCAGAACCTCTGTGGCGTAACATACTTACTATTTCAGACACTGAATGGTCTCTGTTGGATTCCTTTCATGTTAATTTCTTAAAACTGTTGTCATTTACGGCATACATTACACTTCTAAATTTACTGTGGTGTTTCTGACTATCTGGGAGGAGACTGAGCAGTGGAACGTGTTATTTTTACACATAATCAAGAACGATCTGTCACACTACTACACTTTAAAACACAGTTTATATGTAATTCATGTCACACAGTCTCATACGGAACCTACATCCGCTTTCTTTTATATATTGTATATGATAAGATACTGTCATCCTCCTTCTCTTCTGTGTGAAAGGATGAATGAGCAAATGTATTTCTAGTTGCATGCTTGATGGTAGCAGTCAAGCCTGTCTGCTAGAGAACAGCAGGACCAACGTCGGAACAGGTAGCTACCTCTCTAAAAGCAGAGAGTTTTCTATGCTTAGTATGGTCCTGTCCGTCCCGTGTCATGTTGGTATAGGAAGCTGCCTCTCTGGTCACTTCCGTTTGTATCTGTTAAACACCCTCGGTAGGGGCCCAGGTAGTCTGTCCGCGGCGAGCGTCTGAAGTGGTAAGATCTCCGGCTAAGCGCGTGTCTGCTAAGTCCGTAGGACAATGGATTTCTTTAGATCAGCCTAACTGAAAATTTAATCACCTTTATTTCAGGTTTAGCTCTAAAATATCTAATGTTATCTTAAATTGCAGCGCAGTGTAATTCTCGTGTGAAGTTCAGAATATATTCCGGTAGTTGCTTAGTCACTACTTTGTGAGTAAAGTGGAACCACGTGTTGATCAATAACTCTAACTGAGTTCATCAATCGTAAATGCGAATGTGCGTGGGATTATAACGTCTCGTCTTGACAATATTTTTCAATATAGCAACTTTTCTTTATGTTTAACCCACGTGGGGTGTACTTTGTGCGACCAGTACCACGTGCTTATACAATTGTTTGACCCATCAGGTTAATAGTAAGACGGTAGTAACCAGTTCGAGGTTTTTCTTTTGTAAATTGCATTTCGATGTAATTTATTTTAATTATCAAAATTATTGTGGAGTTACACCCTTTGTGCAAACTAAGTTGACCACGTGAAGCATGTGGTGTAATCATCAAAGTAGCCCTCAGCTATTCTTTTCGGGAATATTTCACAGAGAGTTAGTACGAATTTAGTATACCAGTGTGTGGTAATTCATGACGGACAGGATTGCGCTACGGACGTAACTTCTTTGGGTGAAAATTGAATCGGTTGGTTGTGGTTAATTTCCTCTTGCATATGTTTCAACGTTCTTCGTTTGTTACGGTATATTAATAATTTTTACTTATGGACCGTCTGACAGCAACTGAATAAAACACAATTTTAGTGCCATACGCGTTTCGCCTTTATTTTCTGCAAGGCATCATCAGTGGCAGGTTGCGTGGACAATTTCCTACATATTACGCTCCTGTTACATTTTTGGTGTTGTTCTTCTTCTTATGAACGCCAATTTGCGGTTTCTTCCCCATTCCACAATACTATGCACTGAACGCTTGTTTTAAAGCGTCCACAAGTAAAAATTATTAATATACAGTATATTACATGCAACTGAGGAAGACGGGACTATAAAACTTGAAGATGTCTTCGTGTGTTATTTCATGAATGTAATGTTGTATGCAGTCTCCCAATCTTGGTTCCATATTTGATGTGTTCCGTAAGATTACGATCCTAAATAAGGCACCAGTTTAGTTATGAACCAAGTTTAATATGCTGAAATTTTAACGGAACGATGATCAATGTTAAAATAAATGTCCAAATATAAACTGATTTATTTGTTTTTATTTAAATTGTCTTATATATATATATATATATATATATATATATATATATATATATATATATATATAAATCACCGGTTATCGTAAGATGACTACAAAAAGATTATAATTAATGTTGGTCTGGTTGGGGATTTGGTAAGCTAGACTGGATACGTGGTGAAACAGTTGCTCAGTAATGCAAGGTTAACTTCCCCAGATACCGCACAGCTTTTAACCCACTTTTATTGTCTTGAATATCAGCACCGCTTTCAGAACAGATTAATACATCAACATTACAACATGTATCTGAAAAACATCCATTGAACAAGTATGAAGCATGAGTTGCCCACGTCACTCTCATCGACTACCAAAAATGAGCTAGAGACCTTACATTACCTTACATACCAAGTGGATATTTTGTCCAAATTGGAAATTTGTGGTAAGTTCCTATGGGACCAAATAGCTAAGGTCATCGGTCACTAGGCTTACACACAAGTTACCAACTTAAACTAGGGGGGGGGGAAGGGGGGAGGGAGGGAAGCTGGAGAACCGTGGCAACTTCATTTACGTCGGTTTCTTTCTGAATGTTTTTGAAGTTCTTTGGTTAGATTCATCGTGTTTAAAATTGTTTAGTGTTATATCGTGATTATTAAAATATAACTTATTATGTATACTTCTAACTGAACAAAACATTTAAGATTGCAAAATTATTTTATTTAAGCTCAAGTCGAGTGCGCAAACGTGCGGTGTATATGCGGCAGGTTTACGAACAGTTGGGGGCACATTTACGCGTATCATAGAACACGATAACCAGTGAACAAAACACACTATTGAAATTTGCAAGACATGTGTTGTCGGCAATGAAAAACTTACAGATTTACTTACACGAATTTTCATGATAAAACATTATGATTTTACTGGCTGTGAACAAATTTTTAGTGAAATTCCACCTATTAGCACACTGTGACCCACACAGGAGTCTGAGTGTTGAATAAACGCTTATACTTCATTACTGTTCGAGTTGCAATTTATACACACAAGAAATAATGTGTCTGTTGTGGTACAGTCACCGTGAGCCTATCTAAGGCACTGGTCTAATTGTTGTTTTCGTTTTGACTGGTTACATCGTTCCAGGCAGTATATACAAAGACTATATTCATCTTCATCAGACTGCTGCAGGTTATCAGCGAAAGGAAGTAGAGCTGGATGGGACATTCATTGAGACATTTGTCGCTGACAGATGCTTTGGAAAAACTGGTCCGTGAGAAGAGATTTACAGCAAGGAGGAGATAAAAAAGGGCTCTGAGCACTATGGGACTTAACATCTGGGGTCATCAGTCCCCTAGACTACTTAAAAATAACCAACAAATGGTCATCACACACATCCATGCCCGAGGCAGGATTCGAATCTGCGACCGTAGCAGCAGCGCGGTTCCGGACTGAAGTGTCTAGAACCGCTCGGCCACAACGGCCGGTGAAGGAGGAGATACAAGATGATAGTTGACATAAAGTGAAGCGGAAACTACGCGGAACTGAAGAGGGTACCAGAAGACAGGAGAAGCATGGGCGCTACCTTGTGAAAAGCTCCCTTTTGGCAGAATGCTAATGATGATGATGATGATGTTTGGTTTGTGGGGTGCTCAACTGCGAGGTCATCAGCACCCGTACAAAGTCCCAATTTTTTCACAGTACAATGTAGCCACAGTCACGAATGATGAGGATGATGATGAAATGATGAGGACAACACGAACACCCAGTCCCCGAGAATATTAATGATGACAAAGGAAGTGGGCCTATCCACATTTTTCCTTGTTCTTGCTTTTAGACCTTTTTGCCCTTATGTCTTTGCTCTCGTAGAATTAATTCATTCTCATTGAGATACATTAGTTTCAGATAGGTTTTTAGTAGTTTCTACCTTTTGTTCTCTGTGGCTTCATCTCATTTTTATACTCCGTTTCCAGTTGCTCGTTTCTTAAAATTTCCTTGACTGGGGTATCAGAGAGGATATCAAAATAAAATAGTGCTTAAAGGTGCCGTAACAAAAGTGTGTAAACGTGTACCATCGTCATATTGGAGTTAGTTTCAAAATTACAGCACTAATGCTCAGGCTGTCAAGTTATACAACTGTATCTTGTAAAGTAGAAAAATCTTCTGTAAAGGAACATACATTTATCTACTCTCAATTCTAAAACGTATTCTCCGTAGGAGCTTCGATATTTCAGTATCAAAATTTACTTATTTTTCAGAAGAACATACGTATGTCGTCCGCGCAAAGACCTTCATTCAGCTCGTATCTTTATGTTTGTGTGAGTCCTCAGTAGACGGCAGTACTAATCGTCCATTTTCGGTGTAGCACTTTACCATGAATGGTTCCCGAGAAAAATGTACACAGCGTACACGCGCCCCCTGCGTATATGTGCCTCGGTCTCCGCTACTGAGGCCATCAGACGCCCTGTGGAATGTTATCGGGCCACTGTAACGTAAAGCTTCTTATTACTCAGATACACTATGAACGAAGCAAATATTTGCTAAGATACTCTATATGATTGCATGTTGGTTGGAAGGCGACTGTGTGGCACCGTGTCGAAGGCCTTGCAAAAATCTAGGAAGCGAGCTGTGTTTCTCATGCGTAGCGTGCAAGCGAATGTCCCGTTTACTGTCGAGACACAGAAGGAATGAAAACTACACTTCTTACCTCACAATTTTGTAATATAGAGGAACAAGTCTTTGACAAGGACCGTCTGAATTCCGAGGTTAATCGTTTGAGATATGTGATCCGAAAGAATGACCATGCTATCGCGAAAATGTTGAACAAAAAAATGGCTCTGAGCACTATGCGACTTAACTTCTGAGGTCATCAGTCGCCTAGAACTTAGAACTAATTAAACCTAACTAACCTAAGGACATCACACACATCCATGCCCGAGGCAGGATTCGAACCTCTGACCGTAGCGGTCGCTCGGCTCCAGACTGTAGCGCCTAGAACCGCACGGCCACTCCGGCCGGCAATGTTGAACAATCACGTGACGATCTACCTATTGTGCTTCTCACTTTCTGCAGTGCTACATCTAGCAATATAGGTTGGATCGCGGTCTCAGATTTCATGGAATTTATGTGAGACCTTGTGAATGTGGAAGAACTACATTTGTCTCTCGATCTGAATCATTATCGATCACTCTGCGAAACACAAGTGGCATGTTAAAAATGGAGAACGAGATATCAGCAGCTGTTGGGCTCTTTCTCACAACTAAGCACAGAATAATGTTTGATGAAACAAAACTCTTATCCCATGATTCTACATACTGGGATTCTGTGATTAAAGAAGCGGTGGAAACTAGAATGTGCGAGAAAACTTCCAAAGCTTTGTTTTACTCAGATTTTACCTGAAAAAAAAAACGAGAATGTATTATACAAGGGTGTCGTCACAAAATCCTTTGTTCTCATGTCTAGTAACTACTAGCTCCCCTTCATCGCCTTTACATGTTCTTGTGTGTCAACCATAGACGGGGCAGGAGCTAGTGGCCTAGTGGCTAGCGTTGCTGCTTCTAGGTTCCGGGGTCCCGGGTTCGATTCCCAGCAGGTTTGGAAATTTTTTCTGCCCGGTGACTGGGTGTTCCTGTTGTCCTAATCATCATTCAAGACAGTGACTGGATTCGACTGCGTTAAAAAAAATGGGACTTTGTACGGGAGCTGATGGCGACGCAGCTGTGTGCCTCACAAACCAAACATCATCACCAACCGCAGACACAACAGTGTGAATGTGATAAAAACTTTCGTTGTTCGACTACAACAATTTTCAAGTCTAATGTATCATTTCCTTCTTTATATTTTGCCCAATTCAACGAAGCATACACAAGAAAGATGGTTTTTGACCACCTCCGATGACCAGACATAAGTTACTAATTCAGTTCATGATGAATATTTTAAATCTGTATTTATTTTTGCAAACCACTTTCAACCTACTGATTGTAGTAGACAAAATATTTTCCATTAAATAGCGAATCTTTCTCAGCGAAAATATCGGAAATAAATATGAAAATATGAAATTACAGTGCTGTTAATGATGAAACAGTGTGTTGTTTAAACAGTACTGCTATATCCTACTGCAGGGAATATGCCGCTTCATTCAGTATTACGTGGCAAAGCATTAGTCTGGCTGGTCTTGCTACGTTGCAAACAGATGACTGTCATACATTATAAAGTGCATCCCTTCCACATAAAAGTACAAATCTCCTCTTGTAGGAAGGAGAACAACTGGGCAGACTACCAAGGAATGCGTGTTTTGTGCTATTTACTTAATAATCAATATTAATGCAATAAATTTACCGTTGGCTTCGGCGCCAATATAAAATCAACAATTTTATTGCAATACTGTTATACGAGTGCATGGTTTTCCGTGTCAACATAATATCCTGTTACTTTAGTCAAAATATACCATACCAAAGCAATGCATGCCGAAGATGGCCATCTAGGTGAATCAAATCAACTTTTCTTGGTTTGCCTCAATTGTTTAGTTGTGAAGTTCATGCTTTAATTTTAATTTTTCCCTGTTCTCATTCTGACTCAGTTACTCGACATTGTTCATCATAACTAAGTACTCTTGCTTTCACATACTTTTAAATTTCCTTTCCAGTATTTTATGTAATTTCGCTAGTCTTAATGTTCTTCGAATAGTCCAAAACATTAAAGGTGAATTTATTCTTATTACAATTCTTTGCTTCCTTTATCGCCACAATTAGTCATAAGTATATGTTTCCAATGAGATAATACAGTATTCTATTTACTTTTGGTGTGACCGTAAAATGTTTATCGTCCATGTTTGATTTTCATACATGCTACACTCCATACAAATACTTTCAGAAAAGATTTCCAGTCTGTATTCGATGTTTATAAATTTATCTTCTTCAGAAACGCTTTTCTTACCATTGCGAGTCTACATTTTATATTCTCTATACTTTAGCCACCATCACTTATTTTGCTGCCCGATAGCAAAACCCTTCTACTACTTTAAGTGCCTCGTCTCCTAATCTAATATCCTCAGCATCTCATGATTTAATTTATAATATTCCATTATCCTTGTTTTGCTTTTGTTGATGTTCACCTTACTTCCTCCTTTCAAGAAACAGTCCATTCAAGAGTTCAACTGCTCTTCCACGTCCTTTGCTGTCTCCGACAGAATTGCGATGTCATCGGCAAACCTCAAAGCTTTTATTTCTTCTCCCTTAGCTTTAATTCCTACTCCAGATCTTGCTTTGGTTTCCTTCACTGCATCCTCAATGTACAGAGTGAATAACACGGGGGAAAGACTACAAACCTGTCTTACTCCCTTCTCAATCATTGCTTCCCTTCCACGCCCCTCAGCTCTTCTAATTGTCGTCTGGCTTCTGTGCAAGTTGTAAATAGTCTTTCACTCTCCGTATTTTGCCCCTGATATTTTCAGAATTTCAAAGAGAATATTCCTATCAACATTGCCAAGAGTTTTCTCTAAGTCTACAAATCCTATTAACGTAGGTTTGCCTTTTCTTAACCACCCTTTTAACATAAGTTCAGTATTGTCTTCTGTGTTTCTACATTTGTCCGGAATTCAAACTGATCTTCCCGAGGTCGAGTTCTATCAGTTTTTCCATTCTTCTGTAAAGAAATCGTATTATTACTTTGCAACCATGATTTATTAAATTGATCGTTCGCTAATATTCACACCCTTCAGAACCTGATTTTTCGGGACTTGTAATTATTACATTCTTCTTGAAGTCTGAGGTTACGACACCTGTCTCATACAGAGCGTCTTGCACACCAGATGGAAGGTTTTATCATGGCTGGCTCTTCGAAGGCTATCAGCAGTTCTAATGGAATTTCGGCCATTCCTGAGGCCTTATTTCGATTTACGCTGTCAAACCCTTCTCTCTGTACCATGTCTCCCATCTCATCTTCATTTACGTCCTCTTCCATTTCTATAAGATTGGCTACAAATACATTTCTCTTTCATAGACCCTGCATATACTTCTTTTACCTTTCAGCTTTCCCTCCTTTGCTTAGGATTGGTTTTATATCAGAGGTCTTGATTTTCATATAGCTACTTCTCTTTTCTCTAAAGGACTCTTTAATTTCCCTGTAGGTGGTTTATATCTTTCCTCTAGTGATACAGGCTTCTAAATCCTTACATTTGTCCTCTAGCCGTTTCTGTTGAGTCATTTTGCTCATCTTCAAAATCCTTACATTTGTCCTCCAGCCGTTTCTGTTGAGTCATTTTGCTCTTCCTGTCATTTCTTAGTTTTTAGACGTTTGTAATATCTTTCGCCAGCTTCATTTACTAAATTTTTATATTTTTTTCTTTCATCACTTATATTCAATATCTCCTGTGTTATCCAAGGATTTCTAACAGGCCTTGTTTCGTTACCTATTTGATCACCAGCTGCCTTCACTATTTCATCTCTCGAAGCTACTCAGGTGACCCCTACCACATACTTTTCCGCTGTTTCCGTCACTCGTTTACTAATGCTCAATCTGAAACTTTCAACAGTTATTGGTTCTTTTAACTTATCCACGTCCAATCTTATTAATTTCTTACTTTTTGCCGTTACATAGGTTCTAATCTACAGTTCATAACCAATACATTATGTTCCGAGCCCACATCTACCCCTGGAAAAATCTTACAATTTAAAATCCCGTTACTAAATCTCTGTCTTATCATTATATAACCAACCTGAAACCTTCCGGTGTCTCCAGGTCTCTTCCACGTGTCACGATTTGTGAGCGGATGAATCAACGTAGTGAAAAAGACATGAACTTTTTAAACACAAATCCGGAATATTTATATCGGGTTGCTTCGCGCGAACGACGTTAACGTTGTAGGTAGTACTCCTTGTTGATCGTTCGACCTTGTGAATTAGAGTTGTTGTTGCACTATGCTATTAAAATCGAAGAACCTTCACTTTTGACCCTACTTGTCGAGACATTTGACCTTGACTATACATAATGTGTCCACTGGGAACAACTGATCCCTAGTTTTACGTCATACCAGTAAATTAATGTTTCACTATCCGTTACGACACGTCGACTTCATCTAGCGGTTCCTGAGCAACTTACAGCCGCTGCTGCTTTTTTCTCTCGAAATTCAACAGTTTTTGAGCAAGTTTTGTGACTTACGTTTCATACATCAGAAAAAAATTCACGGCATGAGTCAGCTGAACAAGTTTTGCTGTCACAATGGATGAGCCAGTTGATATTCAATTGTCACTAGCGACTTCTTTGTGATATTGTTTTCGTTCATAATCATTGATTTTCACTTTTTTTCCAGTAGTTCATCGGCAGATGATATGCTGGAGCGTCCAAGGTGTTCGTCATTTTCATCGTCTTCATGGCAGTCTCGAAACGTACATGGTACTCAATAACCCCAATTTTATTCATAGCTGGCTCATCAAAATAAATATCTAACATTTCTAAAACCTTTACGGATTTTTTGCTCTGTTCTTGTAACTAAATTTGATACAAATTTTCTGATTTATTGTTACTGAGAATAATTAACCAGAGATATTTGGTATACAGGTGTGCAGGTGCTCACCCGCACACCTATACGTTCGCACGTACTTACGTGCTTAAACCCGTGCAGGTTGCTGTGCAGTTATCAACTAAGAAAGACACGCCAGGCGGGTTAGAATTCAGACGCTCTGCGATTAAAATATTATTTCATTTATTGGGATTTTCCTCTAAACAAAGGTTTTTCTCCAACTTGACAAATACCTGGAAATTATTACATCTTTTACATAAGATCTTAATCTACCCCAAGATGTCCCTTCAGGTGTTTAGCTCTTGTATATCTTCTTCCTCTGAGCCAAGTCTTCTCTTTGTTAATAGTACATTTTGTAGTCCGGTGGTCAGAGGGCGTCCTCTTCTCTTCTTTCCCTCGTGTTCCCAGTCCAGGATCATTTTCGTAATTCTGGGTTCCTCCATTCTTCTTACATGCCCGTACCGATGTAACTTCCTTCTATCTATCACGTCATGTACTATTTCTCTTATTTCCATTCCCTTTATTATTTCGTCGCTTTTTACTTTCTCTTTTCTAGAAATTGTTGCCGATCTTCTCCAGAAGTCCATTTCTACTGCTTGCAGCTTTTTAGGTGGTTCAGATTTGTAGTCCAAGTCTCCACTCCTTACATAACCAAACTCTCCAGTATCGATTAATATATTATTCTTTTGGTTCGGTTTATTACATTTCTGCTCCAATAGGATAGAGCTGAGCATCCCAGTGACCTTCCTTCCATTACTAACAGATCGAAAATATGGATAACTCTTATCACTGTCATTCGAAGAAATTTCAAATGTTAAAGTACTTTCTGTCAAGCAGTTTGTTGATGACGAGTTCAGAGATTTTGTCAAGGTCAGAAGCAGAGGAGTTTCGCAGAATGTCGCAATTGTTCCACATGTAGCCGCAACAGTGGACTCTCTCACTGACGTACAGAGTTCACTGGCTGTAAAGATCTTTGCGGAAAAATCCCCTTTTTTACATCACCAGTGTCCATATTTTAATGAAAACTGATAACGTTCAGTGCCTGCTTGCGTGATTGCTGATAGTACGTCGTCGGAGCAACCATTGGCTTCCTCCGGTTGAGACCAGAGTTCCGCTCCTCATACAACCATTCAGGCTCAGGTTTTTCGAGATTTCCCCAAACCACTGAAGGTAGATGGTGTCTTTCAGAAGGACGCACGTTACTTCTTTCGTGAGCCTTTATAATACGTGCATTTCTTCCGCTTCTGATTATCTTTCCGTTGCCAGGATGTTAAACCGTAGTCTTCGTTCTTTCGACGACTCTTTCCGTTTTATTGTTGAATAATATGGATGTGGAGACAACACATTCATGACCCACCATCGACTGAAAATTTTAATGGTATACTTCTCCAGGTAGTTTATTTCTCTACTATCGTTACATTTAGTCATTCATCCTTGGACGTATTACATAACGTCGAGTTCTGTCTATGTTAATAGTTCTCCAACAGCCAAATATCAAGCAGACTATTAAAGAAATTGAATGTTCTTTCAATATACTGGTCCTCAATAAAATTCATATATACTGACAAATGAAAATAAGCGAGGCCGTTTTTGTCATTACAGGTAATATGCATACCCGATCCACGCTCACTAAGATCTGGCAGCTACACTTCAGTACACTTAACAAAAAGTGGCTGAAGCTGATTTAACTGCACTTGCGACATATGGAGCACATAATATTATAATTCTCTTATGGAAAATACACACACTTTTTTCTATTTCTTCTCTTGCTATTTTGAGCCGTTTACCTTCTTTCAGGTTTCCATCTTTTCCTCGATCTTCCAGAGTCTCGTTTTCCTATAGGTGTGTATTTATTTTTACTGTTAACTTTATGGGATATTTGTGGATATTCAACCCACTTCTTATTTTCTTCTAACGTTCTTGTACACTGTGAACGTTTAGTTCCTTTCCCATGGCAATATTCCTTGTACTGTCTGTCTCGTTATGTACCATGACAATTCTTAGAAACCTCATATCTTTTCACTGGATATTCGCATCTTGTTTACCACCCACGATTCATGTTGTTGTTGTTGTGGTCTTCAGTCCTGAGACTGGTTTGATGCAGCTCTCCATGCTAATCTATCCTGTGCAAGCTCCTTCACCTCCCAGTACTTACTGCAACCTACATCCTTCTGAATCTCCTTAGTGTACTCATCTCTTGTTCTCCCCCTGCGATTTTTACCCTCCACGCTGCCCTCCAATGCTAAATTTGTGATCCCATGATGCCTCAGAACATGTCCTACCAACCGATCCCTTCTTCTAGTCAAGTTGTGCCACAAACTTATCTTCTCCCCAATCCTATTCAGTACCTCCTCATTAGTTACGTGATCTACCCACCTAATCTTCAACATTCTTCTGTAGCACCACATTTCAAAAGCTTCTATTTTCTTCTTGTCCAAATTATTTATTGTCCATGTTTCACTTCCATACATGGCTACACTCCATACAAATACTTTCAGAAACGACTTCCTGAGATTTAACTCTATACTCGATGTTAACAAATTTCTCTCTTCAGAAACGCTTTCCTTGCCATTGCCAGTCTACATTTTATATCCTCTCTACTTCGACCATCATCAGTTATTTTGCTCCCCAAATAGCAAAAATCCTTTACTACTTTAAGTGTCTCATTTCCTAATCTAATTCCCTCAGCATCACCCGACTTAATTAGATTACATTCCATTATCCTTGTTTTGCTTTTGTTGATGTTCATCTTATATCCTCCTTTCAAGACACTGTCCATTCCATTCAACTGCTCTTCCAAGTCCTTTGCTGTCTCTGACAGAATTACAATGTCATCGGCGAACCTCAAAGTTTTTATTTCTTCTCCATGAATTTTAATACCTACTCCAAATTTTTCTTTTGTTTCCCTTACTGCTTGCTCAATATACAGATTGAACAACATCGGGGAGAGGCTACAACCCTGTCTTACTCCCTTCCAAACCACTGCTTCCCTTTCATGTCCCTCGACTCTTATAACTGCCATATGGTTTCTGTACAAATTGTAAATAGCCTTTCGCTCCCTGTATTTTACCCCTGTCACCTTTAGAATTTGCAAGAGAGTATTCCAGACAACATTGTCAAAAGCTTTCTCTAAGTCTACAAATGCTAGAAACATAGGTTTGCCTTTCCTTAATCTTTCTTCTAAGATAAGTCGTAAGGTCAATATTGCCTCACGTGTTGCAACATTTCTACGGAATCCTAACTGATCTTCCCCGAGGTTGGCTTCTAACAGTTTTTCCATTCGTCTGTAAATATTTCGCGTTAGTATTTTGCAGCTGTGACTTACTAAACTGATAGTTCGGTAATTTTCACATCTGTCAACGCCTGCTTTCTTTTGGATTGGAATTATTATATTCTTCTTGAAGTCTGAGGGTACTTCGCCTGTCTCATACATCTTGCTCACCAGATGGTATAGTTTTGTCAGGACTGGCTCTCCCAAGGCCATCAGTAGTTCTAATGGAATGTTGTCTACTCCTGGGGCCTTGTTTCGACTTAGGTCTTTCAGTGCTCTGTCAAACTCTTCACGCAGTATCGTATCTCCCATTTCTTCTTCATCTACATCCTCTTCCATTTCCATAATATTGTCCTCAAGTACATAGGCCTTGTATAGACCCTCTATATACTCCTTCCACCTTTCTGCTTTCCCCTCATTGCTTAGAACTGGGTTTCCATCTGAGCTCTTGATATTCATACAAGTGGCTCTCTTTTCTCCAAAGGTCTCTTTAATTTTCCTGTAGGCGGTATCTATCTTACCCCTAGTGAGATAAGCCTCTACATCCTTACATTTGTCCTCTAGCCATGCCTGCTTAGCCATTTTGCTCTTCCTGTCGATCTCATTTTTGAGACGTTTGTATTCCTTTTTGGTTGCTTCATTTACTGCGTTTTTATATTTTCTCCTTTCATCAATTAAATTCAATATTTCTTCTGTTACCCAATGATTTCTACTAGCCCTCGTCTTTTTACCTACTTGATAATCTGCTGCCTTCACTACTTCATCCCTCAGAGCTACCCATTCATCTTCTACTGTATTTCTTTCCCCAATTCCTGTCAATTTTTCCCTTATGCTGTCCCTGAAACTCTGTACAACCTCTGGTTTAGTCAGTTTATCCAGGTCCCATCTCCTTAAATTCTCACCTCACTGCAATTTCTTCAGTTTTAATCTACGATTCATATCTATATAAAAATATTGGTTACACAACAGTCTGTTAAAACTGTCTTCGCGGACGTGCGAGTATTTTATATTTCAGTTATTTACTATTTCACAAATATCACTAAAGTGGAAGAAATGAGAGAAGCCGATCTTGGGGATGGTCCGTTTGGCTTCCGGGGAAATGCAGAAACATACAAGGCCATACTGACCCTACGACGTAGAAGACAAACCTATTTTTATAGCATTTGTAGACTTAGGCAGAGCTTTTAAAAGTGTTGTCTGCACTGCATCCTTTGAAATTTAGAAGGCAGCTTTCCCTAAATCTAGATATATTATAAATGCACATATGCGTTTTTCAGTTAGTCTTTTAGGATAACTCTTAGGGTCAGTATTGTCTTCCATGTTACCACATTTCTCTGGGTCTGAAACTGATCTTCTCCGAAGTCGAATTCTAAATTGCTTTTTCAATTCTTCTGTAAATAATTAAGTGGTTCCATGGTTTACAAAAAATGATGTATCGGTGGTATTCACACCTGTCAGTACCTTCTGGTTAATGTTTACGTTTTAGCAAGAGACATGTTGGTAGAAATTTGACAGCTGCAGCTTATAGAGCTTGTTATTGTAAACTCTATGTAGAACCCTTCCGTCTTCTGTTTTTGT
Organism: Schistocerca americana; assembly: GCF_021461395.2. Classification (NCBI taxonomy): domain Eukaryota; kingdom Metazoa; phylum Arthropoda; class Insecta; order Orthoptera; family Acrididae; genus Schistocerca; species Schistocerca americana. Next base: position 598,944,346 of record NC_060121.1, read on the forward strand.
GTGCTACGCTTATCCCCTGAAGTTTTGGGCGTGCTGCTCATTACAAGATTACGGTGAGGCAATGATAACTTCTTACCTCATGGCACTTTCGCCAAGATGTTAGTTAAATGCACGTGTTTTTTAATTTCAGACGTGTGAGCCTTTGTGTGCAAAATGATCGTTGGATCACTGCAGGACGTAACGCAAGAGTGTACAATATCTTTCATCTCGGTGCAGTTTTCATCTACATTGCATTAAAGTGTGAAGTGATTGATCAACTAAAAATTTTCATGACGTCTTGTGACTCGTTTCTGCTGCCTTTGCTTTAGTTTACCGGTTTTAGTGTATTATTAGTAATATTTGAAAGGAGTGTGATTCCAATTATTAATGTAGTTTTCCAGGTTGTTGACTAGACTTGAAAATGATGACTCAGTGTGTCGAAACTCGCTTCGTAACATTTTAAAAATTTTATTGGCTTAGTGAGCGTGGCTTAACGACCGTTTGTGGTGTCAAATAAACATTTTAAATTTCATTCAGTCACACTCCTTGATGACAGATGTGTCGAAACACAAAAAAAAAAGTCTTTCAATGCCCCATCAAGTTATTCTTGGAGTATGATGACAGTAACGGTTCCGAAAGAACAGATACAGCTTCTCTAGAAAGAATTGATAATCATCGAAACCCTCAGCCGCCAACAGATGTTGTTGATACACCTCAATGGGGACAGCTGAAAATGTGTGCCCCGACCGGGTTCGAGACCCTGTCGGGTCACACATTTTCAGCTGCCTCATTGAGGTACATCAACAACACCTGCTGGCAGCTGAGGGTTTAGATTAATTATCATTTCTTTCTAGGAAAGCTGCTTGGTCATCATTGGTATCTGTTCTTTCGGAACAGTTACTATCTTCATATAGTTAAAGACTACCCGGGCATTGACCTTCTTCTGTGCAAATGCACACACTTTGCCCGAACTCTTACGGGAACCGCCACCTTAGTTGGCTCGAGTAATGAGTGAATGGGGTCTTGTGACGTCCGCCCAGACCAAACGCAACGAACTATATCGAACAAAATGAAAAAAAGAAAAAAAAGATGGATAGAGCGTCGGCCGTGTAAGCAGGGGATCCCGGTCGGGGCACACGTTTTCAGCTGCCCCCATTTAGGTATATCAAAAACACCTGTTGGCAGCTGAGGGTTTCGATTAATTATCATTTTTTCCTTGGAGTGCTATATTTCTCATCTCATCTTCACCTATTTCCTCCTCTCTTCATATAATATTGTCATCTGGTTCCCTTTCCTTATACAGACCATCTATATATTCCTTTTATCTTTCAATATCGGCTCCCTTGCTTAGCACTGGCTCCCATCTGGTTCTTGATATTCATACTGTTGATTCTCATTTTTCCACAGATCAATTTTTTTATAGTTGGGATATATCTTTCCACTAGTTATGCGTGCTTCTATAGGCTTGCATTTATACTGTACTCACCCCTACTTTAATATCTAGTACTTTCTGCCAACCTCATTTTTTAGGTGTCTGTATTCCAATTCGCCTGCTTTGTTAGCTGCATTTTTGTACTTTCTCCTTTCTTCCATTAAATTCAATATCTCCTGGCTTACCCGGGGATTTCTACAAGGACTTGTCTTTTTACTTATTTGATCCTCTGCAGCTTTCCTTATTTAATCTTCGTAAACTACCCATTCGTCTCCTGTTATATTCCTTTCCCCTGCTACTGTCCAGAGTGGCCTAATGCTTCCTCTGAAACTCCAACAAGCTCTGGTTCCTTCAATTTATTCAGATCTCATCCCCTTCCTTAATTTCCTACATTTTTCTAATTTCGTCAGTTTTAATTTGCATTTACGGTAGAGTTTCATGTCCTTGGTGAGGTGTGGCGCTTTTGTATCGCTCCTGCCTGGAGCTTGTGTATCGGGAGAATGACCCATGCGTGCACAGTGACAGATTGCCTGAAGAGGGTGACGCGGAGTGGGTGCTCGGTTAGAGGCGCCATGTCACTGACTGCGCGGCCCCTCCCGCCGGAGGTTCGACTCCTCCTCCGTTGTTCTTAGCATAGGTTAGTTTAAGTAGAGTGTCAGTCTAGGGACCGATGACCTCTGCGGTTTGGTCCCCTAAGAACTCACACACATTTGTACATTTTTTGAAGCGGGTTCAGGCAAGTACGTAGCTCTAATTTTCATCCACCAGAGTACAGTAGTGGACAGAGACATTCAAGAAACAGGTCAAGAGAATGTTTTGTGAATTGTTCTGATTATTCCTTGAAGGCTTTTTTGTTCATTTATATTTTCACATTTTTGTATACGCATTTTTTTAGTAGTGTGAATGATGCATGAATGTGGTCTTAAGGCAGCGTGAATGTAGAAGACGGGGAATTTTGTATCATAATACCCACATCAAAAAAGTTTTGCATCACCCCGGTTCCCAGAACTCCTGAAGACAGGCGCTAACTGTAGATATTGTATCACAGACACAGTCCCTTTGACTGTTTACAGATGTCACTAAACCCACCTAAAGATGTAAACAACTATGCATGAGCAGCGCCTATTAGACGGAGGGGCCGACAGCCGATCTGTTCCAGTCCTTCTATCAGGAAGGAGGCACACGGCTCGTGTTGTCTCTAGTTCAACCATACCTAGACGGTCAATACCGCGGTTCGATCGCATCCGACAATGTCACTTTGTGTAAGGAAGGGCTCTCAACAAGGTAAGTGTCCAGGAATCTTGGAGTGAACGAAAGCGATGTTGTTCTGACATGGCGGAGATACAAAGAGAAAGGAACTGTCGATGACATGCCTTGCTCAGGCCGCCCAAGGGCTACTACTGCAGTAGATGACCGCTACCTACGGATTATGGATTGGAGGAAACCTGACAGCAACGCCATGTTGAATAATGCTTTTCGTACAGCCGCAATACGTCGTGTTACGACTCAAACTGTGCGCAATAAGCCGCATACTGCACAACTCCACTCGCAACGTCCATGGCGAGGTTCATCTTTCCAACCACGACACCTTGCAGCGCTGTACAGATGGGCCCAGCAACATGCTGAATGGGCTGCTCAGGACTGGCATCACTTTTCTTCACAGATGTGTATCGCATATGCCTTCAACCAACCAATCGTCGGACATTTGTTTGGAGGCAACCCGGTCAGACTGAACATCTTAGACACACTGTCCAGCGAATGCAGCAAGGTGGAGGTTCCCTGCTGTTTTGGGGTGGCATTACGTGGGGCCGATGTACGCCGCTGGTGGTCATGGAAGGCGCCGTAACGGCTGTAAGATACGCGAATGCCCTTCTCCGTCCGATAGTGCAACCATACCGGCAGCATATTGGTGAGGCATTCGTCTTTATGGACGACAATTCCCGCCCTCACCATGCACATCTTGTGAATGACTTCCTTCAGGATAACGACATTGCTGGACTAGAGTGGCCAGCATGTTTTCCAGATATGAACCCTATCGCACATGCCTGGGAAGGACTGTTTATGATTGACGCGACCCACCAAGCACTCTGAGGGATCTGCGGCGAATCGCCGTTGAGGTGTACAGTAGGCTGCACCACCATCTCTGTAAGTCTAGCTGTATGGTAGTACAACATGCAATGTGTCGTTTTCATGAGCAGTAGAAAGGGCGGTAATGATGTTTATGTTGATCTCTATTCCAATTTTCTGTACAGGTGTTGGAACTCTCGGAACCGAGGTGAAGCAAAACCTTTTTTAATGTGTGTATGTTAAGGAAGTTTATGGTAAAATGAAAGCTAATTCGAGTACAAATTAAAATAAGATAAAGTCTAAATAAAGTACTAGAATATTAAATATCTATTTCGGGAAAAAGTACAATTCGCGTAACACGTATGACACAAGTGACACCCAATCTCCTGACCACGTTAGAAGTCCGTGAGTACCGTGGAGCGCCCCACTCTGCTCTCTCACGACGTCTAATGACTTCGGAGGTAGCTGACATGGAGTGACTGGCAGTAGATGGCAGCACAATGCACATAATAGGAAAAACGTATGTTTTTGGGGGTGTCCGGACGCTTTTGATCTCATAGTGTATTCTCAAGTGTATGTTGAAATATTGAAATATTGTGATCTGTCTGTGACATGTCACCGTCGAAAAAACCTATTTCTGGTCTCCCACATGTGCTCGTAGCCCGTAATACGACAACTGGGCTATAAAACCGGAAATATGTTTTTCGAGGATGACATATCACAGACAGGTTGGACATACTTTAATATTTCAACATGATCAGAGATTAGATTAGATCAGTACATATTCCGTAGATCTTGAATACGACACTTCGTAATGATGTGGAACGTGTCAGGTTAATATAAGGTGTCTATACAAGATATTACAACACAAAAAATTACACGACACTTAATATTTTTAATTTTTTTGTGGGGATTGGGGAAATTACCCACTTACTATATCCAAAAACTCATTTAATGAGTAGAAGAAGTTGCCATTAAGAAATTGTTTTAATTTCCTTTTAAATGCTATATGACTATCTGTCAGACTTTTGATGCTATTAGGTAAGTGACCAAAGACTTTTGTGGCAGCATAATTTACCTCCTTCTGAGCTAAAATTAGATTTAACCTTGAGTAGTGAAGATCATCCTTTCTCCTAGTGTTGTAGCCATGTACACTGCTATTACTTTTGAATTCGTTTGGAATGTTAATAACAAATTTAATAAGTGAATATATATATTGTGAGGCTACAGTGAAGATCTCTAGCTTTTTTAATAAGTTTCTGCAGGATGATCCGGGATGAGCTCCAGCAATTATTCTGATTACACGCTTTTGTGCAATGAACACTCTTTTACTCAATGATGAGTTACCCCAGAATATGATACCATACGAAGGCAGAGAATGAAAATAGACGTGGTAAGATAATTTACTGAGATGTATATCGCCAAAATTTGCAATGAGCCTAATAGCATAAGCAGCTGAATTCAAACGTTTCAGCAGATCGTCTGTGTGTTTTTTTCCAGCTCAACCCTTCATTTTACCTGTTCAACCCCTCAATGCACTTGAGATGGGCTCAAAAGGCCGAAAACATGACTACGTAATATAAATGAATAATTAACAATAAAATGCCGAAAATTTCCTTAAAAAAAAAGAAACACTTCCGAGACACAGCCTCTGTGTGCTCACCTTCTCAAAATCATGCTGGTTCTACTCGCACTGGATTCTTGTTAGCAAAATCACTTTGTTAGCAAATCGCTGTAGACCTTCCAAGGTTCAACCAATGAAACATATACAACAATAGCAACAATTTCCCTTCTCCTAAGCAACTTGTAACTAGTAGCATACTTTTCTCTCTTAGTGTGGGGCAGAGGTGGTTTCACAATTCAGCCAGCAATAGCGGCTGCACGTTTGCTGTCATGATTCTGTGTTCCATCTGCAAAAATAATTTTGATGAGCCCATCTGGGGATCCGTTACAAAACTGAAATATCAGCTACTGCTGGCTTCCTATGAGTCTTGCACATTCTCCTCACTCTGAGTACCTCGTGCTTTCCCACCCACTTGGAGGCTGCTCTCATTTTAGAAAGAAGTGCATTTTTGCGAGAAACTGTCTCGCAACACAAAGTAACTTTCCATCTTCTTTGAGACCTGTAGCACACTGGTGTTTCCAGTTACACTGCCAGGCAGATACAGTCCTAAAGTCAATCAGTTGATGAGAGCACCAAAGATGATAACTTGTACTAGAGTGCAACGATGCGAAAGCTCATATTCAAAATTATCAAGAATGAAGGCAATATGAAATCTAAGAGTAAAAAATGAAATACAAAGAAATTAGCAAAGAGACCTGAAGGGGAAAGTTTTCTTTGTGTAAATTGCAAGATGTTTAAGCAGAGGAATTTCTACAGACAGTATCTGAGTATTTCATACTTTGAGCTATACTGAAGCCATAAATTTAGGGTCTATTCAATTTTTTTCCATTATCAGAACAACTGTTCATTTATTTTATGTTCCCCACTTAGAATCATTCAAACGATATCATTTCGGGTACTGCCTTCTTATAAGGTCGTCATCAGATGATGCGTTGAAAAACAAAGGGAAAACGGCAATGGTAAAATACTAGCAAATCATATTTAAAAACTTAAGCCACCTTATGTCTACAGCAAAAACGCCTGTACATCCTCTTCTAGAGTATATGTGTGTGAAATATTATGGGACTTAACTGCTAAGGTCATCAGTCCCTAAGCTTACACACTACATAACCTAAATTATCCTAAGGACAAACACACACACCCATGCCCGAGGGAGGACTCGAACCTCCACCGGGACCAGCCGCACAGTCTATGACTGCAGCGCCCTAGACCGCTCGGTTAATCCCGCGCGGCGCCATTGTTTCAGATTTACGAAAAAGCAGCCAGTACTTCAAGTTTCTACCTTCGTATAGCCTGAAGAACAACATAATGTGTGAACACTATTACTAATGTTTAAATGGAAGTTTTGTCATTTCGATGTAAATACTGTATATTCTATCGTGCAATAATGATTTCGGTCTTTGGTCATTTTCAAGTACCACACTAAAAAGGCCACTTTGCAGATCTGATTTAATCTTCAGCCAAATACAGTCCTGGATGATTTTATTGGACCTGCACTTTTTTATTGATACTAATGAATTCCGTCGCTTTAATTAGCTTAATCTTCATTCGTTGTAAACTAAGAACTTCCGCCAGTGCCTGGTTAGGCAAACCGTTGTTAATCTTTCCAGTCTAAGGCCACAGTCATATAATAATAAATAATAGAATAAACAGTCTATGCTGTCAAATGGCGGAACATTCATTTAAACAGTTTTGCGTAACTCTTGCCCCAAAACATGGAAAAATTATTAATTCTTATTAATGTTTATTCCATTTCAGTCACATTTACGTTTCAAATACTTGTAATCGTTGGGAAGAGACAAGTCAATGAATTAACATATATTGTGTATTTTCATTCAGGAATATATTGAATAATGTTCTCAGGTAACTCACTGCTAAGAAATGAAGCATCTTTTTGCTCAAAATTCCACTCCAAGAATAAGACATGGTACTCATCCACGATCATGTTGTAGACATCTGTTTCTTGAGTTACACATTATGACTACTGCTTCACAGTGTATTTGTTTCCTCGTGGGTTTGGTTGAAAATAACCCACTCTTTTTCAAGAGCGACAGTCAAATGGTTCAAATGGCTCTGAGCACTATGTCATTTAACTTATGAGGTCATCAGTCCCATAGAACTTAGAACTACCTGTGTGGTGTCACCGCCAGACACCACACTTGCTAGGTGGTAGCCTTTAAATCGGCCGCGGTCCGTAGTATACGTCTGACCCGCGTGTCGCCACTATCAGTGATTGCAGACCGAGCGCCGCCACACGGCAGGTCTAGTCTAGAGAGACTCCCTAGCACTCGCCCCAGTTGTACAGCCGACTTTGCTGGCGATGGTTCACTGCCTACATACGCTCTCATTTGCAGAGACGACAGTTTAGCATAGCCTTCAGCTACGTCATTTGCTACGACCTAGCAAGGCGCCATATTCAGTAATTAGAATGAATTCTGAACAGACAATATTGTGAATCATGTACCGTCAAGAGCGACGTTCATCATTAATGCATTAAAGTTAAGTATCAAACTAGCTACGTCCGCTTTCTGAATTCTTATTCCTTGTCATGTTCCAGACCTCACGTCAGTATAGTTCTTCCCTCCTCACGCCAGCCGGCGTGAGCTAAAACGCGTGCATTTCGGCCTCCTCTAGTAACATGGTGTTGACTCTTCTGTCAACACAACAACTTAAACCTAACTAACCTAAGGACATCACACACATCCATGCCCGAGGCTCGAGGCAGGATTCGAACCTGCGACCGTAGCGGTCGCGCGGTTCCAGACGGTAGCGCCTAGAACCGCTCGGCCACTCCAGCCGGCAGGAACATTCATACCCATAGTTAAAATACCAGTAGAAAAAGGAATTCATTATTTCATTTTAAGACTGTCTTTAGCACAAAACGGAACAAGGCTGTAACCAAAATTTTTTGTGGCTGCCCCAGCGACACAAAATGTCTGAAAGAGAGCAAAATTAAATTTGGAAACAAACTGAAAAAGTTTCTCCTTAATTACTCTTATTCCGTAGAAGAATTTCTGTTTATGTAACGTATACAACGTGGCGGGTAGGAATTTCCAGTTCACACTGTATATTAAAAAAAGAAAGACAAGAAACTTGTAAACAGTCAGCATGTAGCCACCTTTGCATATTAATGTGTAATATGAATTTAAAATGACTCGCTCCATATTCTTGCAATTAATCGTAGAAATTACCCCTGGAACACAAAACTAACTAACAGTTTTAATCCTATTCTGATTGGTTTCTTAAGCTAATTTGTTGTCCAATCTGGAATAGATCAAATGTTTTGCACCGTTCCTTAAACTAGGTTGCATTTACCGAACTTTGATCGCTTCTTTCTTAAACAGTATCGCTATCAGCTCTCACAATTTCAAATCTTTTTAATTCAACGTAGCTGGTATCATCAATTGCTTTTCGCATCAGTATTACTCGTGCGTATCTCAAATTTCCTCTGACCGCACACTGTAAAGTGGCTTCCGGAGTGTAGACGTAGATGGTGTTATGGTTGACATAGAGTTACAGTTTTTATTATTCATTACTTCTAATTAACACTTTCGTCGGAGTGGCCCAGGTACGGTGTATAGTTTCCGTAGTTACTGACAGTCTAGCTGAAGGCCAGTCGGAGTAGCGGCTGATACATTGCAGCATATTACATCGAGCTCATACCGCACTTCTTGAAGAGTTTTATTGACACCTGCTCTGGTCTTGAAATCTCACGCTCATGCATCATCATCATTGTGGTTTTTATTTACTGTTACAATCCGGAGAAAGTCGGCATCAGGTTTATGTTTCGTGCTGTGTTACTGTGTAATAAGAATTATGACGCATGCAACAATAACATTATTCGTATGCGCTTTTGATACTCGCTTTAGTGGTAGCAATTTTTAGGACGTCTGGCCTTCGCCGAAGAAATTGCTGTTAAAGCTCTGGGTGCTTTGGACATAAAGAGAAATTGGTGTTTATCACCTTGTCTATATAATTGCTGGAATTATCTTTTCCACAAGACACGTATCACCTATGATGGGTTATTGAGTGGATTAGCATTATGCGTTTCATTACCTGGAAATCTGTATATCGTAGTTTGAAACCGTATTCGCAGCATGGACTTAAGCTGAGTCTGGACAACAATGACTCTGAAGGTGTACTCCATTAACTGTGAAATGAATAATCCGACCAATAAATTCCAGTCTTTAACGAAAGGAAGGAAAATATTCTTACACGTCTGAAATTTGCCAGCTGGAATTAAATAGCTATAGTTCTCTCTTCTGTCTCTCTCTGTGTCACATTACACAACACACACACACACACACACACACACACACACACACACACACACACGCTCAGTTTCTCTCTTTCCCTCTGTCTCTTTCTCTGTCTTTCCCTCCCACATTCACACACACACACACACACACACACACACACACACACACACACACACACTTTCGGCTACTTCCGTGATATACATAAAATCAGGGCAGTAGTTGAAAGAATATGCATACTTTTCAACTCACATTGACACACAGAGAATGAGAGAGTACATTTGTTACTTGTTTAGAGTCTTGATTTTTATCTGGAACAATAAGAAAGAGAAATAAATTAGAAGTACAATCTGATAGTTCCGAACAAGGTTTTCGGCAAGTTTATGTCGGTCATCAGACGAATGTCGGAACTGGAAATTTCTCCCAATCATTTCCAGTTGGGAGTCCTTCTCCCATGTTAACGTGCTTAATGAAATATTTGGTTGAAAAGAACAAATTTGTGAAACAGCTCTCACAGCTGTTATCGGTGGGGAATAAGAAATGTAAAAGAACACGCTTCATTACGCATGTAGCGATCATTATCGTTCTTCGCCACATGCTCCTAAGAACATTCCCGCTCGTCTTATTGTAGCAATCGCTATGCCATGTTGCAGAACGTTTGAGGAAGGGAGTTACGTGCGTTGGGATTCTTTCAATGTGCTCGACATAAGAAGTTCCTGCTTTACAATTTAGAGCTGAATACTCGACCGAGTGCCTATTGTAGGAATGGTGGTATGTCAGTTTTTGTCGTTGCGCGTGCCTAAACTCGGCGCACCCTCACGTACGCATTCAATTTCCCGCCAGCAGTGGTCCTTTGGGAGCGGAGGGCCCGACCCTCCTCGCTCGCTCCGCCTCCGATGTGCCCTCCGTACAGCGTCCTATCCTCAGATTAGTCACATCTGTGCGCCGCATTGTACCAATGATAGCTTCTGTGCGGGAAACGTTTCTACGTAATTGAAAAATACCTCGGGAGATTTGATACGTTCCTTTTGTTCGTTGTTCTGTTTGGTAGCTGTACCTGGTAAACCAATAAGGTGAGCAAAACCCTTGCCGCTTTATTCGTTTTTCCTCTGCCTTACTATACGTACGACCCACACAAGTGATCGGCTGTGTTATGCGGCGCTTCTTGGATCTGCGTCGACAGTTCCTGTGGAGCAACTAAGTTGATTATTACAAGAAGTTATAGAATATCGTTACTCGTGTAGGAAACTCTGCTGTACATCTAAGTTGGGTCATGTCCGAAACAGTCGACTCACAACGAAAGAGAGCGCGCTGAGAAAACAACTATATTAATATTCATATGTTCATAGATTGTGATTGGGACGCCAGTAGCGGCAACATTAGAACATGCGGTTAGTTACATTTATACTTTTTAACCGATCATTGCTAATGCTTTCAGCACAACATTATAACGATATTAAAAACTTGCGAGGTGCCGGGGCAAGCAGTGTATTTAACACTAAATTCTTCTAGAATCTACATATGTAAATGACGCTCTAAGCCCCCCCTATTCTAACACTGACTTTTGCTGTTGCACATGGATTAAATAATATACGCGAACTGACTGTAATCAACCCTGCAAGTGGAGTAGAAAAGAGTTTGGCACCTGCAATAATTTAATTTGATAAATAAGTTAAATAAAGGAAGGTTTCATTAACGTAGTGAGAAATGATGGGTTGCTCTACCGATTAACAGAATGAAAGTTCTGTCCAAAATAACAATATGATTTATTAAGACTAAACACAAAATAATAAACAAAAACACATTAAACATTTATAATACATCAAATTGGCTCAAATTGGATACTCAAACAAACGCTGTGAAGGTGAAGTTGTCCCTAAACTAGATTTTGAGGTTTAAGACGAAGTGGTATGTGGAGCCAATTCCACTCAAATCTTAAGAGAGACACACAGCTAACCCAACATTAATTGCTGCTACTCAAGACAGAACAAAGTTAGAAAAAGACGAACTGGCGAGCTCTGCTGAGCTCTGATTATCACCTAGGAAAATCCCTATCTGCCGGTGCTGCGAGCATACATTACCAAACCGTCTTCTTAACTGCCAGAACACGATCTGGCGTACCGGAGGCGATGGCTGGTTGCTTCGACGTCCTCGACCGAAAGGCGAGAGCCGACTACCCCTGAGCACCAGTACAGGCCGAACACACAACATTCCCGCCCCCACGACAGTGGCCGTGGTTAAACGTTCCAATCAGCAACTCGAAAACCGGCGGAAAATTCCACTTCATTGCCGGAGCACTACCATTCCACCAATGGAGATTCTTGGCGCCAATTTCTGCTCTGATTTTGCTACGTCACGGACCTATGCCCTGAGAAAGCCAATCACAGTTACTATTTTGCAGAAAGCGCGGGAATTTTCCCGCCACAACTGCCTGGGTACACAAGTCATTCCCACGCCTCGCTGGTAGCCCGCCAGAAAGTGTTTTCGCTAAGTTTCTGCGAAGTAACGGAACCTCTAGCCCAGCCGCTACTTCAGGCTCCTCCGGGTGTGTCTTTTGACAATGTTGGCGTCTGGAAAGCATTCACTCGACTCCCTCACACCCTTTCAAAATCAGCAGAGCCCGCCTGTCACCGGACCACCCGGGTGACGAGAGACGCTGTGTGGGATGTCCGTGTGTGAAGGAATTGCAACTTTCCACCGCATGCAATTAGAGAGGAGAATCGTAAGATCGAAATATGAGAGGGGGCTCATGCCACCTCTCAAACTTCAGCACGTTTACTACTTTGCCGGTAACAATTAATATTACTGTTTTCACGCTTACATACAGATTTCTTTTTCTCCCACTCTTATGGAGGAACGTGCGTTAGTTGAGGGCTTAGCCAACGCCATTTGCTTCCAGAATGGGATTTTACATTTTTCATCTGATTATTTATTACATTTTTTTGCTTGGTTCAAGTGCTGAATATAATTTTTTTTAAGTTGAAACAAATTTGGTTCTTTGCGTATTTGGCAATGTAATATTTACAATTTAGTTTTTAATTGGAATTAACGAGTTACTTAATTTTTTAACAACAGAGTTCAGTTTTGTTAGTGTATTGCTAGTGATGATACAACTAGAAAGTTAGTTTGTTGCATTTGATTCAAAATGGCTCAAATGGCTCTGAGCACTATGGGACTTAACATCGGAGGTCATCAGTCCCCTAGAACTTACAACTACTTATACCTAACCATCCATGCCGGAGGCAGGATTCGAACCTGCGACCGTAGCAGCAGCGCGGTTCCGGACTTAAGGGCCTAGAACCGCTGGGCCACAGCGGCCTGCTGTTGCATTTGATTATACATATATAATTTAAGCATTGTACAATACTCTACAGCCAGTGAGAGAGTGTTTTGGGGTACAATTACATTATAGACAGCGTAAACATGAACGTGGAAAAGAATGCTACATACAAACAGAGCACAGATACATTTACTGAGAAAACAGACAAAGACATACAAGGGAAAGCTAATAGGTAGGTGAAAGAATGTAGGAATGTGAGAGTTTGGGGTTAACAGTTTGACGGTGGGAACTTACATGCTAGGCATAAGTTGAAAAAAGTTTTGTGGTTTCTGTGCTTTTTGGTAGGGCTTCATACTTACGTCCAATTTTGTTTAAATTACCCACGGGTGTTGCGCAGAAAGCAATGCACCGCATTTTTTCTTCAACAATTCTTTATTGAACATAATGAGAATTACACACACAAAATAATGGTGTTTTATCTACACGTACTATTTCCCCACGTAATCTCCATCCCGTTCTACGGCCTTCCTCCAGCGCGAAACAAGAGTGCGAATGCGCTGCCGGTACCAATCCTTGTTCTGGTGGCGGAGCCAGTGCTTCACTGTATGAAGCACCCCCTCATCGTCCTCAAATTGTCTTCCACGAATGGCCCATACAAGTGCAAGTCCGAGGGGGCTCGGTCAGGGCTGTAGGGTGGATGGGGTAACACTGTCCAACCCTGTTTTTCGATGTATTCAGCAGTGTTCATACTTGTGTGGGGACGAGCGTCATCGTGTTGCAGCAAAACATCTCCTGGGTTGCTGTGGCGCCGAAGTCGCCGGAAGCGCATCTGGAGTTTTGTTAATGTGTCGACATATGCTTCTAAATTAATCGTACCGCCTCTTGGCTCACATCTTCACAGTCCCAGAACACGGTGATCATGACCTTACTGGGGGAAGCAGTTGCCATTCCATCGACAGTCATTTTGTTTTGGGCTCAAAATGGTGAACCCAGGTTTCATCACCTGTCACAATTCGGGACAAGGAGGCCTCCCCATCAGCTTCAAAACGTTGCAACAAATCAAGACATATGTTTTTTCTCTTCGATTTGGGATCCACCTTTAGACACCGCAGAACCCATCTTGCACATACTTTTGAATATCCAAGAGTGCGGATAATTGCATCCACACTTCCTTTTCTGATTGACAGATGCAGTGTCAATTGCCGAGTCATAATGCGTCTGTCCTGGCGAATGACAGGTGCGACAGCCGTGGATGGTATCGCCGACCGCTGCTGATAGTGGAGCTCCGCCGAACCGCCTTCTGATCGCCTCAACCTCCGTGTCCAGTGACTACCTGCACTTCTGTCGACAGCAGGTGCTCCGCAGACTTTGCACAAGCGTTTGTGAATATTCCCCAGTTTCTTTCTGTGCAGTGAGAAACTGTCCTGCAGCTACGCTATCTGTCGGAAGTGACGGACACTTGGCGCGTTCACTCAGGAGACTTCACATAATACATGCGTAACGTTTCGCATTCGTAGCTTTGTTTTAGGCTGAGAAAAAAAATGCAGTGCATTACTTTCTGAGCAACCGTCGTATCTGGCCAGTTACAAGAGACCGCTATCAGTTACTAAGAAGTCGTACCAATCCAGTCTTCGATAGTAGTGAACGCACCCGACGAAGTTAGCTCTTCCATGTCTCTACTGGAAGGGAAAGAGAATTATTGGTGGTTAGTGTGATCTTGCATACAAGCACTTCTTAAGACGCTCCAGGTTATCATTGGTAATCAACGATACGTATGTTTATGTTACTTTCACAGTTTGTTTATACGAAACTCCTGTTTTCATTTGTCATTCAACCTTGTTTCGGTCTTCCTTATTTTTGTCTCTGACTCTTTTTACGTCTGTTTTATGATCCGTTGGTACAGTATTTGGTACACCCTCTCCGCTATCTACTACTGCGAATATCGTTTTGGTGTCCCGTGAGTTAGTCCGTGCTAGTCCGCGCCGGTATTCCGTCCCCGGGAGGCGACTTCGAGAATATGCACAGAGACTTCGACCTGTAAGCGGTACCGCTGCCACGTGGATTCTGCCCTGCCCAGTGCAAAGAAAACCCAACGCACAGAACCGAACTCACGTGCACCTTTTACTCTAATTGCTGTGCGGCCTGAACTCGTATTTGCGGAGGGTTTGGGGGGGGGGGGGGGAGCGGAGGGGAGTGGGGGAAATAGCTCTTCTAATTCTCGTTCGGTCTTCTAGGTTTAGGATTTACAACGTTTCCCGAAATTGCTCCATAACGGCGGGACTCTGCCCTAAGAGATTCCACGAATTTCACCTAGTCCAATGTACGCCTACGGCAGATCTGTGCTTTGATTACCTTCACGTCGACGAGATGTTGATCTATAAGTTGTCCTTCGACTCTGCCAAAAAATACGGGGATTAATAATGAAAATATATTTCCTAAAAGTGTCGGCGATAATTTTTTAGAATAAAGAAGTCTAGGTGACTTAATAAAATTCAACTGCCATGATCGTGTTTATGATCACCGGACTACGAGCCAGTGGGCTGGACGACATTTCAAACCTCTCTGCAGTGTCACGTGCTGAAGACCTCGGATGTGGACGCCTTGGCGCTATTCGTAGCGAATAAGCTATGAGTAGCCAGTAAGCTACAATCTCCGATTTCCTTGCATTTCAAAACTTACAGACTAACATAAGAATTCATCGGAGCCATATACTCTATACGCACTCACAGTTGACGCTTCATAGTTCTTCGATGAAACCACGTGCAATAGAATGTAACTGGGGATGAAAGTGTTAGATTTGGATCCAACGCTACCTGAAGAGTAAGGCAATAACCAAGAAAATAAGACGACGTGTGGTTTGATTGCATGTTATTTATTTCCACTACACTTAGTGTGTTTTAGTTCTATGCAAGGCGACAATGATTTATTCAGACCACACGGTATGATGACACACAGACAGGGCGGCTGATAATGAAGTAAGAATTATCAATTAAAACCTGGCGCAAAAATACATGTTATAACACTAACTTGCCGTGAAACAAGCTATTGTTACCGTCTGCGGGGATTTCTAAGATTGACTGCGCGTGTGTCTAATGGACAAGAGTATCGGACTATAATTTTGAATTTGGTGAAATTAACAGAAAAACACCAAACGAACTTTAACCTTAGCTGTTAATGAAAGTGATAAAATCGTAAGTGAATGGAAAAAATGAACGGCCACCAGCCCATTTCGGGACATTAATTTGGAAATATACGTTTAATAAAATTGAATATTGGTTATTGAAGTTACTTTCGTTGAGATTTCCCTTTGAATAGCAAACAGGATAAAAACTAACACAGTGCACTGTAAACTGTGTGTAGCAGCAGTTACCAGTGACACGCACAACAGTAAATTATAAAAAGTAATTTTGCACCAAGCTCATACCAATGACAGCTACGCCAAGAGCTTTACTTAATCAAATACTGAAATGTTACTGCATGAAGTGCAGAACTAAATTTGGACATGAGGGGCTTTTACCTTAACTGACATAAAAAATCAATAAAGACGAATAATCTTATAAATACACTGTTTAAGCTCCTCTACATACATCAGTTTTCCTTAGCAACAGTAGTAATTCAATTTTTCCTAATAAGTGGAGAATATGATGGGGACCCATAAACTAGTATAGTTTCTCTAGTCAACTCTCTCTGATTATTACAGTAAAAAAACTAATTCAAAAGGATAATCATTCACTTCACTTGGAGTAGTCCATAATTTCCTTGTTAAGACAATAAAACACAACACTCAGCTTAATTAACTTCAAAAAAAGGAACCATTCATGATAGAAATCAAATCCACACTATTTTAGAAAATGAGCTCATCCTATTTGCCTTTTTATCACCTGTGAAGCAGGTATTTTAGACAATAATATTTACACAATCTTGCACTGTGTTCCTATAAAACTATACTTTGTAATAAAGTAAGAATACTTTAGCAAAATTCTAGCTAACTCCACTTTTGTGGTTTTGAACTTCAACTTTTACTACTCCTTTTACATTAGGCAAAAATCACTTTAAAACACTTGAATGCAAGAATTGTTCATTTAAATCACGATACTCGGTTGTATTAGCACTTAGGTGAGGACCCTGCATAGGTTCGTGATCAGGATAGAAAATATGGTTCTGGACACAAATTTGTTTTTGTGATTATTATTGAAACAACACACAAATTAACTGGTCCATGCCCATAAATCGTTACTGAATGTATGAAGTTAGTGAAGCAGTGGCGAAGATTGGTGGCAAGCGACATAGCGGCTAACTGTTCTTACGGCTCTTGATGTTCGAATGCTCTATAAAATCTCTTCTTGGCGTCGGATTTTCACCACATTAGAGCCATTCCTTTTTGCCTAGAATACCAAATGATAGCCAGATCCACATCTGAGGCAAATCCATTGTAAAGAAACTTCCTCTCTTAGCATCGTCGAAGTGTACCGTGCTACGGCTAGACACTTACTACGTACCGTTCACACCAAGGAGCCGCTCAGTTCGACCGCCAGAAACACCTTTTACACCGCGCAGTGCCACTTCTGTTGCGGAGGGGCTTCCCTCCATCATTTACACTCCTGGAAATGGAAAAAAGAACACATTGACACCGGTGTGTCAGACCCACCATACTTGCTCCGGACACTGCGAGAGGGCTGTACAAGCAATGATCACACGCACGGCACAGCGGACACACCAGGAACCGCGGTGTTGGCCGTCGAATGGCGCTAGCTGCGCAGCATTTGTGCACCGCCGCCGTCAGTGTCAGCCAGTTTGCCGTGGCATACGGAGCTCCATCGCAGTCTTTAACACTGGTAGCATGCCGCGACAGCGTGGACGTGAACCGTATGTGCAGTTGACGGACTTTGAGCGAGGGCGTATAGTGGGCATGCGGGAGGCCGGGTGGACGTACCGCCGAATTGCTCAACACGTGGGGCGTGAGGTCTCCACAGTACATCGATGTTGTCGCCAGTGGTCGGCGGAAGGTGCACGTGCCCGTCGACCTGGGACCGGACCGCAGCGACGCACGGATGCACGCCAAGACCGTAGGATCCTACGCAGTGCCGTAGGGGACCGCACCGCCACTTCCCAGCAAATTAGGGACACTGTTGCTCCTGGGGTATCGGCAAGGACCATTCGCAACCGTCTCCATGAAGCTGGGCTACGGTCCCGCACACCGTTAGGCCGTCTTCCACTCACGCCCCAACATCGTGCAGCCCGCCTCCAGTGGTGTCGCGACAGGCGTGAATGGAGGGACGAATGGAGACGTGTCGTCTTCAGCGATGAGAGTCGCTTCTGCCTTGGTGCCAATGATGGTCGTATGCGTGTTTGGCGCCGTGCAGGTGAGCGCCACAATCAGGACTGCATACGACCGAGGCACACAGGGCCAACACCCGGCATCATGGTGTGGGGAGCGATCTCCTACACGGGCCGTACATCACTGGTGATCGTCGAGGGGACACTGAATAGCGCACGGTACATCCAAACCGTCATCGAACCCATCGTTCTACCATTCCTAGACCGGCAAGGGAACTTGCTGTTCCAACAGGACAATGCACGTCCGCATGTATCCCGTGCCACCCAACGTGCTCTAGAAGGTGTACGTCAACTACCCTGGCCAGCAAGATCTCCGGATCTGTCCCCCATTGAGCATGTTTGGGACTGGATGAAGCGTCGTCTCACGCGGTCTGCACGTCCAGCACGAACGATGGTCCAACTGAGGTGCCAGGTGGAAATGGCATGGCAAGCCGTTCCACAGGACTACATCCAGCATCTCTACGATCGTCTCCATGGGAGAATAGCAGCCTGCATTGCTGCGAAAGGTGGATATACACTGTACTAGTGCCGACATTGTGCATGCTCTGTTGCCTGTGTCTATGTGCCTGTGGTTCTGTCAGTGTGATCATGTGATGTATCTGACCCCAGGAATGTGTCAATAAAGTTTCCCCTTCCTGGGACAATGAATTCACGGTGTTCTTATTTCAATTTCCAGGGGTGTATATAATGCAAACACAAGTGCCCTAAACATGAACCAGCTTTCAATAAACATTTTCTTTTTTATGCACATATACATATTATGATAATTTATCATTTTAACAAATCATTTTGATTTTTTCATATATACATTATAAAACTCTTATTTTCCTGTCACAAATCAAGGACTTTAAATAACAAAGAATACACACTCCATAATTGCAAGTACACATTTACATAATATAAAACTACCTATAATCGATATAAGTGTTACAAGGTGTCTATTCTCAAAAGGAAGTCTCAAACTGACAAGAAAGTTTCGGTTGAGAGAAACAGAGCTATTTCATCACAAGAGTTTTGGAAAATATTGGGTCCTAAGCCAATAGACAGACAGTACAGCTATAAGAAAAAGAAGATTTATAGTAAGTAATGAAAGGCTAATGAAACTGAGCAAGAATACGAGGACTAAAATTCTACTGATGCATCCTGACTAAAGAAACCGATTTTTAATGCAGTTGACCACAAGCCTAAAGTGTTCGACAAATGGTTCAAGGAAGGACCTCAGGGGCATTGGAGGGAATCAGGAGGTCATCTCTAATGAATGAAATTGGGGGAGAGTTTAGTACATTGGAACAATTTTCAGACTTATGCCTCTGGCCAGACCTAGAACAGTTTATTATATTTTATTAGCCCATTTTTAAACGCAGTGTTTATGTCATAAAATCTTCTGAAATTACAAAAATCATTTTGGAAAATTAAGGCTTTTCCAAATGTGGAAACATGTTCCAAGGTACAACATGGTCATGTACCTAGGTACAAATATTCTGTTCAAACTTAAAAGCGTTGTAGTCGAGAAAATCTTCGGAATACCGTATATAGTCGTGTGTTCGTTACATTAATGTTCTACAACACACCAATAATCAATGAGTGAAACCAAATTAAGCAGAAGTATTACCAAAACCCAATTACAGTTTAAATTCAGTTTGAAACTGAAGCTATTGCATACTAAAACAGATTTCCATTTCCAGAACAGATAAAGTTGTTAAGGTATTAACGAAATTCGTTTAATTTGGAAATATCGCATGTTCCATGGTAAAGTCTTTCTGTTTCAGGGTACATAGTGATGCTCCACGACCAACGAAGTGAGGCACTACCATTCATATTTTATATCTCTAGTTTCAAAAATACATAGAATTTTACTTGCAGTAGAATTCTGTAACTGAAAAATTAATTATTATACAGCGCTTAAATGTGTAGGATTTTAAATATTTAGAAATCCTTCTGAAAACACAAGCACATGTCACTTTCTAGTGCGCATTCCTTCATGCGATTCTAAGTTCAGTCACTAGACTGAACAATGTGCCCACGATCTACAGGTAGCGTCCATGATTAGTAATCAAAACGTCCTCAGTCCCGTGTTCAAACCACTCCACCCCCTAAATTCTGAATAAAAGTCATCAACAATGGTGGCCAAAGACTTATGGCATTAGACGTGGCCCTCATCCTGCCAACGACCTTGTCAAATAGGACAGAGGAGCAGACGGAGGTTAGTGGCACTCTCTTGCCCATGGGGTGGGAAATTGCCCCTTAAGCCGGAGAAATCAGCAATGATCTACAGCATGAGGATGCAGAAGGTAATGGAAAGCACTGCACTCAAGACATCTAAGGTGTATCCACAAGACAGGTGCCTGTAATAGGAAAAGGAACATGATGATCTCTCCATTGGCAAAAGGATCTGGACTACTCCCTATTCGGGTCTCTGAGAGAGGACTGCCTAGGAGGAGGTGACCACGAGAAGAAGATCGGATAACTAATGAAAGGATAACGTTCTACACATCTCAGTGTGGGACACCAGAAGTATTAACATGGTAGGGAAGCTAGACAATCTGAAAATAGAAATGCTAAGGTTCAATCTTGATACAGTGGGTGGTTGGAGAAGTGAAACGGGAAGAAGACAAGGATTTGTGATTAGATGAGTATAGGGTAATATCAACAGCAGCAGAAAATGATATAATGGGAGTAGGATTCATTATCAATAGGAAAGTAGGGGATAGTGAGTTATTGGGAACAGTTCAGTGATAGTGTTGTTCTCATAGAGTCGACAGCAAACAAACACAGACAACAGTAGCTGGGGCTACATCCCAATGTCACAAGCTGAAGATGGTGAGATAGAAAAAGTATATGAGGATACTGCACAAGTAATTTCGTACATAAATGGAGCTGAGAATCTAATACTCATGGGAGAATGGACTGCAGTTGTAGCAGGAGGAGAAGAAGCAAGGCTTACAGGAGAATATGGGCTTGGTACTAAGAATGAGAGATGACAAAGACTAATTGAGTTAAGTGAGTTCTGCAACGAATTTCAGTTATTAATATCGAAAGTATCAGGGCAAAGCATGAACAATTTTGTTAGTGTGGGTTGCATACATTCAGGGACAAACTTTATTGATTTATGGCCCCCTTCCTCTCCCCTTAACGTTTCCTTCTGCTAAGTGGTATCTGACGCCCTGGGGGTTGATTTATGACCCCAAAGGATAATCTGTCCCTCAGGAACCCCACTTCCCCCTCCCCTACTCCTCTCCCTTCCCATCTGGAAACCCCCAACTCTCCCTCTGCCTTGATGATACAAGTATTCTTTCAGGCCTGAGTTATTCGAATAGCCACCTCCCACTTTATCAGCTTCTTTGACTAATTAATTAAATCAACAAATTAACTAACCCCTCCCTCTATGGGAAATCCCTTAGCCTCCCCTCCTAGGCCGCACCAGGAAATTAGTGGGCCTGTGCTGGAGAGATAGGATCCTATGACTAGAAATTCAGTTATACAGCAATGGATATAATGTTTGTTTATAAAATTCAATTTGCAGGCACTGGATCTCTCTAGCTCATCATTTTCTGCTGATGGTAAGATGTGGCTCTTACAAGAGCCACAACATTGAAAAGAAGTAATTAAATGCATCACCTTTTTTTATTCCTATCATACAAGGAATACTGCCAACATAACTCATCCCATGAAATCACACATTTAAAAACCTTTTAGTAGCAAAGCACATGCTGTCTGCCAGGCCACACATGTAAATGCAGCCTGGCGTATTCCCTCACGCATCGGTCCCATGTCCACCATTGGTTGTCGCACAGCTAGTCTACTCATGCAGTACACAGATCAGAAGTTGCACTAATCCCCAAACAAATGCTTCGGGTGGCAGCATCCATTTGATATTTGGTACCTTACAAATTCCTGTTGAAACACATACTCTCTCTCTCTCTTTCTTCTCTCTCTCTCTGTCTCTCTCTAGTGACCACTGCTGTGCACGCATGTGCCATCAGTCACAGTTGGATAGAACTGCGAACAAAGCAGTATTTGTGTAGGAAATCCCCAAGCCTTCCCCCCGAAGCACACAAGAACTGCTTCCATGCAAATGTCTGACTGGGAAGTAACCCATAAATACTACTCAAGTCAATAAATTGATTGACTAATTATTTTCTGGTCAGGTGTTTATGATGTAGGGGATATAAGATGGGTGCGACAGCTCGCTGGTCTTTGTTGCACTCAACCTCTGGAAGAAGAAGCAGAGCCGTGAAGCGTCGCCAACATTAGTCGAGATCCTCATCTGCATCTCCACCGCTGATGGACTGTAAAAGTTACTACTCATTTAGGTAAGAAAAGGGGGTCGCTACGCTTTCAACTACTTAGTTTGAACTACTTTTCAAGGTCATCCAACCACCCATTTCCCGCATTTGAAATACATGCACATAGATCACTGTATATAGGAAAAGTCTTAAGATTTTTGGTAGGTTACCGAAGGTAATATTCTTTCACAAAATCGTTATTCACTTTGGATATACATTTACACATAGAAAAGAATTCTTTCCTTATTCTTGTTAGGTGTAGCATTAACAACATCCAGTTTAATTCTTAACTTACAACTTATTTCCACATCCGAATCATCTATTTCTTTCTCCATCCAGTAATTTGACAAACACATAGAAGGTATATAATCGAATTCTAACACATACCTAATTTTCTTTCTGTAAAATACTTGTTTATGGTTCTAAGTATTAGCTCTGTTCCTTCCCGCAGTTCTTCTAGGCGACAACATTCGGAGATTGAAATTTTTCCTCTTATTTTATCCATGATGCTATTGTTAAAGTGTTCTACACCTTTCTCTGTCATGTCGGCAACTCTTTTGCTCCACATACTTGCGGATTCCTGTATAGAACTTTAAGTTTACAACTTTTGCAAACGAGTGTCCATTAAATGTAGTTATTTCAACAGTTTCAAACTGGGGAAATTGCTGTTCTGTTGCTAGGTGGACAACATCCAGCTCGCGTCAGTTAGGCACAATATAACGATCCAATTTAAGCCGATTCAAATGGGAACAAACACATTTTTGGTACATCCCTTAATATAGTAAAAATTCTTGCTTCCATTGATTTTAGTCAGTACTTCAACACGTGACCAGTTTCGATTGCTGTTTATTGTCAATGCCAACATTTTATGTTCCCCGTTTGTAGCCAGATTTCTCCATACAATGTATTCAAAGCAATATTTAAACGTAGCTGGCACATCCGCAATAGGTTCTTCCTCTTCCAAGTGCAGCTTATATTTTTCCTTTATAGCAGCTGTCTTCTCCACATACTCAAGTTTTCTTATCTTTACTTCGAGGTTCTCCATTTAGTTCCTTTTCTGTGTGCATAATACAGTAACAGCACTTAAAGGTGTGATTTATTTAACGGGGAATAGTTTTAGTCTGTTTGATACATTGGTTCTTTCTCGTAGGTTATGTACAATAACATTGTGTCAACCAGTCCTAAATTTCCAATATCTATATCGGATGGTATTGTGGAGAACAGCGTTCTACACTGAGAAACATAAGTTTCTCCTGCTTTAACATCACACTTCTATATAATACTTGTATCGTCTTTATTAGAGTCAGAGTTCAGAATCAATAAGTACTTTATAGGTAGATAGTTAAAACTGTATGCAGACAGAACGTAGCTGAAGAGCATTCCTCGGTATTGAGTATCTGGAAGATTTATTGCACACCTGTCAATTTTCAAGTATTCTTATTATCCCACTACACAAACTGCAGAAAGCTATTAAAAACAACACAACAATTGTTTTGTAATTATCTGTTAACTGACGCCACATGGATACAACTGGCACACAATAAAGTGGAGCACGTTGAAAATATTGTTTGTTGGTGTCTAATACACGTAAGCAGTGTTGCACAGGATCGAAAACACGATCCATTCTGCAAGTGAATATTGTAGCCTCCAGCGTGGTAATACCATGCTGCTTAGCCAAGGAAGCCCTAAGCGTTTCTCCTAGTGGCAGGTCAGGACACTTTATAAAATCTGTAATTTGGGTACCAATATCTTTGTTCACTCCAGAACTTTTGATTTGACATATAAATTTGTTATATATCTTTACAGTTAGGGCCTAACCACATTAGACAGTCTATTCCACAATAATATTGCTGTTTCTCTGGCGATCTCCTTCCATGCAGAAGTCGTGGATTGACATTAAGTAGTCGCACGTCTCCATTTTATTAAAAATTCCGACAAAGTCTCGTGTTATTCAAAAGCCAAAAGGTAATATTTGTCTACAAGTAGCTGTTAAAATATTCCAGGAGGGTCTTCCACTGAAACAGCCATTTTAACGTCAGCTAATTCCACTTTATATGGTATAACCACAGAATTTTTATATTTCCGTGAATTGGTTTCCAGTATTTCCTTGCCGATTTTTCCCGTATCCTCTTTGCTGTCACAATGTCTTTCCTGTGTAGGGAAAAAGGCAGCTTCGCCTTGACACCACGTCTCGCAGTGACGAAGTTCGAGAATTTACTACATAGATAATTAAATGAGCCTCACATCTCCTTCTCTTAACAGTAGAGACCATCCTCTTTCTAACTGTTCTTGACAGTCTATTTGATCACAGATTTTAACCACCAACATATTTACATTCTTCTCTCTAAGTGTCCGGCCTGAGTGGCCGCGCGGTTCTAGGCGCTACAGTCTGGAGCCGAGCGACCGCTACGGTCACAGGTCCGAATCCTGCCTCGGGCATGGATGTGTGTGATGTCCTTAGGTTAGTTAGGTTTAATTAGTTCTAAGTTCTAGGCGACTGATGACCACAGCAGTTAAGTCCCATAGCTGACTCAGCATATCGGAAAGTCAAAACAATCTTTGATGAAATTAAACCAAGAGTGGGAACTTTAAGAGTGCAACGGGAATTCCACTGTTACATGCAGAGGAGACAGTGATTAGGTGGAAAGAGTACGTTGAAGGCCTCTATGAAGGTAAAGGTTTGTCTGATATAGAAGAAGAAACAGGAATCGATTTAGAAGAGATAGGGGATCCAGTATTAGAATCAGAATTCAAATGAGCTTTGGAGAACTTAATATCAAATAAAGCAGAAGGTATGGATAACATTCTATCAGAATTTCTAAAGTCCTTGGCGAAGTGGCAAAAAAAAAAAAAAAAAAAAAAACGATTATTAAAAACAATTCCGAAGTCTGCAAGAGCTGACAGACGTGAGAATATCGCACAATCAGCTTAATATCTCATGCATCCAACATGCTGACAAGAATAATATACAGAAGAATGGAAAAGGAAATTGAGAATTTGATAGATGACGATCAGTTTCGATTCAGGAAAGGTAAAGGCACCAGAGAGGCAAATTTGACGGCGCAGTTAATAATGGAAGCAAGACTAAAGAAAACTGGAGAGAGGTTCGTAGGATTTATCGACCTGGAAGATATTCGAAATTCTGAGAAACATAGGGGTTAGCCATAGGGAGAGACGGGTAATATACAATGTGTACAAGAACCAAGAGGGAAGAATAAGAGTGGTCCTTCGTCCTTGCCTTTCAATCTGTACATCGAAGAAGCAATGATGGAAGTAAAAGAATGGTTCAGGAGTGGGATTAAAACTCAAGGTGAAAGGATATAAATGATGTGATTCGCTAATGACATCCCTGTCATGAGTGGAAGCGAAGAAGAATTACATGATTTGCTGAATGGAATGAACAGTCTAACGAGTGCAAAATATGGATTGAGAGAAAATGAAGAAAGGCGACAATAATGAAAAGTAGCAGAAATGAGAACAGCGAGAAACGTAACATCAGGTTTGATGGTCTCGAAATAAGTTAAGGAATTCTGCTACCTAGGCAGCAAAATAACCAATGACGGACGGACCAAAGAGGGCATCAAAAACAGACCAGCACTGGCAAAAATAGCATTCCTGACCAAGAGACGTCCACTAGCGTCAAACATAGTCCTTAATCTGAGGAAGAAATTTCTGGTAAGGTATGACGAGCACAGCGTTATTTAGCAGTGAAACATTGACTGTGGATAAACCGGAACAGACAAGAATCGTAGTATTTGAGATGCGGTGGTGCTACAGACGAATGTAAGGACTGGTAACGTAGGGAATGAGGAGGTTCTGCGCAGAATCACCGAGGAAAGGAATATGTGGAAAACTGATAATGAGAAGGGACAGGATGATAGGATATACGTTAAGACATCAGGGAATAGTTTCAGTGGCACTAGAGGAAGCTGCAGAGTGTAAAAACTGTAGAGTGAGACTGGCATTGAAATACATCCAGTAAATAACTACAAAACTAGGTTGCAAGTGCTGCTCTGACATAAAGAGGTTAGCAGAGGAGACGAATGCGCGACGGGTGGCATCAAAACAGTCAGGAGACTGATCATTCAAAAATAAATAAATAAATAAAAAGAGAGCTGATGCACCGACGAAAAATCATCAGGCTTTTCTAGGTACACTGTTCTCTAAGTATAAGACTCTTTCCTTCAGGACTTTCCCGACGAGAAGACACAGAGTAGCGACAAGACAGAGGAGAGAGAGGAAGCATGCAGCTAGAGGAACAGTGGTACGAGTTTGGGCTGCAAAATAGTCGTCCAGAAATGTCTTTTCATTACCTGACGTGATCTCTGCTTGAGCAGTGACACACTAGTTCGACTTACTTGTGCGCGAATGTCCTTTTTACCTCATATATCGTGGTTCTAGGCGCGCAGTCCGGAACCGCGTGGCTGCTACGGTCGCAGGTTCGAATTCTGCCTCGGGCATGGGTGTGTGTGATGTCCTTAGGTTAGTTAGGTTTAAGTAGTTCTAAGTTCTAGGGGACTGATGACCACATCAGTTAAGTCCCATAGTGCTCAGAGACATTTGAACCATTTGATTTGAACCTCATATATCGATAGTGGTCCCCTGTATGGTTGCGACCAGAGGGTATGGTGGAGTGGAGAGGATGCTCAATAGTGCTCGGTTGGTGAGCGACCAGCAGAGAAAGACAGGTCTGCAAGGCGTTTGTTGAGACGGCGTTTGCTTTGTTGCGCTCCTAGTGGTAGTTGTTGCTCACATGGGTCATAGCGGACGGAAACTACTACTGCACGCCATATTATACGGCAGTGCGATGGTAACTTCTCATCTGTATCGTGATCATTCTGTCCTGTGGATCTGGCTTGATTTGTCCGTTCGTCACTAAGACTTCCTTTGTTTAATGGTGAGCTCTGACAAAGGAAGAGCGTCCGGAAACGAGTTGAGTGTAGTTATATGGCCTATGATAAAACTTGGCCTGATACTTGTGAACTAATTGAAGTGTGCTAAGTGTGGGGATGTCTAGTAATATAGATTGTCACAGTGGTTAAATAACTACCTGATTGTTTAAGACACTGGTCGGAGCCGTTGACATATTTCGATGAATATTTTGAGTTGATTCCTTAATCAACACAAGGTAAAGTTGTTAAATTTTGTTCATTTGTGGAAATCTGAGCGGGTTCCTTTTATACTGTTTTCATTTGTTCTGAGCCTGTGCTTGTATTTCTTTCATGTATTCGAGGTAGCTTAATAAATGTGCTTGAAACATTCTAGAGCTTTTACTGATGGCTGACGAGCGTAACACGTGTCATGGCTTAGTGGTGCCTTGTTACCGCTACGTGTAATTATTCCGTCACCGGATGCCAGTAGCTACACTCGTTGCTTCTGGGCGGGATACTTGAGTCTGTTATTACTGTAACTCTTGAGGCAACGGACGATCTTCTGATGTGTGAAATTTAATTCTTTAAGCAGCTCGGAAAGAATTTTATTTAATAGCTGTAAGCTCTAAAACGATTTTTAACTTCGTTAGTGTCTTACAATTTTGCTCTGGTTGCTAGTAAATTTTGACACTGTAAGGATTTTTTTGCTTGTAGCCATTATAGTTTCCTGGAGTTTAATGTTAACTGAGTGTTTCAAGGCTTAAATGAGAAGTTGCGAGTGAATTTTCTGATTAATTTTTACATTTATTCTGATTACACACACGAGTTTAGATTTTTATTGTGTCATACATTACGTATGGTATGGTATTGAACAGAAAACAATTAGCAAAGATGGAGGACCAGAAACAGCAAACACTGACGCAATCCGACTCTGACATGCCATTAAATGATGAAAGTGACGTTGCGGTTGAATCAAATGCTAACGGGCTGCATATTATTGACCATTCTGGTGATGCAAGTTTAGGAAATAGACCGTCCACCAGTAATATGCCTAAATCTAATTCCGAACCGATTTTAGTGTCGGACGTCATGTCTAACGACGTGGAGGGAGCAGAATAGTTGCACATCACTAGTATTGTCAGTATTTTGTTGCTATTATGAAACAAATGACATAACATTAACAGGACATTGACACACGCATCGATCAACAGATGAAGTCTATACGCGCCACTTTAACAACAGCTCATGACGAGATGAAAAAACACGATAAAATTAAATCAGATTTAGTTGCACTTAAAACGTCAAACAACGCTTTGTGCAGCCATGTTGAAGATATAAACAATAGACTGACTTGACAAGTATCCGACCGTAACGCGAAATTTTCAGACCTTTAATTACAACAAAACTCTAATAAAGATGTGACAGAGATCCAAGCACAAGTAAACAATCTCAGTAAAATATGCGAGTCTGTAGTTACTCAGATTAAATCTTATCCGGCAGTGTATGACGTTATAAAAACGCGTATTGTCGATGTCGAAACCAAGGTTGACACAATTGACATACAGCTTTCTGATAAAGTAAGACAACGCACTGACAACCACTTCTCATGCATCAATAGAGAATTTCAGTTAGATAGAGCAAAAAGACAAATATTTTGACGAGTGCTTACAAGAAAAATTGTATGCTGTTGGCCACGACACTATCGCGGAATTTATAAATAACAACAAACACGTAATCAAATGGTTCAGATGACTCTAAGCACTATGGGACTTAACATGTGAGGTCGTCAGTCCCCTAGACCTAGAACTACTTCAACGTAAGGACATCACACACATCTATGCCCGAGGCAGGATTCGAACCTGCGAGCACAGCAGCAGCGCGGTTCCGGACTGAAGCGCCTAAAGCCGTTCGGTCACAACGGCCGGAAAACACGTAATCAGTCAAGCAGCACAATCTGCCGCTGCGCAATCGAAATAGTTTGACAAATACGTACAACCAATGTACAATGACGGTAATAGCAGCCAAAACACACAGTATGGCAAAGAATACAAGTACATTTGTGACGCATGCACACCTCACACTACGTACTTGAATTGCAGTCGTGATAATTATCAACAACATTTTGCTTGCCATTCGCCAGTTGAACCTTACAGTAATCATTCTGAAACTAAACATTATTATAATAGCAAGGAAGAGGAGAGCCTCATAAAACACAGACAATGTCAGCCCTTTATATCTGAAAAAAGAACAAACCATACATCCTGTCATTTTTATTAAAGCCTTCAGAAATGCATTTCCACATACGTGGAGTGACCGTAAGAGGATATCTTATGTTGTCGGTGGTATCCGAGGCGACACAGCTGTATGGTCGTATAATGAAGCCGACAGATGCGTCACGTGCGAAAAATTCGAGAGGGCCTTCTTATCTAAATTTTGGTCACAATCTGTACAGGAACGACTTCGTAGGCAGATTGTGGATCCTGAACCATTCAATCCTAAGCGCGGCAATTTGCGCCGGTATTTTGAGAAATATTTATATATTGGACGTTTCCTTGACGAGCTGGTTGCAATGCGCGACATCCTCCTCGCATTGAAGGCAAGACTGCCGTTTAATATCAAAGAAAAACTTCTGTACATCCCAGACAACGACGCAGAGTATTTTCTCACAGTGCTTAATTCTGTTGATATGCTTTACGAGGACCAGCCTCCCGTACGGCAAAACAATTGCTACAATGTTTAATCCAGCGCCATGCAAAATACGCAGGATAGCCAACCCAATTCCGTCGAGCCGACTGCTGTCGCCGGCCGGTGTGGCCGTGCGGTTAAAGGCGCTTCAGTCTGGAACTGCGTGACCGCTACGGTCGCAGGTTCGAATCCTGCCTCGGGCATGGATGTGTGTGATGTGCTTAGCTTAGTTAGGTTTAATTAGTTCAAGTTCTAGGCGACTGATGACCTCAGAAGTTAAGTCGCATAGTGCTGAGAGCCATTTGAACCATTTGACTGCTGTCGGTCACGCAAGGTAACAGATTCAACCTCTTCACATGGCAAATGTATATACCCAACAGAAACAACATGTACAACACAGCACAAACAGCAATTATAACACTTCTTATTCTACTGGCGGCAGTCCAAATAAGAGACAGCGCGACAGCAACAACAACTACAACGATGATTATCGGAATGGTAACAAAAATTTTAAGAGAAACCAAAATAACTACCAATCCCCATCAAACCAGCGACAGACCTGGAGTAACGACAACTACGCTGCTCAGTATCAAAACACTGCGACACCACCGCAGCAAAACAATAGTACAGGCCAGTGGCAACTGCCGCCGCCGAGAATGCAAACTCAAAAGTGGAATGCATCTACGAACCCGCAGGTGAGTCAAAACGTGATAACGCAATGACCGCCACAATGCGGAGACTGGAATAAACAATACCCAAATGTAAACATTATCAAAGTAATTAGTGATACTCCACCTCTGTGCCTGCACTCACTATAAATGTGACGACGTCAAGCTAAAAACAGTCACTACTGGGCCCCAGGTCATGGCTGTGGAAGAGCTGGGGGGGGGGGGGGGGGGGGGAAGCGACTTCAATTGAAATTTACTCTTTGGCACACCCAGTTTGCAACGGCACAGTGATCATGTACCTGACAGTTGTATACAGCAGCCATTATTATTCATAAGGTATTATCATGACGAAAACTTGTCTGATGAATTGTTACAGGACAACACACAATATCGTTAATCGACCATGAAATTGTTTAGGCCTCAACTGCTGGTGTTGTGGGTGGTATTCCCACCACTATTATTCTGGGAACAGGAGCGTATGTTAGTGTCTTGTCCTATGATTTTTACAAGAAAATGTGTGAGTCTAAATCCGTACCAGAGTATCCTGTCCAGAACTGTAAAATTTTAACTGCCATAGGCAATAAGTCTTCTAGGGTTAAGAAACAGGTATTTGTGACAGTCAAGGTAGGCAACGGAATCGTACAATGGCCATTCCTCGTCGACCAAAACCTGGTCACTAATTGTCTTTTCGGTTTAGATATATTGTGCGAGAAGGACAGCACTGATTACTTCTCCCAACGTAGATGTATACTTAGAGATAAGGGCAGTGAAATCTCAATTGACCTGGATACCAGGACTCTGAAGCACGATAAATATTGTACAGGGCGCAAGATTCAGTTAATACAGGATACTGATGATGTTGACATACAGACACACGCACCTGATACCGAGTTTGAGGACTTGATTACTTTAATTAGTAATAAGTTATCAGAAACCACAACTGTCACATATGATGAACTTATTGAACTTTATGATGTTTTGTCCAAGTCTGTATAGGTATTTACCAAACGACCAGGTGTGATCAACACATGTGTGAATAAAATAGAAGTTAAGCCTCACCAGATTTTCTTCCACAAAACCCAACGACCAACCTGCAAAACCCAACGGCCTGTTGTGTGGCACGACTTGAAACAAATTTTAGAGTGGAAAATCATCGAACCTTCCACGTCACCTTACTGCAGCCCTTTTACTTGTAAAGAAACCCAACGGGAATATCATAGTTGTTTTGGATGCTCGTGCAATTAATGAGATTATTCTACATGTTCGCAAGAAACCTGAGAATTTAGAGGAGCAATTCCAGAAAGATTCTAACTATTTTTCTATGATAGATCTGACTAATTCGTTCTGACAAGTCGCAATCACGCCAGATTCTAGAAAGTATAGTGCATTTATATCCGGGGAGTGAACCGATCAATTTTGTGCCCTTCCCTTCGGTCACAAAGTCAGTTCAGCCGTGTTTATCACCGCATTGGATACTGTAATTGGAGATGAATTGGTTGAATCAGTTACTCACTACAATGATGACTTGGTCATAGCTAGTAAGACTAGGTCTGAACACATTGATACTTTGCAAAAAGATTCTTCATAAATTCTCACAAGCTGGAGTGACAGCGAATCTCAAAAAATCCAAATTGGCTTGCAGTGAAATTAAGTATCTTGGACACATCATTAATGCTCAAGGTATACCACCTGACCCAGTTAAGTAAGACGCACTCAGGAATTTTCCTAGTCCACGAACTAGAAAACAAGTAAAACCTTTCCTTGGACTTTGTTCTTTCTTTCGACGATTTTTACCACACCAATTTTTAACAAAAAACATCTATGGAACCTACTCAAAAAGAATCAGATTTGGATGTGTTCTGACCAGTATCAGAAAGACTTCGATAGTATTAAGCATGTTTTGGTTAACGCAGATATTTTGACCACCCTGATTTTAATTTAGATTTTTGTATGACATATGACGCCTCATTCTATAGCTTAGGCTGTTGCTTGTTTCAAGTTGTAAAGAATGGAGAAAAGAACACGTGAAAATTATTAGTTTTGCGAGCCGCACACTTAGTGAATGTGAATGCACATACTCTACCACAGAACTTGAAACACTCTCTATGGAGTGGGCATTTAAGAAATTAAATTGTTATTTGTTGTGTAAGTACACTAAAATGTATACTGACCACCAAGCTCTCACATTTCTCTTAACTTGTAAGCTTGTACATCCCAGATTATCACGCAGGGCTTTATCATTGCAGAACTGTTCTTTTGAAATTGTATTCATTGAGGGTAAAGACCGAATCATTGCCGACGCTTTGTTTCGTCTGCCTCAAGGCTTGAATGACTGTAACTCTGACCTGGAGAATGTGAGTGGTTACCGAATACTTCTTATGCAGGATAAGCTATATTACCAGTATTATAACGACTTATGTAGAAATATGTCAACGTTGCAGAAATCTGATCCTCACTGGAATAAGGTAAGAGTTTTACTCACAAATCAGCCTGACCATCCTCTGCCCAATTGATACATAATGATGTGTTATTTTATCGCCGTCATCCAGAAGTCACTACTTGGTGTGTTTGTGTTTCTAAGGATTCTGAACGCAACCTGATTTGGCACACACATTTTGGTTGGGATCATTATGACACTAAGAAGTGCCTAGCAAAGCTTAGTACCTATTGTTACTTTAGCAATATGAGACGTAAGGTACACAGTGTCCTCAAAACATGTACAATTTGTCAAAAATCTAAACCGCTGAACTTGTCTACGAAGACTGATTTGCATTCTGTTATACCCAGTAAAGCTGTAGAAAGTGTAAGTTCTGATATAAGTGGTCCACATCCCACAAGCAGTGGTAGTGTGAAATTTATTCTCGCATTTTACGATTCATTCTCCAAACTTTCTGTTAAACTGTATACTATAAGATCTACTACTGCCACTGCCATCATTCGACGTTTCTCATGTGACTACATGCTTCAAGTTGGAAAACCAAAAGCCATTTTATCCGACAATGCTGCATACTATACTGGGTACAAGTGGTGTAAATTTCTCAAAGAACGTATTAAGAGTACTTTTATCTCAAGGTATAGCCCCCAGTGTATTGCCACTGAACGTGTGTTCTGTGAGGTTAACAAATTTATAAGAACTTACATTTCTACCAAACATACCAATTGAGTAACATATTTATCTTTATCTGAAGAGGTACACAACAGCCTCAGTGTTTAAGAAACTCCGTACACTCCTAATGAGCTCCTGTTTGATCGCAAAGAAGACAACGATGGGTCAACACCGTTACCAAAACCTTCTTTTGGGCAAACAACACACGAGAAAAAAGTAAAGGAAGTCTGTGCGACGCTGACTGCGGAAGCCAGAATTAGGAACAAAAGTTAAGCGCACACTGTCAAGAGGAAGCAGGAGTTTAAAGCTGGTATGTTGGTGCTTTTGCGTGCTCACCATAAGTCGTCTGCTCTTCAGCGGCGCAACTAGAATTGGCGACTGCTGTACGACGGTCCTTATGTTATTGTCAGCATTCCGCATCCTGGTGCATATCTGCTGCAGCATCATAAAACAAACAGAATTTGGACTATATTCTCATCGTGATCTTTGAGTATACCATGCTCACCCGTAAACACATCTATGCATCATGCTTAAGTTATATGCAACTATCAAATACACGTACCTCACAGTACTTCTACGGAAAAGCTACGTAGTATAAAAGTTTTATTTCAGCTGTTCTTGTCAGCAGCAAAAGGAGATAGAAGAGATTCGTCTTCGCGAACACTGACAGTAGCCACTTAAAATTTTAAAGCAAATTTTATATTAACTTTTATACAGGTGTGAAGAAGATATATTTTCGGCCTACGAGATTGACTATCTGCACCGTCAGTCTTCGACTACTAACGACTGGTGTACGTGAATACTTAATCATTCTACGCCCTTACACTTTCACCTTGAAACTGATTGGATACGCATCTCACCACTGAACGCTCACACTTACATGTGGCTATGGCCATGCTTACACTACACACTTACACTCGTGTTGCGAGTATTTTTTGTGTTAGATGTTAGTCCATGGCTTTTGTTATTTAATTATTTGTAGTTGTGCGCTTGGTCTTATCGCTGGTGTGGGATGTCGAGTCTAATCCTTCTCTATTTCAGTTGACATCATTTGCAAAAGCAAAACATAGATCTAAACTTGTAATGATTGTAAATACTGTAAATATTCAAAATTTTTGTACAGCTGTGTGAAAAATATTTCTATGTGACCCATCATACTTATGTCAAGACAAGAGAAATGTGATTCTATGTATATGTAATGCCAATATGTAATATGTTTGTATATATTTGTACCTATGTAAGAAACCTATATGTAACATGTCTCTATATATTTATTTATATTCAGGTAAAGCTAAATGATATATGCTTACTTGTATATGTTATCTGTACTTGACTGGGAAAAGTTATGATACTTGCATAACCTTAAACTATTTATGGAGGTTTATTATACGTCGCTCGACTTGTAACTACGAGGAAACTGGTGTGCAAAACCGCATAATTGAAAAAGACTGTTCATGATATATTGCTATATTTATAGACTTGATGAACTATTTATATTTGAAATTTGTTTACGAAGTTTTAATATAAAGTCGCATTACGAATTGTTTGCGTAAAGACTTGACAACGGATATTTGTTCTGCGTCACAACTACTTGCGTACGAATATTTGTAATATCGCCTGACAAACCGAGTACGTGAAGAAACTGTCACAGTGAAGTGCTCCGAAACTTTTGAGTGCATTGCAAATTGACATTTACTGCGCTGTATCTCTGTACATCTGCATCTCTGCAAGTCTGAATCGCAAAACTGGTTCACTACTAAACCTACGGTCGCTTTGCTCCAAAACGATGAAGACCACTCGGTTGAGAAATTTTTTGGACGGGTGCTCAGGGAGCAAAATGTTCTCGGAAATGACGGACACTCTTAACTGCTCTAAACGAGGGTCGACACGAACTTATACTGTGGAATGGAAATCCACCAGTCTTATAGCAGGTGATGTACCACCAAGGACAAACAACACTGACATCAGTCTAAATAAACAGTGTAACCGGTGCAAAAATATAAACTATGCTACGGGTGATAGCGCGCACGCATCAATATCAAAACTGCGAACTGTGTCAACATAATTCCAACGGCATTTACGTAGCATTTAACTGCCGTAAAAAATGCTCACCTTCATAATGTTATCGTATGTTTTCGGTTCATGGAACTATGAACGACGACACGTAGTGAAAAGGCGTTATATCTGAAACCAAAAGACATTTCAAGCGCAATACTGTGCGAAACAGACTATCAGCAATAAGAATTTATAGCTCCATGTTAACGAATGTTGTAACTTCAGGATTTTGTACCTGTTTTAAATGTTAATCCACATTTGTGAAATTCATGGCGATAAATGTTGTGTCTGTG
The DNA here is from genome assembly GCF_021461395.2 of Schistocerca americana. NCBI lineage: Eukaryota > Metazoa > Arthropoda > Insecta > Orthoptera > Acrididae > Schistocerca > Schistocerca americana. Next base: position 598,980,285 of record NC_060121.1, read on the forward strand.
TCGTCTTGTGCACATAAACACACACACTGAGTATACTCTATGTGTCGTGTGTTGTACTCGTTTCAGCCGGCCGGGGTGGCCGAGCGGTTCTAGGCGCTACAGTCTGGAACCGCGCGACCGCTACGGTCGCAGGTTCGAATCCTGCCTCGGGCATGGATGTGTGTGATGTCCTTGGGTTAGTTAGGTTTAAGTAGTTCTAAGTTCTAGGTGACTGATGACCTCAGCAGTTAAGTCCCATAGTGCTCAGAGAAGAGGCCTGCGCGGATAAGAAAAGTGTAATCCGCGTCCGCACTGCATCCGCAAGGTCCTAATCTGCCACCGCATCCGCATCTGCGGCAATTAATCCGCATCCGCAAGTTCCTTATCCGCATATATTTAAGTTTTGAATGAGTAATTGATAGTAATGGACAGTAGTACTTAGAATTACAGTATGTAATGACATAGTTATTGTTAGGGTGCCATTTCTGCGACAACTTAACTACTTTTGACTTCTTAAATTACAGGAAATGCTCTATACCTACTCTAAACCAGACCATTCCAAACAGGAAAGCATTGGCGCTCCGGAGCACACACTGTAGCGGCTCTGATCTCGTGAGATTGGAAACGCTATTTAAAAAAATAAAATTCAGTGTAATAGTATTAAATGATGAAAATAAGTGTATAGAAACAATTATATTTCGCTGCTCTTGTGCAAAGGCAGCTGAAAATGACGATGGTTTTGAACTGTTACTAGCACATTGCATCATTTACCGACAGTTTTTTTGTACTCACTGCTTGGATGTGTCAAATTTTGAAGCCATTCATGTCAGCTGATGATTATATTATAGCCTACGTGTTCAGTCCTCGTCATTTCCAGGTGAAAATATTTACGGTATTAGGCCTACACTGCAAAACGCTGGCGCACCTCTGAAAAAGTTAAACTGCCAGCAACAATTGACGTTGTCTGGAAGAAATAACTCATCTTCCGAAGAGTGACAACAAAATCAGTGGTTATATAAATTAGGAGTCCATTTAGCTTTAGCTAAAAATACGATTGAAATCTCGAACCTCACCTTTTGGCTGATTTATCGAATTAAGACCTAGCGATAAATGAAATGTCTGTTTCATTCTCAACTAAACAAAGTTTTTCACACTTTAAAACATCCTCAACATTGGTCTAATTTACTAAGACAAAATTTGCAGTAGATTTCGCAGTTAATACTTTCAATGTTAAAAAATAATTTTTTTTCAGAGTTTAACGGAACTGCAAACGATTTCAAGATGTCTATATAAAAACCACTGCCCCATAACTTCAAATGTTAGGCAGTGTTCCCTGTTAAGCAATACCGAGTTACAGTTAAAATGGTTAATTTTGTTACGAATTTCAGCCCTTATCTTTACTAATTGGCTGGTAAATTAAAAGACACATTATTATTTAGGATGATTTGAATGTTTTGTAAGTTTTCAATGTGATCAGAATATTCTTTCACGGGCTATCGCAGTCACAGCTTGTTGGTGGTCGTGAGCCGTAGTTTGAAGTCCCACTTGTAATTAATTACAAGGCCCGCCGTGCCACCGCTCCGACCGGGCTGTTTCACTGTTCACAAAAAGCGACAATGCTCGGCGGCTGCAAATGTTACTGTAGTGCACGCTAAAATTTAGGTACGCACTTATGAGATCATCATTACCTAGTTTAATAATATTGACGTGTTTGCTGTTGAATGTGCTTGTTGCGAAGAGTAAAAACTTAAAATTGAGCTCTTTAATATGAAAATTACAACAAAACAAATTGCTTGTTAAATATTTCCCTCTTTTACCTAATGCTACTTTAATGTTCTTGTTGGGAATAGTAAAAATACCAACAATATGTCGAGGAAATTCTTTACTATATATATTACAAGAAAAACTCACAGGCTTCAGATTAAATTTGTTCATCTTCTGCTTGCTTCTGATTCAAATTCTGTGAAAGAAAGAATCAGATGAAAAAAAAATTGTAACTGATTCAGATAAGCCAAAAAATACAGTGAAGTAAGAGAAGCTGTACAAGTACCTTTTTGCTTTGGAAGATTACTATGCAGGAACATGATGTCATCAATCGTCTGTGGCTTCAAAGACGTGCGTCTGTCCTGCATTATTTGTCCCGCGGTAGAGAAGCTTCTCTCAGATGGCGCGCTGGACGCTGGAATGCAGTGCACGAAGTATGCGAGTTTGGAAAGAAGCGGATAGACGTTTTCACGTCCATGCCACCAACGTATCAGGTCGATACCTTCCGAAAATTGGACTTTATCATTCGTATATCTGAGAATTTCGTCTGACGCAAAGTCAACATCTCTCGTCGATTCATCTTCTGAGGAATCTTCAAATTCATTAAAAAGTATGTCAGACTTCTGTTTTTTTTTTTTTTTTTTAAGAATTCCAGATGTTGTTTCCTCCTTATCTTTTAACTGTGGACAGTTTCTCACAACATAATTTTTCGCTTCCTTTACAACTTCATCTTTTTCGGCGCTTCTAAGAAATTTTAGATTTTTATATTTTGGATTCAAAACGTTGCAAGTTTATGGGTTACTGTTATGTCCCATTTGCTGATTAAAATAGATTTGGCTGTACTCTTTAAATCCATCAGAAATGGGCTGTCGCCATCATTTTTTTCAAGGAAGGAGAGAAGTTTTTGTAGTGTTGGCAGAAGAGCCAACACTGTGTTGCTAGAGGAGGCCGAAATGCACTCGTTTAATTACACGCTGACTGGTGCGAGGTCTGGAACAGTAAGGGAATTAATAGTTGCAAATAAAGTACGTAGTTGATATAATACTTAACTTTGATCCACAATTGGTGTACATCGCTCTTGACGGTACATATTATAATCTTAATATCAAATGCTATGGCGCCTTGCTAGGTCGTAGCAAATGACGTAGCTGAAGGCTATGCCAACTATCGTCTCGGCAAATGAGAGCGTATTTGTCAGTGATCCATCTCTGGCTAAGTCGGCTATACAACTGGGGCGAGTGCTAGTACGTCTCTCTAGACCTGCCGTGTGGTGGCGCTCGGTCTGCAATCACTGACAGTGGCGACACGCGGGTCCGACGTATACTAACGGACCGCGGCCGATTTAAAGGCTAACACCTAATAAGTGTGGTGTCTGGCGGTGACACCACAGTTTTAACTTCCACAACACACTTAAATAAAGCGTAGGGGGTTTTGGAGGCTTCGAGATCACAAGAAGCTATTTTAAATGGTGTCAGAAAGGTTATTATATCTTCCAACATCCTCTTGTCTATAGAATCAATCAAATTATCTTGATTTTTCTCTGACAAAATTGACAGAACTTCAAACCATTGTGAATTAATAGACTCAAACATATCCAATTTACTGTTCCATCGTGTGTCTATATCTCCTTTCAATGACTTCTGAAGGCGATTCTGAAGACCAGATCTTTTAAAGAAAGTTGTGATACCTCGACAGGAATTTATTAGTCGCTGCACGTCACTCTTCTTATCATTCGCGTCTCCTCGCGTCGTGTGCTCCAGCACAGTATTAAGAATGTGTGTTGAGCACGAGAGCCTCTTGTATTGGCGAAGTGCTGAAACAATATTTGATCCTCTATCCGTAACGAACACGATGTTATTCACAACACTGAATAAATCGGACGACCGTAGTATCTTAATTAAATCAAGTTTAATGTTTTCTCCTGTTTTTTTTTTTTTTTTTTTTTTTTTTTTTAATCTAACTCTCAAAATTTCTGGTGCACAACACTCGATCATCAAGTTTCACTTTTTCATAATTAACATAATGTGCAGTCACTCCCATATAGTTTATTTTACGGTACGAATCAGTCGATAAATCGACAGTTAGTGCTCCACCTACATCTCTGAATATATTCTTCACTTCTGCGGAGAAAGTTTCACGCAGACGATCGGCCGTTTCCTTCAAATTTCTGGATATGGTGGTTGGATGAGGTAGCAGTTCCTTAGCACTCACTGCACCGTACGTGGCCCCCACATCAATAAGGAACTGTGCCGTCTCTAGAAACCCAGATCCACACGCAACTTCGAATGGTAAAATGTCTTTGCTGACAAGACTGATAAGTTTTTCTGTCGCGGCTGTCTTCAAATTTGGCGGAACTTCAGGAACTTTCACGCCTCTCTTGGTACTTAAATAAGTAATTATGCTACTTTGTCCAGCCTCACACGAATGTTTTAGAAAATTTGAAGTTCCACTTTTGTGTCCAGTGTAGGAATACACTTCTTTAACATGCAAAACAAGCCACTATATCTTTTATCTTTTCGTTGCCATCAAATACGTATCCGAATTTTTTCCAAATTGGCGATTTCAATTTGTTTTCCTTCACTAATGTAAAATCACCTTTTTTCGCCTTACACGAAATTGTATCCATCGATATGGTGTTCATTTGAAGAAAGAACTCTCACTGATATTTGCTACGATGCACGTTGTCACTCGATCACTGCAAAGCGCTAACTGAGGGCAGCGGAAAATTGCAACGGGCACCTGTCTGGTAGACAGTGGGCAGGTTTGCCACCCGGAGAGCACTTCACAGGCCACACAAAAGACACGGTCGCGGAAACGGATTAGGCGCAGGTCTCTTGGGTACAGCTACGTCGGTCGTAGCCAGGGGCTGAGGATAACAGACATCCGCTCTACCCGGGCCCTGCAGGATTCCAAGAATGTCAACAGACTTGAAGTTTTCAACTAACATTGCAACATACGTACTGGGCAGATGCCTTGCTCATTATCCGCAGATGACCCGCGGATATCCGCGTCGGTCGCGATTTTATCCGCCAAGTACCAAATACCGCGGATATCCGCATCCGCGCAGACCTCTAGCTCAGAGCCATTTGAACAATTTGAACTCGTTTCGCAACGACCGCGCTAGCACTGAACTCTACGCGACTGCGCATGCGCGGTAGGCTCAATACCAACGTTCAAACATTGAAAATCTGTATTGTGTAAATATTATGTTATAATATGTATGTTATATATGATATGCATGTGTATTTGTAGACTTATGTATGCAAAGTGCTTTGGAGTGAGTTGCTCGCCTTCAAGTGTGTCCTTTCGCCTCGCCACTCAGGGGACAGTTTAAAGATACATTTGCATGCAAAGCTTTTATTAGCAGAAAACGTGATTATAAGTACTGAAATAAAGAAATAATTTGAGCCATGGATATATACCACGGCTATATAAATATTGTAAGCAGCAACTGGAAGCATTTGAAGATTATTGTTCGTCGTGCTACTGGGAGAATTAGAGACACCTTCTGTTTTCTAGGTCTTGCCCATATCAGACGTATTTGGCACACCGCCGTTAATACTACAATATTCTATTAATACATTCAAGAGCTGCAGCCAAATGGCACTCGTAATTGCGTAATTTAAGTGTCGTACTTTAACTTGTGTTTTTATTTCAGAATATACTGTTATTAGTAGCCTATGCACGTTTTATTTTGTATCTTTAGTCACTGTAAAATCGTTGGGTGACTTGGCATGGGAAAAGGTTACGTACTTCTAAGCAAAAAGTAGTCCAGCTCGATCAATTGTCGTCTTCGGGTGCTGTCTTATTACGAAGTCCGATTAAGATGAAAACACAGAGAGAAGAAACACGGTTAAAAATACATTAACCAAAAAAAAAAGGCCATGCTCAAGCGCCGAGAGTTTGTATAATATTCAATATTCATTACAATACAATGAATTATCATTGTATTGTCTCGATTAAGTTACGAATGAGCAAAAAAAAATTAAAACTGGCGTCGCCGATATCGGTCTGTATGCGACAGAGTGGGTAACTACTACGTTCCAAATCGCTGCGCATAAAAACGGGATTTTCCGGTGCTCACATTTCGGGTTCTGTTGGTGACAAAAAGGTAGGGTGAAGTGTTCTGGATGGCCTTTCGGCTTTGGACTTCTTGTATAACCAACACAAGATAGTCTTAGTGTCACTATCCTACAGTGCCTGGTTATGAATATTACACACTTCCTCCTGCCTACGTAAATGGTGCAAATCGGTTAGTTCTTTTTGCGTTTGATGTGGTCTACGGTGGGCTCGGTGGAACTTATAGAGGCACCATTAGTTCACGGGCAGTTGCTCGGAAAACCCCAAAAAAACTGTTTTTTAATAGATTTTCAATCAGCGGACGAAAACCCAGCTGACGATTCCACGACGTCTATGCATAGCAAATGTTTGTAATTTGTATGATACATTCCTACGATTACGATCTCAAATAACTTTGAAAATTGGCGGGACTGTGCTCGAGAGGTAGGATCCCACGACTGGAAATTCAGTCGGAAAACAAATGATATAATATTTATTTATAAAATTCAATTTGGAGGCATTGGATCTCTCTGACTCATCATTCTCTGCTGTTTGGAAAGATGCGACTCTTGTAAAAAATATCGATAAGAGGTAATTAAATCTGTCGCTCTTTTTATTCCTCTCGGACAAGGAATACTGCCAACATAACTCACTGCATGAAATTACACTCTTAAAAATGTCTCGATTGCACTACGCACCAGCCGCGTCGCGTATTCCCACACGCGGGGAGCCCACGACTGCTGTCGCCGTCGGCTACCGCTCAGCAAGCCGACTCCTGCGGCGCACAGATCGGAAGTTGCTCGTCAAATGCCTGACTGGGAATCGATCCAGAAGCACTGCTGTTGTCAGTAAATTGATTGACTAGTTAATTTCCGGTCAGGTATTCGTGATGCAGGGGATATAAGACGGGCGCAGTATCTCAGTCGTCCCAGTTGCACTCAGTCTCTGGAAGAAGAAGAAGAAGAAGAACCATGAAGCGTCGCCAACAGCAGTCGAGATACTCATTTGCCTCTCCATCGCAGAAGAAGCGTAAAAGTACGTAATCGTATTGGTAAGAGAAGGGGATCGCTACACTTTCAACCACGAGGGTCACTCCAAAAGAAATGCACACTATTTTTTTTAGATCCATATTTTATTCTACATGTTTGAAAGTTTTACAGTGTGTAGATACATCCATTAGGAACAATATTTTCATTTCTCCACATAATTTCCATTTGTCTCAACTGCCTTATGCCATCTTGGAACCAGCGCCTGTATACCCGCACGGTAAAATTCTGGACCAACCTGATGGAGCCACTGTTTGGCAGCGTGCACAAAGGAGTCATCATCTTCAAACCTTGTTTTACAAAGAGAATCTTTCAGTTTCCCAAAGAGATGATAGTCACATGGAGCCAGGTCAGGACTGTAAGGCGGGTGTTTCAGTGCTGTCCATCCGAGTTTTGTGTTCACTTCCAAGGTTTTTTGACTGACATGCGGCCGTGCATTGTCGAGCAACAGCAAAACACCATGCTTTCGCCGATGTGGTCGAACACGACTCAGTCGAGCTTGAAGTTTCTTCAGTGTCGTCACATATGCATCAGAATTTATGGTGGTTCCACTTGGCATGATGTCCACAAGCAAGAGTCCTTCGGAATCGAAAAACACCGTAGCCATAACTTTTCCAGCAGAAGGTGTGGTTTTGAATTTTTTTTCTTGTGTGAATTTGCGTGATTCCACTCAATTGATTGCCTTTTCGTCTCTGGGACCACTGCTGTTCCTGATCTATATAAATGACCTGGGTGACAATCTGAGCAGTTCTCTTAGGTTGTCCGCAGATGATGCTGTAATTTACCGTCTAGTAAGGTCATCCGAAGACCAATATCAGTTGCAAAGCGATTTAGAAGAGATTGCTGTATGGTGTGGCAGGTGGCAGTTGACGCTAAATAACGAAAAGTGTGAGGTGATCCACATGAGTTCCAAAAGAAATCCGTTGGAATTCGATTACTCGATAAATAGTACAATTCTCAAGGCTGTCAATTCAACTAAGTACCTGGGTGTTAAAATTAGCAACAACTTCAGTTGGAAAGACCACATAGATAATATTGTGGGGAAGGCGAGCCAAAGCTTGCGTTTCATTGGCAGGACACTTAGAAGATGCAACAAGTCCACTAAAGAGACAGCTTACACTACACTCGTTCGTCCTCTGTTAGAATATTGCTGCGCGGTGAGGGATCCTTACCAGGTGGGAATGACGGAGGACATCGAAATGGTGCAAAAAAGGGCAGCTCGTTTTGTATTGTCACATAATAGGGGAGAGAGTGTGGCAGATATGATAAGCAAGTTGGGATGGAAGTCATTAAAGCAAAAACGTTTTTCGTCGCGGCGAGATCTATTTATGAAATTTCAGTCACCAACTTTCTCTTCCGAATGCGAAAATATTTTGTTGAGCCCAACCTACATAGGTAGGAATGATCATCAAAATAAAATAAGAGAAATCAGAGCTCGAACAGAAAGGTTTAGGTGTTCGTTTTTCCCGCGCGCTGTTCGGGAGTGGAATGGTAGAGAGATAGTATGATTGTGGTTCGATGAACACTCTGCCAAGCACTTAAATGTGAATTGCAGAGTAATCATGTAGATGTAGATGTAGGTGAAAAAATGCTGGAGCCATGTTTCATCAGCTGTCATAATTCTTCCAAGAAAGTCATCTCCACCATTCTCATACTGTTCCAAAAGTTCGCAGCATACCGTTTTTCTTGTTTCTTTGTGAGCCACTGTCAACATCCTGGGAACCCACCTGGCACAAACCTTTTTTTAACGCCAACACTTTCAGTATTCTGCAAACACTTCCTTCCCCTATCTCAACGAAGCGTGTCAATTCGTTCACTGTGATGCCCACCCGTTCGTTAACTCCCTGCACATTATCTGGAGTGTGAGCAGTACGAGGCCTGCCGATGCGAGGACAATCCTCAATATTCCCGTGCCCGCTTTCATCACCTAACCTCCTTGCCCACCGACTAACTGTACTGCGGTCGACAGCAGCATCTCCATGCACCTTTTTCAACCTCTTGTGGATGTTTCCCACTGTCTCGTTTTCACAGCACAGGAATTCTATGACAGCACGTTGCTTCTGACGAACGTCAAGTGTAGCAGCCATCTTGAAGACATGCTGTCACGGCACCACTCACGGGAACAGGTTGAACTAAGTTTGAAAACAAGCGGGTAGGATGTATCTACACACTGTAAAACTTTCACATATGCAGAATGAAAACTGTATTTTTACAAAAATATAGTGCATTTCTTTTGGAGTGACCCTCGCATTTAGTTTCAACTACTTTTCAATGTCATCCGCCATCCACTTGTCCCATGTAAAATACATGCACAAACATCACTGTGTATAGCAATTGGTAGGTTACCTATAAGACAGGTGAATATTCTTGTACAAAATCTTTATTAGCTTTTGCGTATGCACTTACACGTAAAAAAGACCTCTTTCCTTATTTTTGTTAGGTGTAGTATTAATAACTTTCAATTTAATTTTTAATTTATAACTTAAATCCACATATGAATCATCTATTTCTTTTTCCAGCAAGTAAACTGACAAATACATAGAAGGTACATACTCGAATTATAATACGTACATATCTCATTTTCTTCCTGTAAAATACGTTTTTATGGCTTTAACTAATACGCACGTATTGACATTGCAACGAAGAAGAGCAAAAGACAGTGAGAAGTGGCAGCAGCGGTAGGAAGGAATGGATATTAGAAGGGAGAGAGAGAGAGAGAGAGAGAGAGAGAGAGAGAGAAGTGACATTGCGAGGAGACTGTAGTAGCAGGACAGGACGAAGGAGACTGTGGCTGTGACACAGGAGAGAACAACAGTAAGTGAGAAAGGGCAACTGGGAGTGGATGGCTTTGAGCGACTTACAGCAATGGACTGTTGGGTGTGTGTGTGAGTTACAGTTAGGCGATGTTGTGGGAGTTTGATGTGAGCTGCACGTTGATAAAACTTCGGATGTGTTCGCGTGCCAAAATCTTTGGGTAAATTTTCGAAGGTGCCAAGGAGGGCGGTATGGAGCAGTTGACTCCACTTTTCAGTCATTTTTAAATAAATATGCACATATTCGCATTTTTATGCTCCGACAGGAGCATTTTTCCGTTGGTACACAAGAATACTCTCTTATCATGTTTAAATATACATTGTAGCAACACTATAAACACTATAAACCACAAAATGCTACAGTGTGTATTTCCGCAGAGCAGCTCTGTTAGATACGAGGTATCGCTGTAGCAGAACGTAGGCCACAGGAAGCTCAGACAGTGGAAGGAGTGTGTTGACTCGCAGCTGGCGCCAGAGGGCAGCGCGCGCGCCCCACACGAGGCACTGGGTTGCGTTGCGTTCTCTCTTTGGACTGTGTATCGCTTTCCATATCAACATCCGCCCGCGGCGTGGAGTAAGTTCCTCGGGCTGCTTGTGTACACAGACACTCATTCATGCGACTGCGTGCTTTTTTGTTGATCATCGTTGCAGATAGTGTAACTTCCGCCCACACTTTGTAGTCTGTGAACCTTCCACAAACATTTGCGAAGCTTTACAGACGTACACAGTGTTCCTCCAGTAAGACATTGGATTCGAAACTGATATCTTCTATTCGAATTTTCTTGACTGTTTACGACACATTTAAGAATGTTCTTAGAATTATGACGTATTTGTCTTCGTACAGGTTACAAAAGTTGATTGAATGACACTGTAACGGTGCCACCTCGGCTGTTAATTAAACGTATTTACTTTACTGAGTTTCACATGATTGGCAAAATTAGTCCTTACAGGCCATTCTCAAGTGCTATAGACGTCAACATGTCGTAAAGTATCCGACTATTTTGCAGCAGACATACAGGTATACGTGCAAGTGTCAGATTTAAAACAGATTGTTTACTGAATGCTCTAATGGTCATGTGCTTGAAAGTGTCAAATTTAAAGCAGAATGTTTGCTGAATGCGGTAATGGCCATCGTCGAAACTGTAGTCATGTTCTTAGACACTGTATGTACTTACTTCTGTAGTCAAAAACCAACTGATATACGGCTGTGTTGCCCCACTTTATGAAATCGTCCGAAAGATGATTTCACCTCTCTGTCTGTACCTACTTTAAAACAACATCTCCATTTTCTGCTACTGACTAATGCTCAGCGGAGCTAGACCTACTTCAGTTCATCATGTAGCAGTAAAGAACACACACAATTTTTAATTTCGCGTTGAAAGTTTGGTCTACTGGAGAAAATACTAAAATATTCAAGATCGGCTGTTAGTATTAGAATCGGTTTCCTTCTGTGCCCATTTAACACAAGTCCCTTTCAGTGTTGACCCAGTCACGGGCCTGTAAATTCTATATGGCATGAAAACTGCGTTGTTACCAAGTAAAAATTCCATTCCTCCTCGACCTAGTCTCTCTGTCCAACAGTAGCCGGTTCGAATCCCAGTGGCGGAAATAGTTTTCATCATCAAATTACAACACAAGAATGAAATGATTATTATATTTGCGACAACGGCTGGGATGAAATTTCACGTACAACTAAATAAATTTGCAATTAACCCACAGAATGTATTTATATATAGAATTTTATTCGAAGTGCTCATGGTGTAAAACAGAAAATAAAATTAAATAAAACCAGTATCTTTCCTTTACTAGTACAGGATAAATTAAAATTCCTACGAACGTAAATTAAAGCTCGAAGGCGGCATTTTTGCTCTGAAGCACATTGAACATGAGTAAATAAGCTTTACATTGTACACTGAGGAGCCAAAGAAACTGGTACACCTGCCTAATATCGCGTAGGGACCCTGAGAGCACGCAGAAGCGCCGCAAAACGACGTGGTATGGACTCGACTGACGTCTGAAGCAGTGATGGAAGGAACTGACACTATGAATCCTGAAGGGCTCTCCATAAATCCGTAAGAGTACGAGGGGGTGCAGATCTCTTCTGAACAGAAAGTTGCAAGGCACCCCATATATGCTCAACAACGTTCATATCTGCGGAGTTGGTGGCCATAGGAAGTGTTTAAATTCAGAAGAGTGTTCCTGGAGCCACTCTGTATTAATTCTGGACACGTAGGCTGTCGCATTGTCCTGCTGGAGTTGCCAAAGTCTGTCGGAATGCACAATGGACATGAATGGGTGCAGGTGATCAGAAAGGATTCTTACGTACGTGACACCTGTCAGAGTCGTATCTAGACGTATCAGACATATCACTCCAACTCCACACGCGCCACACCATTACAGAACACCCACGAGCTTGAACAGTCCCCTGCTGACATGCAGGATCCATGGATTCACTGGGTTGTCTCCATTCTCTTACAGGGCCATCGGCTCGATACAATTTGAAACGAGTCTCGTCCTACCCAGAGTTGTTTGAGCCTCGCGTTTGCTTTGTTGGTCACGTGTTGAATGTGGTCCCCCAAGAGCAGCTTCCAATGCAGCCAGACACCGAGGTATTTGACCTTCTCACGGAAACGTATTGGGCGTGCATGTAGTGTTATTGGGTTGGAATGTTAATGTTTGCGCAGTAGTTTCGGTCTTCTAGTGAACAGGATGGCTTCGCACTTGTCGACGTTTACTCTAACACGCCATTTCACCAGCCAAGGCTCTGCCTCTCTGAGTGTAGTCTGTAGTCGTGAGTTAACGTTAGACGGCTTCCGGTCTTGCGCAAGGATGGCAGTGTCATCCGCGTAGATTGCCACAGTCGTGTTGCGTGTAGCTGGGAGGTCATTAATGTAGAGGTTAAACAGTAAGGACCCTAGGCTGCTTCTTTGGGGTACTCCAGCCTGGATACCGCGTCGTGTTGATTGTTTGCCCCGCACGTCGGTGTTGAAACTCCTGTCCGTATGAGACGTACGAGCCCGTCGGAGAACCCTGCGTCGCTGAGTTTGCGTATGAGGCCGTTGTGCCACAGACGATCGAGTGCCTTTTCGATGTCCAGGAACACTGCCCCAGTTGCTTTCTTTGTGTTGTATCCGTGTGTTATGTATTCAACGACGCGGTGGAGTTGTTGTGTTGTCGAGTGGTGATTTTATAGTGAGTCGTTTTAGTATTACCTTCTCAACGATCTTGTTGAGCGCGCTCAGCAGAATGATGGGTCAGTAATTTTGTGGGAGGGAGTGGTCTTTCCCCGGCTTGTCTTGGCCGTCGGGGAAGTGTTGGTGTTTAAGTATGGCATTCGTGATGTGTGTGAGGTATTCTACTGCTTTACCCGTGAACTCCTGGAGGACACGCTTTTGAATGCCATCGTGACCAGGAGCCTTCCTAGCTGTGGTATGTTTGATGGCCCATTTGACTTCAGCTGTGCTAGCCTGTCGGATGTCGTTGGGCGATGGTTGGACCAAATGGGTGTAACCTCCTGGTGCGTCGCAAGTGTGAACGCTGGGTCTGAGGGATCCAGGTTCGGTGTGAATGACGCTGCAAGTGTAAGGGCCACCAGTTCCGCTTTTCTTCCGCAGAATAAGCTTGTGTGTTGGGCCCTTGTAGCGTGGGTATGTACAGTTTCTCCCTGGTGAAGTGTCGGGCCATCTGCCACACGCCAGGTCGCGTGGTGTCCAGCCCTTCGAGTTTCCGGTTCCACTATTGTGTTGTAAATGTTTGTATTTTGTCCCGGGTTATACCCTGGAGCCTGTTCATGTGCTGTTTGAAGTGCTGGCTCCAATTCGCGCGCCTGTAGTCTAACATCCTGCGTTGGTCCATATGCTGCAGTGTTCCTTCAATGTGCAGTATTACGGGTTAGTGATTTGAGGGCATATCGTTTTCAACAGCAACGTTGAGTGTCGTTGTTATGTCCTTGATGAGGGCCATGTCTAACACGTCTGACCTCCGCGCCGGTAGGGAATGTGCGTCGGTTCGGTCGGCGCTAGTGTAATGTAGTTTCGTCCTAGTGCGTGTTAGTATAGTTTCTTGCCGTTCGAGTTTCCGTATTTCGTTTTGTATGTATAAGCCTGTATTGACCTGACCAGGAGTCCTGTTCCTCTTGCCACCGAACTTCACAAACTGTATCTAACTTAAACCTGCCCATTTTCCTTTTTAAATTTTCTAACCGACTTCCCCGATTAAGGGATCTGAAATTCCGCGCACCGCTCCGTAGAACACCAGTTTTGTTTCTCCTGAATGACGACATCCTCCTGAGTATTCACAGCCCCGAGATCCGAACAGGGGACTATTTAACCTCCGGAATATTTTATCCAGGAGGATGGCATCATCATTTAAGCGTACAGTAAAGCTGAATTCCCTCGGGAAAACTTCTGTAGTGTCCTCTTGCTTTCAGCCATTCGCAGTTCCATCATGGCAAGGACATTTTTATATTACATGGCCAGATCAGTAAGTCATCCAGACTGTTGTATCTGCAACTACTGAAAAAGCTGCTGCCCCTCTTCAGCAACCACACGTTTGTGTGGCGTCTCAACAGATAACCCTCCGTTGTGTTTGAACCTACGGTGCGGGTATCCATATTGCTGACACACGCACGACTACCCACCAACGGCAAGGTCCATGCTTCATGGCGGTGAGGGATAGTAAGTTTATCGTAAATTTGTGTACCTCCACTGGAAATGGGATGAAGTGAGAAACTGACTTTTGAGAAATGAGTGTAAAAGAGCCAGTCACATTAATGCGACTGTCTGTCAAAAGCCTGAATAATAACCTTTTGCAGAGCGTACCACGGCGAGAAGTGTAGGAAGAGAACGGCAAACTCATCCTATTGCTCTTCGAACCACGGACGTACATGGAGCTGTGTGACATGATGCACTGTCCTCTTGGTAGATGCCATCGTGACGAGGAAGAACAAACAGCGTGTAATGATAGGCATGGTCCCCAAAGATGGATGCATACTTGTGTTGATCCATTGTCTTCCAGAATGGCAAGATCATCAAGGGAATGGCTAGAAAACATTCCCCAGATCGTAACGACCCTTCCTCCGACGATCGCCCTTACGACGATTGTTGAAAGGTTTTTGCTCCGTCTGATGGAGCATTAAAGGTGATTCCTAGGAGAAGGCCACCTGCCGCCTGTCAGTAGACGTCCAGTTGTGATACTGGCGTATAAATGCCAACCATCGTCGACGATGAACAGCAGTCTGCCTGGGTGCATTGAGAGGTGGCCATTGTCTTCGGCAATGGCTACTCTCACTTATATTTCTAACAAAATAACAATATTTAATGAAATTAATCGTCATGTTCTTCTGAGAATACGAGTTTGATCGTAATAATATCTTTTTGATTGTCACAATATCATTTAATTTACTTAACACAGACTTACTGTCGGTGTCTGCATAGCAACACCAAGTTATAAATGAATGACCAGAGGAACTGAACTGTTTTTATTGACTGAATAAGTTAAGAATGCCCACTGTTTCCTATATTTCCTTATCCTACTAATTACACAGCAGGAGGGAGAGAGAAATGAATGTGTGAAGATAATTGCAGGAAGAATGTTTGGGGAGAGAATAAGGATCGAACGATATTTGGCGATTCTGGGTGTACGATGGGGAACAACTAGTCGATAGGCAACAATTATGGAAGCCCTGAGAATTCAGCCATTGGCTGTAGCCAGGTGTAGGAAGGTTGGATAGTCTGCAAAACTTACGTTTCAGTCTTTGGGAAGCAAAGCGCTGGATCTTTCCCATTATGTAGAAGGGAGGTTTCACCGGCAACTTTAAACTGGTGATATTCTGACCTGATGATTGGTTGGGAGCCGCCCCCACCATGAGCGGTCAGGGGAGCAGAACAGTAGCGTGGGTCCCAGTCGGGGGACTGCTGCTGAATGGTAATAAGAGATACCATTCTGTAGGAGACCATAGTTTTAGTAAAAAGTCAAATGCGTCAACGATAAATAAAGATACAAAGTCAGATTGGTTAAATTTTACATTGTTAATAAGAAAGTCAGATGCTTTTAATTTACGTTGTGGAATCTGATGAAAATTTCATGCTGTGTAAGGATCAGACGCGTTAAGATTTGTTTAAAGAAATGAATTCTTTTGTTCTTATAATTATATGAAATGCTTGTTCTTATAATTATATGAAATGCTTAATGAATAAACCAATTCGTTCTATAAAAATTCAAATTTGTTTCGGAACATTTTTTCTATTAGAATAGACAAATCCTTCATTACTTTGTTCTATTATCAGTTGAAAAAGAAATTTTATTTAATAACTTTACAAAATGTCTGAATGTCAGTCATTGGACAAAGTAGAATTGACATAACTTTCAAGTTAGGGCATTTATGCTAAGGTCCCGCAAATAAATCCGATGCGCGTATTGTTAAACATAAGCAGTAGTAGGTAGCCTGCAGCATGAACCAGACCCTACTATGAAGGGCCACACTCAGCAACGTTCCCTGAACGGTCGTCGAGGAGAGACAGTTGGTAGCCGATTGGCTCATCTGGCCGACCAACTGCTCAACAGATGCGCATTTATTCTTTCGTGCGCATCTCTGCCGGCGCACTCACCCCTGTCATCTATAGACCGTAGTGCACCACAGTTGACGCCATTTTGTCATTCATGGTATACTTTAACCTCGGCGGCATACGAACATTTTCTAAACTTAACTGTTTCGAACCTTTGGCCCGAAAGCCAATGAATATCCTCATTTGGACGTCAGATAAATCACTCCATTTCTGGAATACTACGACGACAGCGCTCTTCCCCGCCTCCCCCAGAAACGCTTTTGTACCCTCCATTGCTAGTGCTGGCACCTACCCTCTGTGACCGGTTACTGCACGTTGAAGTCGAGCATAGGCGGTGGTCGCAATAATATGACGTGACCGTGTGTATTTGTAACAAACTCTGTAAGGTGTTCGTATGTTTTCTGCCATGGTAACTAATTCATCTTTACTGTACTGTGACGCACTGTACGAGTAGTGCATAAGATCCTTGACTCTGTGTGTACGTTTATCTGTGGTTCGCTTGTTCGCCTGTCAGTTGTGCAGCACGAGGGACTTGTTGTTTGAGGCATAGTAGGGAGCAGACGAGTTTATAAAGGAGATTTGATATTTGTCAATCTGGGAGAAATTACCTGGAATACTGTGTTATGGAGATATACACTTATTTATAAGCATACGTCATTGCTTATATCGATACAGAAGACTTTTTGGAGGAATTTGTCAAGGTAACTAATGCATGCGCAATAATGAAATGTTTATTTGTCGGAACTATTAATTAAAGGACATCTTTGTTACTATGATAATTAGTAACATTCATGAATAATGTTAATTTAATCAATTTGTTTCCTTTATGTTCCAAATAACGGAACTGGATGGAATGTCTGTAATATTTGTATTGAGAGAATTTCGTGAGTGTTAGGGTCTTATTATGTTGTACAGGATTTTTGACAATAATCAGAATATAATCTTTCAAGAACAACTTTCTTTAAATTAAAGCCCTTATTCATCATTCTTAGTGAAGTTAAGAATATTTTTTCATATATACATCACACCTTACGCCACACGAAGCCACAGATTGTTCCTGACAAGCAAAAAACAAATTTTGTAGTGAGTAGTATATTTTCGTTTTATTTTGCTGCTGCATCTGCTGATTTCTATTTTCTTTCGAGAACCCCAGTATATCGCACATAAAAGCAAGATTGTGAGAATGAGGTAAGTTACTTTTATTTCAGGGCAGATCTGACTTTGCGTTCTTATGAGGAAACATGTCTTAGTCAGAATTATCTGGTTTTGTGCTAAGCAAACGGATTAATTTACTGTGAACAGTGTAGGTATTCTTCTGAGTAGAGCAGTACCTTATTTTTGTGGATATTTCAAGTCAGACGTTGCACTTCACGTTATTCAACTTCCATAATGTACTTCAGTATTGAGCTTTAGTTAAGTAGTGTTAACTGAACACACATTAGTATCTTTTGACATTTAATTAGATTCATTTTCATTATTTCAGATTCAGTGTTTCATTAAGATTAAAGTTTTGTTTCGCGGCATTGTTCACATACGCAACACAGGACCAACAATTTTCAGCATCGGTCAGCAGATGAAGACGATATGTAAGGTACACGTTACACGAAGAGAAAGTTTATGAAAAAAGAGTACTCAGCATTTTCGTTCATAGATAAATTTTTATAGAAGGCTTACAAATCTATTGATTAGTGACTGTTCTCTTCCTTGCATCCCGATCGAGGGTTTTGTTTGCTTAACTGAACCCTTAAACGACTCTACAACAAATGGCTCTCTCAACAAAATAAAAATTGCAGTGATTGAGCTCACTCCATGTACGTAAATCAAATGTTGCGATTAACCCGTAATAAAGTCACATTACGCTGTAAGGGGAAAGGTGATAACGACGTGAGAGACTGGTTCTTACCTCCTGAGATTCATCTTAAGTACCGTCTCTGGTGGGAGGGTTGTTGTCCTAGCTGGTCGGCCCTGCACCTGCCAGGGAGCGCCCTCCACGCTCCGCCGCAGACGGGCTCGGACAGGGTTGCGCAGCCAGCCCCCAGTGGCCTTAATAACCAGCTCTTCGCGTCCGCCACTCTTTTCCTTTTTTCCGGCTCTTGTGTTTGGAAATCTGGGTGCAGCCAATCTGAAGTGTCAATAACGCCATCAGCGCCGGCCCTGCCAGCCACAACGAGGTGGTGGTGGGGGACGGGGCCTCGTACGCTGGCAAGTGGCCTTTGTTTCCCGTGGGGAGCCGCACCTGCCGCCGCCCCTGATAACGGGACCCCCTCTGCCCGGGGCGCAGCGGGCCGCGGGTGAGCTGCCGTCCCTGTCTTGATGCGAAAGTAACTGCAGCCATCCACTACCCCTCATTCGAGAGATCCGGTGCGACGCTGCTCTGATCTTCTTTTTTTTTACGCTCTTCAGTGGTGTTTCGGCGTGCGTGTACCCATACAATACGAAGCGTAGAACAGCAGAGTCATCGAAGATTAAATCACAGTCCCGTATAAGGAACTTAGAAGAAAATACAATCTATAGCACAATTTCAAACACCAGTCTAACACCAACGAAACGGAGACAATTCCTGATCTGTAGCTCATATCATGACACTGTGGTAGTCTGAAGATCGACGTTACTGTCAGTGGTAAGCACAGCATTGTCTGCAGCGAATCAAGCCAGTACCTTTCTTCGCGGATTGTAGTCAGAATTGCTGTCTTGAAGACATGAGTAGCTCTAACGGCGATATCTGGAGTAACAAAGAGAAGGCTAAAGGTTGGAAAGAATAAACAGAACTGCTACATAAAGGAAAGAAACTTAAAGACAATATTACGGATAGACAAGAGGCAATGAATCAAAATAAGATGGAAATGTAATTCTAATAGCAAAATTTGACAGAACACACTGTAAGGCACCTGGAGTAAACTATATTCCATCGGAATTATTCAGATCCTTGGGAGAAACACCTGTTGTACCAACCCTTAAAAAGAATGTAATAACCCCAATATCAAACAACATTGGTGAGGGTATCAGCAAACTGTTTCTTTTATACGTCATGGTTGAAAACTACTTGAACGAATTGTCTACAGAGGCTTGGAATGCCTGATAGAGGCCAATCTAAAACAATAGAGGAACACGCGAAACAATACTGACACCAAATTAACTTCACAAGATATACTGAAAAAAAGGCAAACCTAAATGTAACATCGCTGACTCAATGGTCAATACAGCTGTCAAGTGCCGACCGGGGTGACCGAATGGTTCTAGGCGCTACAGCCTAGCACCGCGCGACCGCTACGGTCGCAGGTTCGAATCCTGCCTCGGCCATGGATGTGTGTGATGTTCTTAGGTTAGTTAGGTTTAGGTAGTTCTAAGTTCTATGGGACTGATGACCTCAGAAGTTAAGTCCCATAGTGCTCAGAGCTATTAGAACCATTTGAGCCACATCTGTCAAGTAAGTCATTATCAAATAAATGTTCATAATTTGACAACTTCATAAACAATTGTTCCAGTTAAAGTTTGATACCTACTGTACCGCCGGCCGAAGTGGCCGTGCGGTTAAAGGCGCTGCAGTCTGGAACCGCAAGACCGCTACGGTCGCAGGTTCGAATCCTGCCTCGGGCATGGATGTTTGTGATGTCCTTAGGTTAGTTAGGTTTAACTAGTTCTAAGTTCTAGGGGACTAAAGACCTCAGCAGTTGAGTCCCATAGTGCTCAGAGCCATTTGAACCTACTGTACCTCCACCAACAGCAAAGGAGCAAACTTATACAGTAGTGACAGCAACAGAGACATCGATGTCACATGGGTATCAAGACTACGTGATTTAACATGAAGATGGTAGTCACATAGAAATAGGGTTATCGTAACAAAAAATATGATGGAAAACTGAGCTTCTTGGTCTCATAGTATAATATGCAATTGTTGTGTTTGTGGATGTGGAGAAAGCCTTTGAGAATATTGGCTGCTACACGTTCTTCGCAACTGTCAAGGGATCAGGAATAAAATGCTGGGAGCGAAAAGCTATTTCCAACTTTTACAGAAACCATACTGTAGATATGAGACTCGAAGTATATGAAGAAAAGGAAGAGCTCTTCGTCCAGCTCTTGAATGTCCACCCGAAGAATGGCGACCGACCGCCGTATCACCCTCTGCTTTGCGAAGTCATGCGACTGTGTTATGGCCGGCAGAGGTGGCCCAGCGGTTGTAGGCGCTTTAGTCTGGAACCAGGCGACCGCTACGGTCGCAGGTTGGAATCAAGCCTCGGGCATGGCTGTGTGTGATGTCCTTACGTTAGTTAGGTTTAAGTAGTTCTAAGTTCTAGGGGACTGATGACCTCAGATGTTAAGTCCCATAGTTCTCAGAGCCGTTTGAACCATTTGAACTGCGTTATAAAGGAGCATATGGTCACTACACCACTCTCTCGGTCGTTTTGCCGACTGCCCTTATCTTAGAGCCAATATTTTTCAGTACAGTAGCTCCATAGATGGCATCCCAAGGTGGAGTGCATACTCTGTCAGTAATCCCAGCAACGAAAAACGCTTGGCAGTACCGGAAATGAAACCAGGATCCTCCACATGGCAGCCGTCTACGATGAACACATTCTTTTTTATTTAGATCGTTACTGTTCTCGGGATTTGGTCTGGGTGGACGTTACATTCGCACCCCTTCAAGTTCATCGTTAAATACTTTCCTGAGGGTTTTATTGCAGCCAGTCCTGCGACCCAGCCAGCTGAGCTCGCGTGCCGGCGATCACTCAGCTACGGAGGCGGGCAAAGGACGAAATAGATGCAGTAATTACGGAGTGAAAGAGCGTTGCAACGTATACTCCTTGTAGAGAATCAAGAAGAAACAAGGGAAACAATTTAATTTTACGGAGAAGGACAATGAACTGTTAAGAGGTGACACTGTATTCCGACGCTGACAGCAAATAACTTCGATAATCAGTTGAACGGAATCGATAATGTTATGAAAAGAGGCTGTAGGATGAACACCAACAAAAGTAAAACAAGTGTGATGAAAAGTTGTTAAATTAAATCAGGCAATGATGAGCGAATTAGATAAGAACATGAAACTGAAAGTACAGAAGTAGAGGTGTTTTGCTGTTTGCGCAGCAGAATAACAGTCGGCGACGGAAGTACAGGAGACTTAAGAACCAGACTTGCAATTGCAAGAAAAGCGCTTTGGGACAATCGAATATAAATTTAGGTGCTAAGGAAGTATTTTCTGAAGGTGTGTGTCGAAAGTGAAGCCCTTTAGGGAAATTATACGTGGATGATAAACAGTTCACACAAGAAGAGAACATGAGCTTTTGAAAAGTTGTAGTACAGAAAAATGATTTAGACTACATGGATAGATTGCATAACGAATGGCCCGCAGCTCGTGGTCGTGCGGTAGCGCTCTCGCTTCCCACGCCCGGGTTCCCGGGTTCGATTCCCGGCGGGGTCAGGGATTTTCTCTGCCTCGTGATGGCTGGGTGTTGTGTGATGTTCTTAGGTTAGTTAGGTTTAAGTAGTTCTAAGTTCTAGGGGACTGATGACCATAGATGTTAAGTCCCATAGTGCTCAGAGCCATTTGAACCATTTGAACCATAACGAATGAAGAGAACTGTGGGAAGAGATTTTTATGGGGCAATTTGTCGAATGGAAGGGATATATTGTAATGTCAGTTCCTGAGGTGCCCGCCCCCGGTAGCAGAATGGTCAGCGCTACTGAATGTCAATCCTAAGGGCCTGAGTTCGATTCCCGGCTGGGCCGTAGATTTTCTCCGCTCAGGGGCTGGGTATAGTGTTGTCCTAATCCTCATCATTTCATCCCCATAGACGCGCAAGTCGCCGAAGTGGGGTCAAATCGAAAGACTTGCAGCCGGCGAGCCGTCTACCTGACGGGAGGCCCTAGTCACACGACATTCACATTCAAAAAAAAAATGGTTCAAATGGCTCTGAGCACTATGGGACTCAACTTCTGAGGTCATTAGTCCCCTAGAACTTAGAACTAATTAAACCTAACTAATCTAAGGACATCACAAACATCCATGCCCGAGGCAGGATTCGAACCTGCGACCGTAGCGGTCTTGCGGTTCCAGACTGCAGCGCCTTTAACCGCACGGCCACTTCGGCCGGCTTCACATTCACTTCCTGAGGTGTAAAGCAATAGTTACTTTGATTACGGTGGGAAGCACGGGTGTACCTACATACTCTAACACGCACCACGAAGGGGTTATTGGAATTTTACGGAAAATGGTGGTTGTGATGTACATGTATAGACAAACAAATGATTACAATTTCAGAAAAATGCTGTGATTTATTCGAGAGATAGAGCTTCACAAATTGAGGAAGTCTTACGCAAGCAGTTACTCCGCTTGGCATTGAATGATAGAGTTGATGGGCATCCTTCTGATGGATATCGCGCCACATTTAGTGCAGTTGGTACGTTAGAGCATCAAAATCACGAGCTGGTCAGAGAGCATAGTGCTCCAAACGTTCTCAGCTGGGGAGAGATCCGGCGACCATGATGGTATATAACAACCAAAGGGACCCTGCTATGAAAGGAAATAGTACCCCATAGCATCACTCCTCTTTGTTGGGCTGTATGGCGGCGGCAGTCAGGTTGGTATCCCGCCGCTATCCCAGGCCGTTTCCAGACACATCATCGCTGGTTATCGAGGCTCAATTACACTCCTGGAAATTGAAATAAGAACACCGTGAATTCATTGTCCCAGGAAGGGGAAACTTTATTGACACATTCCTGGGGTCAGATACATCACATGATCACACTGACAGAACCACAGGCACATAGACACAGGCAACAGAGCAAGCACAATGTCGGCACTAGTACAGTGTATATCCACCTTTCGCAGCAATGCAGGCTGCTATTCTCCCATGGAGACGATCGTAGAGATGCTGGATGTAGTCCCGGGGAACGGCTTGCCATGCCATTTCCACCTGGCGCCTCAGTTGGACCAGCGTTCGTGCTGGACGTGCAGACCGCGTGAGACGACGCTTCATCCAGTCCCAAACATGCTCAATGGGGGACAGATCCGAAGATCTTGCTGGCCAGGGTAGTTGACTTACACCTTGTAGAGCACGTTGGGTGGCACGGGATACATGCGGACGTGCATTGTCCTGTTGGAACAGCAAGTTCCCTTGCCGGTCTAGGAATGGTAGAACGATGGGTTCGATGACGGTTTGGATGTACCGTGCACTATTTAGTGTCCCCTCGACGATCACCAGTGGTGTACGGCCAGTGTAGGAGATCGCTCCCCACACCATGATGCCGGGTGTTGGCCCTGTGTGCCTCGGTCGTATGCAGTCCTGATTGTGGCGCTCACCTGCACGGCGCCAAACACGCATACGACCATCATTGGCACCAAGGCAGAAGCGACTCTCATCGCTGAAGACGACACGTCTCCATTCGTCCCTCCATTCACGCCTGTCGCGACACCACTGGAGGCGGGCTGCACGATGTTGGGACGTGAGCGGAAGACGGCCTAACGGTGTGCGGGACCGTAGCCCAGCTTCATGGAGACGGTTGCGAATGGTCCTCGCCGACACCCCAGGAGCAACAGTGTCCCTAATTTGCTGGGAAGTGGCGGTGCGGTCCCCTACGGCACTGCGTAGGATCCTACGGTCTTGGCGTGCATCCGTGCGTCGCTGCGGTCCGGTCCCAGGTCGACGGGCACGTGCACCTTCCGCCGACCACTGGCGACAACATCGATGTACTGTGGAGACCTCACGCCCCACGTGTTGAGCAATTCGGCGGTACGTACACCCGGCCTCCCGCATGCCCACTATACGCCCTCGCTCAAAGTCCGTCAACTGCACATACGGTTCACGTCCACGCTGTCGCGGCATGCTACCAGTGTTAAAGACTGCGATGGAGCTCCGTATGCCACGGCAAACTGGCTGACACTGTCGGCGGCGGTGCACAAATGCTGCGCAGCTAGCGCCATTCGACGGCCAACACCGCGGTTCCTGGTGTGTCCGCTGTGCCGTGCGTGTGATCATTGCTTGTACAGCCCTCTCGCAGTGTCCGGAGCAAGTATGGTGGGTCTGACACACCGGTGTCAATGTGTTCTTTTTTCCATTTCCAGGAGTGTAGAAGCCTGACACAACTGCTGAAGACAATTCTAATCCAGTCAGTGGCATTCCAGGCCGAGTGGTTAACGAATAAATAACCCTTCAAAATGTGTTTTGTTACCGTTTCTTCAAGCGTCATCCTAGTGTATGTCAGTGTGGACATAAAAACTCTATAAGAATAATGGTCCTTTTAGCTGATAACCGTGTTCGGTGTAGCGCAGTGCCGCACGGGCACAGCGCTTTGACAGGTCAGGCAGCGTGACGGGCGCGATGACAGATGCGGCCCACGTGGCGGCAGCCAGGGCGGGGCCGCGCATTAGCGGCTCATAAACAATACTCCTGCGACAGAGCCGGGGGCGTGCCGCCGCCAGGCCCGGCACGGCTCGCTGGCAACAAAAGGGGCCGGCAGTCTCCCGTCGCTAACGAGACACGAGGAAGCTCCTCTGCCGTATCCCCCACTCATCCGTTGTTGTTGTTTACGAGCTGGTAATTCAATTTTGAATCACTATAGTTTTATTTATTATGGCTTTACCCAACATTGAGCGTACAGCCAGCAGCAGTTACAACTGTACAAACTACAAACTTTAAGCTTGAGGAAAGGAGCAGAGTAAGCTTAGCTTTGTCGGTAGTACAAAATAAAGAGATTACATTTCGTGCGTGTCTGTTCTTACAATAGTTTCACATGTAGGGTCTTACTCAAGATACACGGTCCAGACAAATTAATGTTAGTACCTGACGAAAGCCTGAATAAACACTCTTTGCAGCGCGGACAGAGAGTCAATGAGGTTGTGGAAGGTGTAGACTCCAGCGCCGCGGCCAACTGCGCGTACCGTCCGATCAAGATGGGCCAACAGGTCTCGACACGGTTTAAATCTGGTGAGTCTGGAGATCAGGGGAGTGCGGTAAACCTATCCCTGTGCACTTCGAACCACTCACGTACACTATGAGCTGCGTGAGATTTTGCGTTGTCTTGTTGCTAGTTGCCATCGTGAGGAGGAAAAACAAACTGCATGTTGGGGGTGGACATGGTCCCCAAAGATAGATAAATAATTGTGTTGATCCACTGTGCGAGAATGACCGAGCGTGGTGGCGCAGTGGTTAGCACAATGGTCTCGCATTCGTGATGAGGACGGTTCAAACCCGCGTCCGGCCATCCTGATTTATCTTATCCGTGATTTCCCTAAATCGCTTCAGGCAAACGCCGGGATGGTTCCCTAAAAAGAGCACGGTCGACTTACTTCCCCATCCGTCCCTACTCCTGCCCTGAATCAACCAACCAACCTTCGAGAATGACGAGATCATTCAGAGAATGCTACGAAGACATTTCCCAGACCATGACGCTACGCCTCCGCCACTACCCAACCCCGTTAATACTTGAGCCATTCCGACGATTGCTGCAGTGTGTTTCGCAGCTTTCTGATGGAGCATAAAACGTGAATCATGTGAAAATGTTACCAGTCACCTCTCACTGGACGTCCAGTTGCTGTATTGGAGTGCTAATTCCAGCCTTCGTCGCCAATGAACAACAGTCAGCATGGGTGCTTGAACCAGGCACTTGCTGCGGAGGCCCGTATGCAGCAGCGTTCTCTGAAAGGTCGTTGAGGAGACGCTGTTGGTACTCCCTTGGTTCATCTGCGCGGTTAGTTGGCTCAACAGTTGCTCATCTGTTCGCACCTGCACACGTCCGCACATGTCTCTGAGTGGTTTTTCGCACGTTGACGCCGAACACAGGCGGCAGTCACTTTTATGTGTCCCGACCATGTACTTGGAATCCACATATCAGTATAAGTTGTCAACTGGAGAAACATAGAAGGGAACAAAAATTTGACGCTTCATGTACAAAGATAAGGTCATGGTTTAAAAATATATGTACAGGATGATTCTGTGGTGATGTCAGAAATTTTAAGAGACTATGGAGAAGGGCAAATGTATCAATTAGAGTAAATAGACCGTGGTCCGGAAACGACAGAGTCGAAAATTACAAGCGAAAGTAGTTTTGATACATCTGAGTGTGGAACACATGTACTAGTACTGTTGTTATTAAGAATGAGCGGTACGCAATTTGCAGAGGTGGTAGTATGGACGAGACATGAAAAAAAGTCTAGTAAACACGGTCTGTGAGGGGCATCGCTTAAGAGCTATGAGTACTTGTTCATCTTTGCTACTGTGGAATAAATCTCTTCTACGTTACATTAGAGCTCTTATTTACTGGACTTTTTATCTTGTTTCGGTCCGTACTAACTCCTCCAAAAATATATAAATCAAAGAGCTTGCAGTGGACGTATGTCATAGTATCCAGGATGAACAAGGGCTCGTAGCTCTTAAGGTATGAATTTTAGAGTCCATGTTTACTAGTCATTCTTGTCGTATGCTGATTCAAATTTCAACAACAGCAGCGGTACATGTATTGCACAGTCAGAGATATCAGAGCGATTTTCGCTTATAACTTTCGACGCGGTCGTTTATGGGCCAGTGTTGCACTTAACCGTCTCCGTCATCCCTGAAAATTTGCAATATCGACACGGAATTATCCTATGTGCAAAAGTATAAAGCTTTAGTGGAATCTGGCTGCTTCCATAAGATTACTTGAGGAACGTGCAGTTGTAGACGGTCGTCATATTAATGTCACCGGCTGTAAAAACCCTGAATAACCACCTTTTGCAGGGCGGACCTGCAGAAAGAGAGTCAGTGAGGTTTTGGAAAGGAGCTTCAGGGATGTGGAGCCATGCCGACCCCAATGCTGTGGGCAGCTGCGCTAGGTTTTTCGGATGAGAATCCATGGCGAGAACAGCCCGATCGAGATGATCCCAAAGATTCTTCATTGCGTTTAGATTCAAGGAGTTTGGTGGCTAGGGGAGATCGATAAACTACTAATGATGGTCTTCGAACCACGCACGTACACTGCGAGCTGTGTGAGACGTTGCATTGTCCTGGTGGTAGATGCCATCGTGCCGAGAACAAATAACAAATTGCATGTAGGAGCGGACATGATCCACTAGGATGGATGCATACTTTAGTTCATTGTCTTCCAGAATGACGACTTCACCCAGGGAGTGTCACGAAAATATTCCCCAGGCCACAACGATCCATCTTCCGACTTGCACCCTTCCTTGTTGCAGGGCCGTACATGCCGACGTCCATCTACCCGATGGTGCCCAAATATTACTCATTTGAAAAGGCCGCTTGTCGCCACACAGTGGAGATCCAGTTGCAGACTCCAGCCCTCGCCCAGCGATCAGGTTCAAATGGTTCAAATGGCTCTGAGCACTATGGGACATGACTTCTGAGGTCATCAGTCCCCTAGAACTTAGAACTACTTCAACCTAACTAACCTAAGGACATCACACACATCCATGCCCGAGGCAGGATTCGAACCTGCGACCGTAGCGGTCGCGCGGCTCCTGACTGTAGCGCCTAGAACCGGTCGGCCACTCCGGCCGGCCCCAGCGATCAGAGGAGATCCTTGAACAAGGTGACTCTTGCAGAACCCCGTACGCGACAATATTGTCTAAATGGTCATTGAGAGGACATCTTTGGTAGTGTGTGTGTGTGTGTGTGTGTGTGTGTGTGAAATCTTATGGGACTTAACTGCTAAGATCATCATTCCCTAAGCTTACACACTACTTAACGTAAATTATGCTAAGGACAAACACACACACACCCATGCCCGAGAGAGGACTCGTACTTCCCCCGGGACCAGCCGCACAGTCCATGACTGCAGCGCCTAAGACCTCTCGGCTAATCCCCCGCGGCATCTTTGGCAGTCCCGTGGCTCATCTGTGCGGTCAGTTCCTCAACAGTTGTACTTCTGTTCTCTCAAAGACGTCTCTGCAGCCGCCGTTCACCCATGTCATCTATAGCCAGCGAGTACACCACAGTTGGCTCAGTGCCGGTTTCAAATAGCGCCATTTTGCCATGCACGGCATACTTTAACCAGGGTGGCACGCGAACAGTTTACAAACTTAGCCGTTTTGGAAATTCTGACACCCTTGGCTCGAAAGCCAATAATCATGCCCTTTTGATCGTCAGATACATCGCTCCGTTCGCACATTACGACAACGACTGCACTATTATCCGCATCCCCCGCGACATGCTTCATATACTCTCCACTGCTAATGCTGCCACTCTGTGAGTGGTTATTGCACGTTGACGTCGAATGTGGGCGGCGGTCACATTAATGTGATTGGACTAGTATAAATCTGTATAGCAGCTTCTTTTAGGTATTCCTCTGTCAAACAGTATTTATTTGCATCGAATTTTTATAGTAAGGAAATAATAAATGTAGATAGGAGAAAACTCATTGCAACTCATTTCCTGTATATTACTTATTTTGCTTCCATGTGCACTGTTCTGCAAAACTAGAGATGGATAAAGTAACATAACACATTAACAATTCCGTGGAAATGAATGAAAGTGAAGGACCATGTCGCCAAAGGTCTTCCACTCGTGCACAGAAGCTTGGACGACACAGAGCCTGAGGTGAGGGTGACTATGGCGCCAAATGGAGCTGGTCACGCTATGCAAGGCTGTTATGAAAGTGCAGCTTGTTGTATGTATGTGTGTGTGTGTGTGTGTGTGTGTGTGTGTGTGTGTGTGAGAGAGAGAGAGAGAGAGAGAGAGAGAGAGAGAGAGAGACAATCCGTGATCAGTTACCGTCCACTGTAGTGATGTTCTTTATTACAAAATGGCCCCAAGAGTGGCAAAATGTAAGAAGTACAAAGCGTGATGAGTGTAGCCCAAAAATTAGGCGTTGCTCACAGCATTGTTTCACGTGCATAAAAAGAGTTCCGAACCACAGGCTCTGTTGCCCGAAAGGGAGGAAGTGGTTAACAATGGTCAACTACAGCAGCAGATGACTGCGACAATGGCAACAGGCAAGAAGGGATCAGACAGTGCATGCAACTGCAGCTACATTATACAGGACAGCAAGGAATGCAGTCTCGCGCTCCGCAGTAGCACAGCGGTTGCATGGCGGTGGTCTCTTTACCTGACGACCAGGAGGCTTACGTCGACATTCGCCCATCGGCGGAACGCGACACAATATCTGGATAATTCGTTTTTAAGGAAGGGACATAATTTTTTTATGTCGCCCCGTGCAGTTTGCCTGTGAGAAAGCCGGCCGGAGTGGCCGTGCGGTTCTAGGCGCTACAGTCTGGAGCCGAGCGACCGCTACGATCGCAGGTTCAAATCCTGCCTCGGGCATGGATGTGTGTGATGTCCTTAGGTTAGTTAGGTTTAATTAGTTCTAAGTTCTAGGCGACTGATGACCTCAGAAGTTAAGTCGCATAGTGCTCAGAGCCATTTGAACCTATGAGAAATATTTTAGTGTGATTTACCTGGCGACTGATGAAAATAAAATACAAATTATAAGTTATAAACCTCAGAAGATTCAGGTTCATAAATATAATTAAATCCAGAGTCAAAGAGTGAGCTATCATCAAGTCGATTGGTTTTTTGTTGTATCTCTAGCCTGTCGATCTCCCTAAGACAAAATTTTACTATCGAGAGAGAGGAAAACTACGGCAATGAAGATTCAGAACCCCCACAGTGTCTATGGATTTTAATGATCGGTCGACAGGGATTACTAGTTTCCCACATTCCGAGATTCTGTTCAAGTGATATTACAGTCGTTAATTGACCATTTGTCTGAAGATCATTGTACGGTGATATAGCGACAGTTTCAAATAAAGCTCGTACAAACTGCAATAGTCCAAAACAAACGCCTTCCACATGCTGTACATCAAGTTTTTCATTTAATTATTTTATATTTATTTATTTTTTTCATTTATTTTATTCTTATTTTATAGTTGGTGGAGATGCGGAATGTATGCCCCTTATTTGTATAAGACGTCATAATCTTGCGGATGCTGACGAACCGTCTTGTCAAAGCGATCTAGAAAAGCAAATACTGTATTAAAGTAATGCCGATAAATCACGACTGAAGGAGGAGTAAAATGTGTATCTCGCACCAGAAAGATGGGAGGATGCGAATTCAGTTCCCACTCTTTCTCAGTTATTGCCTTAGCAATGCTTCATTTCACGTATCGTAATTCGTGTGCTCTCGTCTAAAGGTGAACTCGCCTCGTAATCTCAAACAGGAATTTAACTTGTAGGAGAAGAAGGGACCCGTTTACGAAAGCCAACAACCGTGATCTCGAGTTGTATTCTGATCCATTTTACTTCCAGTGCTGTCGTCTAATAAGGCTTCAAAGGACGAACCATACATCGTTCGGCTATCTTGTGGCATCCATGGCCTTTACAAATTATTAATAGTATAGTTATTTTGTTCGGGAGTACAAATGTCTTCTATGCAGACAGGCCGTTTCTGTTACAACTGCAGTCCGTTGACAGCTGATGGCGTAGCACCACGTTCACTTTGAAAGGGTTTATTAGCGTGCAACTGTTTCGGAAAATGTCTGCTCACAAGGGTTTATTTCAAGGATGTGTCCTTACCAGTGCAAAGGAACTACATCAAATCCTAGTCGCTGCTTTTAATCTTTGCCTTTCCAATCGTCTGAAGAAACGTACAATTGGTCCTGATGTTTAGCGGTGGTACGATTTTAGTAGAGTACAATGCTTGTGGAAGAACGAATGTTTTAGTGTGCATTATTCATCAAATATTGTTGTAAAGAGCATTCCACAACAGATGACAAGTACGTTTTGTCTTTTTCCAGCGCCGACGCTTTCGCAGCTATTAAACTATGAGTTGCAGAACGAAGGTCAGACAGATACGGAGCACACACAATGTATGGTGTTCTGTGTTTTATCAACAATCTTAGCACCTGATATCGAGAAATGTATTGTCTTTACCCCACTAAAGAACGAATGTGCGGGGAAATGTAACTACTGTCAGACAAGGGGGAATATTGAACTGCAAGGTAAAAGAAGAGAAGAGCGTGTTAAGGAACTATAAAACAGGATTACAGCTTGTCACCACTATCGTTCAACTTACACGTCTAAGAAGCAACAAAGAAAGCGAAAATTAAACTTCGGGAGAGGAATGGAAGTGTGATGGGAGCAAACACAGGAAAAGATATCAGTGTTAAGCCTATCACATGACACATGAAAATAACAACTTCCTTAATATCCAGTGACACATTAATGGAAAACGCGAAATATTTTTTTTTTTTTTTGTCTATGATGGAAAATTACAGGCGATGGCCAGAAAAAGGAAGATATCAGCAAGTAGACTGACACAGATGAAGAAAACTTTCCTGAAAGCAAGAACTATAATGGTATCAGACATTGATAGTGAAATATGGGGAAGTTCCTGAAAATGCATGTTTGCATCACTGCACTGGGAGAAAGTGAAACACCAACTTTTGGAAATCTGGAGAAGAAGAAACTGGAATCGAATTGTGGTTTCGTGGAAGAACACTAAAAATTAAGAGCACAGATGTTCAAATGTGTGTGAATTCCTAAAGGACCAAACAGCTGAGGTCATCGGTCCCTAAACTTACACGATACTTAAACTAACTTATGCTAAGAACAACACACACACACACACACACACACACATACACACACACATACATACCCTAGGGAAGACTCGAACCTCCGGCGGGAGGGAACATACAATCCCTGACATGGCGCCTGTGACTGCGTGGTCACTCCGCGCGGCGAGGACAAATAAAGTACGAAATCAAGAAGTACTGGACAGAGTACCAATCTATAGAGGAACGTTGCTAGTAGAAGGGACACGTTAGAGAAACATTAGCAACGGATTTCCAGGGCAGCGGCAAGGAGGAGGAGGAGGAGGAGATGAGTGTTTAACGTCCCGTCGACAACGAGGTCATTAGAGACGGAGCGCAAGCTCGGGTGAGGGAAGGATGGGGAAGGAAATCGGCCGTGCCCTTTCAAAGGAACCATCCCGGCATTTGCCTGAAGCTATTTAGGGAAATCACGGAAAACCTAAATCAGGATGGCCGGAGACGGGATTGAACCGTCGTCCTCCCGAATGCGAGTTCAGTGTGCTAACCACTGCGCCACCTCGCTCGGTGAGCGGCAAGGAAATGTAAACATTAAAAATAACAGAAGCAGACAATGGTCAGAATATACAAAACGGAGTACAGAGGATTTTGGGTGTTGTAGTTACGTCGAGAAGAAAAGATGAGTACGAGATAAGAAAAGCTGGAGCACGGCCTCAAACCAGTCGAAAGGATGAAGATACAAAAAACAAAAACAAAAACAAAAATAAAATATAGCTACACATTATTTCGATTCACTCAGTTCAGATGTGAGGTCAAGAATGTCATAGCTGTGAGGGTGCTCTACCGAAGGAATTTGGTTCGAATACCCATCTTGGAAAGAAGTGTTATGTCCGTAGCCGCGTGGTGTAGCAGACATTATTGAAATACATACGTCGCAGTAACAATTGTTTGTTTATTAACATGAACTGCATTTGCTTGCTAAGATGAAGTCCACGAACGCCGAAGTGGTGAGAAGCAGGGAAGATAAGCAACGACACCGTCCCCACGAGGCTAGGAGTTCGTGGACAGGAATCTGGTGAGCAGCAACGAGCCGTAACGACATACCACGTGTGGGTATAGGTTAACGGGACTGATATTGTCACAGAGTAGTTACGCTTATGCCAAAGATGAACGACCAACAGCCGCGAAACGGCATCTCTGGTGTCCATAGACTAACCAGTGTGGCTGTGACCTTCGTTTGTGTGAGAGTTGTTGTTTTGTTTTGCTAGGAGCATGTCGTGGAGTTTCACATGAAATTTGGGATAAAGTGCTACTGAAACCCCTCTTTTACTACTAGGTGTGTACGGTGAAAACTGACCGAATGTCTCCTCTTTTTAACCTGGAGTAGTTGTAGCCTGGAATAGATATCACACAACATTCTGGTGAGCGGCCACAGGTTTCTGAGCTGTGACAAAGTTTTTTCAATTGTACAGAAACGAATAAATGTAAGGAAGGCCTTTGTTCCGCAAGATTTGCAGAAGATTCCAAGTCAACTAACCTAGTCCACGTAATTTCAATATTTTGAAAGATCGTGCTCAAAAATTTCTCTCAGTGCAGGTATGTAAAATATCCAAATGTAGTATGATCAAAGTGTCGCATACTCAAGTACTTCAGCTGTACAATAATACTTAGAAATATGAGAAGAGAAAAATGTCAGTGTATTCAAAAGACAGAAACCAACGGCAGATGTATGAGCTGTATGCTTTCCTTAACACGCATAATTAAGGCGATGAATACCAACAACCTGTTCAGTGCGGATGTACACCAACCTCGAACTCTTGCGGGAATCGGCGAGATGCCACGAGAAATGAGGCTAACGAGAAGGGGCAGTACATCAGTAGTGTGTGGTAGAAGTTGGGAATTTGGGTCTGACGGGAGGCGTGCTCGTGCGGTCCGTGCAATTGTGGTGAGCACCGTGCCCGGATGGCATCGTGGTGAGCGCATCTGTCTAGTAAACTGGACGCCCCGGTTCGAATCCTGATCTGGCACAAGTATTCAATTTGCTATATTGATATAAATCAATGCCCACTGGCACCTAACGTCTTTAACTCCTTTATGTCTTATGTGTGAAATGGTTTTTGTAGAGCGCAGTTCTTTTTATCGCAAATAAAACAGTGCCTTATATTACTGCCATGTGAAACAAAATCGCTCTTATTGGTACTGAGAACACGGAAGTTATCTAGTAAGGTACTTACAATATTCTTAATAAATTCCTGTTTTCTAATGCGTCTCATTATTATTTGCAGTAATGAGGCGGGCAGTATAAGTCTGTGGTATCTGAATGCCTTCTTAATTTCTTGGAAACATATAAGTTATGTACAGAAGGACATACTTTGTGTTTTGATTCTCCTGACAAACGTGAGATTTGACACTTAGCATCTTCTAAACATTTCCGCTCTTCATTTGATGAATATACTCCAACAGCCTTCGGTGAACGGCGTACTTGATTGGTTCGCCACGCCGCTCTAGAAACAGCTGCAAGGTCGATCAAAGGCTCCGAAGCAAGAGGACCGCAAAGAGACCATCTAAGCGGCTCATTTCGCGAAAGGTCGGGTCGTGACGAGCATTGTGCGAGGTGCGTCAATTGTCTTCCCAAAAGCGAGGACCAGCCAGCCAATTCCGGGCGGTGACGCAGCACGACTGCATGACTGGGCCTCGCGTACCACTCCGCTCCGCCTTTGTTTCCTCATCCCTGTAAACACGCCGGCCGGGCCGAGAGTGTGGCCTTCTCGGCGCTGTGTTGACAGCTGCCACTTGCCGTTCCTGTTATTAGCCCGCGTCCTCTTTTTATTTTTCACTTTGCGTCCCATTCCCGACGGCTGTATAACGGCACCTCCCATTCTGTTTCGTATCACGTGAGCTTACCAGCATTAATTTCTCCACAAAAAGAAGTTAGGGTTCTTCGTTATTTGCACCATATTCAAAGAATTTCAATTAGACGTAGAGGACAAAATGTTAACTAAGCATGTGTAATACCAGTACTAGAATTATCCCACAATCCCTTGGCGGGCAGGCATGTTACCTCTGTGCTAGCGAATAGGTGCGGTGCCTTTGTCTTAGTTATTGGCCCAGTAGCCGCTATGGCAGATAAATCGCAACATAAGAGGGGAGAGCAGTTGTATTTCCCATGTGGAACGACTTTCGGTGACTCAAAAGGATTAACTGATATCCTTATGTCACATCTCAAGAGAAAATCACTCACATTATTCAGTTGAAATGACACGATAATATCAAGTGAATTCAGCAGGATAGTTCTGTGCCGTCAAGGAAGTAACTCGTCGGTCACAGAATTGCCGAACATATTCTGCGCTATTGCCAAGTTTCAGGTATACTGCCAGGAAAGATACCAGCTGATGTGTTGTCTGAGTGACCTCGGAAGTGGCTATAGCTTCGTCTCAAAGTTGCAAAATTGCGGGTGGCAAGGGCCGCAAATCCTCATTATATGTCAATGAGTCTTATTCGCATTTCTGTAACTACTTTTAGGGGCTAGAGTGTAATTACTTGTAATACATCGATGCACTGAGTGCAAACTAAATGTCATAAATTAACAACTGCGACAATTATTCGTACGGAAAGATATAGATTCTCTCCGCGCGCTGTAAGAGACTGGAATAATAGAGAATTGTGAAGGTGGTCCGATGAACCCTCTGCCAGGCACTTAAATGTGATTTGCAGAGTATCCATGTAGATGTAGATGTTAACACCTCATGCATACAAGTTGCTGGTAAGAATAATACGTAGAAGAATGGAAACGGAAATTGAGGATATGTCACATGACGATCAGTTTGGCTTTAGGAAAGTTAAAGGCATCAGATAGGCAGCTCTGACGTTGCGGCTGATAATGGAACCATGACTGGAGAAAAATCAGGGCACGTTCATAAGATCTGTCGACTTGGAAAAAGCGCTCTACGGTTTAGATGGCGCTAGGTGTTCGAAATCCTGAGAAAATGGTGTTAATATGCAGTATGCAGTACCTATAAAAGCCAACAGGGCACAACAAGAATAGAAAGCCAAGAATGAAGTGCTAAGATTAAAAAGGGCGTAAGAACAGGGATGCAGTCTTTCACCCCTACCCTTAAATCTATACGTCGAAGAAGCAATGACGGAAGCAAAAGAAAGATTCAAGAGTGAGATTAAAATTTAGGCTGAAAGGATATCAATATAAGATTCGCTGGCGTTGTTTTCCTCAATGAAAGTGAAGAATTACAGGATTTGTTGAATGGAGCGAACGGTCTAGTAAGTATAGAATGTGGATTGAGAATAAAAAGGACAAAGACGAAAGAAATGAGAAGTAACAGAAATGCGAACATCGTTAAGCTTAGCATCACGATTGGTGATCAAGAAGTAGATGAAGTTAAGGAATTCTGCTACCTAGGCAGTAAAATAACAGCGTCGGAGGGAGAAAGGAGAACATCAAAAGCAGACTTGCAAGAAGAGCATTTCTGGCCAAGAGAAGTCCACGAGTATCAAAGATAGGCGTGAATTTGAGAAATAAAATTTTCGAGAATGTACTTTAGGAGACAGCATTGTATGGTAGTAAAACATTGACTCTGGGAAAATCGAAAAAGAAGGAAATGAAGCATTTGAGATGTAATGCTACAGAATAATGTCGAAAATTAGGCAGAATTATAAGATAAGGAATGAGAAGCTTCTCCACATAATCGGTAAGGAAAGGAATATATGCAAAACACAGAGAAGAAGAAGGGACAGAGTGACAGGACATCTGATAAGACATCATGGAATAACTTCGATGATACTAGAGGGAGCTATGGAGGGTAAAAACTGTAGAAGAAGACAGAGATTGGATCAGACATGAGAGAAATTCGTGGCGAGCCTCAACAAACCAGTCAGGAAACTGATGACTCAAGTTTCTGGATTTGGAGAGGCAAGCCACCTTATCCTGAATCCGCGAGATCAACGATGTAGGCACAGACATCGTTTTTAGGTTGTTTCCCACATCCCACTCTATAAAAACAGGGCTTCTACCCATGTCCCATCTCATAGAGACGCTACACAAACGCTTAGATAAGCGTTGTCATCGTTGAACATGTAATTTTCTCTAGACAGGGACAGAAAAGGTACAGATTCCCCCCCCCCCCCTCCCCCCTGGTGTGTGTGTGTGTGTGTGTGTGTGTGTGTGTGTGTGTGTGTGCGTTTCGGGGAGGAGGAGGGGGTAGACGAGGGCGTCAAGAAGGGCATCCAGTACTAATGCTGCCAAAATTCACTTAACAATGGCTACCCTGTACAGATACAGGGAAAGGCAGAGCAGAAAAGGAAGATATGAAGCTAACACGACTTACTCGTAAATCGGAATTCTTATGAAATGGGTATGTGTGCAATTTGGTTTATATAAGAGCTTAATTTATTCTTCCTTCGACGAGTTATTATGTATGATTGTAATATAATTACTTCATTTACCAGTATGCTTCATTTCCATGTGTTGTTTTCAAATTTATATTTTTCTTGAATCTTATTTCAATTTCTCATTATTTTGTGGGCTGACAAAGGGACTTAACAGGATCTTAAACTAAAAATACACACAGTTTTACACTGATAAAATAAACAAACAAACTGATAAGTGTGAGTTTAAAAGTAAATATAGAGGACACTTTCATAGTTAACTTCCAGTACAGCTCGTTATACTGCTCGTATCTCATTCCATCATAACTGTACAATACTAGATCCCAGAATGCTTTCGAAACGTCATCGCACAACTACTAATAACCCACATCTCGGCTAGCTTGAGACTGACGACAACTTCTTACACACACGAATCAACAAGTGGAGCGATACATAAAGTCGCGTTTCAGAGATTGTCAAATATATCGACCTTTTATGTTAGAAAGATATGTGTGCGGTAACAATATGATTGAAATTATTTTAAAACATATTTAAAAACTAAAACCCCGCCTCGATTGCGAAAAAAGCACCTAGTGTTAACCCAGGTTTCGGCGTAAATAACTACACCTTATCTACGCCGAAACCTTGGTTAACACTAGGTGCTTTTTTCGCAATCGAGGCGGGTTTTTAGTTTTTTAATATATTAACCAACGATTGCTGACGCGCTGCGATGTTAAAGGTTCTTATTTTAAAATACTCCAAATATATTTGGCATTTCATAAAAGCAATGCTCATAGGAAACAATAAGAGTTATAATAAGAATGCATCAAGAAGGTAAATACTTCAGCATTTGGTGCATCGTAACCTACGATACTTCACGAGAAACGGGGTATGCTGAGCAGTTTCATTACAAAATGTAGATTACAGCATAGTGCTTCATTCATCATTGTTCGTTTCAGTTCCTGTTATAATATGCGTACTATTTGCTACTCACTTTAACAACTATTACTACGTTTAATAAGCTAAAAAACCGAAAAGCAAGCCTTAAAAATACTCAATTTCATCATAAATGAAATTTCATTGACAGTGTCGTTGAGCAAGCAAACAAAGTTTCTTGCATTTTGGGTGATATACAATTACATACTCAACCAAGAATCCAACACGGGCATTTGAATTTAGAAGGAGCATGATGTCAATTACACAATTGGTGCATGCGTATACATGTTACTTAAAGCTGTATTTCATACTAGTTTATCTCTTTAACTTCCAAGTCTATCAAACAAAATTTCCATGTTTACATTATCAGTTGATACTCAGACTACAATCGGATGACTATACTACGAGAGAGGTTTTTATTTTGAGCCATACCTTTTAACATGCGACGTTCGATGTGCATTTACTTTATTATGACACACTACACGAAAAACTACTTGTTATTGATAGATCTCTAATGTGCCAGTGAGCTGAAACAGTCGAGCAAACGCTAATACAAGGTAACACCAATTACAGGACCATTAGCTTCGTTAACCTGTATTTTAATGTACCGTTCGCTCAGCTCACTCTCTGGGCAGAGAAGTTAACTTTCATCGCATTGATTCACTTAGAAGAAACCAAAGGCACTTTTATATTTCACGCTCGAAAATACTATGTGTGCTGTCACCGCCAGACACCACACTTGCTAGGTGGTAGCCTTTAAATCGGCCGCGGTCCGTTAGTATACGTCGGACCCGTGTGTCGCCACTATCAGTGATTGCAGACCGAGCGCTGCCACACGATAGATCTTGGGAGACTTCCTAGCACTCGCCCCAGTTGTACAGCCGACTTTGCTAGCGATGGTTCACTGACAAAATACGCTCTTATTTGCCGAGACGATAGTTAGCATAGCCTTCAGCTACGTCATTTGCTACGACCTAGCAAGGCGCCATTACCAGTTACTATTGATGCTGTAAAACATGTACCGTCAAGAGCGA
Source organism: Schistocerca americana (assembly GCF_021461395.2). NCBI lineage: Eukaryota > Metazoa > Arthropoda > Insecta > Orthoptera > Acrididae > Schistocerca > Schistocerca americana. The sequence continues at coordinate 599,019,339 of NC_060121.1, forward strand.
TGTTCACCATTTATGGATTAAAGTTAAGTATTCCACAGCTACGTCCTTTTTTGCTAGTCTAATTTCCTTGTCCTGTTCCAGACCTCACGCCAGCCTGCGTGAGCTAAAACGCGTGCCATTCTGCTTCCTCTCAAAACCGGGTTGGCTCTCTTGCCAATCCACAACACTATGCAGTCCCAAATTATTGCTTTGCATATGACTTTACTCTCCACATTCATAATGGCCCACTTCCCATAGGAGAATGCATAAATGTGAATGTCTTGACGAGAATCAGAACATGATTTATTCCATTACGAGTCCACTCTCCTCACCGTTGCGTAATTTCGTTCATTTACTGGCCATTCGAATGCTTCAAATTTCATGAATTTACAACGCATGTGTGAATATTAACATCACAGATATTTTAGCAGTACCCATGTTACGAAGTTACGTCGCCTTGATATATACATGTGTAAATGTATGACATAACTCTTTTATGAGCTGAAATTCGTGCTCTCACTGAAAACATAAACCGTTTGGGTCAACTGGTGTTTATTTCATTTGGATGACCCATTTCGATGCTTAATGCAGTTCATCTTTAAATCTACATAACTGACACATGAAGAAAAAGGGTGCAAAAAAGTGACATTATATAAGACGGTGCCACTTTTTGTATCTTTGTAAGGTAATAATTACCATCAGTTGCGTACTATTGCACCCTTCTTCCTCTTTCCTCAGTTATGTTGACCTGTAGGTGACCCATATTAAGGCACTGAAACAGGTTATCCAAATAAAATGTAGAAACTAACCCAGACGGTGTCTTTCTTTTTCGTTGGTGATCCATTGGTCACGGTTTCCAGACACATCACGAATCCAGTTACGAAATTCACGAACTCTTTCATGTAACTTATTTTCTGTGAATGTATGCAAGATAATTCGGCAATAGCAGCTTGCAGTTTCGTTATACACTTCCAATTGTGACGAGTATCTTGTTAATCATGTAATGTTCATTTTGTTTCCTCCAAAGGGATTCCTTACTAAATTAAATAAGACTTACGGGAATTTTTCAGTGATATAAACGAAATTAAATGTATTTCTTGCCGTCTTCATGTATCGATCACATTCCTACAATCCAGTTCAACATTACTGAACTCGGTAATGCCATATTAACTAACCCTGGAACGCTTAGCAGATATCCAAACAACCTGTCTTTCTTTAAAGTAATGAATTTCCATGGAATTCACTTTGTGCCTGTCTTTTGTAGCATGACTTCTTTTAGCATTTCATCCACCATCTGTTGCAATGATACGCAAATCCAGGGTGACGCTCGATTTTGGAACTAATGTTCGTGATTTTTTTCCAATAAAATAACAAACAAATTATTAAACTAACTTTAGACCACACGACATCGACCGAAAGAACTTTGCGGAGTGGTGGAGCTCTGGACACCAAAGTTTCCAACCTAGACCAAAATATCAAAAGCTGCTTTCAACCTTATGACATTGACTAACGTAATTCGTAGGGATGCTTAAAAATTGTTATTAACAAAATGACGGCATTCTTAACAACAATAAATATTTTCGATAAAAAAGTCGTTATAAAAAGGTACACGAAAAATCGAAATTAAAATATATCTCAAAAATTCTACGTACTACAGTAGAAAAAACGCCGACTCATGAGTTACAAAAGGTATGATGTAACTCCATGTACATTTCATGAGTTACAGCTTCCGCCAACTTGAAATACGTTGTTTTGAAAAAAACAAGCATTTAAAGTTTCATCTTGAGTTTTTTATAATAAAATTGAACAAACCTTCAATCAGCAATGACAGCACCATACAGCGGGTGTTTTTCGCCGATATCGAAACACTATCATTGCTACGAAATTGTATCTTTTAAATGGCTTCCGCTTACCAACTGAAGAGATTTTTGCACGACTCAGATTACTTTTCGAACCTTTTATATCCGTATAAATACGTTTCTTTGCCGTTTTCAAGCACTCGCGTTGCTTCGTATAAAAATTAAGTGAAGTGACAAGTTAAGCAGATGCGAGACATCACATGCTTTTAGGTTACCAGAGAATAGTATCTTAGTTGTTACTAATGCCCTCTCTAATACTGTCCGAAACTAACTGACCACTATTCCGTCGGTACCTATTACAGTATTACATCGGTTATGTTCGAGAGCAAGCATCTCACTGACAACCATGCAGTAAATCGCGGTTTTAACATATTTTAACATTTCCGGCAAACATTACGTGAATGAATCCTCAAAATAGATTCTCTCAGGAATGTTTCAAGCCAATAAAAAATTAGGGTAAAAAAATTTCTACCCCATTAAATATTGTCTGTGTGGTATTCATTCTTTATTTTAAACTTTCATTTTCTCCGCTTTTATCAAATACATATGCTTATAGACACTAACTAACATTATTTTTAAGCTTTCATTTTCTCAGCTTTTAGCCAGTACATATGCTTATAGTCACTAACTTTATTAATGATACACGATACTTTTACAAATACATATACACATCCTTTCTTACTTTTGACACAACTTCATAAGGAATCAAAAGATGTAACAACTTCAAAAAATATGGAGAAACACTACCTTTTATACGAAAAGGGAGAGTATGTGTAAAGGAAGCAGTAAAATAAACGATTGAAACTAAATGTTGTTATTTGTCCTGGTAGCCTTCATGGGCAGTCCAGTCAAGTCCGTAGTCTTGTGTAACTACTGAGAGCGATTTGAAATAATTACATCCCTATATGATAGTCTATGGGTGCGTATTTTCCTCTGTGATGAACTGCATCGAAGGCTTTTCAGAAGTGGAGGAATAGTATCCTGGTTTCGAGAACAAGGAGGTAGTTCTCACAGCACGTGTCGTTGTGAAATACCGATCGATTGTGGATCAATTTCACAATCTTGTCAAATGCGTGCCCGGAATACTCTAAGTTCTGGAGGAACTGTTGTTCACTTCCAGAGGTGCTGTAGCTACGTCACAGCTAGTAGCGTAACGGTAAGCGTCGCGCACTGTTGATAAGGCGTCGCGCGTTGTAATAAATTCGCAACTACATTTTTTTTAAACGCAATTCTGCTATCTGCTGAAGTTATCAATTTAATGGAACTTTGAACATAATTCTCTTCAATTCTCAACCCAAAATACTCGCATGTGGGAAAAAGTCTAACTTCTGGGTCATTTTGTTCTTTTCAGGTTTATTAGACGGCCAGGCAGCAGATGCGTCTCGAAGCATTTGTATTATGTATGGTGAGAGTGCATCGTGCCAAAATAGTCAGAAAAATATTTTCTACATTAGCTGTCGTCTGGTAGTGGCATTTTATTCTTCTTCAAACCTTGTTTGACAGCTTTAACTCAGAAGAAGTTTTCTACATGCACGTAATCAATAAACTGCATGTGCATTGTCAGACTGTTATAGATAACATCAGAAAATTCGCATATAATTCATTGATGATTAATTTCTCTCTCATGTTTAGTATTGTTTTAACAACACTAAAAGAAACCTTACGAAAACTGTGCACTGTATTGTAAGAAATGAAATAAAACTACCCACGATAACCTTACGAAGAAAGTAAGTCTGTTTTAAAAAAACTGAGTATCTGTACACAAGCGTGCCTCTATCTGCACGAATTAGTAAAATACTACTCACTTAGATTTCGATTGGGTCTGTGTTTAAATGGTATGCTGTGTGTAACCTCCCCACAAAAATAGTAATAAATAAATTATTATGGATAGCGATTCTAATTTTAGTGTAACCTCAGAACAAAATTGGTTCCCATCTATAACCTCCCTACAGAAATTCATTCACATTTAACCACCACGCAAAATTTGTTTCCCATTTAATGTAAGCTCGAAACAGAAAAATTCCTAAACCTCGTAATAAAAAATAAATTCAGTAACCTGGTAGAATTTGGACGACAGCAGCGCTGCGTCATGGCCCTGTAAGATCATTCTGAATAAAAAAAGGAAAAATTCTTACCTCAATAAAAACGGCGAATATGTCTGCTCTTATATAAAACTTTTCCGGGACAGCTCTGCGCAATGCTGGCCGATAGATTTGTCATTTGTGCAAGGAAGCAACTGATTTTTCTTTTGCAGCAATAGGAATGATCATGGATTGAAGAAATTAGTAAATTCTTTAAATTGAAATGAATGTTTGTTAGAAATTACTTTATATCACAAAGATTATTATTAGGACATTTTTAAAAGATTTACATGGGACTTCACACAACATTACTAGATATGCGCGAGGCTGCTTTTTACCTTATACAATAATACTCAGGCTCCTGCATCGCTGCACCGCGACCGGCCCAGCCAACATGATACACCAGACAGGACAGACAAGCGCAGACAGGCGACTGCTCGCTAGCAACAACTTACTGCTACTGCTACACAGTTCGTACTGCAGTCAACACTGCTCATTGGTCTCAGATTCTCTTATAGCTTACATATCGCAGGCAGCACATACTTCAGCGTAACCCTCCACTGGGGAGGCAAAAATTTGGCAGCGATGGTGAGTCAATTGGACTTGCCATGAGCAACAAATTTTTCTAAAATCTACTTAATTAACTAAGTTGACAGTCACAGAGTATATACATATATATAAGTACAGAACATAAAATGAAATAGAGTGCACATGCACTGAGTACAGAACATATCAAGAAATCACAAAATATATACGCAAGTTTTCTTAATTAACTAAGTTTACAGTCACAGAGTATATACATATATATAAGTGCATAACATGAAATGAAATATAGTGCACATGCACTGAGTACAGAACATATCAAGCAATGACAAAATGTATACGCAATGAGTACAAATCATATTATCAAATGACATAAAGTGGATACACACTGTAGTACAGAACATATCAAGCAATGACAAAATGTATACGCAATGAGTACAAAACATATTAACAAATGACATAAAATGCATACGCGTTGTAGTATTTTTTGTTACCATTCTACTAGAACTAGGATAGGAAAGGGAAGGATTGCATCATGGTTGTAGCACATTAGGTTGCACGTAGCTACACTGAAAGTCCATATCTTTCTACAGAAGCACAACACCAAGTGAGACAATCTGAAGTTCTCTTCCCTGAAGTATTAATCAGTGTAGCCAAGACACGGAAATGTCGTATTAATATTCCATGTTATAATTTTGGTAGTACGTTAGGTACACCAAACAGTGGAACCATAATAATATCTCCATTGTTCAAGGTGGTGGACACAACGGTGTGTCAACACCACACTCGTTCACCAACGTAGAATTAGTGCAGAAACCAAATATAGTGCTCCATGATCATAAGGATAGACAGGACAAACGTATATTGCAGTAATTTCTGGTAATTAGGTCAGAAGGTGAAGGACATTAAGTCTCATGCTAGTCATCATTGAGAATTACACTAGTCTATCAACCGATTTGACTAATTGATGGGACTCATTGCCTAGTTACTGAACACTTATTACACTAGTCTATCAACCGATTTGACTAATTGATGGCACTCATTGCCTAGTTACTGAACACTTCTGTACTATGTATGAAGTATTACAGAATAATGTTCATAAATCATCTGATTACAGTGAACATTGGCACTCATTGGCCAGTTACAAACCACTTTTCTACATTATTTAAAAGTGATCATTCAAAGCAAGAGTTAAATAATGGCATACTATTTACATAATTCATCTAGTTATAGTAATCATTGGCACTCATTGGCCAGTTACAAACCATCAGAAGTCATAATTCAAAACAGGAGCTAACGAGTGTAGCATTAAGCTACTGGTATTCATATATAATAGCATGTAGGTGACATAATACAAATTTAAAATATATGAAACAGTGGCATTCATTGGCCAGTTACTAAATGTACAGCAAGTATTAAATATTACAAAACATTTTTCATCATTCATATGACATATTTAAAATAATTATTGGCACTCATTGGCCAGTTACTAAACATATAGCAAGTATTGAATATTACAAAACATTTTTCATCATTCAAGTGACATACGACATATTTAAAATAATTATTGGCACTCTTTGGCCAGTGACAAACCATCAGAAGTCATCATTCAAAATGAGAGTTAATTATTGGCATAGCGTTTATAGAGTGAAACAAAAATATTATTTACAGAAATTATTGGCATAGCATGTATGCATTATTACAAAATATCATTCACTATTACTCAGAACTCATCATTCAAGTTACATAGGACATGAAACTTCCTGGCAGATTAAAACTGTGTGCCCGACCGAGACTCGAACTCGGAACCTTTGCCTTTCGCGGGCAAGCGCTCTACCATCTGAGCTACCGAAGCACGACTCACGCCCGGTACTCACAGCTTTACTTCTGCCAGTACCTCATCTCCTACCTTCCAAACTCTACAGAAGCTCTCCTGCGAACCTTGCAGAACTGCAAGGTTCGCAGGAGAGCTTCTGTAAAGTTTGTAAGGTAGGAGACGAGGTACTGGCAGAAGTAAAGCAGTGGGGGGGGGGGGGGGGGGTGAGTCGTGGTGCTTGGGTAGCTGAGTTGGTAGAGCACTTGCCCGCGAAAGGCAATGGTCCCGAGTTCGAGTCTCGGTCGGGCACACAGTTTTAATCTGCCAGGAAGTTTCATATCAGCGCACACTCTGCTGCAGAGTGAAAATCTCATTCTGGACATAGGACATATTTAAAATGTAACACACTGTAACTATTACTCAAGGTCTGTGGTTAGAAAACATTACTCAGAACTCATCATTCAAGTGACATAGGACATATTGAAAATATAACATATTGTAACTATTACTCAAGGTCTGTGGTTAGAAAACATTACTCAGAACTCGTCATTCAAGTGACATAGGACATATTGAAAATGTAACATACTGTAACTATTACTCAAGGTCTGTGGTTAGAAAACATCATTCAGTATTACTCAGAACTCTCTGAAACTGGTAGCATTATTTGGGACTGGTACTACAATTTTTTTTTTTTGTGCTAGCAATGCATTGCGTTGGGATCGATAATTAATTGCTGGGGCATGAAAATATTTGCTTTTGACTTATTGCTACAAATGAGGATAGGTAACGTCATTCGTCATGAATCAGCTGTAGCAAGGTTATGAAACAAGTAGAGTATATGTGATCACAATCATGAATGACACACACAAATGGGTAAAAAAAATGCAAGTACTAGAACAGGTTTAATGACTAACTGCTTATAGCACATTAATTTCATGAATAGCTTCTCCTGGAAAAAATACAAAATGGATTATTAAGCTGAAAGAAGAAACGCATATTATGCTGAAAAGTAGTGAACTTCGAATTAACAGGTAATGAAATGTGTACTCAATATGTATGACCTTTCCAAAACATTCAATCATTATACCATGCGACATTTGACATACTGTCAAAACGAACTGCAACAAATACTTAAGTAACTACATAGCATTTCTTAGCTAACAGTAAATATATAAACTTCATCATTATTCTCATCTGCAACGAAAAACTTCATTATTCATATTACCATAACTTCATTACTATCATCATCTACAAAGAAAAACTTCATTATTCATATTCATTATCATCTGCAAAAAGACACTTCATTATTCATGATTCGTATAACCATTTACTTCATATAACTATTCATAGTATAGAGTTTCTTCTTTCTAGCATAGTTCATCAGTAAAACTAAGATGTGTAGATCTGTCTGACAGCCTGCATCAATCGCCTCGTATTCTGAAAGAAAAAATTAGTTAAGACTGCTATCATACGATGTGTATAGTATATTCTTGTTAATGCTTGTTAATTCTGATCCATTTACTCTTCATGACGAGGTATTGCATCTTCTTTCGTTCATTCCGAAGGTGAAATTCCCATTTCATAGTAATCCACTGTGGTTTGTTTAATTTATTTCTTTTACACGTTATTGCTATCTGAAAATGATGAACAATGATTAATGTCTTGCATTTAAATCATATACCCATTAAATAACAACTGGTTTCTAGTGATATAATTAAGCGTACAGCATAGCATGACAGAAAACGTATTATGTCAAAACATAGACAGTTTTCAAGTGCAAAAAAATGTACACAGAGTATCATAATGTAGTAGCAAAAAAAAAAAATGTAAAATAGTCACGATGTTGAGATATGATAAGACAAAATGTCAAAGTCAACTGGTGTTTGTTACATCTTAAATATTTCATAGTGCATACAAACAAACAGGAAAACAATCATAGATACATGAAAAATGGAAAATGTGCACGGTCTGATATATAACGACAAGAAATGACTTCCTTTGTGTTCAGCTTGTATGTTGTGTAGTTGATAGAAGCGAGAGTTGAAGACTTTAATGGAGAAAGAATTTGATAAAATTAATATGTCACTAGATAGAATAGCATAATTGGTCATAAAATATGTAAGTTTATCTGGAAAAATGTGCACGGTCTTATGTGTAATGACAAGAAAAGCGACCTGCTAACCTTACGTTGCCGGGCACTTGACAAGAAAAAAATACGATAATCATCAGTAAGTAGTCACATAAATATAATTGCATAAATGGTCATATAAAAATCAGGAAATGGCATTACAGTGTGATAAATTATAAAGTATGTTCATTCAATAAAGGGTTTAATATTGGAGACATGGTGATTGCCTTTACTTTTTCTGGTTCTCAGAGTTTCGACATGTACTACATTGGGGTGAGGAATGCTGCGAATTCGATATGGACCTGCATATAGAAGCTCAAATTTACTACATCTATTCTTTCCTCTGTTGGATAGATAGTGTGTACGTACTAATATCTTCTGTCCAATGTGAAAGTCACGGCGTGTACAAACCTGTTTTTACTATCTTCTCCGGCGCTCTGCGGCACGTTTGATGTTGTTCAGCGCAATGTCGATTATTTCATGGTGTCGTAGTCGACGAGATTTAGGAAAGGATACTAATTCTTCAATTTTGTTAGGTGGTTCAACATTTTTCATTATAACAGTCGGAGATAGCATAGTAGATTCATTTGGTATGGAGTTAATTACGCCCTGGAATGACAGTATGTATGTATCCCAATCAATATGTTTTTTATGGCAATATATTGTACACAGTTTACCAATTTCTTTCATTAGTCGTTCACAAGGCTTCGAAGAAGCATGGTACCTGGATATACAGATCGGAGAAATATTTCTAGCTCGTAACATACGTGTCCATATAGCAGATCGAAACTGTGATCCATTGTCGGAAATTACTTTCAATACACGCCCTTCATGGAATAAAAAATGTTTTACAAATGCATTCGAAACGGATTTAGCAGTAGCTTTGCGTAACGGAGTGAACGTAACAAATTTCGAAGTGAGTTCAACAGCGACAAAGATGTAGCAAAAACCTCTGTTAGTTCTGGGTATTGGACCAAAAATGTCTACAGCGGCCATGTGTCTCAATTTAACAGGTACAATGGGAGGTAATGGAGGAACATGTGAAGTCGTATCTGACTTAGCTTTCTGGCAGATTTTACATGACGCTAAAACCCGTCGAATACGTTTCTCCATGTTGACAAAGTAACAGTTCTGTCTCAGTATAAGAAAACATTTTTTGGCTCCGTAATGTGCGCAACTTAAATGAGTATACCAAATTAATTTGTTAACAAGTTCATCAGGAATGCATAGTAACCAGTTGTTGCTGTCAAGGTGAGAGCGGCGAAACAAAATATTATTGCGTACAGTGTAATGGTTTCTAATGGTAACATTATTCCTATCTTGCCAAAGGTGTTTAATTTCTTTCAATACGTTGTCTTTACTCTGCTCTTGTGCTATGTCTCGTAATGACGACGAAATGAAATTTTCAAATGCAACTTGTTGAATATACATGACGCTGAAATTTGCTTTGCAGAAGCTGGTTGTTATGTCTTGCTGATGGTTGCTGAGAGAACGGGATAGTGCGTCTGCTACAATATTTTGTGTACCGGGAATGTGAACAATTGTAAAATTCAATTCCTGTAAATAAAGTTTCCATCTGCTTAACCTGTCGTGTGTAAATTTTGCGGAAATTAAAAACTGTATAGCTCTATGATCTGTGTAAACGGTAGTGTGTCTTCCATTAAGAAAATGCCGAAATCTCGTAAATGCCCATACAACACATAATATTTCAAGTTATGTGATAGAATAATTGCGTTCAGCAGGTGACAGAATGCGACTCGCAAAGGCGATGTTTTTAATTACTGTAGTACCGTCTTCTTCAATTTCCTGAAAAATGTGTACGCCTATAGCGATGTTAGAGCTGTCGGTGGCAATGGAAAAATTTCTAGTTAGATCTGGGTGTGATAAAAGTGGTGCATTCAACAAAGCTTGTTTCAGATTGACAAATTCAGAATGTGCTTGGCTATCCCAGGACCAACTAGTGTTTTTACCCGTCAATTGACATAATTTAGGGGTGTCTAAAGCAGAGTAATGAATAAATTTACGAAAAAAGTTAATTAAACCCAAAAAGCTACGTAGTTGTTTGTTCGTCGTAGGAACAGTAATGTCACGCAAAGCTTGAAGTTTTTCCGGGTCAGGCGCAATGCCTTCTTCTGAAATTACATGTCCAAGAAATTTTATAGAAGTTTTGCCAAAGTGAGATTTACTGAGATTAACTGTGAGTCCCTGTGCACGAAAAGTTCGTAACAGTTGTTCAAGAATCAAATTGTGTTCAGACCAGTTAGCTTCTGCAATAAGAATGTCGTCTACATACGTTGTGACTCTGTCTTTAAGTTCTGTCGGAAGTATAGTATTCAAACCGCGAATAAATGCTCCTGAAGAAATAGTTAAACCGAACGGTAATTTGCAAAACTGGTAACAGTCACCAAAACAGAGAAAAGCTATGTACTTTCTACAGTTCGGATGGAGCTGTATTTGCCAAAATCCCGATTTCAAATCTAATGTGGAATAAATAGCAGTACCATGAAATTTCTGTAGAAGTTCTTCTAGTGTCTGTTGGCGATCTGTTTCATTAATAATAATGTCATTAATGTGACGCGAATCAAGTACGAGGCGAAGTGAGCCATCCTTTTTCTTAACAATATGGAGTGGGTTTATGTACGGACTAACTGCCGGTTCAATAATTCCTTGGTCAAGCATAGCTTGCAATTCTTTCTTAACTTGTTCTCTGTGAATATACGGAATGGGATAATGTTTGGCTTTAAATGTGTCGTGCTGTTTAACTTGAAATTCATACATGAAACCGGACATAGTACCAGGGACGTTGTCAAAAACTGGAGCTTGCTGTCTAGTATGATAAAAAAAAATTATTATTACTATTAAATATATTTCAATTCTTTCAATTTAGATCGGTATTTCATACTAGAATGTCGTGTTCCCAGTTTGGCACAGCTTTGCCACAGGAGACACGAAAGCGGTCGAAGACGTCCGTCTTCTGGTCGGCTCCTGATCGTTGTCAGAAGGAGGCTAGTTTTTGAATACGCAAAGACTTCTATTATTTGGAAAAGAACAACCGGATTTCTTTACGTAATCAGTATGAATTTTATAATTACCTAAGGGACCTTTAACAATGAACAGTAAGAAAAAATGCATTTGCAAATGAAATCATTCATAAATGGGGCTGCTATGAGTTGTATAGAAGATAAGGGGCGGCCTTCTGTACACGACCAGGATGCCGCAGTATTCTCTGCTGTAATAAAAGCTGTTTGACATTCATAAAAATAATATGGCATGGAGATAAAAAAGTATAAAGAAAAAAAAAACAGAATAAGAAGTCTGGTAAACACTAAATATATTCAAACAATTCTCACTAGCAAATTAGGGCTTATTTATAAACAATACAACTTACATAATTACTTTTCTAACAGTATGGTGCGATCAGATTTCAGCCTGTCCTGTGCTGTTTCCCATGTTCGCGTTTTTTTGTCACAAATTACAGTCACTTTTCTCCTTCGTTGAAGACAATTCTTGCACTGTCCAACACCCCCGATAACAATAGCTTGCCGAGTTACAATTTCGAACATAAATTACTTGAATGTTATTAATTAATAATGTTGTCTGCACGCTGGCAAGACCGCTCACTCTTTTAGCTTAAAGTCGACCTCCTTTACGCTTTCACACCACAAGCAGAAGTACATTACAATCTGAAGATCTACAAACGTTTTCTACCGTCATCTTTTATTTAGATCGAAGCGGAACGACAGTTCAGCTTCTGTTAAAATGTTTCTTTGACTGCGCAATCGATGTATTAGCGTCCGCGCTAGATGCGCATCTTTACAGTTACGTAAATTATACAAAACAAATGTCTTTGAAAGAATACTCAAAGCTTTCGTAGTACGGAAATACCAATAATATTACATCGCTTCCCGCGTGAGGAGTAATGAGTCTGAAAGATCGTTACGACTCACGGGCAGTCGTAATATTATTGGATTCACGTACTTAGTGAATGAAGTATTTAAGGATCTCTCCTTGTAGGGAGCAAAACAAACATAACATAAGGCACATAGAATTATATGCGTTTCATACTAAGTCGTCAAAGCTACTCACAGTTGCTTGATCATTAACAAACTTGGTTGTGGCATGATGTTATCATAAGTGTTCAAGGATTTAACATAGGTTCTCAAGAATTACTCTCATTCAGTCAATTGAAACATTGAAATACTAACAAAGATACAAGTACAAATTAAATACACATACAGATACAAATATACATAAATATTGACAATAAGAAAAAAAAATTCTATTACAGTATTGGCGCATTTCCGCCAATTGTGAACAGAACATAAAACTTTTATCAGTCTTTCTCGTAGCGACGTCCTTCTTCACTTTGTAGTTGGGAGTATTTCTCATGAACTCGGGTGATTTTCACAGGGGAATTCTGTCATCACCTGTCACTTTTCACTGCACTAAAACTGGGGATCACCTTTTCACATTCTGGTGGAAAAACACTGGGAATTTCACTATGTGAAGGGGAAGTGATATTTCTTGACTCGACGATCCACCGGGTCATGTCGGGAATCAGGAAAGTTGATGACTGGTTCAATGACGAATGAGTCAGTTTGGTGGCTGTCTTAATCTCATTCCAATTCATGTTTCAGCACATGAAAATACAGAAAAAAAAATCTGTATTAGGACTTGCTCGTTAACTAGCATCTTAATCTAAGGGAATATAGAGTAAGAATTTAAGACAATAAAAATTACTACATAGACTATGTACATATACATTATATATTATTCATATTTTGTGTCTAGGTTTTATGTTCTTTCGTTAGCAAATATTAGCAAAACACGTTTCGTCTTGTACAGGTCTTTCTTAAGCAATGTATTTAGCAATATTGCCGTAGCAATTTTTATAGTTAAGGAAAAGTCATCATTAGTGTCCTTTTAATGTAAATATAGTAAAATCGTGCGTAGTTTATCAACATTTTATTATTTTTATGTCCATTTTCATCTCAAATCTTGAGCACGCCTGCGCCCGTTATGGAGAGGAATGCTTATTGTTGAGTGCGAGCCAGCGAGCAGTCATTGAATGTTGTCACAGTGCTTCACAGTCACGTGGCAACGAACTGGCGGTTTGACAGCGTTGGCAGTCCGCGTCCTGCACGAGGCAGATAGTTCTGTGGCTACCAACCTTTTTTTTTTTTTTTTTTAACTTATGCATTTTGTTGAATCGTGGGTACTGGAGCAGCTCGTCAAGGTGACATGGTCAACCTGGACAGTAAATTGACTGCAGCAGCGACGAAGAACAGTCATCGATGAAAATGACTACTGTCACCTATTTCAGTGAGTACAATAGCTTGTCTATCCTTTGACTGATAGTCACTGTATCGTCGTTGCAACGTGAGAATACTTGTAATGCTACTTCACACGCGGCACATCACTCGTGTCCATAAGTTTATTACAGTTCTGATTCACACAAGAGATAACTAGTTTCTCGTGCCCATACATGTGTCAAATTACTATTTTACACACGTGTCCATCATTTTGTCACAGAGTCACACGCAGCAATCCATACGTGTCCATATAGGTCTCTCTATACCACAGAGTAGCACAGGTAATGCTAAAATTACTTATCATGAAAGGATCATTTACAAAATATACATAGTTTTTTTTTAATTACTGTCCAAGACCTAACGAAAAACGTGTTTGCTATTCTGAATGGTGCTTCTGAAGCACGTTAGATTTTATATATATTTTAAATCTGATTCTTTTCCTTTTCTTATTGTTCTATAACAGCCCCTTTTTTTTCATTTATTCGGTTACATCAATAATCAGTAAATATACCCACTTTGGCGTGCCGAACAGTTCACGTTCAAAACTTCATCTAGCAGAAATCGGGAAAATTATTCCTATTTCCTGGGATGCTTTTGCTCACAGCAAATCAGATTTACATCACGTTCCGATAAGTAACCGCAGATACGCATTAACCAACGAGCCACGATCGTCAATACACACAATATACACACGTCAAGTCTTTTGAACCAATTTCCAAATTTCTTCCCCTACCGGGTAGGGTAGAAAGGTAAGAACGCTAAAGAAGAAAACTACAATAGGATAGTGCAAGGAAATGAAAGATACGAAGATAGATAATAGGTGAAATAATCAGTTGAGCAAATTCATTCTTCGGCTCCACCCTTTTTAATGTCATCCACGTGGCATAACGACTTCAGTATTAAAATTTCGCACAAATCCGTTTCCAAAGCATCTTCAAATATATCTCAACATCACGGCATGCGGACATAGCAGAAGAATATAAGCAGATTATCTCAGTCCTCAACTAGGTGTCTTAATATCGAAGGTTTCTGTATAATACTCGTGACATAGGAATAGCCTCTCTAAGTTTCTCCAATACAGGACCTAATTCTTATTATAAATGCAAATTTCTTAACTGGTTGACTCATAGTAACAAATAAATTAAGGTTGCTCTCCAGTTGCGAGTACCATTATTCATTTCTTTGTACATTAACTATATGTTGCTGCTTATACTCGGTGTAATCTACAGATTACAATGTATCAGTTTTGCATCGTACATGGTTCTAGCGACTTAAAATATCAATCCTTTGAAGGCTTAACTTAGGTTAATACTTCATATATACGGACATTCTGGTCTGAATGAGGGATTTAAAGAAAACCTTTACTACTTGGTAAAAAGGAGATTTGCCATAACTTAAAACTAAAGCAGCAGGTGGCACTTTGGCACATCCCTTACTCAATCCAACGACTGCAGTCTTCTCGTGTTCAAGAAACTTAAAACTACCTTAAAACTAAAGCAAATCTTATTTTCCAAATCCGTAGAGTACCTTCTTCAATCACTTCATATCTTTCAAGCTCCATCATTACTTTGTGTCCACCTCACTCAAATGATTACGTCACCTGCAGAATACATGTACATGCTGTTGATTCACATACTTTCTAAACAGATCACACTCTTGTTTCAAGTTGCAGCTTAACATAATAAATGATATTTTTTAAAATGTTTTTCATGGTACTTCTTTAGGTCTACATGGTGGTAAAGTCCTTTTATTCATCCACTAACTGGATCTGCCAACACGTAACAACCAATATGTGGCTTCCTGACTATAACAAACGGTCCTTCGTATAAGTGTTGCCACTTAACGATTTTTACGTAAGATGAGAGATGGTTTGAAGTGTGTCCTCAGAAGAACACGCTCGTTCAAACGATACGACAGAACTTTATTGACATGCTTGTCAAATGCCTTTTTTATTAAATTGGCATGAGTTGTGAGAGAGATCAGGGCTTGTCTTAACTTATTATCTAGGTTGACTTCTGGACCTTCTATCTTGGGGATAGGATCGGTCTATTCATTGCTTTCCTTTTGGCTGGAGATTAGTTCTGAAGGTGTGAAACTAGTCGAAGTGTGTTTTTAGTTTTCCGCATGTTCATTAGATTGAATTTCGCCCACAACTACTTTTGAAGTACCGGGCGGTACGCTCGGTACGAAGTTTGCTTCCGTATTCCACCTAAGTTGCGACCTATTTGCCGGAATTTCAGTCGAGATGGTGTGCGTTGGCTGGTTTTCTTGGGCAAAATAGATGCGTGAATTTTGAGGTTCATGATTTTGACTTTGATAGTTAGTAAAAGGTGGAGGACTATTCCTAAAGTTTGGAGCATACTGTTGTTTGTATTGCTTGGAAGGATCTGGAGGATTTCTCCCTTGAGAACAGTGCTGGAATCTAGGCTGGTTACCATACTGCTGCTGACTGTTGGTGTTAAGCCAACGTCCTTTTCCATTGAAATTATTATTATAGCGATCATTGTAATTAACTGGTGAATTACCGTATTGCTGTTGTGTTGTCTGGTATATGGGGTGGTACCTATTTTGATCCTGGAATTTATGTTTCTGCTTCCCGTTACGGCGATAGTAGTTGTTATTATCGCACGGAACGTCGTGTCCTTTACTGTTGTTGGGTTGGTATGACATACCTGAGTCTGCGCCTACACCGTGCGGCTGTGTAGTGTGCGGGCCAAGATTACAATTACTCCGCGCACTAGCACGCACGTCTTCTTGAATCATGTCAAGGTTGTCAAGTACTGACAGAAAAGCCTCCGTGTCGTCGTCACTGACATTTACTAACTTCTCCCTGATTGATACCGGTAGCTTTGACTTAAGAATCATAATTACGTCCTTCGGGGAAATGGGCGTGTCCCAATATTGTATTTTTCGCAGGTATTTCTCGAAGTACCTACGGAGACCAGCACTTCTCGTATTAAATGGTTCAGCATTATATACCTCTTTTCTAAGGCGTTGTTGTATGCCTGAACTCTAGAATTTGTTCAGAAATTGCTTTTCGAAGTCAGCGTAATTATTACATCTGTCAATTACTTCTGTTCCCCAGACAGAACCCTCTCCTTGAATGTAACCTACTATAAAGCGCATACGTTGCTTGTCATCCCAGCTCTCAGGAAAAACACCATTAAATGACTTCAGAAAAACCATTGGGTGGATGTTGCGTTTCTCTGGCAGAAAAGGCTGGAATACGCGGTGCTTGAGAACGCTTTCTTCTTTCATGAGCTCGACAAGAGTTACTTGATCATTCTGGTTGCGTACTAAAGGATTCTTACTACTGTGTCCATGTACAAATGGAGAGAATTCTACACGAGACACGGGATTATTATTGTATTCATGTTCTGAAGAAAGCAAGTGTGAATGCTCACTTCTATTGTCATTAGGAAAATCATTGACTTGTCGTTTCAACTGCTCGATTTCCTCAGTGAGGTGTCGTTTCCACTCGGGAAGATCTCGGTGAAAAACTCTACGAATCTCTCCTAATTCAGTGAGAATCGTATCTCCTGATGTACCTGGAGCAGGTAAAACTTCAACTGTGGCTGACTTAACGGCTTCTTTTAAGTCGTGTTGAACCTTGTTTTCTATGTACTGTTCCTTAGTCTCGACCCATTCTACAAATTCTTTTCCTATCGTGCAACGTACGTTGGCTGCAGCATCATTCACCCTCTTTTCAATGTTTATTTCGGATAGCGCCTGTGTCAGGTCATTGACCTGGCCTTGCAGAGTGACGACATTGTCTGCAAGCTTGTTTACTTTAGCTCCGACCTCAGCGGACTTTTTTGAAACTTCTGTTGTAACTGCCTGGCAACTTTCGATTTGTACTTTGATGTCTTTGTGCACGTTACCTACTGTGCTCTCACATGCATCTACCTTCTGCAGAATACCTTCTATCCTTTCATTAACTTTAGTACTTAATTCCGAAATATATTCCACCGTGACTGTCCTAATTCTTGCCTCTAAGTTGGCATCAATATTATCTAACCTATTTTTCATTGTACCAATCATGGTATTCAGGTCAAGCCATTTTCGCTCTGTCTCCCGTTCCTTTTCCCTTTCTTTTTGTTCCCTTTCTTGTCTATCTCGTTGTTTTTGTAATTTATAAGCTTCCCTTTCCCGTTTCTCCTGTTCTCTTTCTTGAAAAAAAATTCTCATCATTTCAACCATCAAATTTTCTCCCGCTTGCTGTGACGATGATTGCTGTGACGATACGTCACGCACACCATCACCGTCTACCATTGTCTCCATTCGCGATTCGGGTCTGCCTGTTCCCGTTCGCGAACGTAGTGGGTATGACTTGACAACTGTGTCATCACCGTCATCCAGACTGTTTGTCGGCTTTCCTTTGTCATCTGCCATGTTTATTTTCAAGTTTGTGACGTAACTGCTCAAAGAAATATTTCGCGGTACGCCGATCGTCAACTCTCAGATGCGCGCGCTGATAGTCAAACGTCACACCGCGGTAGGTGACAATTGCAGAGCTATACCGGGTAGAAGACAAGATGGCACCTAACTTTGAAAATAAGTGACAAACACCTACTAGACACTGAATCCTGCTATTATGGCATCCATCTTGTGTTCTTAACCGTAGCAACAATGAAGATGCTCATAATACTAACAAATAAACTTTGCATGAAGAGATGATCAGAAATGAATTCTAACTACGTAAATAAGCAACTCTGCAAGGAAATAACAGCGATAGGATAAAATGAAGCAGTAAGGAAAGAAATTCCGGAAATCAGTAATATTATACAAGACGCGAGATTTTATGCGTAATGAAAACCGTACTTACATCAGTCGTTTTGCGCACTGCTGTTATTTTTCGAATTTTTCTCTTTGTTTTTTTATACTTCCTCGATTTCGTTCAGTACTTCCTTTACGGCTTCCCGATGTCCACCGGATGATGTCATGAAACAATAACAGAACAGATTAAAATTTTTTTATCAGGTCCCTGTTCGGGCGCCAGATCTAGTATGATAAAAAAAATTATTATTACTATTAAATATATTTCAATTCTTTCAATTTAGATCGGTATTTCATACTAGAATGTCGTGTTCCCAGTTTGGCACAGCTTTGCCACAGGAGACACGAAAGCGGTCGAAGACGTCCGTCTTCTGGTCGGCTCCTGATCGTTGTCAGAAGGAGACTAGTTTTTGAATACGCAAAGACTTCTATTACTTGGAAAAGAACAACCCGGATTTCTTTACGTAATCAGTATGATTTTTAAATTACCTAAGGGACCTTTAACAATGAACAGTAAGAAAAAATGCATTTGCAAATGAAATCATTCATAAATGGGGCTGCTATGAGTTGTATAGAAGATAAGGGGCGGCCTTCTGTACACGACCAGGATGCCGCAGTATTCTCTGCTGTAGTAAAAGCTGTTTGACATTCATAAAAATAATATGGCATGGAGATAAAAAAAGTATAAAGAAAAAAAAACAGAATAAGAAGTCTGGTAAACACTAAATATATTCAAACAATTCTCACTAGCAAATTAGGGCTTATTTATAAACAATACAACTTACATAATTACTTTTCTAACAGTATGGTGCGATCAGATTTCAGCCTGTCCTGTGCTGTTTCCCATGTTCGCGTTTTTTTGTCACAAATTACAGTCACTTTTCTCCTTCGTTGAAGACAATTCTTGCACTGTCCAACACCCCCGATAACAATAGCTTGCCGAGTTACAATTTCGAACATAAATTACTTGAATGTTATTAATTAATAATGTTGTCTGCACGCTGGCAAGACCGCTCACTCTTTTAGCTTAAAGTCGACCTCCTTTACGCTTTCACACCACAAGCAGAAGTACATTACAATCTGAAGATCTACAAACGTTTTCTACCGTCATCTTTTATTTAGATCGAAGCGGAACGACAGTTCAGCTTCTGTTAAAATGTTTCTTTGACTGCGCAATCGATGTATTAGCGTCCGCGCTAGATGCGCATCTTTACAGTTACGTAAATTATACAAAACAAATGTCTTTCAAAGAATACTCAAAGCTTTCGTAGTACGGAAATACCAATAATATTACATCTGTAAAAGAATTTTGCGTAGTTGCGTGCGTTCGTCGTCTGTATTTGCACTGCTCTGTTTAACTTTATCAGAAATCATCTGTATAACGTCATAGTCGGCTTCGACTGGAATATTATAGTTGTGTACTTACGTATCTGTGAACAGTGTGGAATGACAGTCTATGTTACGTGATGCGGAAATAACCTCTGTACAATTAATTGTTTGTTCTTCTGCAGATAAAGAGTGCTGAAATTCTAAAGCCAGTTGTACATTTTCATCCTTTAACATTAAATAGGAGTTTTGAAAGTCAATAATTGCGTCGTGTTGTACCAGAAAATTCGTACCTAAAATAACGTCAGTTGTCATAAGGGATCAATCCAAAAATTTGAGTGAAATGTATGACCTGCAATACAAAATGATAACTGTGTCTGTAATTTTACATCTACTCCTTTGCCAGATGCTGCTTCTTTTACTTTAGTTTTGCCTAATGGTAACGTAGGATAGGTATTCTCTTTGTTACATTCGTTGAAAGTTTCCTCATTTAGAACTGACATAGTTGATCCTGAAAATTTAGATGATCCAGTATTTACTTCAATGGCAGTGTGTGAAATGGTTTTTTGAATAACTGGTTTTTCCTGCAAAAGAGTGTCTAGGATGTCGTCAAAAGTAATAACATTTTCGTGAACAAGATTCTGCGTATCTGAAGTATTGCTTGCGTTGCTGGAAGATGCAACCTATACTGTATCTAGTCAAATTCTATCTGACGTGCTATTATTTTCGGGAGGATGCTGTGGCATTTCCACTATTTGTACTGTTCTGTTATTTCTTCCTGACGTATTACGTTCGGGATGATATCTACTGTCTGGTTCATCCATGGTAATATGTTGTTGCGGATGATTTTGCTGCTGATAAGACCGGCTGTTATTAAACGTACGGTGAAAATTGTGCTCATTATTTTTACGTCTGTCATGAGAGTCATTGCTATATGGCGCGTTGCGATACGAATTGAAATGATGTGTTTTCTGTACGTACTGGTTTCCTTGTTGTGGTGCGTTAATTTTTGGAGGTGCCGACACTATGCGTGTAGGCGGCGAAACATTAAAGCTTGGTTGACCTTGTACATTACATTGTTGGTTAGGTATGCTAACTGATTGGTTTTGTTGCTGTTGTAGGGAAAAACCTCTATTGTTACCAAAATGCGTTTGCTGTTGCTGATAATTTTACACATATTGATGATTAAAATTTTGTCTGTTATTAAAGTTCTCGTGGTTGTCATTTCTGGAGCGTATAATGATAACTGTCACTTTCAGAAACAACTTGTCGTATCATGTTTTCTTTACTCATTTCTAATCCTAGATAGATCGATAGTTGAAGAGCTGTTTTGATAGATATAAAGGATAGTAGAAGAGAAGGCAGCAGTGCAGAAAACTAAAGATGAAATAGCACTACTACGGCTCGGGGCCCTGTGCACACTACGGCACATATTCATCGAAGTCTAATGAATCCCCTGAGGTGATTTACGCACTGCAAAAATTTTTAGTTTCTGTGTTACAGGCAATGCCGGTGAAAATTCAAATACAAATTGTTGTATCCAGTCCAAAGCTAGTTTCTGCGTTACAGGCCAAGCTTATAAAAATACAAAAGCAAATTGTTGTATCCTGTCCAAAGCGTGAATCTGTGTTCTGTCATTATTAAGTACCTCAAATTTTTTCACGGATAAAAATTGCTTATAATCAACGTTATCGTCTCTGAATGTGTGAACAGGTTCAGGATTGAATGAGAATCTATTTGTCTGTGTCTGTTCGGATTCTAAGTCACGTAGTCTCTGTAAATTACCTAAATTATACTGGCTCTGTGAGTCTGACAAATGTTCGCAAGGTGGCGTATGCTGTGATGTGTTAAAGGCTGAAACATTTTTCATCTCTGTTACCTCT
The DNA here is from genome assembly GCF_021461395.2 of Schistocerca americana. Taxonomy (NCBI): domain Eukaryota; kingdom Metazoa; phylum Arthropoda; class Insecta; order Orthoptera; family Acrididae; genus Schistocerca; species Schistocerca americana. The sequence continues at coordinate 599,041,042 of NC_060121.1, forward strand.
TGCTGTAAAGTTGACAATTTTCTACGTAATGTATTATTGGACGAACCTATCTCATTGATTCTCTGCTGTAAATTTTGGAATTCAAGTGTTTGATTAAACGAAATCGGTGAAGTATTGTCTGATTTGCTGTCATTATTACTTTCGATAACGTCAATACGACTGGTCAATTCATCATATTTTCCAGTCAGTGCTTTTACCTGATCATCGCTTTTATTATCACAAGCATTAATTTGTTTTTGTATTTTACGTGTGGTGTCGTTCAATTTTTTGACGTCTGCTTTGATGGCATCGGGATCCTGCATTAGTTCCAACTTTTCAAGTCTGTTGGTCATTGTCTGAAAGTCTAATGTGTGTGTGTCTGTTTTTGATTTAAGATCGGAAATTTCATCACGCAATTCGGTGTTCAACTGTTTGATAGTATTAATTTCGTCTGATACTGTAGCAATATTGTTGTCTACGTATGTTTTTGCTTTCGTAAACAATTTACGCTTATCTTCCTGTCTCTGTGCAGGAATTGTTTCCATGACTTGTTGCTTTACTTCATTCTGTTCCTGTATAAATTTACGGTAGCGTGTTTCACTGTTTTGTAGGTGGTGATTAAAACGTTCGTCAATTTGGCTGTTCTGTTGGTCAATTTTTTCATCTACTTTTGCATCCAGTGTGCGTGAAAGTTCTGCTGACATTAATTTAAACTCGTCGCGTAACTGTGTTGCGTTTTCAGAGCATTGTTCAGCGACAGCACTAATTTCCTCTTTAAGTTGGTTGGTTGTTTTGGGGAAGGAGACCAGACAGCGTGGTCATCGGTCTCATCGGATTAGGGAAGGATGGGGAGGGAAGTCGGCCGTGCCCTTTCAGGGGAACCATCCCGGAATTTGCCTGGAGTGATTTAGGGAAATCACGGAAAACCTAAATCAGGATGGCCGGACGCGGGATTGAACCGTCGTCCTCCCGAATGCGAGTCCAGTGTCTAACCACTGCGCCACCTCGCTCGGTCCTCTTTAAGTAATTTCGTTGTAGCTGTTTGTGTATTATTTAATTCTTGAGCCACGGATCTAATTTCTTCACTACTATTCCTAGCACAAACCTTAATCTTCTCACGTAATTGTTCTTTAGTATCATGGCATTTCACGGCAACGGCTGCAATCTGGTCATTAATCTGTTTAAAGTACTTATTAATTTGTTCGATCGACCTGTCTTGTTTTTCATTTGACTGTTTGGAATTGTTGTCTAGTTTTTCATTAAGTTGTTTGTATTTCTTGTCTTGTTTTTCATTTAGTTTTTTGACATTTTCATTATTTTCATTAAGTTGTTGTTTGAGATTTTCGTTAAGTTCTAGCATTAATGCTATGACTCGATCCATGCCAAAATTAGCTACTGTGTTCTCTGTGCTGTGTGATGGTGTATCTACTTTTGTCACGTTTTGTGTAACCATTTGGTCATTCTCTGATTCTTGAAAATGTTCGCCACTTGGATGTGCATTGTTAGTCACTACCTCGGAATCAAATAAATCTGACGTAATTTGAGTACATTGTTCACATTCGTTAGAAACAATTATCTGTTTGCTACATAAATTTTGCAAATTAGTCGTGTCAAACCGGACAGCATTCATTGTAATGGAACGTGCCGCGTCATCAATTGTCGTTAAATTAACAGAGGACACAATTGAATTTGTTTGCTCATCATTAGAATTAAAATCATTACTAGTGGTCACTACGCACAGATTGTCAGTAAATGGAGGATTATCTCTATTACACTGAGTGTTGCAAGTATTATCGGTCAAGCTATTTGAGTCGGCTATTTCACTCATTGCACATCGCGATGTACTGTTAACAGTTTTTTGCGGCATTTTTCACAAATCAAAATTAAGCACAAATGAAACAAAGACGAAGCATAAATGGAACAAACACAATTACAACAAAGAGCAACAAATTGCCGATGATCTGTGAAAGAAAGAGTGACAAATTAGTAAATGTGTTGCGCCAGATCCAAACTACATTTAAGTAAATAAGAGCAGATAATGACTACTTCTCACAGATTCACAAAGAAATACGATCCTGGCAGGGTCGCCAAGTGTAACCTCCCCACAAAAAAATTGTAATAAATAAATTATTATGGATAGCGATTCTAATTTTAGTGTAACCTCAGAACAAAATTGGTTCCCATCTATAACCTCCCTACAGAAATTCATTCACATTTAACCTCCACACAAAATTTGTTTCTCATTTAATGTAGGCTCGAAACAGAAAAATTCCTAAACCTCGTAATAAAAAATAAATTCAGTAACCTGGTAGAATTTGGACGACAGCAGCGCTGCGTCATGGCCCTGTAAGATCATTCTGAATAAAAAAAGGAAAAATTCTTACCTCAATAAAAACGGCGAATATATCTGCTCTTATATAAAATTTTTCCGGGACAGCTCTGTGCAATGCTGGCCGATAGATTTGTCATTTATGAAAGGAAGCAACTGATTTTTCTTTTGCAGCAATAGGAATGATCATGGATTGAAGAAATTAGTAAATTCTTTAAATTGAAATAAATGTTTGTTAGAAATTACTTTATATCACGAAGATTATTATTAGGACATTTTTAAAAGATTTACATGGGACTTCACACAACATTACTAGATATGCGCGAGGCTACTTTTTACCTTATACAATAATACTCAGGCTCCGGCATCGCTGCACCGCGACCGGCCCAGCCAACATGATACACCAGACTGGACTGACAAGCACAGACAGGCGACTGCTCGCTAGCAACAACTTACTGCTACTGCTACACAGTTCGTACTGCAGTCAACACTGCTCATTGGTCTCAGATTCTCTTATAGCTTACATATCGCAGGCAGCACATACCTCTTACATGTGTCATACTTAACAGGTATGCAAATGTGGCATTTCATAAACAGAGTTACGTATTGCTAGTTACCCAAAATTTGCGTGTCAGCAGTGGTAAGAGGCGTTACCTGTTTTGCAGCATTGTAAGTTTTTCACCATTGCACTTTGAGCTGAAAGTATTTTCTTGCGATTTGCTAACCAGTTTATTTCCTTCATACTTATCACCATGGCATGGGAGTCTTAAGTGAAGAACATTATTGAATTTCGTATCGTTGACAGTCGATTCGAATTTCTTCAGAGACGCTTGTATTGTATAGCAGCTTGGCAGTCAGATAGCCGTGATCTACGACCATTAACACAACTTACTGAGTCGAGCTGCCAAGAGGATTTGGTGTGTAAATGTTTTCTTCTGATTTTGTTACAGAATTTTTTTCTGGGAATTCGCAGCTCCATGTAATAATACACGGTTAGAACTGACGATTTTCTTAACCGTTGGAACACGAGACACGGGCGGTACCACGGGGCTATGGACACACTGCTGCCAGCACGCCACTCTCGTCATGGTATTGGTCGCTCAGCCTCATAACGCATCGTGAAAGATATTAGAAGATGTCACTTATGTGAAGAACAGCATTTCTTTAGCCAAAAAATTGAAATTTCTGTCTCAGTGTCTTAGTTTACGTGAGGATTATATACCACGAGTCATTCAAATGGAAAGGGAATATCAAGTGAATTTAGCGAGTCAGTTCAGTACCATACGCGGAAGTGATTGCACTGTCACAGTGTTGCCAAATGTTTGTGACAATGTTGCCAATTCTCAGCTATGCTAGGAACAGATCTGTAGCGTTATAGGAGGAGAATCCTGTGCTCGTGTCATAGGAGGATACGGAGAGGAGGCGCGGGGTTTGGTTAATATGCAGCGTTTTCTCCTACCAGCTGTGTCAAACATTCAGGTGTGTAATCTTCTATCACGATTTCAGTTTCCCACAAAATATATACGAATAAAACACTTGCCTTGTTACTTTGTTACAAAAGATTATTTCAGTACAATAAAACGTCTTTGGAAATCAACTTTGCCAACCTGTCACGAAAAGTAAGACGACAAACACTTTGCAACTCGAAATCGATTGCATCTATGTGCAGTCTTGTGATCATACAAGTAGAATTTCACGAATTGCACGAGAATGTAGAAAAATGTTGGTGCGAATGGAAGCTGTAAGAAACACAGTTACCTAATTATTCTGTACCACGTAATAATCAATTCATTTCATCATTCAGAAGAGAAGAAACTAAAAACTATGCCCATTAAGACAGAAACTAAAGTGCAGATGCGGGCACTGTGCAGATCTGCAGATTTTTCATCTTCAGATCTATACAAATAATGTATACTAACCAGCGTGTTCATTGCTTTCGTAATGTTTCCCTCTTGTTTGGTCTTCTTATGATGAACTGGATACACACCCATGAGTCTGATTTTTTCTTTGTATCCTTTCATCCTTTGTTCGGTGTTCAAAAATCAAAATATTATGCCTGCTCCCACGAGGTATTAAAATGAGGTCGCAAAAGGACTAACGAATTATAATCAAAATACAGTGAGACACCAATTTGCCTGTCGTCATGGTGTTAAGTGGACTGAAATAGTTGGGTGTTATTGTTGTCTTTTCTTACTGAGATTTTCATATTACCATGACACAAGTCGCCGAGATAAATGTGTATATTCTCCGTGACGAAACATCCCACATTCCATTCATCCTGATCCATTCTTTACGTGCATCGGCGCCAATGAGTGATAGGAAAGCTGTTGTGGGGTGACGAATAACAATAACAATGGCAGAAATTACAAATCAATGATGAAGGATGTTTACTGCATTACAGACGATTAACAAAATTACCAAGAATGGCTGAGTGTTTTATTGGTGCACTGAGTAGATGTTCTTACCACTTTGTTACTGAATGCTGTTCTAGTTGGTTGCAGAGAGAAAACAAAGAACCCCGTAGCCATACATATCGCTAGTACAACGAGACATTACCTATCAACTATCCTTGCTTTACATTACGAGACGAACATGGCGTCACTGAGCTGATATTTGAAATACATTTCTGTCTTCTCTCTCTGTCTCTCTTTTTATTTTTACTTTAATTTTTTGAGGAAAGCATCGAGAAGCGCGATAATAAGCAAGTAGGCATATAACCTGTTTACAGTTATTTTCATCGGGATACATAATGCAAAAATACAACTTTTACGTGTGTTATTGCGTAATTCCAGTTATTGACAGTCTATTCGTGAGCTTGCTCGCATTCAGTGAGGTGAAACCTATCACAGAAGCCAGCAAAACACAAATATTTCTTGCACCATGCGCAACACATAAACGAAACCTCGCTGCACTGACGTGTTGTCCGATATATTGCACGGAAAACATGTGTGATTCATGTTGCTAAATACAGCTGTGTCAGATATCAATTTGGAAGCATACTAAGTGTATAAAAGTATATCTTGAAATACGCAGAAAGGCTCATAGAGGTATTCGACTGAAACATAGCCATGACCAAAATTGTAACTCGGGTCGAAAGCATCGTCGTCTACCACCTTGATAACTCGAACGGTGACAGTGCTCGGCCGGTTACTTACGTTTACTGGTATCAAAGTTACAGCATGAACACACAAAAATGTTAATAACCCGAAGATCATTAGTTTTGGAACCCATAGAAAGTAAAGCAGTCATCAGTCGCAAGAGTGGTTTGAACACCACAGTGTTTTAATAAGCATGGTCTTGTTGGAGGTGGTATGCTGTTGCTTTCATCCGACCTTTGAGTTGACTTACCTAGCCAGTTAATAGGGGAACCTACAGTTTTACGTGGATTTCGGACCACAGTGCAACTCGGCATTTTTCACATCAACAAACACTGCCCCAGGGGAAATATGTGTAAAACGGCACATAAAAATCGTGGGACTGGTGAGGGATCGAACCTGAGACCTTCGTATCCATAGTCTTGCTCTTTATCACCTTGCCACCCTGCAGCCAACACTGTGGTTTCTGCTTGCCATTAAAATTAAGGATCCCTCGTTTGAGCCTGCGTTGGCACTTGCGTGTCCCTTAGGAGACCTTACATTTGGGATTATCCTCGTATACGTGTGTGTAAACGCCTTCCAATGCCCACTCAAGGAAGACAAGGATACCTAGTCTAGCTTCAATATTACAAATACGCCTCAGTTTGTGGATGATGTAACATCCACGAAATAAATTTTTGGCTACAGTGCGACGAGAGGAAATTATGCCTCTAACAGTTATAAACATTATGTATTCGACGTATGAAAAAACAGTGACAACTTATAAATATTAATTATTTATTCAATATTCTATGATGTAATTAGACATATCGATTTGTATCATACAAAGACAATGATAACCGTAAATTCCTTTTATGATCTGCGTTTGTCTTCCTTTGTTTTTACCTTTTTGTTGGTTGGCTTCTGTAAGTTGCGGACGCATATCAAACTGAGGTCTGTTAAGAAATTGTAAGTATTTGTTAATTATTACTTGAAAATAGAGTTCATTATTATTATAAATATGAGTGAATAATTATTGGTAACTTTAATTCCTCTCTCAGTAAGCATTATCTGTGTTAATTATTTCTTTCCGCTGCAAGGGGCGCAGCCATTGATGATAGTTATTTGTATCGCGTTTTTGTTTGTGTTTTCCTTAGAAACAAATCAAATGTTTGCTTGATGAAGTCTAAATAGTGCACAATACGAAAGTAGAGTTTCTGTAAAGTTTAATAAGCATTTAAAATACTTATTTGCTCTAACAATAGAAAGTCTCTATCAATTGTCTGCCGCCACCTTAACAATTATCTCAGCGGCAAATTCAAATTACGGAACCCTGAAAACATAAATGCCGAACGTAATACAAATGTGTAAAAATAAATACGGACCGGTGGTCCCGAACTCATTTTAATGAAAATTATTCGATTCAGATTGGTTCTTTAAAAACAGTGCTCATAGCACGATCGTTATAACAAACTTATCTGCATCTACATCTACATTTATACTCCGCAAGCCACCCAACGGTGTGTGGCGGAGGGCACTTTACGTGCCACTGTCATTACCTCCCTTTCCTGTTCCAGTCGCGTATGGTTCGCGGGAATAACGACTGTCTGAAAGCCTCCGTGCGCGCTCTAATCTCTCTAATTTTACATTCGTGATCTCCTCGGGAGGTATAAGGAGGGGGAAGCAATATATTCGATACCTCATCCAGAAACGCACCCTCTCGAAACCTGGCGAGCAAGCTACACCGCGATGCAGAGCGCCTCTCTTGCAGAGTCTGCCACTTGAGTTTATTAAACATCTCCGTAACACTATCACGGTTACCAAATAACCCTGTGACGAAACGCGCCGCTCTTCTTTGGATCTTCTCTATCTCCTCCGTCAGACCGATCTGGTACGGATCTGTATGGAGCCGAAATTAATTACGCACGAGTTGCGAAGAATATTGTTTCAGGTAACATACGTCAGTGTTGTGCGCGGCTGATATTCGGTGGTTTTAATGATCATTTTGCTGAAGATAACTGCTTCCATCTTAATCAATAATTGTATAGAATCTGTTGTATGAATATGTGATTCAGTGACACTTACACAACTTACAGACAACAATTTAACACGACGTTAACTTGGAGTTCTTTAGCAACTTGATCAAATCTTTAGCCGGGAGAAAAATTATTTAGTAATTACTCAATGTAATAAAATAAGATTATCATTTCCATTTAAAAATTAGTTTAATACCAAACCACTGAATAACACAGCGAACGCCACAATGAACGCAGACTTAGGTTGATAATCATTTTGAATATTTATCAGTACTGTGCCCATTGGTGTGAAACTAATTTTCTACCAATGATTCCCACAACTACAGGAACACTACTTTAATACCTCTTACACAAAATACTTGCGCAGTGCTATCAGACGGAAAGATCAACCTGACACAAACTGTGGGAAGTTTGTTTTACAACCTTCGTACATGGATAAGGAGCTTTTCCTATTTGAGATATCTGTGAACGTTGCTGCATAAGACGATTTAAGAAGAAACTAAATTCCTTCAGCTACGCCAATGTTTAAAGAAATCGTGTTAACGACACTAAATCCTGGTTTGTAAACCGTTTACCAGCCGTACTCCGCCGCATTTCGCTGGTTCGAAGGCAAAAATCTTACTGACAAATTTCACAGAAGGAAAAGGGGGACGAAATGTCTCCCACTCGAAGGTCATGTTGTTTTACTTAAATGATTACAAAATCGGGTAAAACGAACAATGAGGTTGTCAGTATAAGCACATTACTGTTGTCAATATGACGTTGCACCGCCCAGGGCCTGTAATGATAAAGGGCCCGTTTAGGTCAGGCATATTGTACACAGAAGTGGAAGAGAGAGCACCACTGAATTATACCATCCGTATGCATTGCATACACACAGAAATTACTGTTACAGTGTACTTATGGAGCCCAATGAGTGGATTGCATATTTTCCGGTGAGAAAGAGCACTGGCAAACAGTCTTCGCATACATTAGGTTACTTAAACTGGCGTTACTTTGAGCTAGAATTTATGGCCAGCGACTAAGTGTAAGGACAGTGAGTCGGATGCGGGTTTTACAACTGTCAAATACATTCCTTACGTTATGGAAGCGAATATTAAATATGAACTAATATTGCGAAAATTTTGGACTTGGATAGCTTAGAATGAAAATCTTTCTGTTTATTGCAAACGAAAACAATTGATTTTCTAAAACATTCTGTGTCATACACAACTTGAAACAGGTCACGTCGACCAAATCATATGGGAGGACCGACAGCGACGTATATTTGAAGGCAGTAAGATCCCTTGGCTTTTGGTTTGGCAGTATTCGACAGCCATTTCTAGGCGCAAGTAAATGAAGAAAGGCAGCGCGTTTTCGTTATCAAGTAACGTCTTCATCAATTACTTTAGTTTTAATGTGATCTACGTGTAATTGCTGATGTTCGATATTAACATGAAAAAGATTCCGTAGACAGGGCAAGAACTTAAAGAGATTCCGTAGACAGGGCAAGAACTTGTTCTTGGCAACTACTTCTATAATGACCGAAAGACTTAAATGATCTTCAAGCACATGTGTTCCAGCAGCGGTATGAAGAAAATGATAGTAATAATGACGGTGATAATCGAATTATCCGATAACTTCACACTTCACAGTGGATTTTCTTGAACTAAGAAATTTCCTGAATTAGTGAAAATTTCAAAATGGCTTCAAATCTAGGCTATGACGCCTAGAAGAGACTTTATATCCGGCTGACTTGAGAATAGGATAATCTCCACGTCAGAAGCTTGCTTCTACTTAACCATTTAATAGACTCGCGTTTTTTTTCCATCGTGACTAGTTTAGTAAGCTAACTACATCATCCATTACAGCACACTCCTGGGGCTGAAAAATGTGGCCACAGTGGTCTGGTGGAACGAACTATCACAAGTGCAATGCGTAGGTTCAGGCATTTACTTTTAAGAGGCACAAACAGATTTACTTTACCTCTGGTAACCTCAAGAGAAAGCTGTTATAATCCAGAATCCGCATTAAACATCACGTTCCTTCACTCCAAACTGGGCAGAGCCGGGTTACGTTGGAAAATGACATAGGTGGAGGTCAGGATAAACAGAAATACTGTCACCAGTAAACTTACTTACATTAGACAATTTTATTTTATTTGATGAACTAATAGCCGTCTTGAGGAACAGGGCTCTTATTTTACTTGTACTTGGTTGAACTCGAGACGTTGAAAAATGATGTGGAAAGAGTCATTGTAATGAGAGATTTCTTTATATACCAGTATTCAATTTCTTTACAACAATTTTTACCCTCTCCCTCTCTCTCTCTCTCTCTCTCTCTCTCTCACACACACACACACACACATTCTCTTTTTATTTTTATTTGTTTGTTGTGCTCGACTATCGTCGAGGCACGAAAACGTCCGTGAATAAGTTTCTTAGTTTTGAGCACAGTTACGAAAGAAATATAAAAACAACTATGAGAGTTACTCATTTATGATGCTTAGTAGCAGTCAGTACTGAGTATTATCAGTAACTAAGCTCCAGTCCCTAAACCTAGTTACAGAAATGCGAATCAGACGTATTACGTATTACAGGCCGTAGCAGCCGCGTCTTTGAGGCGCCAGCTATGGTCACTTCCCAGCCCGCTGTAGGATTACATCGGTTCGTCTTCTTCCTGCTGGTAATGTAACTGAGATTTGGCAACAACGCAAGGTATGTTTGGCAACTCTGTTATCGATGAGTTACTTCCTGGTGTGCACGGAATAAAGCCTCAAAGTTCACTTGATTTCTCGTGTCATTTACATTGAATAACCTGAGTTGTTATCGCTTGAGATGTAACATAAGATTGTAAATTTACGGTTTTCAGCCCAGCAAAGTCATTGAACGTGGCAATCGCAACTAATCTCGTCCTGTAAATAGCGGTTTACGAGTTATAGCCACTATTGGTCTCGTAGGAGGAAGGCGCAACCATATCTATCCGCTAGCTCTGTGTTGACGTGTTGACTTGTGGAAAAGCGGCTGTTATCGTGGGTAGTTTTATTTCATTTCTTACAATACAGTGCACAGTTTTCGTAAGGTTTTTTTTTAGTGTTGTTGAAACAATACTAAACATGAGAGAGAAAGTAATGATCAACGATACATGCGAATTCTCTAATGTTATCTATAACAGTCTGACAATGCACATGCAGTTTATTGATTACATGCACGTAGAAAACTTCTTCTGAGTTAAAACTGTCAAACAAGGTTTGAAGAAGAATAAAATGCCACTACCAGACGACAGCAAATGTAGAAAATACTTTTCTGACTATTTCGGCACGATGCACTCTCACCATACATAATACAAAAGCTTCGAGACGCATCTGCTGCCTGGCCGTCTATTAAACCTGAAAAGAACAACTTTAACAGAGAGCAGAATTGCGTTTAAGAAAAATGTAGTAGCGAATGTGTTACAACACGCGACGCTTTATCAACAGTGCGCGACGCTTACCGTTACGCTACTAGCTGTGACGTAGCTACAGCACCACTGGAAGTGAGGAACAGTTCCTCCAGAACTTTGGCATTCCAGAGTGCTGTGAGATAATGCATATGGCCGGATCTAGACTTCTGAGACACAGACAGTTACAGCATTTCTTTTGCACTGCACGACAACAAACAGATAGTGCAATAGAGTAGCTCAAGTGGAAAGGAACACTTCCTATTTAAATTTCTGCATCCTACACTGTTGTCAGTTCTGTGTAGGTGGCAGTTACGTTATTTTATTTCGGTGATTACAAAATAGAGTCGAATGTATGCACTGGGTAGCCAAGGCAGATAGTTCATGGCGATTCGGTCAACCAAGTTAATGAATGTACTGAACATCCTACAAACCACTAAAGGGAGCCGGTGTGTCAGAATTCTCATCTTCTGTGCCGCAACGGTCTTATGATAGAGAAATGAGTCGTAGAGAAGAGGGTTTTGGTGGTCTGTTGGACTGGTGATAGTTTCATATGATGTTGGTCTCGGTTCGATTCCAACTTCTGCCGATGCTTTTTGATAGGGAGAGGCAGATTCTATTCTCTTCTGGCTACGCCAAGTGAAGAAGGTATGATGGCATTGTGGTCTGGAAATCACATTAAACATGATATTCCTTCTCTACCAAGTAGACGTTAGGTGGAACCACAAGAAAGTAAGGAGTGGCGACATGGAGAAGCACTATCACCAGTAACCTTTCTGTCCGCCCCAGTAGCTGAGTGGTCAGCGTGACGGATTGCCGTCCTCTGGGCCCGGGTTCGATTCCCGGCTGGGTCGGAGATTTTCTCCGCTCAGGGACTGGGTGTTGTGTTGTGTTCATCATCATTTCATCCCCATCCGGCGTGCAGGTCGCCCAATGTGGCGCCGAATGTAATAAGACCTGCGATATGGCGGCCGGACCTGCCCCGCGAGGGGCCTCCCGGCCAATGACGCCAAACGCTCATTTCCATTTCCAGTAACCTTTCTTATACTAGTTATTTCTTTCTAGTGACGAAACAAACCCTATGTATGGTTACAGGACACTTATTCCGTCTTTTGTTTGAGCTTCCGTATGTCGATAAATTGGTTCTTAACTGGGAATGCAACTCAGACCGTCCTTAACGCGGAATTTGATCCCTTCGTGACAATACAGCTCGACTACAACTTGTTGGTTGTTCAAAACTGCAGATTCCTCAACATCTCCACAAATTGCGCATGAATGGGTTGTAATCCTGGCCCAGCACTAAACTTTTCACTATGTATTATCAAGCTCTAGCATGAGAACACCTATGTGCTGGTGGATAATAATGTTTATTTTTAATGCATTTTCATTGGTTGTCAACACTAACGATATCTGACGATTTTGACTCCCAGTGAGACACAGAAGTATTTGCGAGATCACTGTAAGTTCAAGGATGTTATTCCGAGCTGCTGGTAGAGAAAAATTCGGTAGCTGACGTCTCTTTGTGTGTAGTCAACAACGATATGTGTGGGGTTCGATTCCTAGTCAACACTGAACTCTTTGTCATATTATTTCTAGTTCAAACATGCTCACATGTCGCTGCTGGTGTAACAAACCCATACTTAACGTTCCTTTTCTCTAGAATATAACAGCGACATGTGCCGGGTTGGAGTCCTGGGAAGGAAAAAATTAATGTTTCGTCTCGTCATTTCAGTTAATACATCTAGCTACTGCCGAGAAAATGCGATATGCCAAAGTTGATTGTGCTTCGATAACAATCCGATTAGGTTCTGGGTTCGAATCCCTGTCCAACACAAAGCTTCACCTCACGGCATTTCAAGTAAGTTACTTGTGAAGAAGCAGTATTTAACATCTCTCGTAGTTCGTTAACAGGGACAATAGATTCTTGGAAGGAATTCGCGACCGTTAAAAATGTTTACGTTATGTAATTTAAAGTTGATATTTGTTAACTGATACTGTCTAAAATCTCTTTACGCCTAGTCAGGAATGACTGTTAATTTCCGTCAGTCACGAAATCTTAGTTTGCATGATTTGGGTTTGAATTGATATGCAGATCGAGTCGGTTCGTCGTGTCATTTGAAGTTCATACATATTCTCAACTAGCTGCTCGTGAATAACGTAAATTTTTAGTGACGTTTTGTGTTAAATAACAAGTATGGTATGTTGCTTTGAAGAGGAAATCACGAATACGACGGACGTACTACGTGCATTACCTATCTGACGTAATAATGAGAGCGCTAACATTTCAGGTATGTCAGTTATTGCAATAAATGTGAGCTTACAAACCTTAAGGACAGTCTCATCTGTGATGAGGTGTTCCCTGATATTTTTAGTATCGTGGTGTTACTTTACATCTTGAGTTATTGCGACACAGAGCAGTGTTTTCTAGTGGTGACTAGTTGGAACCATTTTCAATAGTCAAAGGACTGTATCAAGGAGCGATTAGAGGACCTGCTAGACAGCTGCGTTATGTTGGTTGCATGGGAATCAGGCGAAATGCAATCCAAGTAATTCGGATACTTTTGAGCATAACTGTACTTCGTTAACAATCCGATTAGGTGCTGGGTTCGCATCCCTGTCACAAGCTTTATATGATGGCATTTCTGTTTTAAACATGGGCATACCCTGTTCATTGTGAATGACACCATATTATACGTCGTTGGGGGTAGTTCCCAGGATGGTAACTCTTATGACAGGATTCCCAGTTCAGTACAAACATTTTCGTAATTTATTTTCAGGATCTGAATTGATAACTGATACTGGTGCAAACGTTTATGCTTCACGTCTCTTTATGCCTAGTGATCCGGTCTTAATAAGGCACAAACAATGCTTAGCTTAGTTAGCAATGGCTATAGGTTCTGGGTTTGAATCCAGGTCCAGAACGACGACGTTGTTCATGTCATTTAAAGTTCAGATTGGTGTACACGTAGCTGTTGATGTGTTACGAGAACAGTGATATTACTGGTGATTCGCTGTTAATGTTGAGATTTCCTTATAGTGCTTGTCCCCATTATCGCGTTTTTCTACTTGTTCGTCCCATATCCAGTTTCCAGAGCCACTCGCCATTGAGCGACCTTCAGCACGTGGATGGAAAACCTTTTAGAGAGCGAAAAACTTTTTTCCAATTGCCGTACAGCTTTGTAACTCCATATATTGTCTCAAGTATTTAACTTTGACTAAGGATTACTGTAAGATATATGTAAAATAATCCATTTTCTCAGAACTTTTGCAATGTCACTTCTTGTAATTAAGGTTAGTTTATGAGTGTTACTGGGTGTCTCACCGCTAAGCACGTGTTTCCTAATATGTTTTGTATGACGATATTAGTTGACGCTTAGACTGATAGCCATAAAGGCCTTCGGTCTCTTAGTAGTCTCTTGCAGTACCCATTGTGTGTAGTCAAACGACTGTATCCCACGGGGTTTTGGTGTTCAGAGGACCTGCAACACAGCTACGTTATGTTGGTTGTATTCGGCAGTGACCCACTTTTTTTTGCTGTCAAGTGTACATGGAATGGACCAGGTATTATGTATTGAATAATTAGTGGAACTTCCAAATTAAGTGTGCACACCTGTGATTATCCACAGTCACATTCCTAGACAGGGTCTTTCCAACGATACTAAATTCCGAGTTTCCAGTGTTTATTAAACTGTCAATTTTGGCAGTGAATCATCTTGCAGTTTCATTAACTTTGTGGAGCATGAGGTTTGGTTAGTTTGCTATACAGTAGTAAATGATTTACTCCACATTTTTTTCATCTTAAAGTTTCCTAAAGTGTGTTCATATAGGAAGCTTTTCATTAAATAAGAAGCTGCCATTAAAATAATCAATGACGAAAATATAAAGTGCTAATAGCTGTTTGTAAGTAAAAATTATAGAAAGAAAGCAGTATTTCACATTGAAAATGTTTGTAAACTTGTAATTGTTAGTTTCTCTGTATATGTTGTTGTAAAGCGCAGTCATTTACAAAGCCGGTTTGACTCCAATGGAAGACCAGTTGCTACGTGCCTTGTTAATTGTTGCATTAATTTTTCATTATTCATTACACTTATATTTGTTAGTAAAAGTATTTGTCATTCCCTTAATTTTGAGTGTTACCGTTTAAAATTGATTACGGTTCTTCAAACCATAGGCGTTTAAGGAACCCCACAAGCTACTTAACTTGTGTGATAAATGAAAGTAAAGGCTCTTTATGAGCAAGTGCGGCAACCAGTGCAGCCATTTATTCTGCACCAAAACATTTCTAAAAAAAATAGTAATTTTAATGCCCCCTATCGAATAAATATGGCTTTGAAGAGAGTGTTAGTATAATGTAACTAAACACTGCGCTCTTTATCGTCCTGTTGCATTTAAAGCAAATGTGAAACAGAAGTGACGTCCAACTGCGGAAATAGGAGTAGTTCAGTCAGACTTTGCTAGCAGGTTCATATGTCCTTTTGCATTTGTTCATGACACTGCAGAGTAGTTTTTGCCAGTAGCCAATGTTATTGTGAGACAATGTGTATTGCTGAATTTGTTCAAAAAATGTTCAAATGTGTGTGAAATCTTATGGGATTTAACTGCTAAGGTCATCAGTCCCTACGCTTACACACTACTTAACCTAAATAATCCTAAGGACAAACACACACACCCATGCCCGAGGGAGGACTCGAACCTCCGCCGGGACCAGCCGCACAGTCCATGACTGTAGCGCCTAGACCGCTCGGCTAATCCCGCGCGGCTTGCTGCATTTATTGGCGATGCTATGTTCTACGTAAGGGCTAGTTGTTGCGTTGTTTGCCTGGGCAAGTTAACGTATAATATTGAGATTATCTGTGTCAGAAGAGATTAGTTAGGGTATCAAGTGAGATTAGTTTTCTTAGGTGACGTTTGTTTCCGATTTGCCATAAAACTTGATACCGCACTGCCTAATTAGCCTGGAGGACACATGTACGTAAAATTGTAGTTTACTTTCGTATTAGTAGAACGTAAGTTCAAAATCAGCTTGCTTTGCTGTTGTTACTGTCACGCTTACTTCGCGATTACGAAATTATAGTCCAATTTTTTGTCATTAGATACAGTCACGGTCAGGCTAAAACCCTTCACAGAAAGTTAACACTATCGGTGATTACCCGTTTGGTAAGGGCCGGTAGTGTTACAGGCTCATTCAACACGTTGGTCTTTGTTTGAAAAAGACAACCTATAGAATGAAAATGGTTTTGAAGAGAGTGCTAGTATAATGTAACCAAACAGTGCGCTTTTTATCGTTCTGTTGCGTTTAAAGCAAATGTGAAACAGAAGTGACGTCCAACTGCGGAAACACGAGTTCGAGAGATAGACTGCCCAGCCTTCATCTATTTTGAACCAACAGCCACTGAACGTCAACTGCCCCCGAAATCAACAAAGGTTTGTAGGCTCCTTCGCAAATATTTTATCATCTACTATAAATGTACGTTGATCGCATAGGCAGATACCAGAAGAAAGATTTAGTGTCTTCGGAACAACAGAAGTTCGTAGCGTGAGTTGGACCTCCCTACACAGATTGATTTACGATTTGTCGAGGCTAATCGGTCGTCTATGTGAAATGTACACTGCTTGATTTCGATCGGAAATAACTGTTGAGATTCTAATGGAAGCTTGTGCTTCTCCAAAGATAAAGGAATGATTAGTAATTTCTGATAAACAGGGGATGAATGTCCTCATATTTCAAAGAGTAGCTATCGTGAAGGGCAGTGTAACTAGAAACAAGGTGCGTACGAACGGCTATGTAAAGACTGATCGGCCAGGGACGCGATGAGTGTCGTTAGAGGTCCTTACGAGGACAAAGAGAGCAAGGTGTCCCGAACGGCCGTCCGAGCGACCCTGTTTGTCATCACCCGTCCGCGGTAATCGCCTCTATTAGGGCTCACTTAAGACATTTAGACTCGCCTGCGTCCCACCCGGGACACTTCTCTGGTCCACCCCTTACCAGGCTCGGCCTTTAATGACTGTATTTCCGTACTAATGCCACACAATGGGCAGGTGCTCTCCACCTCGACTGTGCTGTAACGGCAAGCAGCATTCTACGTTATTTACGTTAATGAACCCTGTCTACATCAAGTATGACATATGTGTCGAAGGGGCTGAGACAAGGAATCCCAGCGATATCTTACGATGTTGTCAAAGTTGATAACCGTACTGCCGGAAGAACCAGGGCGAAGTAGCAGGAACTAACAGAAAAAAACTACGCTGCTGGTTAACAAAATTGTAACATCTTGAAGAACAGAAAACAATGAAATTTTACTTATTGTGCAAACAGAGCAGAAGTAGGCAACCGATGGAAAGCGGGCCGGATCCGAATCGAGATTGGTTTCAACCCGGCCTGCGGAAATCATTCGGGAGGGAAACAGTAAGGTGCTTGCATTGGATTCCACTCCGCCAGGGTTCCCATGTTCGGATATTTGTCATTATGTTGTTTGCATTCGTATAATGAAGATAGAAATGATGGCTTTACTTATTTAATGTTGCGGAAACACCTATGCCTATGCCATTAGTCATCAAAAGTATTTTTCGACAAACATTTAAAAAAATCCTTTCTAGCTGTATTTGTGGGTATTAACATACTAAATTTCACTGTAATGATCTGCCTGTGACCAAAAATCGCAAATTACTCCTAACTGCTTGACAACTAAGATTACCTATTCAGTGTGGTATTTTGTTTTTTATTATTTCTCGTATTAATATTAGTAAACAATTATTGTCTATTGTGGACGTATTACACACCTGAAACTGTTGAAACTAAAGGTAATTTGTAATGAATTAGCTGCAACCATTGCTTCTGTAGGAATCTATGTTTCCCCAATGATATTTCAAGATACCTGGCATCCCATCTTCCAATGTTTACTTTGTTCACGTGTCGTGGACAGAGTTTCTTCAGCCGGCCGAAGTGGCCGTGCGCTTAAAGGCGCTGCAGTCTGGAACCGCAAGACCGCTACGGTCGCAGGTTCGAATCCTGCCTCGGGCAAGGAAGTTTGTGATGTCCTTAGGTTAGTTAGGTTTTACTAGTTCTAAGTTCTAGGGGACTAATGACCTCAGCAGTTGAGTCCCATAGTGCTCAGAGCCATTTGAACAGAGTTTCTTCAGTTACGGCGTAGCAGAATTTATCAACGTAAGTTCGTAAGGCCAATATTATGAAATATCGTAAGTAAATAAACAATCTTCACAAAGCGTAAATAAAAACATCTGATGATAGGCTGGACATAAAATATATGTACTTTAAAAAAACGTGTTTGGAGTCTTAATATAGTGGTGTGGCGTGCCGGAAAAGCGGTACTCTTCTATTCGGTGCGTTACGCCATAAATGCTGGTGTCACGTCACGTGACAAGCCGGCCGCAGGCTTAAGTAAGCATCTGAATCAGGCCCTCTGGTCACCAAAGGTTGCCATGTCTGATATACAGTAGGAATAATGTATCAGTAAATTAGTACATAGTTTTGAGGTTTACAGTGTTCAAAATTTAGTGTGCTAGATTTGCTGTGCTTAACGACTAGAGTCATATCAGTCTCTCGGTAACCAATGACAGGAGTGGCAAATGGCTTAGAAAAGAGGATGTTATACCCGCTTTATACACTCCGCATAAGTTCGGACACCTATTGAAGCACCACGAAACCAGACAAGACAATCGATAGGCACAAGTGGGCATCTATCGCATCCACTGTAATGATTGTCCTTCTGCGTACATAGGCCAAACTAGCTGCTCCTTTAACATACGGTTCAGCGAGCATCAGCATTTTAGGAATTCCAAATTCGCTCACACTAGCCACCTGAAGGATCACAACCACTCCATTTCAGATATAAACATAAATTGCAGCATTCTATATGTTCAACGTAAGGGGCCGGTTTTAAGCATTTTAGAAGAAATAGAAATCATCCGCAGCATTTGCAGTGTTCCGTCTGGCATTTTGAACGGGCAAACTGCGCTTAGGTTTGCAGTGCTCCTGAATAACTTTTCTTTTTTGAAGCAGCGTGGAGCCTCATTTCCTTCTCTTGCTGGTTTGTGATTATTGTACGCCGTACAAGTGGCTCAGTGTTTTTCACCACTATTTTTGTGGCCCTCAATTAGGCTTAACGAATGTACGGCGTATGCCTGTGTCCCATAATGAGGTCTGCAAGATCCACCCAGTTCATTTTACATAGCTGTAAAACCGTCCTCTTTTAATAGAAGATCGCATGTTTTCCAATTTATCCTAGGACTATGGCGCATTATTGTACTGCGTCATTATCTGTGTCTTCACTAATTTTAAAATTAACCTGTCTTTCATTGTGTAAAACGCGCCTCAGATCTTATCTCATGTAAGCATCGATTGGATGTCGACTTTTAGTCGTCAGGTTTGTAATTGAGTCCTCTTTTAATGTGTCCTTTTAGTGCTATTGCTGCTAGCTATTAATTGGTGTAACAGTTTGACAGTGTAGACTGTAAGGTTTCGTAGTTTCCCCGTTTGGTCAGTATCGAGATGCTTGTAAATAGGGAGTGGCACATGTGCATGTTCTTTTAACTTATGACTGTGGCGTGTTGTTCCACGTCGCCGCATATATATCCCCACTAAATTAAAAACTTGCATGCCACTCTTGTAAAGGTAAAAGTTTTATTGCGTTTTATGGTACATACATAAAGTTTATGTCGCAGCTTTCACTCAGTTTTATTACAGTTCTGTACTGCCCTGTTCAGCATGTTCCTTTACCTCGCATAATGCACTTTTAAGTTTCTTGTGTAACTTTTCAGGTAATATTTCTTTTTTTTTTAAATCTTCATTTTAAATGCAAATCACTAATTCAAATTGTGAACGGCCAGGCTAGTGGCCCCGCATTCTTATTCTCGTCAACTGCAGTAGTTTTCAGCTCTGATTTACCAGTTTGCTTCATCCTTCGCGTCCGCTACTCCATGCTCTGCGCTCGTTGATAGCACATCACGTCTTGTACACGTCCACCGCGGCGCTCGGGTTCACTGCACCAAGTGTAAGTGTCCTGGTATGCTTTTCATATTTCTTTAGCCAGGCAGCATCTACAATATATAAAGCACACATTGTCGTCAGAATCCACATCTGCCCCTGGTAATGTCTTATAATCAAAAGTCTGATCCTGAAATCTCCGTCTCATCACCGTATAATCAATCTGAAAACCTCCGGCACCTCCAGATCTCTTCCACGCATACAGGCTTCTTCCATCATTCTTAAACCTAGTGTTAGCGATGATTAAATTGTGTGCAAAATTCTACTAGATAGCTTCCTCTTTCATTCCATTCCACAAGTCCACATTCACCCACTGTTTTTCGTTCTCTTCCTTTTCCTACTATCGAATTCCAGTTCCTAGTCACAACTAAATTTTCGTCTCCCTTAAATATATGAATAATTTCTTTTTTCATGCGTATCCTCAGTTTCTTCACTATCTGCAAAGCTAGTTGACATATAAACTTGTACTACTGTCGTGGGTGTTGGCTTTGTGTTTATCTTGGCTTCAATTATGCGTCCACTATGCTGTCCGTAATAGCTTACCTAAATTCGAATTTTCTTATTCATTACTAAACCTACTCCTGCATTACCCGTATGTGAAGGATAGGAAGGAAGGAAGAGTGGGTTTAACGTCCGTTGACATCGAGATCATTGGAGACGGAACACAAGCTCGAATGGTGTCAGAGGGGTGGAGAAGGTAATAGACCGTGCCCTTTGAAAGGAACCCTCCCTTCATTTGCCTGGAATGATTAGGGAAATCACGAAAACCTAAATCTGGATTGCCGGACACGAGTTCGAACCGTCGTTCTCCCGAATGACTTCAATTTGATTTTATGTTTTTAACTCTGTACCGACCTGCTGAGATGTCCTATTCCTCCCGCTCTGAGTGGAATATAATAGCTTTATTAGTGACCAATTTAAAATATTTTCGTTCATTCTTAAACCATTGCCCATATCAGAAGGTACAATGTTATTGTGTCATGCACGCACAACATCTCTGGTGCTCAAGTACCGACTGTATCTGCTCTGAGTTTGTCTCTCGCCCATTGCTGGGAGACCAGAGGATGCGTGGCCGTGAAAGGGCGCGCTTAAACCGTGGCGGATGCTCGTGTAAGGCCAGGCTCAGCTACCTATGGTGAAGTGACTTGCTGGCAGAGGTGGACAGTTTCAGTTCCGGGTCACTCAGGACTTGTGAGCACTTTGTTGGGTCGAACATAGCCGGAAGGTGGTGGCCAGGACTGTGAAGTGCTATTGGTGCCACCATGCCAATTGGAGTTTGTCAGCCAACCGGCCGCTGGAGGTACCGTTGCGTGCGCATGACGTGGACTATACGGTGAGGCCGTTTTGCCACGGACAATGATTTTATTCTGAAGATATGTATGAACCACCTTATCTTTTACGGCCTACTTGATATCTGTGTTTCCCCTCCAGCCCGTAGTGTGAGCCAAAGGCGCTCGATTGTGTTTTGATACTTAGCTGTGTCTGATCAATTTTTATTTATTTATTTTATTTATTTATTTATTGTTCCGTGGGACCAAATTAAGGAGAAGTCTCCATGGTCATGGAACAAGTCAATACATTAAATTATAACACGATATTAGAAACAGATAAAATGAAATATAAAAAAAACATATTCAGGTGACAAGTCGTAAGTTTAAATGAAGAAAATCAACAATGTAACACTGGAATTTTTTAGCTCTTCCAGGAGCTCCTCGACAGAATAGAAGGAGTGAGCCATGAGGAAACTCTTCAGTTTCGACTTAAAAGAGTTTGGGCTACTGCTAAGATTTTTGAGTTCTTGTGGTAGCTTATTGAAAATGGATGCAGCAGAATACTGCACTCCTTTCTGCACAAGAGTCAAGGAAGTGCATTCTACATGCAGATTTGATTTCTGCCTAATATTAACTGAGTGAAAGCTGCTAACTCTTGGGAATAGGCTAATATTGCTAACAACAAACGACATTAAAGAAAATATATACTGCGAGGGCAATATCAGAATTCCCAGATTTTTGAATAGGGGTCGACAAGAGGTTCTCGAACTTATACCACATATAGCTCGAACAGCCCGTTTTTTAGCCAAAAATACCCTTTTTGAATCAGAAGAATTACCCCAAAAAATAATACCATACGACATAAGCGTATGAAAATATGCGAAGTAGACTACTTTTCGTATTGAAGTGTCACTTATTTCAGATACTGTTCTAATGGTAAATAAAGCAGCATTTAGCTTCTGAACAAGATCTTGGACATGGGCTTTCCACAACAGCTTACTATCAATCCGAACTCCTAGGAACTTGAACTGTTCCGTCTCGCTTATAATATGCCTATTCTGTCTGATCAAAATATCGGTTCTTGTTGAATTGTGAGTTAGAAACTGTAAAAACTGAGTCTTACTGTGATTTAGCATCAAATTATTTCCCACAAGCCACGAACTTATTTCATGAACTACATTATTTGTTACTGTTTCAGTATTACACACAAGATCCTTCACTATCAAGCTGGTGTCATCAGCAAACAGAAATATTTTTGAATCACCTGTAATACTAGAAGGCATATCATTTATATAAATAAGGAACACCAGTGGCCCCTGCACCGACCCTTGGGGAACGCCCCACTTAACAGTGCCCCATTGGGACTGAACATCACTACCACTCTCAACATTGCGGAGAATTACCCTCTGCTTTCTATTCTTAAAGTAAGAGGCGAACCAATTGTAAGCTACTTCCCTTACTCCATAATGGTCCAACTTGTGCAATAATATTTTGTGGTCAACACAGTCAAAAGCCTTCGTTAAATCAAAGAAAACACCTAGCGTTCGCAACCTTTTATTTAATCCGTCCAAAACCTCACAGAGAAAAGAGAATATATCATTTTCAGTTGTTAAACCATTTCTAAAACCAAACTGAACATTTGACAGCAAATTATGTGAATTTAAATGCTCCAGTAACCTTGTATATACAACCTTCTCGATAACTTTAGCAAACACCGATGGCATAGAAATAGGTCTAAAATTGTCAACGTTATCAATGTCTCCTTTTTTATAAAGTGGCTTACCTACCGAGTACTTTAATCGGTCAGGAAACCGACCACTCCTGAAGGAAAAGTTACAGATATGGCTGAGAACTGGGCTAACATACATAGAACAATACTTCAGTATTCTGCTAGATACCCCGTCATATCCATGAGAGTTCTTCGTCTTTAGTGATTTAATTATTAACTCAATCTCCCTCTTGTCAGTATCATGGAGGAGCATTTCAGGTAACAGTCTCGGAACACTTTTTTCTAAGAGTGCTATATGATTCCCTGTTGGGACTAGGTTTCTATTTAGTTCACCTGCTATATTCAGAAAGTGATTATTAAATACTGTACATGTATGCGACTTATCAGTAACACGGACATTCCCACTACGCACTGATTCTATATCCTCGACCTGTCTCTGCAGACCAGCAACTTCCTCTACGACTGACCATATGGTTTTAATTTTATACTGAGACTTAGCTATTCTATCTGCATACCACATACTTTTTGCCTTCCTAATAACATTTTTAAGCACCTTGCAATACTGTTTGTAATGGGCTGCTGCATTTAGATTTTTACTGTTTCTAACGTTTTGATATAATTGCCACTTTGTTCTAAAAGATATTCTTACCCCTCTAGTCAGCCACCCAGGCTGCCTGTTTGTACAAGTACCCTGTTTTAAACGTTCCAACGGAAAGCAACTTTCAAAGAGCATGAGAAAAGTCTTGAGAAAAGCATTATATTTATCGTCTACTGTATCAGCGCTATAAACATCTTGCCACTCTTGTTCCTTTGTAAGGTTTACAAAGGTCTCTACAGCAACTGGATCAGCTTTCCTGAACAGCTGATGACTATATTTAACACGTGTTGCAGCACAAAAATGTTTTAAAGTTGAAATTTGTGCATCATGATCTGAAAGGCCATTCACCTTTTTGCTAACAGTATGCCCTTCTAGTAATGAGGAATGAACAAAAATGTTGTCTGTGGTTGTTCTTCTGTTCCCTTGCACTCTCGTTGGAAAGAATACGGTTTGCATAAGATTATATGAATTAAAGAGGTCTACCAGCATCCTCTTCCTTGCACAATCACTTATACAATTAATATTTAAGTCACCACATATAATTCACTTTTTGTATTTCCTATAAAGTGAACCAAGAACCTCCCCTCGCTTTAGCAAAAATGTTGTGAAATCGGAGTCTGGGGATCTATAAATACAGTAACAACAGTTAGAAATTTAGCTCCGTTAAATTTAACCACACCTGCACAACATTCAAACACCATTTTCAGTGCAGTACTTTGAAACATCAATTGACTCAAATGGGATGCCGTTTTTCACATACATGGCTACTCCCCCACACCGCAAAGAGCTCCTCGAAAAGCTGCCAGCCAACTTGTATCCTGGTAAAGGAAGCCTCTGAATTGTCTCCTTATTTAAGAAGTGTTCAGATATACCAATAATTTCAGAGTCAACATCTATAAGCGGTTCACTAACTTTATCTCTAATACCTTGTGTATTTTGATGAAATATACTAATTCTCTCATTACTCCGATACCTAAGCTTTGTCAAAAGTGATTCCCTTGTTAGAGAGACTTCCCTTAAGCAGGAATACCTATCAGCTGACTTCAATCTAAAAAAGGTGCAGCTCTAACACCCACTACTGCAGGAATTTTCCCATCAGTGATCCCACCAACCCCACCTATGCTGTCACCTATAAGCTTTGCCAACCTCCCCTTCCCATACCTGTTGAGGTGCAGGCCGTGTCTAGTGAAACCCGTCCTGCTGATAGACTCCACCGACACCACTGAAATGTGACCCATGCTTTCTGTCATCAGCGCACCCCCAAGTCTCATGTTATTACGCCTGACGGCTGTATTAAGATGAGGCCGATCGTGACGCTGAAACAGTTCCACGAAATGCACATTCGTGTTGCCAGTCTGAGAGGCTATCTTTTCCGGGTCACCATCTATGTTATACTCCCCATCTCTATCAATACTATTACCAGCCCCACCCACAATCACTACCTGATCCTCTTTAGTAAAATCCCTACATAACCCCCCTATGTTAACAGTCACCTGAGCCAACCCAGCATTAGGCTTCATAATGCTGGTGACTTGGTACTCACTCCCCAGCACTTCCTGCAACTGCTGGCCTACACCTCTGCCATGAGAACTACCTAACAGCAGAACCTTCTTCTTCCTCTTGGACTTTGCAACTGTTCTAGGCACAGTAACTACTGAGGTCTGCTGCATACTTGCTACATCTACAGCTACTAGAGATTCCTCTCCACTAGACTCTGACAGTTGGTCATATCTATTGTAAACACCAATAGTAAAACTATCTGAAAACCTTCTTCTCCTAGCAGATCTCTTGCCAACAGCCAGCTCCCACTCCCCAACCCCCTTCTCCCTCCTCATCCTATCTAGCTCCTCCTGTGCGTTTTTCAACTGCGCCTGAAGGGCACAGATCTTGCGCTCCTGCTCCTCTATCAACTTACTCTTGCTACATAACCTGCAGTTCCAGGAGAGGATCTCACCAGAATGCCCACTGGCTTCCCCACTGCATTCCCCCCAGTAAAAATACTTCGAACAAGTCTCACACCGCAATCCACTACTCACGAACCTACGGCAAAGCCCACACTTCTCACTCATGGTAAAATTTTACTTTTTCTAAGTTCCGCTACTACAATAAGAAAATGTTAAAAACCTGACTACAATAATCACAAACTTACTCTACAAGGGAAGTAACTACTATTATTAACAGTATTAATAAACAACAAATGTGAATATAACAAAAGACTAATACAGAAAGAGAATCAAACGTCTAATGACACAGTAACGAAGCTGAAAACAGTTCCCAAAAGGTTCTTCTGAAATTATTTCACCAGAAGACACTAAGAACACCGATTGAAGACTAATTAAGTTCCTAAATAAACCACTATACACAAACAATTAATTAGTACTTAGCTTTCGATGCGCCGCTACAGCTGCAACTGGTCAGCGCGGAATGTAAACACAGGCAAGAGGTTAAGTTGCTCGATACGAAACGCTCACAAATATCAGGTCACAACACAAGAAAGGCAGAGGTGAATAAAGAAACCACTAATACGTCACTTATATAGTAAATATTATCACAAAAACGGTTAAAATATGTATCTGAAACCTAAAAATATATGAAAACTTAGAGAGCGATCTCACACGCAGTCACTCGCTTATGACGTCACACCAAAGAACACACGTATTCGAGATTTGTGGTTGACGTGTATTAAATCGCAGCTTTGGTGTACTAGGCACGGCACTGAGAAGCGTGGCTGACTTGTTTTGTGCGCAGGACTCAGTTTCTGCCATATCATTACCTGCCCTGAATATTTTGTACGTCATACTTGCTAGCCTTCGCAAAAGTGTTTTGTATTTTATTGACGTAATGTGCAGGGTGCTTATTGTTAAGGTTAGCTGTAAACTACCTGCCTGAATATCATCAAGTTTCTTATATTTTACTGTGGCCAACAGGTTCTAGGCGCTTCAGTCCGGAACCGCGCTGCTGCTACGGTCGCAGGTACTAATCCTGCCGCGGGCATGGATGTTTGAGATGTCCTTAGGTTAGTTACGTTTAAGTAGTTCTGAGTCTAGGGGACTGATGACCTTAGATGTTAAGTCTCATAGTGCTTAGAGCCATTTGAACCACTTTATATTTTACGAAAATAGTTTTTATTTAATGGTTGTCAGCCTTTGATTCTTTAATGGTTTTGGCATTCCATTAGGATAGTTTTAGGGCTTAACGCTCGCCCAATTGTCTTTATTCATTAGTCCCCTGCATTTTGTTAGAATACCGTTTAACGCTTTCAGGGGTTGTCAAACTTATTTTATACATTGGTTTATGTCTAATTAAAAGATTAGAAATTATTTAATTCATTATTTACCAGGGTCCCCATTGTACACTTTCATCGATCTGGTAACATATACCAAACTGTTTTGTAACACATCTATGGAAAAGGTACCTATTTCGCTAAGACAGCTAGCTGATTGCATCATGTCTGTATTACTTTTAATTTGCTATTTTCCGAACTAGCTTCCTGCGTGATAGTTGTCTAGTCGTTTGTTTATCCAAGAATAAATATTGAATGGTGTTGACCAGTAACTCTTCGTCGAACAATTGTACTGCAGCTACGTAAAATTGTAAATCATTTTGGCTTCGCTGTGAGAGACATTTGTCATTCGATCTCAACCCGTTTGTGTAGTTGCTAAGTGTTGTCAGTTGATGTTCTTGAATCATATGTTAAAGAGCCACGCCATAGGGCGACTAATATTTTGTAGCAACTGTTCAGTACATGAATCATTTGATACTTCCATTTGGCCCTCCAGCTTGGGCGACTATGTTGTTTTTAGTTATAATTTCAAAGGTTATGTTTAACTGTGTATTTTATCATTGTAAAAAGTTTAATTTTTGTGTTAATAAATCTCTGTTCCAGTACACTTTATTTTGTGGTTCCACTACCTTTCCACTCCCGAAACAGCTCCCTACCTTTCCAGTTATTAACAAAACACGAATCACAGCATGTTTGATGACATAGAAAATTTTAAAACATTTTGGGCACGCAAATTGCGATACTGGAATAAATCTCATTTGACATACCTGGTCGTAGTTTTATAGCTAGGTACAAAGAAGATTCCTGCCCAAATAACAAAACTGCTTTCGGCCATCATTCACGAAGCACAATACGTACAGCAGATACTATTGGAAATAGTATGAAAATTTTACATGTAGCACGTAAGCAACCAACCCAGTTAAACGTACTTGAAACATGGGAAATACATATTCAAAGAAGATAAAGGAGTGGCACAAACTGATGAATGAACAATCTGAACTTATATACAATTCTTTTTTCGAAAAAACTTTTCCCATTACATGGCAGGGATGGTACAGCAAGCAATGACATACGACGAAGAAACACACCGTCAGTCTTGGTTGCATGGTTTCGCCCAATTTAGGCATCTTCACTTTGGCTGAACACCCCCTAATATTCCGCCAACCCAAAGATGGCTGAATAAATCAGTTGTATCATTTGTAAGTAAATAATTCAAACATCCCTGCAGCCAAGACTGTTTATTTCTTTACAATTTTTTTTTTTTTGCTCTCATTAAAATGATTTGTGATGGAAGAAAGCAGTTAGCCAATGCCGTGCATAGCGGTAATCTATAGCTCTCTTGGCTTAACTTTTAGTGCTCGATTTACACATTCATTTTCAACACTACTGGAATCGTCGTCTTCTTCTGGTAATTGCGATGTCGCGCTTATCCATTCTTTTCACAGAGAAAGAAATTAAAGTTTTTCCCAGCCTCAGCTACTGTATCACGTCGTAAGTACTTTTAATTAATTTCTTCGTCCTCTAACTCTCTAGACCAAAACGTATTTCCTGCCATCATTCTGACGAGATTCCTCGGATGCTGACTCATCATCTTCCGTGAGTCCCTCAGTTGCTGCCTCCATCTTCAACACTCCTGCTGAAACATGTGGATCAGTCTCTCCTCCTCCTCCTCCTGTTCTTGATTATTCTTCATCTATTTCCGTTAACCTAACACTCTCGCTTTGTGATAAAGTACTCTCTTCACAAGCACACTCTCTTCTTCCTGTTCCAAATTCTTCTTTGCCAATTTCCATTAACTGACTACTCTTGTTTCGCAGCAGCATATTTCCTTTAGTAGTCAATATATTGCCTAGCATTTCAAAGTTCATTTTGCATGAACTGCTCTGATTCTCCTCACAGGTCAACTTGAATTCTTTCTTATCTAAATGCACTAGCACGTACCTGTGTTTCAAGACAATACTATCTCGTAGAACTTAAGGAAGCCAAGACCGAGAGTCGCCTTTACACTCAGGTTCCATAATGTCAAAAAATTAGCGTTAAGCGGTGTGATTAACACATGCAGTCGCCCGTGACCTGCTCATTCACTTTCTCCTATTTTCCGTGTATTGCGCCACATACTCTCATTTCTTACATCCTAAACGTTGCCCACTTCTTATACTTATTACATACATCATATACAACCCTATCAAGTACGGAGGCTTGGCTGCCTGAATCCAAAGTGGTTGGTGCAGCTACATCTCCCAAGGTCACATCAAGCAGCGTGTACACTGTCTTCTGTTCTGTTGTCGAAATGAGTGACACCACCTAATGATTTCTTCTTTAAATCTTAAAATCGTCAAGAAAAGCTCCCGGTAGTTGCATTCTGTGTACTGGGAAATTGGGAGCCTTGGCTGCTAGTCAATATCTCCCCGTCTTTCTGTCTTCATCACTTCCTCGCGGGTTCTTTCACTGATTTGGGACGTGTACTTCTACAGTTCCTGCATTCTCTAGTCTCTGAATGTCTCATCGTACATAATTTCTCCTCTTATCTGCCAGATACGGCTTTTATTTCTTTAAAATAATGTATTGGATTACGAAACTACGATCCTGCGTTAGGCTTCATCAAAGTGCCTAGTTTGACACGCCCCTGTTTCTTTTCGCCCAAAATTCATGCAGAAACGCCTTCTAAAACTCCTCGCAAGCCACTATCTCACACACCTTTGCAGCTACCTCCTGTCGCAGATGTATATATATGGGAAATTCATTTAATCACCAGCAGATCAAGACTGTTTGGTCCAAATTTCGGGATAAAAACTGTTTGATATGTGTAGAAACAGCATGTACTTCTGAGCAGAAACAAAATACTTGCCTATTTCGTCCTCTTTGAGATTCTTATAAGTTAGTTCCTACCGACAGAGCTCATTGGAAATTCACAGGTGGCGAGACGGGATCGCCGAGTATACGACAATGTCTGTCTGTTAATTCACGTAATACTTATTTCCTCTTCGTCTTTCCTTTTATCTTCTTCGTTCATTGATATCGCCTCAACCCGCTTACTGTTTGCTGACCCACTATTAGGATGTTCATCTGTAAACAATTCGACAAATGCTTTACGATTGTGATGACTTCTTATATTTCTTGAAATTGAAACAACGCTTTTATTTCCTCTGCAACTCATAATTTTCAGGATTGGTCCTATCCGAACTCGCATCATTACGTAACGACAATTCCTTTACCTGTTTCCTAACTCGAGATACGTCATCCGCGACTTCGTCTTTCCACTCTTCAGTGACATCAACTTCCTTCCGTAATTCATCTGTTGCGCCCTTCACCTCTTGTGTTGCTATGCCCAATTTATTTTCACAACTGCAAATTTGTTCCACAATTTTCTGTGCCGTTTTCTCTTCGGATTTATTAACTTCTTCCCTGCTACTTCTACTCACCAGCCATTCTTGTAAAGAACCACAAATTAGTAAAGTACAGGCAAATAAACAGTAGTTTACATTCTTGAGGTTCTTTTCTCATTGAGGGGTTCATCTGTACTTTTCCTGTTAAATGATCAATTAAAAAACATGACTACGTGTATCAGAGGATCCTGGACTGGAGTCATCAAATTCCTATGCCAAATGCCGGTTGAGCTGTTTAGCATTTCTCTAAGGCGCTACAAACCCGATCCCTTGTAACGTACATAGAAGGGAAGCTCCCCATAAGATCTTCCAAATTTAAGAAAAAGAACACTTTCAGACAACGGAAACATCTTACAGAAGAAACATTGCTGGGGTTGGCCCAATCCAGTATGAAAATCCGAGTACCACATCACATGTGGATATATTAATGGAAACGGAAATTATATATCTACAACAAAAAAAGGTGGTCACTGTAACAGTTTCGTTTAATACTCTGAAACAACAACATACGGCTCACAGGTAAATCTAACGTAGGTGCAAGTGGGAGAAAGTATAATGATGAAACTACAGCGTGGATATTTCCAATGACTGCAGGAATGGTTAGTGGTTTAAACAAAATAAGTCCGAACAGCAGTAAACTCGCCAAAGTGCGTAACAGCACCAACAGGCTATGTGCGAACGTTCAAACTGTGCAATTAAACCCTGATGAAATTTAACTAGCCTCGCGTGATTGCATCGCTGGCTCTTTCGTACCACCCTAATACAGAGTGGAGGCACAAGACGGTGGCAGTAAAGAGAAAATTCTGACTGCAGCTCATCTTCTGTACTCAGGGCTAAAGGACAGTTAGGATGGGCAGAGGTCATTGCTGGTAACCAGAGTAAAATAATAATTGGATCCTTTTACCGACCTCCCAATTCAGATGATACAGTTGCGGAAAGGTTCAAAGAAAACTTGAGTTCGATTTCAAACATGTACCCGAATCATACGATAATAGTTGATGGTGACTTTAATTTACACTCAATATGTAGGCGAAAATACATATTTAATTCCGGAGGTACGCATAAAATACCATCCGCATTTGTGCTAAACGCATTCTCTGCAAATTATCTCGAGCAATTAGTCCATGAGCCCACGTGAATAGTAAACGGTTGTGAAAACACACTTGACCTCTTAGCAACAAACAATCCTGAGTTAATAACGAGCATCAAAACCGATTCAGGGATTAGTGAACACAGGGCTGTCGTAGCAAGATTGAATATTGTAATCCCCAAATCCTCGAAAAATAAGCGAAAAACATACCTATTCAAAAAAGCAGATAAAAATTTACTTGACGCCTTCCTGAGAGACCATCTCCTCTCATTCCAAATTAATAGTGTAAGTGTAGACCAGATGTGGCTTAAATTCAAAGAAATACACTACTGGCCATTAAAATTGCTACACCACGAAGATGGCGTGATACAGACGCGAGATTTAACAGACAGGAAGAAGGTGCTGTGATATGCAAATGATTAGCGTTTCAGAGCATTCACACAAGGTTGGCGCCCGTGGCGACACCTACAACGTGCTGACATGAGCAAAGTTTCCAACCGATTTCTCATACACAAACAGCAGTTGACCTGCGTTGCCTGGTGAAAAGTTGTTGTGATGTCTCGTGTAAGGAGGAGAAATGCGTACCATCACGTTTCCGACTTTGATAAAGGTCACATTGTAGTCTGTCGCGATTGCGGTTTATCTTATCGCGACATTGCTGCTCGCGTTGGTCGAGATCCAATGACTGTTAACAGAATATGGAATCGGTGAGTTCAGGAGGGTAATATGGAACGCCGTGCTGGATCCCAACGGCCTCGTATCACTAGCAGTCGAGATGACAGGCATCTTATCCGCATGGCTGTAACGGATCGTTCAGCCACGTCTCGATCCCTGAGCCAACAGATGGGGACGTTTCAAGACAATAACCATCTGCACAAACAGTTCGACGACGTTTGCAGCAGCATGGACTGTCAGCTTGGAGACCACGGCTGCGGTTACCCTTGACGCCGCATCACAGGCAGGAGCGCCTCCGAAAGTGTACTCCACGACGAATCTGGGTGCACGAATGGCAAAACGTAATTTTTTCGGATGAATCCAGGTTCTGTTTACAGCATCATGATAATCGCATCCGTGTTTGGCGACATGGCGGTGAACGCACATTGGAAGCGTGTATTCGTCATAGCCATACGGGCGTATCACCCGGCTTGATGGTATGGGGTGCCATTGGCTACACGTCTCGGTCACATCTTGTCCGCATTGACGGCATTTTGAACAGTGGACGTTACATTTCAGATGTATTACGACCCGTGGCTCTATCCTTCATTAGATCCTTGCGAAACCCTACATTTCAGCAGGATAATGCATGACCGCATGTTGCAGGTCCTGTACGGGCCTTTCTAGATACAGAAAATGTTCGACTGCTACGCTCGCCAGCACATTCTCCAGATCTCTCACCCATTGAAAACGTCTAGTCAATGGTGGCCGAGCAACTGGCTCGTCAAAATACGCCAGTCACTACTCTTGATGAACTGTGGGCTCGTGTTGAAGCTGCATGTGCAGCTGTACCTGTACACGCCATCCAAACTTCGTTTGACTCAATGCACAGGCGTATCAAGGCCTTTACTACGGCCAGAGGTGGTTGTTCTGGGTACTGATTTCTCAGGATATGTGCACCCAAATTGGGTGAAAATGTAATCACATGTCAGTTCTAGTATAATATACAGGGTGAGTCACCTAACGTTACCGCTGGATATATTTCGTAAACCACATCAAATACTGACGAATCGATTCCACAGACCGAAGGTGAGGAGAGGGGCTAGTGTAATTGGCTAATACAAACCATAAAAAAATGCACGGAAGTATGTTTTTTTAACACAAACCTACGTTTTTTTAAATGGAACCCCGTTAGTTTTGTTAGCACATCTGAACATATAAACAAATACGTAATCAGTGCCGTTTGTTGCATTGTAAAATGTTAATTGCATCCGGAGATATTGTAACCTAAAGTTGACGCTTGAGTGCCACTCCTCCGCTGTTCGATCGTGTGTATCGGAGAGCACCGAATTATGTAGGGATCCAAAGGGAACGGTGATGGACCTTAGGTACAGAAGAGACTGGAACGGCACATTACGCACACATGCTAACACCCTTTTATTGGTCTTTTTCACTGACGCACATGTACATTACCATGAGGGGTGAGGTTCACGTACACACGTGGTTTCTGTTTTCAATTACGGAGTGGAATAGAGTGTGTCCCGACATGTCAGGCCAATAGATGTTCAATGTGGTGGCCATCATGTACCGTGTGTACCGTGATGTGCCTACAACCCCAGAGGATATGAAACAGCGTATTGTGGAAGCCTGCGGTGACATTACACCAGATGTACTGCGGGGTGTACGACATTCATTACGCCAGAGATTGCAATTGTGTGCAGCAAATGATGGCCACCACATCCCACATCTATTGGCCTGAAATGTCGGGACACACTCTATTCCACTCCGTAATTGAAAACGGAAACCACGTGTGTACGTGTACCTCACCCCTCATGGTAATGTACATGTGCGTCAGTGAAAAAGACCAGTAAAAAGGTGTTAGCATGTGGACGTAATGTGCCGTTCCAGTCTCTTCTGTACCTAAGGTCCATCACCGTTCCCTTTGGATCCCTACATAATTCGGTGCTCTCCGATACACACGATCGAACAGCGGAGGAGTGGTACTCAAGCGTCAACTTTAGGTTACAATATCTCCGGATGCAATTAACATTTTACAATGCAACAAACGGCACTGATTACGTATTTGTTTATACGTTCAGATGTGCTAACAAAACTAACGGGGTTCCATTTAAAAAAACGTAGGTTTGTGTTAAAAAACATACTTCCGTGCATTTTTTTTATGGTTTGTATTAACCAACTACACTAGCCCCTCTCCTCACGTTCGGTCTGTGGAATCGATTCGTCAGTATTTGATGTGGTTTACGAAATACATCCAGCGGTAATGTCAGGTGACTCACCCTGTATTTGTCCAACGAATACCCGTTTATCATCTGCATTTCTTCTTGGTGTAGCAATTTTAATGGCCAGTAGTGTAGTATCGGCACCAATTGAGAGATTTATACCAAATAAAAAACAAACGACGGAGCTGATCCTCTTTGGTACACAAAAGGGTTAGAACACTGCTGCAGAAACAACGAAACAAACATACCAAATTTAAACAGATGCAAAATCCCCACGATTGGCGATCTTTTACTGAAGCTCGAAATTTAGCTCGGACTTCAATGCTAGATGCTTATAGCAGTTTCCACAATGAAACTTTTACTCGAAATCTGGCAGAAAATCCAAAGCGATTCTGGTTGTATGTGAAGTATGTTAGCGGCAAGAAACAATCAGTGCCTTCTCTGCGCGATAGCAAAGGAGATACTATCGAAGACAATGCTGCCAAAGCAGAGTTACTAAACACAGCCTTCCAAAATGCCTTCACAAAAGAAGACGAAGTAAATATTCCAGAATTCGAATCGAGAACAGCTGCCAACATGAGTAACGTAGAAATAAATATACTCGGAGTAGTGGTTCAAATGGCTCTGAGCACTATGGGACTTAACATCTATGGTCATTAGTCCCCTAGAACTTAGAACTACGTAAACCTAACTAACCTAAGGACATCACACAACACCCAGTCGTCACGAGGCAGAGAAAATCCCTGACCCCGCCGGGAAACGAACCCGGAAACCCGTATGTGGGAACTCGGAGTAGTGAAGCAACTTAAATCACTTAATAAAAGCAAGTCTTCTGGCCAGACTGTATACCAATTAGGTTCCTTTCGGAGTATGCTGATGAATTAGCTCCATACTTAACAATCATATACAACCGCTCCCTCGACGAAAGATCCGTACCCAAAGACTGGAAAGTTGCACAGGTCACACCAATATTCAAGAAAGGTAGTAGGAGTAATCCACTAAATTACAGGCCCATATCGTTAAAGTCGATATGCAGCGGGATTTTAGAACATATATTGTGTTCGAACGGTATGAATTACCTCGAAGAAAACGGTCTATTGACACACAGTCAACATGGGTTTAGAAAATATCATTCTTGTGAAACACAATTAGCTCTTTATTCACACAAAGTGCTGAGTGCTATTAACAATGGAATTCAGATCAGTTCCGTATTTATGGATTTCCGGAAGGCTTTTGACACTGTACTACACGAGCGGCTCGTGGTGAAATTGCATGCTTTTGGAATATCGTCTCAGTTATGTGACTGGATCCGTGATATCCTGTCAGAGAGGTCACAGTTCGTTTTAACTGACGGAAAGTCATCGAGTAAAACAGAAGTGATTTCTGGCGTTCTCCAAGGTAGTGTTATAGGACCTTTGCTGTTTCTTATCTATATAAACGATTTGGGAGACAATTTGAGCAGCCGTCTTGGGTTGTTTGCAGATGACGCTGTCGTTTATCGACTAATAAAGTCATCAGAAGATTAAAAAAAACTGCAAAACGATTTACAAGAAATATCGGAATGGTGCGAAAAGTGGCGGTTGACCTTAAATAACGAAAAGTGTGAGCTCATCCACATGAGTGCTAAAAGGAACGCGTTAAACTTCCGTTACACGATAAATCAGTCTATTCCAAAAGCCGTAAATTCAACTAAATACCTAGGTATTACAATAACGAACAATTTAAATTGGAAGGAACACATAGAAAATGTTGTGGGGAAGGCTAACCAAAGTGTTCGTTTCATTGGCAGGACACTTAGAAAATGTAACAGACCTACTAAGGAGACTGCCTACACTACGCTTGTCGGTCCTCTTCTAGAATACTGTTGCGCGGTGTGGGATCCTTACCAGATAGGACTGACTGAGTACATGGAAGAAGTTCAAAGGAAGGCAACACGTTTTGTATTATCGCGAAATATGAGAGAGAGTGTCACAGAAATGATACAGGATTTGAGATGGACATCATTAAAAGAAGGCGTTTTTCGTTGCGACGGAATCTTCTCACGAAATTCCAATCACCAACTTACTCCGAATGCGAAAATATTTTGTTGACACCGACTTACATAGGGAGGAACGATCACAAAGATAAAAAAGGGGGAGTCAGAACTCGTACAGAAAGATGTAGGTGTTCATTCTTTCCGCGCGCTATACGAGATTGGAATAATAGAGAATTGTGAAGGCGGTTCGATGAACTCTCTGCCAGGCACTTAAATGTGATTTGCAGAGTATCCATGTAGATGTAGATGTAGATGCACGAGAGCAAGTCTCGTCTCATCCGCCATCTGGCAGCAAATCTTCACTCTTCCATTGCTGTCCGCAAGTGTTTATACATCGATCAACCCGCAGCAAATGTTCTCTTCCTTAACGTTCTGAAACTTGGCTGTTGCTGACAGTGTAGGAATATCGCCAGCGAATTGTAGCAGGCCATGCTAGTTTTGTGCGATAATAATTTTGTAAATAAGATAAACGAACGCCTACTCTAAGGGCTTTTGTCACGATTAACTTGTGATGGCCTCGCGTGGAGGGGAAAGAAGCTACTCCCTCCCAATCCATAACAGATTTCCGACCCTAGACACAGGTGGGAAAGTTGTAAGTAGGCTGTTTATGTTTTCTTATTGGTAACGCCACGTAGCGCTCTATATGAAAAATCACTGGCTGTGCTGTGTGCAGTCTGTGGGTAGTTTGCATTGTTGTCTGCCATTGTAGTGTTAGGCAGCTGGCTGTGAACAGCGCGTAGCGTTGTGCAGTTGGAGGTGAGCCGCCAGCAGTGGTGGATGTGGGGAGAGAGATGGCGGAGTTTTGAAATTTGTCATGAACTGCTATATTTATATATGATATCAAGGTAAATACATTTTTTGTTCTCTATTAATATCTTTCATTTGCTAACTATCCCTATCAGTAGTTAGTGCCTTCCATAGTTTGAATCTTTTATTTAGCTGGCAGTAGTGGCGCTTGCTGTATTGCAGTAGCTTGAGCAGCGAAGATTTTTGTGAGGTAAGTGATTTGTGAAAGGTATAGTTTAATGTTAGTCAGGGCCATTCTTTTGTAGGGAATTTTGAAAGTCAGATTGCGTTGCGGTAACAAAATATTGTGTGTCAGTTTAAGCACAGTCTTTTGTAATTGTTCAAAAGGGGACGTTTCATATGGCGACCCTTAGCCGAGGATACCTCACTGGAATCTTCTGATTTTTTTTTCTTGTAGTTTGTGTAATTAGTGTAGCCTTTGTTTATTGCTAACGCGCAATTGTAGAGAAAATCTCCTTTGTAGTTGCAGACTTTCATTGTTGTACAGTAAAACAGTTGTGGCATGCATGTAGATTTGCACCAAGTATTTCGCAGCTGCAATTAACTAGATATTATTTTCAGTGCTATGTTAATGTGTTCTCTTATTTTTGATCTTCAAATTGTGTTTTTCTGTGTTGTCGTGTGAAATACTGTGAAAATAATGGCGTGTGAAAAACGTAATACTAGGCTCCAAAGTAAACTGAGAAATGACAGTGAAAATGAAAGCAGTGTGTTAGCGCCACCGAGTAATGAATTAACTGATGTTCAAAGTAGTAATTTGGTAATTGTGCATAGGGAAATGGAGCGGGCGGCAAACAATGGCGTGGACAGTGAAATAATTAGTGAAGAGGGAAGCATTATCGATCGATCGGTCGGCAACAGCTCGCCTCAGGAATCGGGAATGACAGGACACAATTTTGCAAATACTGTAGACTCAGGTTTTGGGTTCTCACCGTTTTCTCAAATGAGTCAAGACACATTTTCCGTTTGTCAAAATGTGAATGTTGCCGGTGCAACTTCACTGCCGAAAAGCACTGAGGAACATGTTTCGGACACCAGTGCATTGTTATTAGAATTAATGCAACAAATGGGACAAAAGCTTTAAAGTTAGACACAATGGAACAAAATCAGAGACAAACACAGCAAAAGCTTCAAAAGTTAGACACAATGGAACAACACCAGAGACAAACACAGCAACAGTTAGACGCAATGGGACAAAATCTTCAAAAGTTAGACACCACACTTGAACAAACACGTGAAGATTTAACTAGTGAGTTACATAACATTGAATCGAAATGTCAAAACGTCTGTAATGACGTAAAAACACAAATTTGTGAGCATTTTCAACCCATTTTTTCGCGGCATGAAAATGTATTACAGAATCACGAAGCAGCCATAAAAGAACTGCAAACCATTGTTCATGAAAATCACGACACCTTGCAAGCTAAAATTGACTCAGTTGCATCTACCGATTCGGTTACGCAACTTGCAAAAACTCAGGAAAACTTAAAGGACACAGTAGATACTCTGAAACTTGGTTCAGAAAAACATACAGAGGAAATAATTTCACTATCGGATAAAGTAGCCGAACTTTCAGATCAGTTCACTAACTTATCTTCAAAGGTAGATGATGATCTGAATGACACAACACCTGTAGCCTTCACTGACACTGAAGAGTATGTAGAAATTAGAAAATTCAAACAAAATCAAAATCAAATCAATACACAGTACAAAAGAGAAATCCGGGAAGTGCAAGATCAGTTGGCACAAGTAGTACAAGAATTACGTATTTCAGAGGACACTCGCGCCCCAATACGGGAAGAGGGACATAGAAATACGGAACAGCCACAAAATAATAACACAGCGCATTTCGGAAATTATGAAAGAAATTGGCAATGTGCACCTAATTTTGAGATTGAACAGCCGACACGACGTAACAATGACCGACATGCGACTCGCCGACATGATGATTTTGACTATAAGCTGTTCATTACTACACGTAAATTCAAAACATTTAAGAATTCCGGCAACGACATTCATCCACAAACGTGGCTCCATCAATTATCTCATTGTTTTCCTCCCAACTGGTCATTGGAGCACAGGTTAGAATTTATGTGTGGCTATTTAGAGAATGAACCAGCTGTAAGAATGCGATCGGTCATTCACGATTGTCACAGTGAAGGAGAATTTTACCATGCCTTCCTCTCAGCATATTGGTCTCAAGCTACACAAGACCGAGTAAAACATGGCATCATAATGATGAAACATTTCGAACAATCTGAATTCTCCAGTCTTGTGAAATATTTTGAAGACATGTTGCACAAGAATCAGTACCTGTCAAACCCATACAGCCCCTCAGAACTCATCCGCATTTGCTTAATCAAATTACCTGAATATTTACGACATATTATTTTGGCAGGACGTTGCAAAGAAGACATTGAGGCTTTTCAGGGACTCTTACAAGAACTGGAAATTGACACTGACATTCGCGGAACGCGAAAACAGGAGCACAACAATTACAGGTCACATCCGTCACAATTCCGCAATGACAGAAATAATAACTTGACACGACAAGGCTATTCTCACAACACAAATCGTGACCAAAACAGACACCACCCGTATGACAACCGTTGGCAGAGTAGTAATAACTACAGGGAAAGATCACCTCTCCGTGGTAATGACTATCACAGAGACAATAAGAGAAACAGACAATATGGGAACCAAAATAAATATTATCAAGGGAGACAGAATAACTTTAGACGCAACGGACCAGCGCGCAGTTACGATTCAGGGAGAAATTCTCCACCATGTGACCGACAAGAAAGAAACTATGGAATCTACCGACATGACGACAGACGATATGATCGTAACGACAGACCTGAATTGCATCAGAACTGGCGGGATTCAAACAGAGCAGGGCCCTCTCGTCACGGTGAATTTGTAGAAGTTAGGTCTCCAAATCCCAATAACGACGCGCGCCAACAAAGAGACAATAGGCAATGACTCACACCGCTGGCAGCAACAAAACGTACTTATGAAACTGATGACGCAGCTGCCGTAGCTAGTAATTACGTAAAAATGGAAGACATTAGGGACATCTTACTCCAGGAACACGACGTAAAACTTAACAACATTGCATATCCTGTGATTCACATTACTGTAAATGACGTAAAATTTACGGCAGTACTTGACTCTGGCAGTCCCATCTCAGTAATTAGTGAAACAGCCTTTAGCAAATGCAACAAATCGAACGATTGCCCCACACTTCCGTTACGTAAGATTAAATTACAAGGTGCAATCAATGGAAAAAGTGTAGATGTACGCCAACAAACCAATTTAGAATTCTTTTGTCAAAACCACAGCTTCTCTATGAACTTTCTTATTGTTCCATTATTGTCGATGGAAGTTATACTGGGAGTAGACTTTTTGAATGAATACAATGCAATCTTAAACTCTCACGATGCTGAAATAAGTTTAGAGAAGGAAGGTAAGTCAATAGCTTTGAAATTTGAAGATTGGCTCTCAAACCATGACGAAGAAATCAATCGGCTTTACCTCCTGTTGGACAACAGTTCGGAATTTTCTACGGAACTAGACACTAACAATCACTCTGCAAGAACTGACAGGGATGATATCGACGGCATATTTGAAATTAATGAGTTAATTCAGAATAAAATTCAAACAATTGAGAATTGTAATGACACTGATAGGCAGGACCTTTTTGAGACTTTACAAGAACATTCCACAGTTTTTACTCATAAAACAGGAACAATCAAGGGATTTCAATACCAATTTCGTGTTCGTGAGCATACTAAATTTTGTGTTAGACCATATGTAATTCCAGCACATTATAGGGACCGTGTTAGAACAGAAATACAATCTATGTTTGACGAGGGCATTATTGAGCCTGCAGTAAGCTCATACAACAATCCATTACATGTTGTTGAGAAGAAAAATGGATCGATCAGGCTTGTCTTGGATTCGAGACAAATCAATACGATCATTATTCCTGAAACAGACAAGCTGCAAACGTTGGAAGAACTTCTTCAAAATTTTAATGGTGTAAAAGTGTTGTCTTCCATTGATCTCAGATCCAGCTTTTATCAGATCGAACTTCATCCAGAATGTAGAAAATACACAGCTTTCCTTTGTTTCGGCGTTTGTTATCAGTTTCGGAAACTTCCCTTTGGTTTGAACATTTCTTCAGCAGCATTCATTCGCGGGCTAAATTCCATATTACCTGAGTTCTTAAAACGTCACATCACCTTATATGTGGACGATATTCTAATAGCAGAAGCTTCATGGGAACTACATAATCGCATCCTCAACAGTTTGTTACGTATTTTTGCAGAATCTGGAATTACAGTTAACTTGGAAAAGTCTGAATTCGGTAGGTCAAAGGTGAGGTTTTTGGGACATATTATTTCTTCTGAAGGCATTCAGCCGGATCCTGAAAAGTTAGAAGCAATCAGACCCATTCCAGTTCCATCCACAAAAAAACAAGTCCGCAGTTTTCTAGGTCTCGTAAATTTTTACCGTCGTTTTCTGAATATGCAAATTCTTGTTACACCAAAACTTTGTTCTCTCACTGGAAAAAATACTATTTGGAACTGGGACGAACAAACACAGTTGGAATTCAATTCTTTGAAAGAATCGCTACTTAACGCGCCAATACTAGCTCATCCAGATCTGTCACAAGATTTCTGCCTTAGCACGGATTCTTCTAAAGTCGGTCTTGGTGCCCATTTATTTCAAGAAGCCACAGAAAATGACACTACTGTTCAGAAAACCATTGCTTTTGCTAGCCGAGTGCTAACAAAATCTGAAAAAAATTATTCCGTTACTGAATTAGAAGCTTTAGCTATCGTTTGGGCATTTAACAAATTCCGTTTCTTTCTTTCTGGTAAGCACGTAAAAGTATACAGTGATCATCGTGCATTACAATTTCTTATGTCTTCAAAATTAAATCATGACAGGTTAAAACGTTGGGCATTGTTTCTGCAAGAATTCCGCTTCAGAATAGTCTACATTCCCGGCAAGGAGAACATTGTTGCGGACGCACTGTCACGCGCACCGGCTGGGCTTGAGAAAAGTACCACAGAAGGCAACCTCGAGAAAAATTTCAGCATTCTTTACATTCAGAAAGTCGCCTTTGAAAACTTCATCACCACATCTTTAAAGGACATTGCTCATGAACAAGATAAAGATCCGATTTGGAAAGACATTAAGAGCAAATGGCATGAAAAGACACACACTCAGATTCGGCATTATTATCTGGTTAGAAACAACATACTGTTCAAACGCTGCACTGTTGATGACAAGCTATGGGTACTTTGCATTCCTGACGAATTTGTTAATAAGCTCATTTGGTACATTCATTTCAGCTATGCACATTTTGGCCCACGAAAATGTTATCATATTCTTCGAACGACTTGTTATTTTAACAATATGGAAAAGAGAATTCGAAGAGTCTTGTCTATTTGTAAACTTTGTCAAAAGGCGAAACCATCTACTATCTCCCATCGAGCTCCGCTGTTTCCTATCATTCCTTCTAAATTAAAAGAATTTGCTGCTGTTGATCTCTTGGGACCGCTTGTCAGAACATCTAATGGATTTTCGTATGTTCTAGTCGCTGTTGAACTTACTTCAAAATTTGTTTCTTTCACACCGTTACGTAAAGCCACTGGACGGTCTGTATCCAACGCCTTTGTTAAAAATTTCTTACGTGAAGTTGGACACGTTAGTAAAGTCATTTCAGATAACGGACCGCAATTCAGATCTGCTGTTTGGTCACGCATGCTTTGGAATCATAAAATCAAACCTGTTTTTATTTCATTGTACTCACCACATTGTAACCCATCTGAACGGATTATGAAAGAAATCAATAAGCTTTGCAG
Source organism: Schistocerca americana (assembly GCF_021461395.2). NCBI lineage: Eukaryota > Metazoa > Arthropoda > Insecta > Orthoptera > Acrididae > Schistocerca > Schistocerca americana. The sequence continues at coordinate 599,083,850 of NC_060121.1, forward strand.
ACTTTATTGTCACAGGAAGCATCAGCATTGGGACAGATATTTACACTTATTTCAAAACGTGCTGAATGAAATGCCTCACGACTTCACTGCTTTACCACCTACTCTTGTACTGAAGAATGAAGAACCACCGAACAGAATCAGAGAGCTTGTACCTTTCCCGAATACACGTAAACTTCGACACAAAGACATAATTGATTTGGCTCTTAAAACTATAAAATCTGCAGCAGACAAAAGGAGATAACTACACTGTAAAGCAAATGCAAAGAAATTATATATTGGTCAGAAAGTTCTCATTAAAGCTCATTCATTGTCACATAAGAAGAAACACTTGAGTCACAAATTCTTTCTAGTTTACAATGGACCTTACAGAATCCGACGTATACCACATGATAATTGCGTTGAAGTTGAAACTCTGCGTACTAGGAAGAGTAAAGGTTTACACCACATTTCACATGTAAAACCGTTTATTGAAAGATAATCTGCTTTTTAACTTTGTCATTGCCATAAAACTTTTCACTTTACATTACTAGTATGCTTGTCAGACTTAGAATCTGTTAACATGCAACAATGTTTGAAGTTAAATATCCAGTCAAGAACCAAGAGAACTTATTGAAACAGAAATTACGAATGCATTGTTATTGTGAACAGACGACACAGTGTTATTGTGTGTGTACATTCTTGCTTGTTAGTTGCACGATTACATAACGACTATAAGGCTCACATACTTAGAACATTTACCAGTAGTTTTAATGAGATTTTAATGCAACATTTTGGTTTACTTGAAAATACATTCTGGATTTAAAGTACTTTCTGTGAGATACCAGATGACACAGTGGTTAGTATATGTGACAGCTACACGATCTTATCACGACGCTACTAATGAGTGACAATTTACAATGTTGCTTTTGCAGTGTTTCTGTTTTATATCTGCACAGTTTTTCTGAATTATTCTGGAAAGTAAAACAGGTTTTAGTAGTAACTTTTGTGGTATAGCTACAATGAGACTGCCTTTTCCGTAGCACAACAGTACGTTACAGCACAGTACTTTCCTCATCACGGCAATAAGCGTAATAACTAAGACATTTATACGCAAAGCATTTCACTTTTGTGTATTATGAGGTAAGTACATTGACTTCTGCAGAACTTAGCTTTCGGAGGACGATAACTACGACACTTCTACACAGATTATGTTGCAACAAGACGCACATTTAGCGCCACAGTACACGTATTTGAGTGATTAATTTTGTACATAAACATTTATTTTTAAAGATTTTTGAATTACAAAGAAAGTTTTCCGTGATACATTTCATTCCATTGCTGTAATCTGTAACACCTGAGGGTATAATTACATTAATCCTCAGGGGGGTACACGCCTACTTTGTGTACCATGTGTGTGGCAACCACAAGGAACCCTAGCTAATATGGTATTTGCTTATACAACTTTACACATCAGTACCATATTTCTCTAACACACAAATTACACAGCTATCTGATCATGTAACTGAGAGAGACAAACATTTATTTTACTATATCAGTGACGGATGTTTACGTAATTACACAGTTGGATAACTTCACACTTATGAAACTGTATTTTGTCTGTACTTTGTAAACTGTTCATATTTTTACGGAACCATTGTGATACTATGAGAGCTTTGAATGATGTATTTGGTATGGGATCATGATTTTTAAAGTACGTTTGAGGCAGATGACACTATTGACTTGAGCAGAGAATTTTTTAGGTTTTGAAATTATTGGAGGAAGCTATGGCGATTTTGAGAATTGACTGAGATGTTATGATATTATTACGACGACGATGTGTACTATGCTGTTGAGACATGTTTATGATCAATAAGATGATGCTACCGTATATGAGGAATAAGAAGTATGTTGGAAACCAAGAAGCGTACTTTAAGAGTTATGAAATGTGCGTAAATGCGTGACTGTATCACAATGCTGACGAATATTTTATTTGGACACTTATATTTATAGGGTTTTGTTTCTACACATTTGCAATGCAAATTCTCGACCCGTGAAATTTTGTATATGAGACTGTCACAGTAGCGGAAACTGCTGTCATAAATATTTCCGTAAGAAAGTTAAGTTACCACCTGCACGTAATGCGTCGTGGGCACGCAGCTATGTCAGACGCCGGGAGAACAACTCATTAGTGAGTGCCTCATCAGAAGCACAGGTAGAATAAAAGAAAGGGGAGGCCATTGTCCTCGCTATTGACATTTCCTTGTTGAAAGCATACTGTGGAGCTCATAATTTATGGTATTTACTAAAACGCCTAATGAAATGATTAGAAACATTTTACATCTATTGTCTTTGTAGTTAAGAGATTGCTCATTTTGTTTAATATCTGGTTTCCAGCTGTGTTGCAGCATTGGTTTTATAAAATAAACTTAAATGCATCTGCTAATGTGAACACTTTCTGTCAACAGATTTATTAAATAAGTATTTTCTGATCCACATTCTTCGAAAAAGGAGGTCTTGGAATGGAGAGAACAATAAGAAGGGACTAATAACAGTAACTGCATCTATAATTTTCTTTTCAAGTACTTGGTAATTTCTTTTGTAGAATAATTTGTGGTGCACCACTTTAATTACATAGACATTAAGATGTGATTATACATTACCTTTGTCGGCGTTGTTATCTTTAGTGTACTATTTTTTCTGCTTGAGCTTTGTCATGCTTAGGTATACATTATAGCATTTACTGCTGCTGTTTGTCAGGCATAGTGCTACTGAATTTGACTTTGTATTACGCTGTTAAGCCAGTTTACTACGCATTTATTTTTCTTGTTTGCTGCACAGTGCCTTACATTAGTTGTAATGTTGCATTGCTTGGTAATTTAGATTTACTGTAGCTTGATTTGCAACTTTCCATTTTTTTGTCATTGCTGTTTGCGTTAATTGTTTTGTGCTGCTGCATTGCCTCGTCCCTTAGTTTAGCATCTGAGCTCAGTAGATTTAAGTTAGCTTAAGAGGGGGTAGCCTATAAGAGAATGAGTTGCGATGAATTTGAAGAAATGCACTGAGAGGCTATATGAGAAAACTACAGAAAGCAGGTATAGATAGGACTTTTTGGGAATAATGATGAATGAAGGGAGATCTCCAAGAAGTAAAGAAAGTTTTGTTTGCAAAATACTGCAGTACAACAAACCCTGTCCTTTCCTTTTGTATTATCCCACTATATGTTTGTGTACCCTTGTGTATTTGTTTTCTTCCTGTCTCTGTGTACTGTTTCATAGAAATTTTTTTCTGTTCTAGTACTAAGCTACATTCACTATGATGAGGAATACTGTTATCCTCAAATATAATTTGCATTTATAATATGTTATTTTCTTTGTAAGGATGTTTAGACATTATTTATTCTGTTTTGTTTTAATGCTCATGTGTGAAGTTGTTGTTTCCAAAGCTATTCTGATTTTTATATATTTACTTATGTCATAATTCCTGTAACACTGATGTACATGTTTATTTCTATTCTTTTGTAAAGCCTGGTTTACTACAAATGTTATCTGTATTGTTATGTTCTTTAATGACGTATTTTGTATCTTTGTTATTGTATTTTTATGTTATAAAATTGTAATTGACACCAGTTCATCAAATTAAGTAACTTGTAAGTTCCATTTCACTGCACACGTTTCTGTTGGTCATAGTATATGGACAATATGTGAGAAGTAGGAACTGATAGTGTTTGCACGTGTGTTAATTATTCAGCAAGGGACTGGATAACAGGATTGCTGGTTCTAAGGACAATTCCAAAAACTTTGTGAGTGCACAAGTGGTGGTTTATGGACTTGCTACATTATCCGCAAGACTCTTCAGTGGTGACTGTGCACCTGCACAGTCACAACAGATGGCTGCTGGCCATCTCTACAAGGACTACAGTGGGTCTGCATCTTTGATGACCCACCAATACTATTATTTCTACAAGGACTACAGTGGGTCTGCGTCTTTGCTGACTCACCAGCACCATTATTTCTACAAGGACTGCAGTGGGTCTGCGCCTCTGGTGGCCCACCAATATCGTAATCTCTACCAGGACTACAGTGGGTCTGCTCTGTGATGACCTACCAATACTCTTCAAAACTTCGAATGACTCTGCTGTGGGTTTGCTCTGTTGTGGCCCATTACCTGTCAGCATGTCAAGAGTCAGCACTGTCTTTCCGTTGGAAGGACAACACTAATTCTTCAAGACTGCATGGAAATCCACTACTTCCGTGTGCATTGTCTTTCACTGCTCAGACTGAGAAAAGAAACGGCAGTTTCATTGTGATGAATGATCAGGACTGTCTTTATGAACTGGGAGAAAATTTTAGCTTTTGACCAACATTGTATCAATAAGTGCGTGCATTTGATTTCTTTGTTATTGTAATTACGATTATGAAAATTTTTTCAAATCTGTATTGGCCACTGCCCAAACCAATTTGTAAAATTTTTTGTGGGGAGCATGGGGGCTATGTAAGTAGGCTGTTTATGTTTTCTTATTGGTAACGCCACGTAGCGCTCTATATGAAAAATCACTGGCTGTGCTGTGTGCAGTCTGTGGGTAGTTTGCATTGTTGTCTGCCATTGTAGTGTTAGGCAGCTGGCTGTGAACAGCGCGTAGCGTTGCGCAGTTGGAGGTGAGCCGCCAGCAGTGGTGGATGTGGGGAGAGAGATGGCGGATTTTTGAAATTTGTCATGAACTGCTATATTTATATATGATGATATCAAGGTAAATACATTGTTTGTTCTCTATTAATATCTTTCATTTGCTAACTATCCCTATCAGTAGTTAGTGCCTTCCATAGTTTGAATCTTTTATTTAGCTGGCAGTAGTGGCGCTCGCTGTATTGCAGTAGCTTGAGCAGCGAAGATTTTTGTGAGGTAAGTGATTTGTGAAAGGTATAGTTTAATGTTAGTCAGGGCCATTCTTTTGTACGGAATTTTGAAAGTCAGATTGCGTTGCGCTAACAAAATATTGTGTGTCAGTTTAAGCACAGTCATGTATAATTGTTCAAAGGGGACGTTTCAAAGTATACACTCTAGAGAAATAATTACTGTGAGCCAATCAGGAAGCACACTACAAGGATTTTGTACTAACAGTCTTTCGTACCGAGACTGTCGAGTAACATCAGAAATGGTTCAAATGGCTCTGAGCACTATGGGACTTAACATCTGAGGTCATCAGTCCCCTAGAACGTACAACTACTTAAACCTAACTAACCTAAGGACATAACACACATCCATGCCCGAAGCAGGATTCGAACCTGCGAACGTAGCAGTCGCGCGGTTCCGGACCGCGCGCCTAAACCGCTAGACCACCGCGGCCGGCAGTAACATCAGATACCATGCTTCTCCTGTTCCGACGTCTGTAAGTTTCCGAAGGTATTTCTTCAGTTTTCGTACCGCGGTCCTGGGACAGTGTCTTTGATTAGTAATCAAAACGCCCTGCGTCCAGCGTTCTGACCTCGACATTGCTTAAACTATGAGAAAAATCATCAACAATGGCGACCGACTACTTCCAACAGCGTTGTCAAAGATGGACGGACGTTCAGGGAACTCTCTTGCCCTTGGGGATACTGCATCCAGAGGCAGAAGAATCGGCAACAATTAACGGCTTAGGATGCAGAAGGCAATGGAAGCCACTGCATTACAGATATAATGGTTATCCATGGGACGTATAGCCTTCAATTGAGAAAAGTGTAATGATGATCTCCCCACTAGCGAAGGGTTGCGGATTAGCCCTAATTTGAATCTCCGGAATGGGACTGCTAAGGGGGTTCAAATGGTTCAAATGGCTCTGATAACTATGGGACTTAACTTCTGAGGTCATGAGTCCCCCTGAACTTAGAACTACTTAAACCTAACTAACCTAAGGACATCACACACAGCCATGCTCGAGGCAGGATTCGAACCTGCGACCGTAGCGGTCGCGCAGTTCCAGACTATAGCGCCTAGAACCGCACGGGCACCCCGGCCGGCTGCTAAGGGGGAGGTGACCAGAATAACCAACGAAAGGGTAAAGTTCTACGAATCGGGCAATGCAATGTCAAAACTTTGAGAGTGGTACGGGAGCTAGAAAATCACAAAAGAGAAATGTAAAGCCGAAGGCTAGATGTACTGGGGGTCAATGAAATGAAATGAAAAGAAGACAAGGATTTCTGGTAAGACGAGTGTAGGGTAATTCAACAGCAGAAGAAAATGGTATAATGGGTGTAGGATTCTTTATCAGTAGGAAAGTTGGGCAGAAAGTGAATGACTATGAACAGTTCGATGATAGTGATGTTTTAATCAGAATCGACAGCGAACCAACACCGACAACAATAGATCAGGACACATGTCATAAGGGAGATGAAAATTTAATAGCAAATGGAACTGGAATGCCGCTATAGAGGAAAGATTAAGAGAAATGACTATGAAAGGGGCTTGGTACTAGGAATGAGAGAGGATACTGAGTAATTGAGTTCTGAACAAAATTTCAGCAAGTATAGCGAATACTCTGTTCAAGTATTACAAGCAGTGCTGTTTTTCTGGGGGAACGCTGGGGGATGCGTACCCCAGAACGTATTCGTCGACAAAATATTTTTTTTCGATGTTGAGGACTTGGAAGAGTGCCAAATATTTATTTAACTAATGTAAATTTTATTATTTTACTTTTTCGTGTTGGTAATTGCAATACGAACGATACGAGTGCAGTTTTTGGTGGGAAAAGCAATGTCATTGACTGTTTCAAGCATTTCGAAGCTGCGGCAACCGTTATCGACAACTGAATCGCTGGCAGCCAGTTCGACAAGCATGTAGTGCCCTCGCCCACTATTAGTGGGCGATTGTATTGCTAAACGGATATGCGTCCGCTCAAACGCCGAGCTACCGATAGATGTCTCTACAGTCCCGCTACCATGATGATGTTGATGACGTCATGGCTAAAAGGAGATGGGTGGTATCCCATGCATCAGTTATAAGTAATTTTCGCTGCATTATATCCAATTTCGGAGTACCCTCAAACTTTTTTTTAGAAAAAAGCACTGATTACAAGACTAGTAAAATGCCGGGAGCTACGGAAAGATTCTAGTTAGAGTACATCATAGTTGAAGGGGAATGGATATCTTCGTGAAGGGAAATGACAGAAACTGGAAAGAAAAACGTAGATACAAAGAAGGCAATTGCAAACAAACCGTGGGTACCAGAAGAAGTACTTCAGTTTATTTACGACAGACGAAAGTATAAAATGCTCAAGGAATACAGAAATACAAGTAACTTAGGAATGAGATAAATAGGAAGTGAAAGGAAGCTAAGACGAAATGGCTCCATGAAAAATATGAAGAAATCAAAACAGAAATGATTGTCGGAAGAACTGACTCAGCATATAAGAAAATCAAAACAATTAAAGCAAGGTACGAATTCAACGGGAAGTCCGCTGTTAAGTGCAGAGGGGCGAATAGGTGGAAAGAGTACATTGAAGGTCTACACGAAGGGATGATTTGGCTGATGTGATAGAAGAAGAAATATAGTCTATTTTCCAGAGATGGAGATCCAATATTAGAACCCAAATTTAAAAGCGTTTTCGATGACTTAAGATTAAATAAGGTAGAAGGGACATAGAATATTCTATTGGAATTTGCAACATCATTGCATGAAATGACAACAAAACGACAATTCACGTTGGTGCGTAGGATGAATGAGATTGCCGAAATATTATCATACTTTCGGAAAAGCATCATCCACGCAGTTCAGAAGATAGCAGTACCTGACAAGTGCCAGGATTACCACAAAATCAGCTTAACAGCTCATGCATCGAAGCTGCTAACAAGAATAACTTACAGAAGACTGTAAAAGGTAATGAGGATGGGTTTGTTAGGTAAAGACACCAGAGAGGCAGTTCTGACGTTGTAGTTGATAATGGAAGCAAGGCTGAAGATAAAACAAATTCATAGGAGTGCAAAATGTTCGGGAGTCTGAGAAAAATAGAGCTAAGCTATAGGGTAAGACAGGTGATATACAGTATGTACAAAAGCCAAGAGGGAACAAAACGCTGAAAAGGCCAAGAATCAATTTTTCCAATTAAAAAGAGTATAAGACAAAGATGTAATCTTTCACCCCAATTATTCAATCTATACATCGAAGAAGCAACAACGAAAATAGAAGAATGGTTCAAGACTGGCACTGAAATTCCTGGTGAAAGAATATCAATTTCATTGCTATCCTCAGTGAAAATGAAGAAGACTTAGAGGATCTGTTGAAAGGAATGAAGGTCTAATGAACACGAAATGGTGACTGAAAATAAACTGAAGAAATACGAAAGTAATGAGAAGCAGCAGGAATGAGAAAATCGAGAAACTTAACATCAGGATTGGGGATCACAAAGTGAACGAAGTTAAGGAATTCTGCTACCTAGTCAGCAAAATAACCCCTGATGGATGGAGCAAGATGAACAAAAAAGCAGACAAGACTGTCAAAAAGGGCAATCGTGGCCATGAGAATTCTATTAGTGTAAGACATAGCCTTAATTTGAAAAAGAAATTTATGAGAATGTGCCTTTGGAGCACAGAACTGTGTGATAAACAAACATTGACTACGGGAAAGCCGGGACAGAAGAGAATTGAAGCATTTGAGATGTACAGCTGTGCAAACAAAAGTTGAAAATTGGGTGGACTGATAAGGTAAGATATGAGGAGGTTCTCTGCAGAATTGGCGAGGAAAACTGATTAGAAGAAGGGACCAGATAATAGGACATGTGTTAAAGACGCCTAGAAATAACTTCCATGCTACTAGAGGGAGCTGCAGAGGGTTAAAAAAAACGAAAATGAAAACTGAATCTTTATCACAGTTAGGCTGGCTCTTGGGCTATTTGGTGTGTAGAGATGGGCTGCTGAAGCGAATTCTGCGCTGTCTACCTGTGCTGAAAGACAGCTCTCAGTTCTGAACACATTTATAGCCCCGCCTGTTCGTTTAAGTAAACTACTATGTCGTCCGAATCACCTAGGAGCTTTGCAGGCTGCAGAAAAAAATGGGCCCCGCACTTTAACCAGAAGAAGTGAAAAAAGAAGTAATTAGCTACGCATTCTCTGTTAGTTTTGAATATTGTTTGTAGTTTTGATGCAGCGTAAAAGAGTCGACGACATTGGCCATGGAGATTTACTTTGTGAAACGTGTTGAGTGACACTTTGTGGATAGATTGCCATGGAACAATTCGTATGGGGGGTGCTTTCTTAACCAATGTAGCTGAAAAGTATAATGTTTCAAGAGGAACCGTATCGAGGGTTTATACTGCATACAGAGAAAGCTGAAAAACATCATCCGCTACGTCACAACTCGGACGGAAGTTTGTGTTCAACGATCGTGACGAACGGAGCTGAAGAGGTATTGACAAAAAATAAGAAGACGACAGCTACCGAATGCGACACCTACAAACCCCGTCAGTCAGGAAGAAAATTTGAGCGGATGAATTATGTTCCATGTTGTTTTCAACTTCTCGTGGAGTTTACATCCCAAGAGCGACATATGGCGCGAATTCAGTTTCGGTCTGTTCAGCCATATCGTGGTACCATGCGCTCCATGGCTACTTTTCAAGGTCGCATTAGTGATTACTGTCAAGGATTACGTGATCATTTTGGCTCATCAGATCCATCCCATAGTGCAATGTCGGTTCCTCAATGGTCAAGCTTTGATCCAAGATGAGAGGGTCCCTGTTCAGACAGTTCACATCATTCAACACTGGCTTTGTGAGCATGGGCTTGAATCATCGCATCTACTTTGGTCACCATAGTCACTCTATTTCAATGTTATTAATGCTTTGGGGTCTACTTTTGGAGAACAGGGTGAGTGACTACTACCAAAGGATGAGTGACGACTACCAACCTCCATCATTGTTACCAACACTTGCCACTCTTTTGCAGGAAGAATGGGATAAGATTCCACTGAAAACCATAGAGGTCCTGTATTTACCGATTCCAAGACGACTGGAAGCTGATTTGAACGCCAACGGTTTTCCCACACCGAATTGGGCGTAGTAATGGGTTATGTTTTTGGTGTTACCATATTTCTGTCCGTCCCCTTTATCTTTTATCTAGACAGCTTTAACTGGTTATGTCTCTCTTATAGGCTACCATTTTTACAAATATGTGTATGATTTGTTTGGGCATGTCATTTCCTGTTTAATGGTGAATTTTATGAACTTATTGACGGAATTTCCGAGGAAAGTCGTCTCTCTGTCTTCTGGTAGTTATTTTCTTCATGGAGGATTTCGTGGCCAAGGTTCTGGACTCGACAAGGATTAAACCAATGGTCTTCTGGACGTATTCAGAAGATACGTTTGTGGTAGAGACTCACAGGAAGGTGAATTAAAGCGGTTTTATGAGAATTTTAATTCTTCCCTATAGATGTTCAATTCACATTGGAAATAAGGGAATACAGCAGCACCCCTCCTTGTCTGGATGTTCTCGTTCGTTGTGAAACGAATGGTACAGTAGGACATAAAGTATAACTTAACCTCACACACAGGAATTTATATTTACTTGCCAGGATTTGCCATCTTCTGTAACAAAATGCTGGTGATCTTAAATCTTTGGTGCTTAGGGCATACAGTGTCTCAACGAACTCACACATTTGAAGAACTCACTCGAAGTGAATTTATATTCCCAGCAATAGCCTCACAAGGTAAACGATCAGGCAGACATAATACTTTTAAGTCCACTGCGTTTCTGTCTTTTTTTCTCTCTAAGAGAAGCCAGGTCCTCGAGAAACACCGTACCTGATCTTCCGCCCTCCTGGACGGGTGTGTACCAGATTCACTGTGGCAGTTGTGACATCTCTTACGAACTGACCGTGAGCGTTGCAATGAACACCGTCGGTATACGCGCAAGCAGCCGGGAAACAAATCAAGAGTGGCGTACCGCTGCATTGCTTTGGCTGTAGACAATAGTGACGGAAAGATTTTAGCCCCCACAGTTGCTTTGGGACTCAGTTTTTAACGAAGGACTGCATTGTCGTCAGGAACTGCCCTTCTGGAAAAATTACAGGTGCTTTTGTAAATTTACATAAATGTAGTTAGTTTTCTAAAAACTCTGTAAACCTACTATCAAAGATATATAGATGATATTAGTCTTGTGCTTAAAGCGAACAAGGATTACGTTGAAAGTGTAGCTCAATGACAAAATCACATGCACCATAAAGTAAAATTTACTACTGAACATGAAGGTAAGAAAACGATTAATATTTTAGATTTCAAAATAATAAATTGTAATTGAGCATGCATGACGGGAATAACAGGAATCCCGCAACCACTAAGGCAATCATTAACGAAAACTCTGCTTATATATGTAAATCTGTGAAAATAATCCGTGATAAATAGAGCCCTGAATTATATTTAAATAGAGAAAAATGGATAAAGAACAATGGAATTTTAAAACAAAATGCTGTATCAAATGGCGAGAAATTTGTAGATATCGACATTATATGCACAGTACTGAAACGACAATCTGAATATAATGGCGTAATCAGAAAGAGAAGGGTAACTCAGTTTACATTAACATGAATAACGGGAGAAACATGTTAGACGAAACTGCGATATTGTTGCGAAAGTGTAATGCAAAGGTTAGTTTTACCACTAATAATTTTAACTTCAAAGGAAATTAAAGCACAGTGTGGGTTCATATCAGAATGAATACTGTAACTCTGGAATGTGAGACATCAAATGCATACGCAGCGACAAACAATATATGGGACAAACAGGCTGGAAGCACAATATTAAATTAAAAATACATACGTCAAGGACAGCATGCGCTAAATCTATTTTCGGTTTACAGCTCCTCAATAACGAACACTGTATGGGAATTATTGAGACAAATTTCCCAATTTTACAAACTGTTCTATAAAGTGTACAACTGAATATCCACGAGGAAACAGAAATCTACAGTAATCAGAAGAATAATGACGCGAACTTACTAAACGAACAAAACTACTTCAGGGAAAAAAAGACAAAACAAAAAAAACCACTTCTATGGTTAATCTCCGATTCAGCTTGTAAGGTGAGTATTTTCATTCCTCCTCCACAAGCTTTCCCTTTTTTCTGCAGCTCTTTGACTATTATACATTTTGGTTTCGTTAGTGAATCGCACAAACATTTACTGCAACGTTTTTAGGAGGTTTTTAATACAACGCCGTTAAAAGGCATCTGGAAGACATTAACACGCTACACCAAAACAGCTGTGGTACCTAGTCATTGTACAAGCTTGATGGGATCCAATAGTTTGAGGATCGCATGCCATCGGTGATTTAAATACACAACCCACCTCTGAAGCAAAAACAACACATATTAGATGTGTGGTCTATTGCTTTATTGGTCTCGACACTGTTAAAAATTACAGACGGCCCCGGAGATTGCAGCGTTTATTCACGACATATTTATTCAGCTGTCACCCATGTACATCACCACGAAGACCGTGGCGTTTATCCTCGTCAAGAGAAGTAAAGCGAATATGTCACTACACGAATAGACCATGCCAACATGACGATCACAACACAACGTTTTATAAAGCTGTTCCTTCGTTTAGATTATGTGTGTCACACAAACATCTAACATCGATGAGCATCACCAAGGAAACTGTGGCGTCCATCCTCACCAGAGCCAATTAAGCAAAGACCTTTTGGGTTCGCCGCCATTGATTGTAAGCGCGTTGGCCGAAGTCGCCGTGCGGTTCTAGGCGCTGCAGTCTGGAACCACGAGACCGCTACGGTCGCAGGTTCGAATCCTGCCTCGGGCATGGATGTGTGTGATGTCCTTAGGTTAGTTAGGTTTAACTAGTTCTACGTTCTAGGGGCGAATGACCTTAGAAGTTGAGTCCCATAGCGCTCAGAGCCATTTGAAGCATTTGATTGTAAGCGCCATGACGGTCAACCCATGTATTGAAAAACTTAAGTAATGGATAGACAAAATGACATGCATATTAACAACCAGGTGGAAATGAATGAAAGTGCTGACGCATGTTGCCAGAAGCCTCCCAGATGAGCACAGGAAACTGGACGCCAGTTGGGGTGAGGTCATTGCGACTGTAGCGTCAAACGGGGCTGGTCCCATAACATGAGTAAGCTGAAGCAACAGGAAAAGACAGTGAGTGTCAGCGAGCAGTTACGGTGCACTCTGGTGGTGTTCTTAATTTCAACGTGGCCCGGAGGCATCATCTGCATTACTTCCCATCGGGAGGAGATATCGGGAAACTGGAAGGACGAGCAAGTGTACGACTGTAGCTCAGGAGTTGGGTATTGCTCATAGCGTTGTCATGTGAATGACGAGAGTTCCGAACCTCAGGCACTGCTTCCCGAAGTAGAGCAGGAGGTCGACCACCGTCATTTATAGCAGCAAATGGCCGCTGCATTGTGCAACAGGAAGGAAGGGTCCCACCTCAAGCAAAGGGTGCAATTGCAACCAAATGTAGCAGCTGCTAGGTACGAAATCTCGCGCTCAGCGGTGGTATGGCGACTGCGTGGAAAGTCTGTTTGCCCGACTCGAGTACACTGCGTTCCGTTGACAACCGTACATCGACGGCACCTTTCTAGATGGTGCCTAGAGAGTAGGGACTGGAGCAACGAGGGATGGGATCGCGGGTTCTTCTCCAATGAGAGCAGGTTCAGTGTGAGTGGTGATTCTGGACGTATCGTCACGTGGCGAGAGGTGGTAACCACGCGAAGAACACAGTGTTGTTGTGGAACTTGATATTTTTGGTTGTCCTACTACAGTGTGGTCAGGCATAATGTTTCGTGGGAGTAATCACCTGGAAGGCTTTGAACAAGGGCGCCATTATTGTGCCATTGTGCCATTTCTACATGAGCGCCTGTTCAGGGACGCATTCGATCCTGACCTCCTTTTTATAAACGACAACGCACGACCGCATCGAACAGCGCAGGTGGAGCTCCTGGAACGATAAGATATTCGGCAAATGAAGTGGCCTTCCCGTCTCCAGGCTTAAATCCCATCGAGCACCTATGGAACGCGTTGGAGAGGCGTGTTACAGCGCGTCCACACGAACCAACAATCATCCAGTATTTGCCAACTACCACACCCTCCCACAAGAACTTATTACCAGCCATGTGGCCAGCTTAGAGGCGCGTTGCAGAACATGCGTATCCATCCTCTTTAAGAACCATGTTTCACATTAAGTAATGTGCAGGGGATCTTGATAAATCGCAGTGACTTCAGAGTAATTACTGCCTTTGAATAGTAGTGTTATTTCACTTCGTCTCATTACCTGTTTTTTTCAGTTACTGACTATCTGACTGTACCATACTGTAGCGGTTCTTCCGACACCGAGCGAGGTGGCGCAGTGGTTAGCACACTGGACTCGCATTCGGGAGGACGACGGTTCAATCCCGCCTCCGGCCATCCTGATATAGGTTTCCCGTGATTTCCCTAAATCGCTTCAGGCAAATGCCGGGATGGTTTCTTTGAAAGGGCACGGCCGACTTCCTTCCCCATCCTTCCCTAATCCGATGAGACCGATGACCTCGCTGTCTGATCTCTTCCCCCACATCGACAATCTTCCCATGCATGGTCCCCAAGTTTCATCTACCGCTATTGCTTGGCAGTGACGGGTCATGCGAAGTTACTTTTGTCCTTAAGTTTTTCTACCAATGTACGTGGCTCAGCTTTTGTAAGCAATATTGTGGCATTCTAATTTTTTTTCTAAATGATACAAATAGTACCTTATCGTCACTTATTTTTAATTACTTTTAAAATTATGTAATATTTGTGGATGCTTTTCCACTCTTATTTGTAATGAATGACTTACTGAATTAAATTACATTCCACGTGAAGCAAAGAGGGTACTGTCTAGCGTTTGCGACTGCCATACCTCAGCAGTTTATTGAAGATCTCTCTCACCACGTGACTGACGCCATCCGGCATTACCTCGATGCCGAAGCCACCGCTGCCTTCAACGCCCTGGTTTACTAATCGTAAGCGCTAACAACATTAAATAGTCGCGATGAATAACGGATTTTTACAATGAAGCAGATGAGATTTAATAAGCGGCACATTTCATAAAACGCTATTGTGGATTTAATTTGGACATAGCTTGGAATACCGCCCTTTCTCTAGTTAACTCACGGAGAAATCACAGATACATTGAAAAAAATATCTCGAGTATCCGATCGCTTTATCCATCTGCTGCGTTGAACCGTGTGGTGAGTGCTGCCACGGTGGAGCACGTAAGGCCCTGTGTCAGTAGTCTTATTGTAAATGCTTTGTTCCGGGGATGGCCGGAAAAAACGTGGCTGAAATGTCAATGGGCGAATTGGTTCAAATGGCTCTGAGCGCTATGGGACTCAACAGCTGAGGTCATCAGTCCCCTAGAACTCAGAATTACTTAAACATAACTAACCTAAGGACATCACACACATCCATGACCGAGGCAGGATTTGAACCTGCGACCGTAGCCCGTAGCGGTCACACGGTTCCAGACTGAAGCGCCTACAACCGCACGACCGCAACGGCCGGCCATGGGCGAATTAATTTTTCAGTACGTCGTGAACAGCTACAAAAGCACAATATAAACTGCTATGACCTGCTACAATTATTACAGTTTTTGCAATAAGTGCTGTTTCTAAATGTTAGATTCCATACCAAGAGTAACGCTTCCTCTTGCAATATGCGTGCCACAATAAAGTTAATGTTAAAATGTGTACCACCTGTTACGTCTGTCCTTCAGAGCCGGAGCACACCTGGAACCGTCGGCCCATTGAGAAGGAGGATACCTGGGCAAAGCGCAGTGAAGGCACGTGATAGACACCCGTACGCCACGTGCTTCGCACGTAGACGTCCCCTAATCAGTGCCGCTGCGCGCACGTACAGACGGCTGCATTCCTCTGAGCGTCCCTTCCGAACAGGCGTGCGTTCACATGGCCCTTGATACGCCGATCGGGATAACCGGCAACAGAGGCTACATTCCAGGCAATAAACCAGACAGACTGTAGATCCACTCCGACTTACAGGTGTAATAAATTCTCCTGGCTCACTCCCAGACACTTTCGACTGTGTACTAGTTAAGTGTTGGTTTTGAGGATTCAGCTTAGACTTACATATGCGTGTCCATTGTTGCTACATCAGCTGACATCATTTGCTTCACTACGAGCAACGCTAAATAAAAGACCCTAACATGACAATGTCTTTTACCGCAGGATACACCTCAACCGGACAGGAAATAAAAATGGCTTAAACAGAGGAACCTAGAATAGATTTCAATGTCACCTGGAGAATCAGTGAATTAATAGCGGAAAATTGTCGTCCAGAGTTTTTGTCCAAATCTGTTTAAAAGAGACTGAGTTTATGGTTCGTAAGCTTATTCTACGGTCGCGGGTCGGTAGAACAACTTCGCATTTACAAATGAAACGCTCAAAATGGAGGACGTTCTACAGTATTTCCGTAACAGTTGAAAAATGCTCCTGTTAGAGCACAAAAAAAGCAAATGTGTTCCTCTTTAAAAGACACAGAAAAGTGTGGAACCAGCTGCCTAAATCCTCCTTCCGCGCTCCACACCAAAAATTGTGGCTTGCGAACACATTTGCGCTCTTTTAACACAGATCATTCCAAATTCCTTTACCCTGTGTCTGTCTGAAGTGAAGCCTTCATACTCAGCGTCTCCTTCTTTCTGCCACTGTCTATACTGTCTATATATGTCTCTCTCCGACTGCTTCCTTTTTCTTCGATTGGTTTACAGTACACCCACTGCTACTCTCACTTACACGGCCTCTTTTTGTCTTTCTTTTCCACTGCTACTGTCACAACCATACCTCGGCAGCTCAAAATTCTGGAAGGTCCAACTTATTTTTCTCCTGTAACCACGTATTTAAGATTTCTGTCCAAAATGCGCTAAATACTTAAGTGTTAAATTTCACCGGTTTGCGAGGCTCTAGATGTTGATCATTTTGGCTTTAGAAAAGGTAAGGGCACCAGAAAGGCAATTCTGAAGCTGAGGTTGATGATGGAACCAAGACTAAAGAAAAATCAAGACACGTTCATAGGATTTGTCGACCTGCAAAAGGAGTTCGACAATGTCAAATGGTGCAACATGTTCGAAACTCCGAGAACAATAGGGGTAAGCCATGGGGAGAGACAGATAATATAGAATATGTAAAGAGCCAAGAGGGAATAACAAGAGTAGATGACCAAGAATGAAACTCTCGGATTCAAATTCAAATGGTTGAAATGGCTCTGAGCACTATGGGGCTTAACATCTGAGGTCATCAGTCCCCTAGAACTTAGAACTACTTAAACTACTTAAACTACTTAAACTAACCTAAAGACATCACACACACATCCATGCCCGAGGCAGGATTCGAACCTGCGAACGTAGCCGTAGCGCGGTTCCGGACAGAAGAGCCTAGAACCACTCGACCACAACAGCCGGCGAAATGGTCGGATTAAAAAGAGTATAAGGCAGGGATGTAGTCTTTCGCCCTTACTGTTCAATCTGTGCATCGAAGAAGCAATGATGGAAATAAAATAAAGGCTCAGGAGCGGAATTAAATTCAAGGTGAAAGGATAACGATGATACGAAGTGCTGAGGACATTGTTATCCTGAGTGAAAGTGAAGAAGAATTACGTGATCTGCTGAATGGAATGGACAGTCTAATGAGTACAGAATATAGACTGAGAGTAAATCAAAGAAAGACGAAAGTGCCTTCCGCAGTGGCCGAGCGGCTATAGGCGCTTCAGTCTGGAACCACGCGAACGCTACGGACGCAGGTTCGACTCCTGCCTCGGGCATGGATGTGTGTTATGTCCTTAGGTTAGTTAGGTTTAAGTAGTTCTCGGTTCTAGGGGACTGATGACGTGCCATTTTTAAGACAAAAGTAATGGAAAATAGCTGATATGAGAACAGCGAGAAACTTAAAAGCCATGATTGACGGTTACAGAGTAGATGACGTTATGGAATTCTACTAGCTTGGAAGCAAAATAATCAATGACTCACGGAGCAAAGGGGACATCGAAAGCTGAGTAGCACCGGTAAGAAGGGCATTCCTGATCAAACAGAAGTCTACTAGCATCAAACATAGGCTTTAATTTGAGGGGGAAATTTCTGAGAATTTACGTCTGGAGCACGGGACCGATTGGCAGTGAAACATGGACTATGGGAAAACCGGAACAGAAGAGAATCGAAGCATTTGATATGTGGTGCTACACATGAATGTTGAAAATTAGGTGGACTGATAACGTAAGGAATGAGGAGGTTCTGCACCGAATCAGAGGAAAGGAATATGTGGAAAAACAGTGACAAGAAGGAGAGACAGGATGAGACTACATCTGTTAAGATATCAGGGAATGACGTCCATGGTAGCTTAGAGGCAAAAACTGGAGAGGAAGACATAGATTGGAATACATGCAGCAAACAATTGAGGACGTAGGTTGCAGGTGCTACTCTGAGATGAAGAGGTTGGCACAGGAGAGGAATTCGTGGCGGGTCGCTTCAAACCAGTCAGAAGACTGATGACCTCAAAAAAAAAAAGCCTTCTACCCTATGTATGGTTTCCACCTATTTGTACTTTTCATTCTCTCTCTCTTCTCTCTCTTTTCTTCCAACTCCTTACATCTTCATCCATTTCTCTTTCTCTTTTAGTGCCACAGTCTCTCTCTGACCACCAACATCTCCGCTCTCTTCGGCTCGCGTTGCTAATGTCTTCATCCATCTTTCTTTCTCTTTCGATGCCACCTACTCCCCATAATTGCCTCCTCTCTCTTTCTCTCCCACTGCCACTATCTCCTCTGTCTTCCATCATCACTGTCTTTCTGCTACTCTCTTTCAGCACAAAAAAGCTCTAATATGTTTGTACGACAAAATTTTTTATGATGAAGGCAGAATAAGTATTGAAACAGTTGGTTCCGCACTTTTCTGTCAGAGTAGTATAAAGAGCAGCATATTCACCCCTTTTCAGCTGTTTCACTTCTATTTCGTGTTACAGCAGAGGTTGCTGCTTACATAAAACGAAATCAAAAAAAGGTCAGTAAAGTTTTGAGAGTTTATTTATAAACACTAAGAGCCAAAGAAATCCTTACACGTGCCTAATATCGTGTAGGGCACGGGCGGGAGCAGACTTGGCATGGATTCGACTAAGGTCTGAAGTAGTGCTGGAGGGAATTGATATAACGAATCCTGCAGGGCTGTCCATAAATCAGTAAGAACACGAGGGGGTGGAGATCTCTTCTGAACAGCATGTTGCCAGACATCACAAATATTTTCAGTAATGTTCATGTCTGGAGAGTTTGATGGCCATCGGAAGTGTTTAAATTCAGAAGAGTGTTCCTGGAGCCACTCAGGAGCAATTCTGGACGTGTGAGGTGTCGCATTGTCCTACAGGAATTGCCCAAGTCCGTCGGAATGCACAATGGATATGATTGGATTCAGGTGATGAGACGGGATGCTTACGTATGTATCACCTGTCAGAGTCGTATCCAAACGTATCACAAGTGGCGTTTCACACGCCTCACACCATTACAGAGCCTCCTGGTGACATGTAGGGTCCATGGGTCCATGGATTCATGAGGTAGCCTCCATACCCGTGCACGTCCATACACCCGATACAATCTGAAACGATACTCATCCGACCAGGCAACATGTTTCCAGTCACCAATAGTCAAGTGTCGGTGCTTACGGGCTCAAGCGAAGCGTAAAGCTTTGGAGCACAGCACAGTATGGCAGTGAAACATAGACTGTGGGAAAACCGGAACAGAAGAGAATCGAAGCATTTGAGACGTGGTACGTCGGCTCCCATATCGATGATGTTTAGTTTAATAGTTCACACGCTGACACTTGTTGATGGCCCAGGACCGAAATCTGGAGCAATTTGAGGAAGTGTTGTACTCATGTCACATTGAACGATTCTCTTCCGTCGTCGTTGATCCTGTTATTGCCCCAGCGATGTCGGAGATTTGATGTTTTACCGGATTCCTGATATTCACGGTATATTCGTGAAATGGGTCGAACGGGAAAATCCCCACTTCATCGCTACCTCGGAGTTGCTGTGTCTCATCGCTTGTACGTCGGCTATAACACCACGTTCACACTCACTTAAGTTTTGATAACCTGACATTGCAGCAGCAGTAACCTATCTAACAACTGCGCCAGACACTTGTTATCTTCTATAGGCGCTGCCGACCGCAGCGCCGTATTTTGCCTGTTCCCATATCTCTTTATTTGAATATGCATGCCTATATCAGTTTCTTTGGCGCTTCAGTGTGCTTCGACACAAAGTATGCATAATACAGTGTAAGTTTAACACAAAATCGTCTCCCATCAAAAGTAAGTTCACTTTACACTATTTAATATAAATATGCACAACATTGTTCGGCTACGCTTACAGTATACCAAAAATGCGGTGTTTGATTTGAATTTCGTATAGTAAAATAAATTATGTTTTTTCGGAGGCTTCTCAGGAACCGTCGATGATCAAATGGTGCTTTTATAGTCCCTCGAAGATCCATTGTAGATCACACCTAATGCAAAATAAGCAATCGATTCGCTAAATTTGCATGGGCTGGAGGAAGTGTATAATGTTTAAATTTTGATCCTGTACTATGGGATAAATGTAGTGTGCTCGTTGTTCCAATAGGCATACAACTCGTCGCTAGGGAAAGGGCTATCCAAAATACTTCGCATCTTATCTCTGTGGTCGATGGACTCCGAGGTATGACCCATTGAGAAACGCTCTTTCGCGCGGCTTTTTGGACTATATTGGTACCGTGCATTGTCGTACGTGGACAGATTTAGTGAACCACTTTTCGGTTTAGAAGGCACTCCACAAAGAATAACTGCTGATCGTTGTCAAGGAAGATCCACTACTGGTGAACAAGTTTTGAAAAAGATATTAAACATCGAGAGTGAGACGAAAAAGATACAGTAAATGTCATGTTTGACAGAAAATATATAAGTTAAAAGCTGAACGGGTATTACACGTGAAGGGAAGATACCAAGAAACATTAAGAGTAAACACTGAAAAAATGTATGAATGTGTGTGGATTTGGTGAAAGAGACAAACCACATTTTTATGCTTTTCGCTCCCAACAAAAGCGAAAAGTTTGATTGACTATAACGAGGAAGAAATTAAATTTAAAAGCAGCGCATAATTTGAAATTACATGTTGTGGTCGTAAATGGAAATCATCATGATTAGATTGATTGAAACTGTTTACTTCACTTGTGTATTGAACAGTTTCAAAAACAACTGATTTCAGCGGACTTCCTCATGTTGTAAATAACTGCATCTGTATCTATAACAAAGCATATTTCTAAAAGCCATGCGTTTTTGACAACCATGCCTTCCACATGTACAATGTGTCAAGTATGCAACTATGTCTATTTATGATTTACAGTGATTCTTCAGTTGTTGAAACTGATTGTTTTCTTAAGCTGTTCATCCATATTCTATGTGAAATAAATATTTTGAAATGATGTAAATTCTCAATCACTTCTCTAGATGTTACTTTCAACCTGTCTTGATTGCAAAATTTTTATTCATAGGACCGGTTTCTGTTCATCTAAAACCACCTTCATATCTGATATTTAGGTTACAGGAGTAACTCGTCTAATTGTGAAGCAGCATGTGAAAGTTGCTGGATTTGGACAGGCTACTCCTGTAACCGAAATATCAGATCTGAAGATGGTTCTAGATGAACAGAAACCGGTCATATGAATAAAAATTTTGCAATCAAGACGGATTATAAGCAACATTGTAAAATCACTGATTGCTGCTATCCTGTCAGACATTATGTCTGTTTTTGCAAAACTTCTCTAGATAAGAGCAATTGCGTTTAATCACAGCAGACGCTAAACAGTGATCTTCTTGTCATAGGTATTCTCTTACTTATTTAACATGTCACAATCGTCGTAGCGACCGCTTATGATAACAACATAATTTTATAAAGTAAATAGTATCTCGGAAACTGAATTGGAAATTTATGTAAGAGAACAAATTCTCCCCAAATTCTCGGAACCTAATAAAAATTTCAATTAAAGCTATTACTCTATAGAAATTGCTCAAAACTGAAAGAGTATTTTTTGCTTGTTTCCCTTCAAGCATTATGTAATTTTCGAAATTGTGGCCGACGTTAACGATTTCACATAAAATGCAACAACTGATTTTCTAAATTCTGCCACGCACTTTTTCAGAATATAGATGTAGGGGTAGGTGTAGGACGTGGTGTAAATCAGAGTTTGAATAATACTAAAATTATTTAATATATCATTTCTAATGTTATACTCTAGACTCTGTGACTTTTTTCATAACGAGACAGTGTTCGGCTTTCACTGCAATCTCTCTGCTGGCCAGTTTCCTCCGAGCATCTCATCCCTACGTCTAAGGCATTTGGCTGGTCATTTGAATATTTAGTTGCTGGAATGAGTTTCTGGATCAACAGAGTTGTACTAGGCTAAATAAAACACAGATATCTATACAGCCTAACTGTGTAACAGTTTTGTTCTACTTCGTCGACCCTGTTCTGTTCATAGAGGCTCGGTAAGCGTGGTGTTTACATCATGAAGTCTTATGCCACAAACAAACGCTTTTATGTAGCATTACTTTTAATTATCCACACAGGCATCTGGTCGATTTTCTGTATTAAACAGGTCGATATTTATTTATGTTAAGTGCCTTAGTTGAATACCTACATTAAAAACTTAAAACGGCTGGTTCTCATTTTATTTCTTCGCTGTCAAGCCTTCTGATTGACCTACAACTAATCCGTACAACGTCACACACTAGACTAGAAAAACTGAATGAGCAGTTGCAAAAGTTTCATGGCATTAAACTCCTTACAACCATCGACCTGAGAGCTGTGTACTGGCGGGCGAGTCTGTCAGAAGAGTCTAGCAAACGCACAGCCTTCATAGTTGCAGGAAGGAGTTATTAGTCCCGTGTAAAACTATACGTACGAATGTAAGTTCCGGCATATTTATAACTTCATTAGACACTGTATAGGGCCGTGACTTACTGGACGAAGTAACTTCGCATCTAGATGGTCTATTGATAGCTACCCCTACTTGGGTAGAAAGTATTGATTTATTAGAGAGAACGATGCAAATGCTTTCAAGTGCAGGAGTTACTGCTAATCTACAGAAGTAAAAGTTTGACAGAGACAAGATGAAATTTGTAGGCCATGCCATTTCTTCCACAGGTATTGCACCAAATCCATATCAGTGTCATAAAGAATTTTCCATGGCCCAAAACTAAAAAAACAGCTTACGGCTTTCTAAGGACTATGTTCATTTTTTAGACGTTTCACGCCTGATCGACTTCTGAACTTTATAGCACTGTTAAGCCTACTAAAGAAACACGCACCAAGGAACTGCTTAAAATATTGTCAGAAGGAGGTTGATGCAATCTACATGCTTTAGTGAACTCTGAACCTTTATATGGTCCTGACATGTCGAAGGGTTTCTGTGTTGTTACTGGTGCCTCATTTATAGTTGAGCGAAATTAATAACCGGTGTAACAAACATTTATGGTTTAAGGTGTAACGAATACTCCGTACAGTTTGCGTTTCACACTTTGTTGAAACTACATTTGGAAGTAGTTATTATTTGTGATTTAAAAAATGGATGACCTATATTTTTCGCACAGTTTTTCTCAGTGGGTGGTCTCCGCATGTATTTCGCTGCCCTCAAGTGCGAAACCTCTGGAAGAGACGGTTCATGGTCGGACGCTGATGTAACCTCACACCTGTCTCGACCGGTCTGTTTGCTCACGCCTATGAATAAAACACTTGTTGTACGGAAAAACACTACACTGGAGATACCACGTATTATATCGTACCCAATCTGCATAGTGAATGACAAAGGTGACGTTGTTTTGTAACTGACATTTCTGGCAGATGTTACGATTACAGCGCTCATTAGAGAGGGTACTTTCAAGCCTACTACATAAGAGTGAGTGAAAAGATGCTGATTGCTGTAGAAGACGAAAATTTTGTTACAACATTTGGTAAATCAAGAATAAACGATGAATAGATTTCATACGAAATTCATTGGCATCTTAAGATGGCCTTTGAAATAACGTCATATGAGGGACTCAGTTTCCCGAAAAGACAACAAATGTGGTGTCATTGCTTAGACTGATCAGTTCGTACTTCCTTTCTATGCAAAAAAAGCGAAAATGAGCAATTCAGTCCTAGCAGTAGAGCTAAAATGAGCCACCAAAATAATTAGGTTGCTTCAAATCGAGCAATCAAAATGGCGGAATTTATTTCAGTGTGTGAAGGGTATCATATTTCATCAACGTATTGAAATTTTATGGTGTAAAATTCCTTATAACTCAGATGTTTTTCCAGATGCTGGCACATTCCCTGAAGCAACAGCGCTCTCCTGGAACGGAGTTGTTCGAGAACTGCAGTGGTATTGTTACTTATTAAAGAGAATTTTAAAATTTTGGCCCAATATATTCAACTCTGTTTCTGTTTTAACACCACATTTGGTCCAAAATAGTTTGTACGCTATTCGTCTTCTACTTTACTTAGGACAGGTGCGATGCAGGAGACAGACCGTCGCAAGTTTATATCTTCATTTACATTACTGCCTGCGTCCTTGCCTAACAAATCAGTTTTTTTATCGAGTTTCTTTCATAGAATACAGTTATTTAAATAAGTAGAAGAACAGCAACGAGAAAAGTTTTCCAGGAATTTAACGAACATGGTTTCAAAACGAAACGAAAAAATAATGCCCAGCTGCTCTATAATATATCCATACATTGTGATTCTTACATGTGACACTCCAAAATACCTAGGAATAATACTCGACAGATCTCTAGCGTTCAAAAAACACTGCATAAATTTCAAATCAGAAGTCTCCACCAGGAACAACCTACAGAGAAAACTGGCCGGGCCATGATGGGGCAGGATTGCACAACCTCCTGTTCGAAGAAACAGCAACAAACAGGGAAAAAAACGAAGCTGGAGCAGGAAAAAACCTATCCCATGCTTGGGCCACAACCCTAACCACAACGAATAAGGTCAAGGAAAACTTTCCTCAGAACATGGTAGAAACTAACAACCATTGATGAAGAAGACAAGCAGCAACTATGGACGACTGAGACGTCCCAACCACCTGGTTGAAAACTTTTTTCATTATCTTTACCCCCTGGTTCCGATGGGAATTGGCCAGCCTGGGAGTTCCTCAATAGACTGAGTCAGATGTGAGCAGATCACGGGATAACCTGGCAAAGTGGGGATACAAGGAAGGGAACAAAAGCCATTGTGACTGTGGAGAGGAACAGACTGTTCAATTTATGCTTCATTGTCGTCTGTGTCTAGCTACCTGATCAGAAGATGACCTTCACCAGGCAATGGAAAATGCAATGGAAGTTGCCAAATTTTGGTCAAAGATTATATAAACTGTGTTGATCTGTCAATACTTGTATAAACTGTGTTTTATGTATGTTTCTGACACGAGACTAATGATAATAATAATAATAATAATAATAATTCTTATTTGCAGCGATAAATTAGTAATGTAGATGTTGTAACTGCGAATTGCGCTGTTCGTGTAGGAGCCGCAAAGTAAGTAATTTTTTGCCTATTTTTTCTTCTCTTTCTTCTGTGGCCTTCTATCCACAGTCTAGAGTTACAGGGACAGCGGACCATTGATTTAAAAGTAGTTTAACTACAGTATCATTATACTATGTATTTCGGTACAAATCACTCCATTCCTTTGATGAAAATCCGAGGTCTGGAAACCAAAATACAGTAACCGACATGGATTTTTAGTGGGCCCGGACAACCACACACAGCAAAACATACCTATAGATTGATGGGATGAAGAGGGTCAGTCAGTCGGTTTGAAACTGGAATTCGAAACTGTATGTACCGGAAACACAAAAGGGATTGGCAGAGGTGAATGAGACGTTGAGTTTCAGAAATATGGTAGGATCGAAAGGAATCGAGTAGCCATTAGGTTCACTTCGCTCTGTGAACAACGTACTGTCGGCCGTGCACATTAATTTTGGAAATGGGCACATTACATTTGGAAATGGGAAGAAATCAGAACCGCAAAATCGGCTTGTAAAGCATGGGAAGTATTAGTGCTTGTCCATTGTTTGCAGTTGAAATAAAGGTGGCGGGAGATCCACATGACGTGTCGGACCCATGTGTTATTGAAGGTTTGTTTCTGGCCCTGTGTTACGTCTCGCTGCTGACAGTCAAAAAGCTCACGACGTCTCATTCCTACGTTGACTTACTTTGGCACCTCGCCTGTTGTCGATTGGTAGTTAGTGATCCGCCTTTGGAATAAAGAATCGTCTGATCAATGAGCCACATTCATCATTAATTAACCTGATCCAGGCTCTACACACATAATACTGACTTCCTGGTGACGCATTTTTAGTAGGTAAAGCGTCTGTAATGTGAACCTTCACACGGTTAGCCGATAATAAAGAGTACATTTTAAAACTATGATTTGGTGAAAGGAAGTCAATTCTCCCTTTCCTAGCGTTTATCCTGCTGAATGGGACCAGCTACTTTCATGATTCGGCATATTCATTTAGAAAATTCTTTGAGTCTGCAGTCAACCTAAATTAGAGTGTGATGATGATGATAGTGGTGTCGACAGTGGTCGTCACAATGGTGATGATAATACAGGCAGGCACGTACGTTTAATAGGATTTTAACTTAAAGACTAAATTATGATGCCGCCCAGGGTATCTCGACAACGGCCCCGAATACCTTGACGTTTGTATAAAGACCGGATAATTTTGACTTTCAGTAAGGCGCTTAAGTACTTCACAGTGACCTGAGTACAGGTACTGTAATCTAGTATTGAAAAATAAAACATTACAGTGAGCGTCAGAAAGATGAACTATTTTTTAAAAAATATTTCAGTATAAGTTAATGGTTAGATATTCTTCCTCTCGTCAGTCGTCAGTTAACGGAAAGGAGAGGAGGAATTCGCGCCATTTGTTTGTGAATCATGTTAATTCTGATTTTTTAAGATAGTATGTGCTCTAACGCAGAGGTTGGAGATCCGTCCGCATTTGTCTAACGGAGAGAGTAAAACCGTCAGAAACTGCGTTCCGATTAAGATTTATTCCAGACATGTAATCGTTGATGCGCTAAATAAGCCATAGAATGAGGTCGAGATGGTGTCAGTTAAAAATTATAATAACATACACTGAAGAGCCAAAGAAACTGGTACACCTGCCTATGGGGCAGGGCCCCCGCTAGCATGCAGAAGTACCGCAGCACAGCGTGGCGTGGATTCAACTAATGTCTGGAGTATTGCAGGAGGGAATTGACACCATGAATCCTGCAGGGTTGTCCATAAATCCGTAAGAGACCGAGGGGGTGAGTCTTCTTCTGATCAATACGTTGCAATCCATCCCAGATATGCACAATAATGTTCATGTCTGGGGAGTTTGGTGGCCAGCGGAAGTGTTTAAACTGAGAAAAGTGTTCCTGGATCCACTATGTAACAATTCTGGACGTGTAGGCTGTTCCATTGTCCTGCTGGAGCTGCCTAAGTCGGTCGGAATGCACAATGGACATGAATGGATGCAGGTGACCAGATAGGATGCTTACGTACGTATCACCTGTCAGAGTCGTATCTAAACGTATCATGGGTGGCATATCTCTCCAACTGCAAACGCGCCACACCATTACAGAGCCTCCACCAGCTTGAACAGTCCCCTGCTGACATGCAGGGCCCATGGATTTATGAGGTTGTCTCCATACGCGTACACGTCCACCCGCTCGATACAATTTGAAACGAGACTCGTCCGATCAGCAACATGTTTCCAGTCATCAATAGTGCACTATCGGTGTAGCCATAATTATACACACACCAAAAATGTTTTGCGTCATCTCGGTTTCGAGAAAATAGGAATAGAGATAAAATAGAGAGAAAATAGAGAGAAAATAGGAATAGAGATAAACGTAAACATCATTTTCGCCCTTTTTATTGCTGATGAAAACTACACATTGTACCACCATACAGCGAGACCTTCAGAGGTGGTGGCCCAGATTGTTGTACACACCGGTACCTCTATTACCCAGCAGCACGTCCTCTTGCACTGGTGCATGCCTGTATTCGTCGTGGCATACTGTCCACAAGTTCATCAAGGCACTGTTGGTCCAGATTGTACCATTTCTCAAGGGCGATTCGGCGTAGATCCGTCAGAGTGGTTGGTGGGACACAAGTCGTCCATAAAACAGCCCTTTTCGATCCATCCCAGGCATGTTCGATAGGATTCATGTCTGGAGAACATGATGGGCACTCTTGTCGAGCGATGTCGTTATCCTGAATAAGTTATTCACACGATGTGCACGATGGGTGGGCGAATTGTCGTCCATAAAGATGAATGCCTCTACAATTTGCTGCCGATATTGGTGCACTATCGGTCGGAGGATGGCATTCTCGTATCGTACAGCCGTTACGGCGCCTTCCATGACCACCAGCGGCGTACGTCAGCCCCACATAATGTCACCTCAAAACAGCAGAGAGCCTCCACCTTGCTGCACTCGCTGGACAGTGTGTCTGAGGCGTTCAGCCTGACCGCGTTGCCTCCAAACACGTCTCCGACGATTGTCTGGTTGAAGGCAAATGCGACACCCATGGGTGATGAGAACGTGATGACAATCCTGAGCGGTCCATTAGGCATGTTATTGGGCCCATCTGTACCGCGCTACATGGTGTCGTGGTTGCAAAGATGGACCTCGTCCTGGACGTCGGGAGTGAAGTTGCCCATCATGCAGCCTATTGCGCACAGTTTGAGTCGTAACACGACGTCCTGTGGTTTAACGAAAAGCATTATTCAATATGGTGGCGTTGCCGTGAGAGTTCCTCCGAACCATAATCCGTAAGTAGCGGTCACCTACTGCAAAACGTTTTTGGTGTGTGCGTATATATAGGCGCTGCCGACCGCGGTGCGGTATTCTGCCTGTTCACATGTCTCTGTATTTGAATCCGCACGCCGCTACCAGTTTCTTTTGCGCTTCAGTGTAGTTGCCTTGTCTGACATCTCACTCCGGCATCGGATCACGTCCCTACGTCATGGCAAAATGCACTCAGTCACAAACACGTCTTGGTTTTCTATTTCATTCATTTCAGTAAATGGTACTCCCTTGCTGTATACATTAATCATGACCCCGTTAATACAAATAACAGATTTACTAAGCATTTATAATAGATGCTAGAGAATCCAGTGACGACCTGTTCTTCATCAGAGAAAATATACAAGCTTTCTTCTTCTTTTCTCAACAAGCGACCGTAAACTGGCCTTCGAAACCCTCCAACTGATGCGCTCAATGCTAGAGCCACTATATCATTGGAATTACTCTTAGACGTATATTAGCGCACATGTCAATTGTTTACCTATGTCTGACAGACACAGAAAATCCGTCCTCATAAACGGTCGAATTAATTATTGAAGTGACGGCCATAGGGACAGTAGAGACAGGTCACAAGGACCTGCACACAAAGCCGCGGAGTAGGAGGGGGCTAGCTCAGCAACAGCAACGTCATTCATGGATTTCTTCAGGACAATTTCTTTGTAAAAACTCTACCAGTGAGTGCATCGACACAGTTAAGCAAATTTCTTCCTGTATGAAATACTCGAATGAAAAGATGATTACACAGTAAACAATTTGTGGTTAAGAAAAATATGCCTCAACACTCAATAATAAATTTTAGATGTAAGAAAATATTCGCCTAGCACTTACTAAACTGTCAATAACAGTTTATCTTTTCAAAACAATTTGAATACCGTTATATTTTGAATTTTGAAAAAATTCGCGCCTGGCTCTTACCAAACTCTATTAATAAGCTTCCGGTTAAAAAGTTATAATTAAGAAACATGCGTCGCCCAGTTCACTAAACCTTTAACTGACAGCAATTTAGGTTACAAGATATTGAAAATCAAATGCGCAGCGGCGCTCAACATATATTTAATTAAATATCAACAGGTCAGTGTGAAGTAAGCTACGAAGTTATCAGAATAAAGTCAGATGTGATTCAGAAAGTAAGACACATACAGTAAAGGTATCACTATTTTACTGCTCCGGCCTCAAATCGTCAGCAGACCAACATTAGGAGGTCCAGCCTTTTCTAACACCGTCATGCTGGTCGGTCGGTCAATAGCAAAGAGAGCGGCGCCAGGCCAGTGGCCGACCAGGACAATGGAAACTTGCTCTAAGCTGTCGCCCGTCAACTGGGGAAACGACACAGGCTCACGAATGAACTGAACTACAACAGACCAAAATTCTAAATCTAAAAACTGCTAAACACAAGGTTGAACAGTTATAAATGGGGAACAAACCAATTCCGGTTAACATGCCTGTAAACAGTAGCAAAGGCTTTGAATTTAAGCCACAAGAAACTGGGAACTCAATCATAAGTCATGCAATTAATATACTTCCTTAAACACCATTAACAGCCATGGCTCAATATTAGGCTTATAAGTGCACAGTGATTTGTGTAATAGTCACGACTGTATAACATTTTGAATATCACATATTATACAGCGTCAAGCCATTGGCTGTCTTAAGTGCTGGCTTATCGCGCATCAGCAAGTGGTAGAATTCTTGTCCTTAAGCTCCATTAGAACTTCAAAGCAGTGCAGGACGTTGTCCTTTAGGTGTAAACATGTACTTGCCAGACGAAATGTCTCACCAGATTCAGAAGCTGGAATTGACAACATAGGTTGTCGAGAATGCCTGGCTGAAAATCAGCACCTGGTGGTTGTCGCTCCTCTCAGTAGTGATAAGGCTGTCCAACAACACACACTCCAACACAAAGGCAGCAGCCACACCGACCAGGTCAAGGACTGTCTCCTTAGCTCTTTAAACGCCACTCGCTGCATCCACTGTAAGTTCCTGACTACCTCTCCTCTACATAGCGCGCTGCCTCCTCTGTAACCGTGGCCTCAGTTGTTTGGCGGATCACCACTCGCACCCTCTCTCAAACCTTCCTGGTAAAACTAGCCTGCCAATTCTGTATACAAAGATCACGAAACAGTTCGCTAGCGATATATCGCATCGAGCGCCGTGGCTCATCCTCTCTAACCAAAAACTCAACAAGATGCGACTGTCACATTTTGTCAAACAAGGAACGGAAACTGTAGCTCGCTCCCATGACCTAGGAGACATGTATTCTTAAAAGTTTTCAAGTATCAATGTTACATACAAATAGATTTACTGTGTTGAGAACCAGGATAACTTCACAAGGTCCTACAAAGCGGGGTGCCAATCTGTCAGAAACTGAGGCCATACACAGCAGCAAGGTTTCAGACGAAGACCACATCACCAACCCACACCTTAAACTCGCTTCGCCACTGACTGTAACAGCGCGTCTGCCTCTGTTGTGTGACACTAATACTGTGTTTCGTCGAGCTCGCCTCCATCCTCCTGAAGCTAGGCACGTGTGACTTTCTCAGGGAGTACGTCGTTAACTGACCACAGGATGGCCCCCAAGGCAGCGTTGGGACGGTAACCAAACATCAGGGAAGCAGGAATGCTTTTAAGGATTTCATGGTAGACGGAATTAAGCGCCATATTAAGTCACGGTACTGAAGAATCCCACTTGCAGCGTGAATGAGAACGGAAAATAATTAAGAGTGTCTTCGGGTTGCGGTTTGCTTCACAAACTAAGATTGCGGATGGTATGGCATAGTCGTGGAGTGAGTTATCGTGTTGTCGAAGCAGAATCATTTGAACCGTCGAGAGAGGAAGGCACAAGTGTTGTCACTGGCAATGGTACAGCAAGGGCCACATATGGAAAATATCCCCAACAAATGACGAATAGTTAACTCAGCGGTCGCCCCACTGCTGGGTACAAACCAGACAAATCCGGAGTGGCCGAGCGGTTCTAGGCGCTACATTCTGGAACCGCGTGACCGCTATGGTCGCAGGTTCGAATCCTGCCTCGTGCATGGATGTGTGTGATGTTCTTAGGTTAGTTAGGTTTAAGTAGTTCTCAGTTCTAGGGGACTGATGACCTCAGAAGTTAAGTCCCATAGTGCTCAGAGTCATTTTTTTGGAAAAGGTAGTAACCACGTCCAGAATGTACCAGTTTCCATTACGAATACATGGCAGGTGGCCGCAATAACTGACAAAGAGATTATCCATGGGAAAGTGCTCACTTGAATAATATAAAAGCCCATTATGAATATTAAAATTGCGTTTATAAATTTTACATTCACGGCACTCACCACCAAATGCCTTATATCTCGATACAAAGTAGGCCAAGTAAGAAATTCCCTAACCTTGATAAGAGTTCTACCGATTCCTAAGTGCCTAACCACAGAATCGAATTGGGCAATTTAGCAAAGGGTCCTGACACTGCTTGCGCCCTTTCTCGATTCCTAGCAGAGAAACTATGACCACCTGTTTCACCAGCTGGGTTAGGTTGTACAACCAAAATGCCATCTTTCCCGACACACCAAGTCATTGAGATTCAGTTGTAACTACGTGGCAGACTGAACTGCAACGTACCAAAATTCTAAATCAAGAAATTGTTAAACAAAAGGATAGACAGTTACAAACTGGGAACAAACCAATTCCACTGAAGGTGTCTGTCTATGCACATTATCAATGGCTTTGATTTATCCACAACAAACTAACTCAACCACAAGTCACGCAGTTAATGTTTTTCCTGGAACATAAATAACAACCAAAGTAGAATATTAGGTTTATAAGGGCACAGCCATTTGTGTTAGTCACGACTGTATAACATTTTCACTATCGCATATTATACTGCATCGAACCATTGGCTGTCTTAAGTGGTGGCTTACTACGCCTCAACAAATGGTAGAATTCTTGTCCATAAGCTCCATTAGAATTTCAAAGCACTGCAGGACGTTGTTCTTAACATGAAAACAGGCAATTTTGAGACGAGCTGTCTCCCTTGATTCAGCAACTGCATTTGGTCTCATAGGTTTCTGAGAATCCCCAGCTCGAAATCAGCATCTGACGGCTGTCGCTCGTTCCAACAGTGATTTCGACGTCCAACAACACGCACGCCAACACAAAGGCAGGACCCCAGCGACAAGGGCACGGCCCCTCTCCTCGGTCTCGCGCACCTCACTGGCTGCATCCACTGCAATTTCCTGACTGCCTCTCCTCTTCATAGCGCGTTGCCTCCTCTGTACCCCGCGGCCTCAGTCGTTGGTGTTGTACCACTCGCGTCCTCTCTCAGTCCTTCCTCATAAAACTAGCCAGCCAATTCTATACACAAGAATCGCTAACATGCCCGCTAGAAATAAATTTGAAAACTTAATAAACCATGGAATAATGTAGATAGAGAGGTAAAAATTGACATACATGCTTGGAATGACATGGGGTTTTATTAGAACAAAAAAAAAACAAAGTTCACAAAATGCCCGATGGATGGCACTGGACAGCAAAATGTCAGTGACTGCGCATGACAATCGTGTATAAAAGGAGCTGTAATGAGAGAGGGAGTCAGATGCGCCAGCAGTCGCAGCATGTTGACGTTACCTGAAAAGGCGCTTTTAGTGAAGCCGTATTATCAGAATGGAGAATGTGCTAATTCAGCGTTACGATCCTATCGCCATAGGAAGGGGATTCGAACTGGTAAAGGTCCGCTGACAAATGCAGCTGTGGCGAGAATGATTTCGAAGTTCGAAGCCATGGGTTGGTTAGACAGTTCAGGAAGAAATGGAGACTGTAGCGGGTTCGTCTATGCACGGGGAAGTCAGCGCTCGTGCAGTCGCACGTCGCACCGGCATTCCATACGCTACTGTTTGGTTGTGCACTGAGGCGTACCCTCCGATGCTATCCGCACAAAATACGACGTTTATGCAGGATGACGCTCCACCCCATATTGCTAGAGCCGTGAAAGATCTCTTGCGCGCGTCGTTTGGTGATGATCGCGTGCTCAGCCGCCACTTTCGTCATGCTTGGCCTCCCAGGTCACCAGACCTCAGTCCGTGCGATTATTGGCTTTGGGGTTACCTGAAGTCGCAAGTGTATCGTGATCGACCGACATCTCTAGGGATGCTGAAAGACAACATCCGTCGCCAATGCCTTACTATAACTGCGGAAATACTTCACAGTGCTGTTCACAACATTATTCCTCGACTACAGCTATTGTTGAGGAATGATGGAGGACATATTGAGCATTTCCTGTAAGGAACATCATCTTTGCTTTGTCTTACTTAGTTATGCTAATTATTGCTATTCTGATCAGATGAAGCGCCATCTGTCGGACATATTTTGAAATTTTTTTTTTTTTGTTCTAATAAAACCGCATGTCATTCCAAGTATGTGTGTCAATTTGTACCTCTCTATCTACATTATTCCGTGATTAATAAACGGTCACAACGCCCATATGGTACTAGGGACAGAAATTTGACTGAAACCAGACGTAAACAGTAATGAAATCCTAAACTCAGATTGGAATGGATACCGCAGAGACAGGCTGGACAGCGAAGGGGGAGGCGTGTTTATAGCGATAAGAAGTACAATAGTTTCGAAGGAAATTGACGGAGATCCGAAATGTGAAATGATTTGGGTGAAGGTCACGGTTAAAGCAGGCTCAGATGTCTCTATAGGCCCCCTGGCTCAGCAGCTGTTGTGGCTGAGCACCTGAAGGATAATTTGGAAAATATTTCGAGTAGATATCCCCACCATGTTATAGTTCTGGGTGGAGATTTTAATTTGCCGGATATAGACTGGGAAACTCAAACGTTCATAACGGGTGGCAGGGACAAAGAATCCAGTGGAATTTTTTTAAGTGCTTTATCTGAAAACTCCTTGAGCATTTAAACAGAGAACCGACTCGTGGCGATAACATATTTGACCTTCTGGTGACAAACAGACCCTAACTATTTGAAACAGTTAACGCAGAACAGGGAATCAGCGATCATAAAGCGGTTACGGCATCGATGATTTCAGCCGTAAATAGAAATATTAAGAAAGGTAGGAAGACTTTTCTGTTTGGCAAAAGTGACAGAAAGCGGATTACACAGTACCTGACGGCTCAACACAAAAGTTTTGTCTCAAGTACAGATAGTGTTGAGGATCAGTGGACAAAGTTCAAAACCATCGTACAATACGCGTTAGATGACTATGTGCCAAGCAAGATCGTAAGAGATGGAAAAGAGCCACCGTGGTACAACAACCGAGTTAGAAAACTGCTGCGGAAGCAGAGGGAACTTCACAGAAAATATAAACATAGCCAAAGCCTTGCAGACAAACAAAAATTACGCGAAGCGAAATGTAGTGTGAGGAGGGCTATGCGAGAGGCGTTCAATGAATTCGAAAGTAAAGTTCTATGTACTGACTTGGCAGAAAATCCTAAGAAATTTTGGTCTTATGTCAAAGCGGTAGGTGGATCAAAACAAAATGTCCAGACACTCTGTGACCAAAATGGTACTGAAACAGATGACAGGCTAAAGGCCGAAATACTAAATGTGTTTTTCCAAAGCTGTTTCACAGAGGAAGACTGCACTGTAGATCCTTCTCTAGATTGTCGTACAGATGACAAAATGGTTGATATCGAAATTGACGACAGAGGGATAGAGAAACAATTAAAATCGCTCAAAAGAGGAAAGGCCGCTGGACCTGATGGGATACCAGTTCGATTTTATACAGAGTACGCGAAGGAACTTGTCCCCCTTCTTGCAGCGGTGTACCGTAGGTCTCTAGAAAAGCTTAGCGTACCAAAGGATTGGAAAAGGGCACAGGTCATCCCCGTCTTGAAGAAGGGACGTCGAACAGATGTGCAGTAGACATATATCTCTAACATCGATCAGTTGTAGAATTTGGAACACGTATTATGTTCGAGTATAATATCTTTTCTGGAGACTAGAAATCTACTCTGTAGGAATCAGCATGGGTTTCGAAAAAGACGGTCGTGTGAAACCCACCTCGCGCTATTCGTCCACGAGACTCAGAGGGCCATAGACACGGGTTCACAGGTAGATGCCGTGTTTCTTGATTTCCGCAAGGCGTTCGATACAGTTCCCCACAGTCGTTTAATGAACAAAGTAAGAGCATATGGTCTATCAGACCAATTGTGTGATTGGATTGAAGAGTTCATAGATAACAGAACGCAGCATGTCATTGTCAATGGAGAGAAGTCTTCCGAAGCAAGAATGATTTCAGATGTGCCGCAGGGGAGTGTCATAGGACCGTTGCTATTCACAATATACATAAATGACCTTTTGGATGACATCGGAAGATCACTGAGGCTTTTTGCAGATGATGCTGTGGTGTATCGAGAGGTTGTAACAATGGAAAATTGTACTGAAATGCAGGAGGATCTGCAGCGAATTGACGCATGGTGCAGGGAATGGCAATTGAATCTCAATGTAGACAAATGTAATGTGCTGCGAATACACAGAAAGATAGATCCCTTATCATTTAGCTACAAAATAGCTGGCCAGCAACTGGAAGCAGTTAATTCCATAAATTATCTGGGAGTACGCATTAGGAGTGATTTAAAATGGAATGATCATATAAAGTTGATCGTCGGTAAAGCAGATGCCAGACTGAGATTCATTGGAAGAATCCTAAGGAGATGCAATCCTAAAACAAAGGAAGTAGGTTACAGTACTCATGTTTGCCCACTGCTTGAATACTGCTCAGCGTGTGGGATCCGTACCATATAGGGTTGATAGAAGAGATAGAGAAGATCCAACGGAGAGCAGCGCGCTTCGTTACAGGATCATTTAGTAATCGCGATGATAAATAAACTCCAGTGGAAGACTCTGCAGGAGAGACGCTTAGTAGCTCTTCACCGAAGAGTCAAGCAGTATATTGCTCCCTCCTACGTATATCTCGCGAAGAGACCATGAGGATAAAATCAGAGAGATTAGAGCCCACACAGAAGCATATGGACAATCTCAGGGTACCCTCCGCCACACACCGTCAGGTGGTTTGCGGAGTATGGATGTAGATGTAGATGTAGATTTATTCAGTTTTCAAATTTATACTGACTTTTTGATCACCCGTTATATCAAATTGAGTGCCACGGCTCAGTTACTAATAAAGGAGATAAATTTTTTTAATTAGTTGGTGATCTTTGCGTAATTTTTCTGAATAGCACCGTCTACATCTCTTAAAACATTTGTTCTTTATCATCACGGTTAAACTACTGCCGTCGTCAGATAAAAACCAGTAACTGATAAAAGAAAGTGCAGTGCTACATGCAATACAATCTATGCTTTGGCGCTCCACTTTAGTGTAGTTTTGTATTGAAACTCCGCTTGAGGTTTTTGTTCTGTTTAAAATATTTGTGCAACAATGACACATGAGCATATTAAATTGTCGTTACCGGTTTAGACCAACCAGAAGGCATCTTTAAACTTTCAATAGATAAAAGAGAACACAAAATATCATTTATTCCATAATCTATAGAACCTACCAAATAATGATTTACATGATAATGAAAAAGATAATGAAATCGCGCATAAAAGCACATCCTGCAAGCGGTTTCTGTTGTATTGTTAATAACTGAGAAGGAATAGTATATAAACACAGAGGTATTGTAGGCGGAGTCGAATCTAGCCTCTGTGAGTGTGATAGCATCGAAAAACAATATAAAAATATAAGTACAGGTCTTAAAATTTCGGGTGAAAAGAAAACAAAATTCATCACAAATATTAAAGAATCCTCAAAATACATAGAAACATAAATAGGTAAAATAGAGCATGGGAGGAAACTTAAATATCTTGGAGAAAATATACGACAGAATGAGCTAGGAAAATTTACAGAAGATGAAGGAGTTAACGAAATGGAGAGAGCATATGGATCCAAAACGAATATGTAAACAAGAGTAGTGGGACGAAGGCCATTCTGCACAGACATTTTTATCAAATTAGTTAATTAATTGATCAATTAATTACCCCCCTTGGTGAAATCACCAGTCCGTTGGAGGGTCCCTCTTTCTTCTCTTGGAAGACCCCAGCACTCACTTCCCCCTTTGCCACTCCTCTTCACTCCTGTTCCTTCATACCCCCAGAAAAAGCGAATTGGTGGGATAAATTGCTCAGTCTGTGCTGAACTATTGGAAGGATGTCACGACATGAAATTTAAATCAATGTCCTTTACATTCCAGAGAATATATATTTTATTTATAAATTTAAATAGTACATTCTTTAGTTAATCAGTTTGTGGAAGACAGGCTTCTGGATCTCTTTATTTGATTGAGAAAGCTCGTCTTTTTCTGCTGTTTATTTTATTTGGGAAGGTACAGGTGCTGTGACATTCTATGAAAAAAATTATGAAGCTGTCAAAAACTTCGTGGCAGCTTAAAACTGTGTGCCGGGCCGAGACTCGAACTCGGGACCTTTGCCTTTCACGGGCAAGTGCTCTACCAACTGAGCTACCCAAGCACGACTCACAGCCCGCCCTCACAGCTTTACTTCTGCCAGTATCTCGTGTAGTACCTCCCAAACTTTACAGAAGCTCTCCTGCTAACCTTGCCCGCGAAAGGCAAAGGTCCCGAGTTCGAGTCTCGGCCCGGTACACAGTTTTAATCTGCCAGGAAATTTCATATCAGCGCACACTCCGCTGCAGAGTGAAAATCTCATTCCGGAAACATCCCCCAGGCTGTGGCTAAGCCATGTCTCCGCAATATCTTTTCTTTCAGGAGTGCTAGTTCTGCAAGGTTAGCAGGAGAACTTCTGTAAAGTTTGGAAGGTAGGAGACGAGGTACTGGCAGAAGTAAAGCTGTGAGGGCGGGGTGTGAGTCGTGCTTGGGTAGCTCAGTTGGTAGAGCACTTTCCTGTGAAAGGCAAAGGTCCCGAGTTCGAGTCTCGGCCCGGCATACAGTTTTAATCTGCCAGGAAGTATCATAGCAGCGCACACTCTGCTGCAGAGTGAAAATCTCATTCCGGAAACATCCCCCAGGCTGTGGATGTCAAGGTGTAGTACTAATCTGAGCGCTTTCCCCAAGCCTCTAACTTCCATTGTGTACATTTGGGAGACAAATGGCGTAGTCTCGTGGGACAGCTCCATCATTAAGTGGTTTTATGATACCACCTCGACTACTACACAGGTAAAGTTTCCTGTGTTGGAAGTTAGAGGCTTGGGGAAAGCACTCACATAAGTACTACACCTTGACATCGACACACATCTGTTTGATCCGATAAATGGGGTGTTCAGCTAATCAAGCTTCCTAAGGATATAGCTGACAAGTAGGCACACATTAATTTCCAAAATAGTAAAAAGACTTATTGTTTTGCATGGTCAACCCTGGATTGTGAGATAAATTATAATCACAATCTCCATCTGCATTAAACATGTCGAATTCAACAGAGGTGTTAACGGTTTTGGGGTTTTATAACTTTCATGGTATTGAGTTCCCTCTTACAATCCAGGACGTTCTTAAATTTGCGGCACAGAATACTGGTACATCGGTTCTCGTTGATAGTCAGAAGGAGAACAAGCTAGATAAAGATGGTAAAGTTCCAAACAAAGTTGTCAGACCCATTCATTTCTGTGAATTTCCCAGTCAGCAAAAGCTGCATGTAAACTTGTTGTTCTTCTCCAAAGGAGACGATACCACTACATATGGATCAGAGATATCTCTGGATTCCTTTGATATCAACTGCGTGAAAGTGGGTGTAAAAACTGTACTTGCTGAAGGTGCCTCAAGTGACATTAGTAAAGCGTGTTGTAGATTGCTCTACGATGAAACTGGTATGTGTTGTCATGCCCATTGAGGAAAACAAAATCTTAAAACATAAGAATGCTCACCGTCAAGAGCATTACCCTCATGCAGTGTAAATTGACTTTGAGTGCTTCCTCACTCCTGTGACGCACTATGAAGGTAACATTACAGCCTTATGTACCACATCCACAGAAAAGCATGTACCACATATGGCAGTGTATCAGGCTGTAAATTCATATGATTTGATTCTCAGCCATCCCAAATCATATGTTGGGTATAATCCTGGGATTTGGTTGGTCACTGGGACCAAAAAACTCTTCATGAGTGGTTAATAAGCTTTACAGCACTAGCAATCCCATGATCAAGTCAAATGAGGAGGTTGTTTTGTACAAGAAGACTGTTGACTCTTATATCTGTGGACAGCCATTAGAAAAAGAGAGCAGGAACAGCTCATATGGACCTTTGTCATCTAAAAGGGAAGTTGTGCAGTGCAGCCAATAACATATGCAATGTCAAGTACAAATTACCACGATGCATATCTGTATTTTTCCACAATTTGAGGGAGTATGATGCTAACTTTCTTGTTGAACACTTGGCTTATTTTGGTATGGAGAAGGATCAAGTCAGTGTCTTACATGAGAGCATTGAGAAATATATTTCATTCTCCAAATGAATAACGAATAGAATTAAGCTCCACTTC
The DNA here is from genome assembly GCF_021461395.2 of Schistocerca americana. Lineage (NCBI taxonomy): Eukaryota > Metazoa > Arthropoda > Insecta > Orthoptera > Acrididae > Schistocerca > Schistocerca americana. The sequence goes on from NC_060121.1 coordinate 599,124,145, forward strand.
CTGGACTCATTACATTTTATGCACGCATCAGTCCAGAAACTTGGAATTCTGCCTCAGGAGCCTGTGAACGTCACTCGAGTTTCATTTTGTGAAAGGAAGGGGATTTTCCCATACGAGTATCTGGATTGTGTGGGAAAACTCAATGCAGTCGACATCCTGACACAACTGCATTCACCAGTTATCTTACAGGCGATGCCATATTCAATGGAGAGTATGTGCAAGCTAAGAATGTTTGGCAGGAGTTTCATGTCTCCACTTTAGGAGAGTATGAAAAATCTACAAGAACACAGACGTGTGTTTACTTGCAAATGTTTTTAATAAATACTGGAGTGTAAGCTCTGCATCCCGTGTTTTATTACGCAGCGCCTGGGTTGTCTTGGGATTCTATGCTCAACAAAACGAAAGTCAACATCGAACTACTAACTGATGTTACATGAACATCATGTACTTGAATGTGTACAACTTGTACGAGCATGCTATGCAACATTCGCTACCGTTTAGTGAGATTCGATGGTTGCGTAAAGGCAAATGCTTTGGAGTAGGTGGAAATATCAATGGTGTGGTGGCTGACTCTGTTGTAGAGGCGGACCTCAAATATCCTATTAGTTTTCGTGAAGCACACAGTGATTTGCCACAACGTCCACAGGAACTAGTTCTGTCAGGAGGCTCCATGTCCATGTTGGTGACAACGCTGGGGAACGAGCACAGGTACGTCGTGCATTATACAAACTTCCAGCAGTGTCTCAGCTAAGAGATGGAACTGCTTAGAACCACCTGCACTATCTCCTTCAAGCAATCACACTGGCTGTAGGAGTGTATTTCTTTAAATACCGAAATGAGGGCGTCCACGAAGAAGGATTTAGGTTTTTTATAATTAATGAATAACGCAATTTTTGGCAATACAATTAAAATAGTGAGAAAACACTGAAATTATTGTTAGAATACAGTGGGATGGGCGTTGTTGTGTAAGGAAATGCACCACCACACCAAATTTTAAACCAGTCTCTATCTTGAATAAGGATTTTGTTGCTGTGGAGACAGCAAAGACTGTGGTAGAGTTCATGAAACCTGCCTATGTGGGGATGTGCATATTCGACCTGTCCAAACTCCACATGTGATGATGATGTCCTCCTCGCCGTGTCCGGCGACAGCGACTCCGTCAGTCTTCTCTGTCCTTGTTGTGGTAGGCTCGGATGTGGCTCGCGAATCCGAATTTCGCTTTGAATATCCTGTTGCATGAAGCACAGTGAAGTTGACCAGCAGAGTTGTAAGTATACGTGTAGACCGGCTTGAGCTGAGATTTTCGGAGCTCTCTTTTAGCATCCAGGTTCATTAGACGCTTTTGCTCGAATTGTTCGATGCTCTTATGTACAGTTGATCGCCACTCCGATCGGCGCAATGCTAGCTACTCCCAACGGTTGCTTGGAATGCCACAGGCTGCAAGGTGGCGTTTAATGGTGTCTTTATATCGCAGGTGTTGACCACCTTTCCTCCTCTTCCCGCACGAGAGCTGCGAGTAGAACACCGCTTTAGGTAGCCTACTGTCATCCATGCGTACTATGTGACCACTCCATCTCAGTTGATGTTTCATTATTAAAGCTTCAATACCAGCCAGTTTCACGCGGCGCAAAATCTCCGTGTTTGGGACACGGTCTTCCCATTTGATGCGTAGAATTGATCTCAGACATCGAAGATGAAATTTATCTAGCTTCTTAATGTCAGCTTTGTAACAGCACCAGGTTTCCGAGGCATAGAGTAAGGTGGATAATACTACTGCTTTGTAGACTGCAATTTTTGTTTGTAGTTTGAGATCATGTGATTTCCATACTCGGTCATTAAGCTTGCCGAAGGCTGAGGCTGCGCTGGCTATACGCGCTGCGATTTCCGTTGTCAGGCTGTTGTCACTTCTAATTTGGCTTCCCAGGCATTTGAAATTTGACACATTTTGCAAGGGTTTGCTGTTTATCTCAATACTGGAGTCATCTGCATTAAGACCTCTAAGTGGCTGTTTGAGAACTTGCGTCTTAGTGATGCTAATGGCTAAGCCAAATCTTCTGCAGGAGGCATTTAGCAGATTTATGTAAGTCTGAAGAGTTTCGCAAGAATTAGCCATCATGCATACATCATCCGCGTAGAGAATCTCTAAGATGGATAGTTTGGTTACGCGACTTTTTGTTCTGAGGCGAGAGATGTTGAAGACACTTTTGTCTGTCCTTGTGTCGAGACTAATTTGATTACTACAGGCTTTGGTCGCGTCTCTCATAACAACTGCGAAGTAAAGTGAGAAGAGTGTGGGAGCCAGAACACAGCCTTGTTTTACACCACATGTCACGGGAAACTGTTCTGAGAGCTTGTCCTCATGGTGGATTTTTGCCATCATGTTTTCATGAAACTGCCGAATCAAACTGACAGTTTTGTCAGTGCACCCAGTTTTCTTTAGTATGATCCAGAGAGCTTCCCGTGGGACACGATCAAAAGCTTTTTCCAGGTCTACAAACAACATGAACAAAGGCCGATGTTGCTCTAAGCTTTTCTCTTGCATTTGTTTGACAACAAATATGGCATCCACTGTGCCTCTGTTTGGGCGAAAGCCACACTGGGTCTCTGGTAGCAGTTTTTCTGCAAAGTGTGTTAACCGTGTGTTAATTATGTGGGCAAGGACTTTTCCCGCTGCTGAGAGAAGAGAAATGCCCCTGTGGGAGCTGCAGTCTGATGTGTTACCCTTGCCTTTATAGATCTTGGAAATACAAGCATCTTTCCAGTCTTGTGGAATCATTTCATGCTCCCAAATCCTTAAGATCAGAGAAAACAATGGTTTCTTGATGTTTGGCCCCCCCCCCCTTTTTATATAGCTCTGATGGCAAGTTATCTAATCCTGCTGTTTTGTCATTTTTCAGCTTAGCCAGTGCTGAAATAAATTCATCGTAGGAAGGGGCATCCGCAAGTTGTTCCTCAACTGGCAGGTCTTCAAGTGCTTCTATGTATGGAATATCGGTTGTCTGATGGTCGGGATTAAGAACGTCATGTATTTATTCCATTACGAGTTTGCGAAAATTCGTTTCGTTGATCGAAAATTGCTTCATATATATACAATAGATTCATCTACTGGGTGAAGGACTGTGTAACGAGGTGCCATGCTAATACATTTGCTGTTTCTTTCTACCTGGACAATGTTCCTTACGCTCTTGTTCCACAGATAAGAAGGTTATTGGTCCAATGAAAGACAAGGCGACTGTGAAATCTGTGTTTTTTAGATCCAAAATCTATGTGCATTGGGAGTTGCCACCCAGAGGTTGTGCATCATGTGGCATCAAGGACCCTCACAACTGAAGATTACTTGTAATGCCTGTACAGTGGTGTTCACAGTGCTCCTCAGTAGCTGCAGGACATGGTACAGCAAACTAGTATTCAAATAGACCAAAAATTGTTTAAAATATATTCAGCTGACAGAATGAAAGAAATTCACACACTTGTAAATAGTAGGCATAGTTTTTAAGTCTCGCCTGACGCTGATCATCCAAGTCTGATTAGTTTCTAGTGTAGACATATTTAATCCCCATTCCGTCGATAAGAAATTACGAATATTTTCAACCATTGCTACCCATCGAAAACATTGTGAATATTTTCAGCCAGCTTGTGTGCCCCAAAAATTGTAAATGCTCAGCCAATGCTAGTGTTGGGTGATATGTAGCTTTTTTCTGATTCATAGTTATTAGTATTAGTAATATTAATGATGTGTAAACAAAAATGTATCTCTTCATTGAAAAATATTAAGTGAAAAAATCCAAACTGTATCAGTCTTGTGAAAAAAGAACCAAATTTTATCTGAAGCACCAAATTGTATCAGAGTTAAGCAAACGTACTAAACTGTATCAGAACAACCAAATTGAACCTCAAGAACTTAATTGGATAAATGTTATGAAAAAAGAATCAAATTGTATATTAAGAATTGTGTCTAACTGTGGGTTGATAAATAAATTTCTTTAGCATGTGTCTTTGTTGTTATTATTTACAGAAAACCTAACACCCATTCCATTTTATATACTGGTATAAAGATGTCTGCAAGGCAAACATACGACATTAGTTTCCAGCATGACTGCTATTAAGGCGGTGAAATGGAGAACAACAAAATATATGTATTGGTTGCATGGAATTTCGTCTGCCATGCAGCATGTACTGGTTATGGGAGCTGGTGGCATGTGACGCCATCTGCTTCCAGAGGCCGGCCGTTGTGGCCGAGCGGTTCTAGGCGCCTCAGTCCGGAACCGCGCTGCTGCTACGGTCGCAGGTTCGAATCCAGCCTCGGACATGGATGTGTGTGATGTCCTTAGGTTAGTTAGGTTTAAGTAGTTCTCAGTTCAAGGGGATTGATGACCTCAGATGTTAAGTCCTATAGCGCTCAGAGCCATTTTTTGCTTCCAGGGACATATAGCAGGCATGTCTAGAAATATATCCCCTGGGCATGAGGAGAATCAGACGCAGCATCTGGGCAAAGTTGCGTACTATGTAACTATCAAAATGTTAGCAGGCTGATACAAATTTAAAAAGTACACAGAAAGTAAGGTAAAAATTCATTTGTTTCTCATCCAACTTTAAAGTAATTTTACTTTTTCGTAAGCAGTCACAACACTATGTTGACCCATCTTCTTCTTCTTGAGTTTAGATAGAGCAGGGCATTCTTAGAATTCCATGTTTTGAGTAGCTGCACACATGAAGATTTGCTGCATCCACCTGATCTTCTCCTTCTCTTTGATGTAGATGATGGTACTCGTGTAATCAAATAACTGAAGTGATTTCACCACATATTTTTAGGGAATACCAGGATCATTCCAGTGAATTCCATGCAAGAAACAAGTTAACCACATTGTGCTCCTCCATGTTTTAGCACATTTCACATTTCTGTCAGACCTCAGTGATACAATGCTTGCTGCGATTGTCTCTATTACACCAGCATCTTCTGAGTTCTATGAATATGATATCTTTAAATATGAACCATGTGTGGTCATTATCACAGAAATTTTGAATGTCTATGATGACGCTCACACTTTGAGATGACATTATCCAATCCTCTGGGTATGGCAAAACACCAGTGAGTGGGCAATTGTTAATCACACAGCCATGTAGAACTAGAGCGTATGCTGCAGTGCATTCTGGGAAATTTGCTGAAGATTCAAATTCACTTTGTCCAAGTATCAGTCCTCCTTTAATGTCTCATACTGTTTTGGACAGTCTGATGCGATGATTGGTGCCATCTCCTTAAATTTCCGTGTTCTGAGTAGACATCCTTCCCCTTCAACACCCACACAGTAAGAATCACAGAACTTCAAATACATATCAAATGATAGACTGCGTACATTTTCGTCTGACAGTTGTAGTTAATTGTAGTAGGGATAGAATCCTGAATTCTTGTAGACTATGGCATTAGTTAACTTGCAATTGTCAAATGCAGAGGAGTCATTTGCTATATTCTCTCTTCTATCAGTCTGAAACGCATGTATGATGAATCCTGGTGCCTACAATTGAACATAGGTTTTCATAGCCCACGTTTGTCTAGATGACGTCAGTAGCACTGGGTAATCAAAAATCTTCCGTGAATGGAAACTTAATGGCAGATATGCACCAGCATTCAGAACTTTTGAAAGTTTCTTTCGCTCTTCAAGTTATATTAAACGATCTACACGTCTCGAAGTTTTAAGTAATGAATATTCAATTGCACTCGTTTGCCTGGGGATGCAATCCGCTTAAGACAACGTTGCCCCTCCTCTCTTCCCCCCTGATTCTCACTGAATCTGCAAGGAACTTAAAGATGACAGTGCAGCAAATTAATTACCAACTCAGCTTAAGACAACAACAAAGGGGTGACAGCGATACCATTATTGCCTCCTTGTTAACCACCTCTTTGTTATGTGGTACTGAATCCACTACCTCACCTGTATATCCCCGCTCGATTCTATCCTTCATGGACTGTATTGGTCCATCAGGGCGTCTTTCCTTGTGGCATACACCTCGCCTGTCCGTCACTCCTGTAACAAATGGAACACAAAGAACGTGATGCCTTACCTTGTGGTCTTGTAGGTATCCGACTCAATCCTTCTTACAGGCATTAACCGTCATTTTGAATATCGACAAGTCAAAGCTTATCATAAGAATGAAGGTGAACAGTAGGAGCTGTACAAAAAACGTATAAATGACAAGAACCTAAAAGTGACTAAGTAATTGAAAGCACTTTGCATTTAAGATTTACGTACAAACATGAAAATGAATATTAAGCACTGTAAACGGGAGGGAAGAGTGCACCAATATTTTCAAAATCAGGTTTCACATTTGATCCAGCATCTCTTAAAAATAAAAGTTATAAAAACATGCCAAGAACGACACAATAGGGTTGAGACAAGCAAGATGGAGCAATACTAGCAGTGAAGAATATGTGATGTAGCAAGATGGAGCAATACTAGCAGTGAAGAATATGTGGTGTGGTATATGATGGTGTGTGTTGTACCTGACGAAAATACAATCGTCAGTACAACTCTGAGTTCTCTAATTGCTCCTACAGGAGAACGAGTGGAAATTAGGTCAGGAAAAATATTAGTTCGCTTCATTACTTATATCAGTATAATCCATTTCAACGGTCATGTTCCGTGTATTTACAACTGTTTCTGAATGTTAAAGTATAACAGGATACAGACGGTTTTACAGGACTCTTCACGAGCAATATAAGTTCAGCATAAAGTTTTATGCGATATCACAGAGTGGCGAGAAATGTTCTTGAACGCAAATGCAATTGCTAGCCTAGCGTGCCAGCTGAGGTGTTGTGCTTCACCATGGATGGCACCTGCGCAATGTCCTCAACACCTTGCAATTGTCAGTAGTGGTCAGAATAGTCTATCATCTAGTTGTGTGTGCACTATGTAGGGGCTGAGAGATTTCGAACGTGAGCAGATTTTTGGTGCTCGTACTTCGAGTGCTTCCGCAACCAAGGGAACCTAAGTGTTTGGGGCACCGAAGATTTATACCGCACACACGCTAAGCGAAAAACATCAGTCGCAAGGTGGACGAAAGTGTGTGTTGAGTAATCGTGAAGGGAGGTCATTGCAGAGGATTGTAACGAAAAGTAAGAGGACGATAGCTGCAAATGTCACTGCAGAATGAATATCGCACTCTCGAACCCTGTCAGCACCCGAGCAACATGAAGGGAGGATAAGCAGCGAATTTCAGGGCGGGCGAAACCCGTTAACAGGAAAACGCCGTGTCGCAGTCATAAAACCTGGATTACGAAGCAGTGGAAAAATGTCATTTGTTAGGATGATTTTTGTTTCATATTGTTTCCAACTTCTGACCGAGTTACGTGCGAAAAGTCAAACTTGGCGAGGGTTCGGTGATGACTTTGACAGCCGTATCGTGGGATTCCATGGGCCCCATGCTTACTGCGTAGGGTCGCATTACTGCCATGTGGCTAATCAGTTCCTTCCTGCGGTACAATGTTTGGTTCCCCAATGGTGGTTCTGTGTTCCAAGACGACAGGGTATCTGTTCGTACAGCTCTCATCGTTCAGGAGTCGTTTTGTCAGCACGAAGATGAACAGTCGCATGTCCGCTGCCCACCACAGTCAGTAGTTCTCAACTTTATTGAGTCCGTTGTCTACTTTGGAGAAGAGGGTGCGTGATCTCTATACACCTCTACCATTGTCGACTGAACTTGGCACTATTTTGCGGTAATAATGGTGTAAAGTTTGCGAGGTGCCGGCGCAAGCAGTGTATTTAACACTAAATTCTAGAATCTACATATGTAAATGATGCTGTAAGCCCCCCCTATTCTGACTCCGACTTTTGCTGTTGCACATGAATTAAAAAATACACGCGAACTGACTGTAATCAACCCTGCAAGTGGAGTAGAAAAGAGTTTGGCACCTGCAATAATTTAATTTGATAAATAAGATAAATAAAGGAAGGTTTCATTAACGTAGTGAGAAATGATGGGTTGCTCTACCGATTAACAGAATGAAAGTTCTGTCCAAAATAACAATATGATTTATTAAGACTAAACACAAAATAATAAACAAAAACACATGAAACATTTATAATACATCAAATTGGCTCAAATTGGATACTCAAACAAACGCAGTGAAGGTGAAGTTGTCCCTAAACTAGATTGTGAGGTTTGTGACGAAGTGGTATATGGAGCCAATTCCTTGCCACTCAAATCTTAAGAGAGACACACAGCTAACCCAACATTAATTGCTGCTACTCAAGACAGAACAAAGTTAGAAAAAGATGAACAGGCACGCTCTGCTGAGCTCTGATTATCACCTAGGAAAATCCCTATCTGCCGGTGCTGCGGACATACATTACCAAACTGTCTTCTTAACTGCCAGAACACGATCTGGCGTACCGGAGGCGATGGCTGGTTGCTTCGACGTCCTCGACCGAAAGGCGAGACCCGACTACCCCTGAGCACCCATACAGGCCGAACACAGAACATTCCCGCCCCCACGGCAGTGGCCGTGGTTAAACGTTCCAATCAGCAACTCGAAAACCGGCGGAAAATTCCACTCCATTGCCAGAGCACTACCATTCCACCAATGGAGATTCTTGGCGCCAATTTCTGCGCTGATTTTGCTACGTCACGGAGCTATGCCCTGAGCAAGCCAATCACAGTTACTATTTTGCAGAAAGCGCGGGAATTTTCCCGCCACAACTGCCTGGGTACACAAGTCATTCCCACGCCTCGCTGGTAGCCCGCCAGAAAGTGTTTTCGCTAAGTTTCTGCGAAGTAACGGAACCTCTAGCCCAGCCGCTACTTCAGGCCCCTGCTGGCGTGTCTCTCGACAATGTCGGCGTCTGGAAAGCATTCACTCGACTCCCTCACACTCGTCGGCTTAACCCTCTCGAGATCCGCAGAGCCCGCCTGTCACCGGACCACACGGGTGACGAGAGACGCTGCGTGGGAAGTCCGCGTGTGAAGGAATAGCAGCTTTTCACCGCATGCAATTAGAGACGAAAATCGTAAGATAGAAATATGAGAGGGGGCTCATGCCACCTCTCAAGTTCCCTTGAAAACCATGAAGGACCTGTATCCATTCCGAAACGACTACAGCTGTTTAGAATGCCAACGGTTTTTCCTACACCGCATTAAGCTTTGTGATGTGAATCTTCAACTTCTCCCGGCATATTTTTTGCTCGAACAGTCCACGGGTGTACTACCCGGGCCCGTTGGACACTATGAACCGGCAGTACAGCCGTGGACTATTCGAGCAAGCTTTGTGATGTTTCGTATTTCTGGTGTTTCCATATTTTTGTCCACTCCCATTTGCAGATCCATGAATAACGGACCGTTTTGTTAGCTGTATCACGTTTTACTGATGCTGTGAGACACCCTATACGAAAACAGATAACTATAGAGAATTTGATATTACAAAAATTACTGCAGATTATCTTTGAGGAAGTCCGATGTATACTTTGCCGTTGGTACGAGAGATACGATAGTGAAAGGTAGCGAACACTATGCTGTGACAGTATCACTACGGCTTTCACTGAAACAATGACGATAGAGAGAGCTTGATTCCTAAATTTGGGCAGATCCGGAGAGATTTGGTCGGTGAAAATTTAACCAGCTACCTGGGTGGCCAGTGTGCGAAAGTAAATTATAGCAACAGCGCTGAAATAGCTGCTGGGATTAATGGTCTCGGCTTTTGCGCAAGGGCCGCCCTTTCACTTGTGCGGACCGCCGTATTTCAGCCCACCTCACCCCGGTCGTGACAAGCGCGCAGGTGTGTGGCTACCGTGCGACGCCCCAGCGCGGCGGTCGATTTATTCCCCGCTTCCTGCGGCTGTCTGTTTCTTTCCCGCTTTAACCGCAAAGGAAAGGCGACGTGACCTGCTGCCGGATTGAGAAACACGAGCCGGCTCTTATAAACCGAGTGCCGAGCCAGCCGGCCGTTTGCCGACCGGCTGGCGACCGTGAAACCGGGACGTAATTTGGAGAGCCACGTACTACGCGCAACAGATGTGGTTCCCGTTCGGGGCGGTTTCTTGTAGCTTAGATCTCTTACGGATCACAGGTGTTCATGCCAACAAGATAGCAAGGTAGCAACATTCACAGAAAATTTCCACGTCATTACTCATCAACTTGTGTTAGCGGAATATTGATCCAGATTATTTACAGGTATACTGCCGGAAGAAAAAACACTTGAGACATTCGCGGCTGCACTGTAGTGGGTCCAAGCAATGCTGGATTTGAAACTTCCTGGCACATTAAAACTGTGTGCCGGACAGAGACCCGAACTCGGCACCTTTTCCTTTCACAGGCAAGTGCTCTACCAAATGAGCTTCCCAAACATGACTCATGACACTTTCTCACAGCTCTGCTTCCGGGAGTACCTCGTCTCCTACCTTCACAGAAATTCTCCTACGAAAGTTGCAGCACTATCGTAGGAGAATTTCTCTGAAGTTGCGGCGCTATCATTCCTGGCCGCTGTTGGATCACCTGCTGCACTATCTGCGCATTGCCCTCTGTGGTTGCCGTACACGGTCGCCCTACCTTTCCAGCACGTTCATCCGTCACGTTCCCAGTCTGTTGAAATTTTTCAAACAGATCCTTTATTGTATCGTTTTTCGGTCCTTTGGTTACATTAAACCTCCGTTGAAAACTTCGTCTTGTTGCAACAACACTGTGTTCTAGGCGGTGGAATTCCAACACCAGAAAAATCCTCTGTTCTAAGGAATAAACCATGTTGTCTACAGCACACTTGCACGTTGTGAACAGCACACGCTTACAGCAGAAAGACGACGTACAGAATGGCGCACCCACAGACTGCGTTGTCTTCTATATCTTTCACATCACTTGCAGCGCCATCTGTTGTTGAAAATTGTAACTACTGTAATTTCGAAAGTTTGTCTACCTGAAAATGTACTGTTGTCCCAAGCATATTGCAACAAGCGGCGTATTTCTGTCGCTGCTCGTTTAGTTTTTATTGCCGTTTCAAATATACCGGTCATTTTTGAAACACCCTGTACATTGTTTGATCTCTACCAAAATCTTTCATTTGCTAACTATGCCTATCAGTAGTTAGTGCCTTCAGTAATTAGAATCTTTTATTTAGCTGGCAGTATTGGCGCTCGCTGTATTGCAGTAGTTCGAGTAACGAAGATTTGTGTGAGGGAAGTGATTCATGAAAGATATAGGTTATTGTTAGTTGGGCCATTCTTTTGTAGGGATTATTGAAAGTCAGATTGTGTTGCGCTAAAAAATATTGTGTGTCAGTTTAGTGACGATCAGAATAAGTAAAGAGAAAAATGTCTGAGTACGTTCAGTTTTGCTCAGCTGTTTGATAATCAAATGACGTAAGAGGTTCACGAGCACAGTCATTCTTAATTTTCTAAGGGGTTGTTTCAGTTACTGATGCCGTTCATAACAACATTTACAGGTCATTTACAGCCAACATCGGATCACAAGATCGACAACAAAGACTACCAGTATAGTAATATCTTTTGTACAGCCTTTGTTCACTGACAGCCGCACGGCGGAGGGGAGGGAGGGAAAGAACGGTTCTCCCTCGCCGCCCTCAGACATTCCCCTCAGCTGCTAACTGTACTCAACAGTGCGCACAGCTGGCTAAGGACCAACACTAAAATCTGACGTACGGAGGCAAGGAATGCAAGCGAAGATGAAATATGCAAATTTTCATTGAACATCAATCGTAGTGTTGCATTCAGAATGGCGCACTTATAAATTATCTGTACTCTTGGTAACAAGTGCGCACTAACGGTCTACACGGACGAGCCCGCAAAGGCGCCCGAAACTCGTTCAAGAAGACAGACGGGTAACCGAAAAAGGTACGATTTAATTATTGTTAATTTGGAAAGCAAAAAGGAAATTGGACGACCGGAGACTGGTTTAGGCACCTTCATCAATATCAATGAATGTCCGGTGATTAAGGCACCCGCAATTTTTTTGAGCACAGGGAATTATCGGCAGCAGTAACTCTGCACGCGTGCCGACGCCCGCCTGAATTATAGACCAGAGCCGTGGAAGGTGAGCCCTGCTCAGCACGTGTCGCAGCTCCGGCGTGTCTGCAGACGTCGTAACGCAGTGCGCACGCGGTGCAGGAGCGGCTCTTGCCCTTAATGGTGGCCAGCTCGGCGAATCCGAGCAAATTTATCTCTCTAGCGAGGTATTCGCTGGAAAAAGTCACGCTAAAGCCGACTGCAGAAATTGCATTGATCACAGGCTTCTGCCTCCAGCACGCAAAACTCTGAATCGTCTGCGTTATTCAATTTTCAAGTGGTAACTGTAACTTCATTCTTTTTTAATTTTTAACTTTTTATTTTTTTGTGTCATCAGTCGTCTGACTGGTTTGATGCGGCCCGCTAGCCTTTTCATCTCATACTAGCCTTTGCAATCTATATCCTAAATTATTTGCTGGACGTATTCCAATATCCGTCTTCCTCTATAGCTTTTCACCCTCTACAGCTCCCTCTAGTACCATGTGTGTTATTCCCTGATGTCTTAATAGATGTCCTTTCATACTGTCGTTTCTTCTTTTCAATGTATTCCATATATTCCTGTCCTTGCCGATTATACAGAGAATCTCCTCATTCGTTAGCTTATCATTCTGCCTAGTTTTTAACATTCTTCTGTATCACCACATCTCAAATGCTTCGATTCTCTTTCTTTTCCGGTTCGAGAGACCCTGTAATTCTTTTTCACTTTCACTGACGACAGCAATGTTGATATCCTTTCACCTTGAATTCTAACCCCACTTTTGAACTTTTATTTTATTTTCGTGATTGCATCCTCGATATTTAGGTTGAACATTAGGGTCCAAAGACTACACCCTTGTCTTACACCCTTTTTAATCCCAGCAATTTGTTTTTGGTCCTCTACTCTTACTGCTCCCTCTTGGCTACTGTACAATTTGTATATTTCCTGTCTTTCCCTATAGTTTACCCTTATTTTTTCAGAATCTTGCCCCATTCTGCGTTATTGACGCTTTGCCAGGTCGACAAATCCTATGAATATACTTTGATTTTTCTTTAGTCTTGTTTGCCATTATCAACCGCAACGTCAGAACAGTCCCTACGGTGTCTATATCTTTCCTAAATCCGAACTATCATCATCTAACACAATCTCAGTTTTCTCAAAAATGTTCAAATGTGTGTGAAATCTTATGGGACTTAACTGCTAAGGTCATCAGTCCCTAAGCTTACACACTACTTAACCTAAATTATCCTAAGGACAGATACACACACACCCATTCCCGAGGGAGGACTCGAACCTCCGCCGGGACCAGCCGCACAGTCCATGACTGCAACGCCCCAGACCGCTCGGCTAATCCCGCGCGGCTCTCCGTTTTCTACTCCATTCTTCTCTATATCATTCTTCTGAGGTACTTCGATACATGAGCTGTTAAGCTCAGAATTGTATAATTCTCGCACTAGTTGGCTCTTGCAATATTCGGAAGTGTGTGGAAGATATTCGTCCGAAAGTCAGGTGGTATATCATCAGACTCTTATATTGTACACACCAACGTGAATAAACGTTTTGTTGCCACTTTCCTGAATGATTTTAGAAATTCTGACGGAATGTTACCTATCCTTTCTGTCTGATTAGATCTTAAGTCTGATTGTAATACCGGATCCCCCATCTCTTGTATATCGACCCCTGTGTCTTCCTCGATCACGTCATCACACAAGACATCCACCTCATGCAGTGCTTCAGTGTTGATCTTCCCACCTATCCATTCTGTCCTCTGCATTTAACAGAGGAATTCCGACTGCAGTATTAACGTTACCATCATTGTTTTTAATTTGACCGTATGTTTTCATTTTAATATTGCAGTTACGACGTGTGTCATTTTCATTCACCTACGAAACATAATGTGACATGCTGAGAACAACGTAATATGAGATTAATAGTATCTGCAACCAGTTTTTCAGTTTTTTGCCTTTCATATACTTACAAGGATTTTGACATTTATGGTGACGTTGGGCAAAGACTGCAGTGTAAAATGCATGCACATCAAACTGTAATCATTCAACGACAGCAATCAATTATCGATCATGACATTCAATTTTGTGCATTGTAATATTTGTATATTGTGTATATCATGACAGGCTGACACATATAGAGGTGTGTACTTATAACACATCAGTGTAAAAGTCTAAAACAATTGCGAAAATTTTTATGTCTGAGGTTTGTTCGTACGTGTTATGATAGTCCTTTCTTTTTGAACAAATTGATCTCAGAAATAAAAATTTTCTCGGTTGTTTTAGACATTTACTCTTATGTATGAGGAGTGTTCAATAAATAATGCCGGCCGCGGTGGTCTTGCGGTTCTAGGTGCGCAGACAAGAACCGTGCGACTGCTACGGTCGCAGGTTCGAATCCTGCCTTGGGCATGGATGTTTGTGATGTCCTTAGGTTAGTTAGGTTTAAGTAGTTCTAAGTTCTAGGGGACTGATGACCACAGCAGTTGAGTCCCGTAGTGCTCAGAGCCATTTGAACCAATAAATAATGCAACACACTATTTTTTGTCAGCCAGTTTCGGTTGATAAAATGCGGATTTTGCTGTGGGACATTGTGGAATATTCCAGCTTCGGCCCCTACACTTTCATTAAGTTCCGACAGGTCGCGGTACTATACGTAGCCTTCAGAATGACGTCTATAACAAGAGTTGCGTTCCAGGCGGAAACCGAGAGCGTCGCAGATATTCATAGGCACTTGAAAAATGTCTACTGAGTCCTGGCAGTGAACACAAGCACTGTGAGTAGTTTGGGGAGGCTCTGCCATCATCGCAACAAGGTCGCGCAAATTTGTCCAGTCTCCGCGTGTCGGTCAGCCGCTTAAGGCTGTGACTCCTGCAGTGTTGGAACGTACGGACGCGCTAATTGGAGGTGATCGACGGATGCAAACAAGCTCCTCCGTCTCCATCATAACTGTAGGCCTCACACAAGTCTGAGCACCCGAGAGGAGCTCACAGAACTTCACTGCACTGTTCTTCCTCATTCATCCCACAGCTCGGATCCCGCAGCTTCCGTCTTCGATCTGTTTGGCCCAACCAAGGACGCACTCCGAGGGAAACGGTACGTGCGCGATGGGGATGTTATCGATACAACAGTCGACCAGCCGACCAGTAGAGTGGTATCACGTGGGCTTACAGGGCCTCCCAGTAAGGTGGCGAAAGGCCGTTGCATTGACTACAGATTATGTTGAAAAATAGGGTTTTGTACCCACAAGAGTGCGGAATACTGAAAAAGACTAACCGGCTTTCAGAAAAAAAAACCCGTTGTATTACTTATTGAACGCCTCTCGTGTTGTAAGTGCACACTTTTAGAAGTGACATCCGGCTATGGTACGCATAATACACTTATAATTATAGTACATAAAATGTACAGTACTTCAGATATCAATTATCAATAATTGACTGGTAGTGCTGACTGGTTGCTCTTTGATGTGTACACATATTACTTTTAAATCTTTGCGCAACGTCAACCTGAGTATCACAAACCCTGTAAGTATGTGAATGTCAACAAACTTAAGAACTAAGTGTACCAACTTTTACTTCTATGTTATATTGTTCTTTGCACTTTGTGTTTTTTTGCAGATGCTTGAAAATGCTACAAATGCGGAAACTCAAATTTTCAAATGTGTGTGAATTCCTATGGAACCAAACTGCTGAGGTCGTCGGTCCCTAGACTTCCACACTAATAAACTAACTTACGCTAAAGACAGCACACACAGACCCATGCCCGAGTGGGGAATCGAACCTCTGACGGGAGTGGCCGCCCTATTCGTGACATGGCGCCACTGCACGCGGCAGCGCCGAGACTGTAATAGTAAAGTAAAAGAACAGCTAAAAGCAACATGACATCCATTAAAAAGCTTGTAGAATCTGTTTACCGACAACAATTCCCTTCCTTAAGTGCCATTCGCGAATGGAACAGGGAAGGCGAAATCAGATAGTGGTACGAGAAGTGCCCTCTGCCACACACCGTTGGTGGCTTGAGGAGTACTGCTATAGGTGTAGATATAAAAAGATAAACTCAGCTGCGCTACACGTGTTACAACTTCTCGCAAAGCATGTGTCAGAGAAGAGCATTGGCAAGGGACCCTTCCACAGGCTTGCCAAAAAGGAAAATATAAAGCACCTAACATCATAGTTCCACTCCAGCTTTGAGTATACCAGATCACTCTCGTAATTTTCTTTTAACCGATAATAATTTAGTTTACCCGTCGATCGTGCAACAGACTGTACACTGTATTCCTGTGTAAGATACATCTACAGGGAGTGGACCAGAAAATGTAGCGTATTACGTACTGATGAAAATACTGAATAATAATAATGATAATAATATACAGCATAGATTAAGATTAACAAAAATATTTATTATTTTAGAATTTTCGAGGCAGTGTTTAATATCATCGGAAACAAATATTATCACAAGAAGGAGAAGATAGAAATAACGATGTCACTGTTAATCAGGAGCGCTCTGCTTCAGTAGAAGATTCGGTAGACAAGGAAAGAAGAAAAGAGGAGAGGGAAGACGGGGTTTATTAGAGTCATCTATAGACAAGAATGTTGAAAAAGTAGATGAGACAAAAAGTGATCCATTAACTACCTCTTTAAGTTGGAAAGAAGTTTCACTTTACTGAAATTTTGAAGAAAATGAGTTCCTGATACAGAAAATGATTTTGTGAAGATAACTGCCTTACACAGTAGCTTTAAAAAAAAAATCTTTATTCAAAACATTACATTACATTATTCATGTAACCCACTACCTAACTACATTAGTGGGTCTTAATAATGATACAGTTAATGCAGCTTTTATTCTACACTACAGGTACTTCTATTAGTGTTACTCTAGTCTTACCGCTATGGGGTTCTAAGCTATTTAATCTAAGAGTCTACATTCTACCTGCAGCGTTACAGGTGTGCCAGTGCTACTATAAACCTACCGGTGTTGGCCCGGCCCACTGAGCTAATCC
Source organism: Schistocerca americana (assembly GCF_021461395.2). Classification (NCBI taxonomy): domain Eukaryota; kingdom Metazoa; phylum Arthropoda; class Insecta; order Orthoptera; family Acrididae; genus Schistocerca; species Schistocerca americana. The sequence continues at coordinate 599,141,128 of NC_060121.1, forward strand.
CAGTGGGCGTGCCCCTGGCACTGGGCTGGCCTTTAACTTGGTGTCGCTGCAGTCTACTCTAGGTATTATCCTATCTTCTACATCTAATCTGATCTAACTACATGTCATAATTGGTGTGCGGTCAAATCCGGTGTTTTGTACCCCCCTCCCTCCTAGTCTAAGGTAAGGCGGATTCCAGCCGTATGACGGCTGGCCAGGTCCCTACTTGGCGGTACAGGAAGGGTGCACGAAGTCTAAGTCGGTGAAAGTGTTAGTCTTTTACTGATGGTTGTCCCTTAGAAAGTTCTTAATTACTTTCTTTGATATTACATCAGTGAGAGTATTTAGGATGTTGAAGGTGTTTTCGTGCCTTAATATGTGGTACATGTCATTGTTCGGTAGCTGTTGTCGTAGATCATGGGCTACGTCATCGAAGAGGTGGCACTCATACACCACATGTTCTGGGGTACCTTGCACAGCACCACAGTCGCACGCTGGTGTAGCCTGCTTCCCAAACCGATATAGATACACTCCTGGAAATGGAAAAAAGAACACATTGACACCAGTGTGTCAGACCCACCATACTTGCTCCGGACACTGCCAGAGGGCTGTACAAGCAATGATCACACGCACGGCACAGCGGACACACCAGGAACCGCGGTGTTGGCCGTCGAATGGCGCTAGCTGCGCAGCATTTGTGCACCGCCGCCGTCAGTGTCAGCCAGTTTGTCGTGGTATACGGAGCTCCATCGCAGTCTTTAACACTGGTAGCATGCCGCGACAGCGTGGACGTGAACCGTATGTGCAGTTGACGGACTTTGAGCGAGGGCGTATAGTGGGCATGCGGGAGGCCGGGTGGACGTACCGCCGAATTGCTCAACACGTGGGGCGTGAGGTCTCCACAGTACATCGATGTTGTCGCCAGTGGTCGGCGGAAGGTGCACGTGCCCGTCGACCTGGGACCGGACCGCAGCGACGCACGGATGCACGCCAAGACCGTAGGATCCTACGCAGTGCCGTAGGGGACCGCACCGCCACTTCCCAGCAAATTAGGGACACTATTGCTCCTGGGGTATCGGCGAGGACCATTCGCAACCGTCTCCATGAAGCTGGGCTACGGTCCCGCACACCGTTAGGCCGTCTTTCGCTCACGCCCCAACATCGTGCAGCCCGCCTCCAGTGGTGTCGCGACAGGCGTGAATGGAGGGACGAATGGAGACGTGTCGTCTTCAGCGATGAGAGTCGCTTCTGCCTTGGTGCCAATGATGGTCGTATGCGTGTTTGGCGCCGTGCAGGTGAGCGCCACAATCAGGACTGCATACGACCGAGGCACACAGGGCCAACACCCGGCATCATGGTGTGGGGAGCGATCTCCTACACTGGCCGTACACCACTGGTGATCGTTGAGGGGACACTGAATAGTGCACGGTATATCCAAACCGTCATCGAACCCATCGTTCTACCATTCCTAGACCGGCAAGGGAACTTGCTGTTCCAACAGGACAATGCACGTCCGCATGTATCCCGTGCCACCCAACGTGCTCTAGAAGGTGTAAGTCAACTACCCTGGCCAGCAAGATCTCCGGATCTGTCCCCCATTGAGCATGTTTGGGACTGGATGAAGCGTCGTGTCACGCGGTCTGCACGTCCAGCACGAACGCTGGTCCAACTGAGGCGCCAGGTGGAAATGGCATGGCAAGCCGTTCCACAGGACTACATCCAGCATCTCTACGATCGTCTCCATGGGAGAATAGCAGCCTGCATTGCTGCGAAAGGTGGATATACACTGTACTAGTGCCGACATTGTGCATGCTCTGTTGCCTGTGTCTATGCGCCTGTGGTTCTGTCAGCGTGATCATGTGATGTATCTGACCCCAGGAATGTGTCAATAAAGTTTCCCCTTCCTGGGACAATGAATTCACGGTGTTCTTATTTCAATTTCCAGGAGTGTATGTTGGGTATGGTCCATGTCCAGTAAGAAAGTGCAGCATTCCTCTTGTGGGTGTGAAAAATGTAAATTTCAACCTTTCCTCTATATCTGGTAGCAGTTCATAAGTTCTGCGTCCCGTGTCCTCACTACTCCATTGATTCTGCCAAAGTTCAAGTCCTCTCTTTTTGATGGCATACTTGTCCCCCGCGTAGACCCCAAGTATTTCCCTGATTTTATCCCTATTTTCCTTCTTCGCCCAGTACCAGGCGGCTTGCTCCCGGATTTTTATGTCTAATGGACAAATCCCCATTAGTACTAACAGCGCTCCTCCTGGTGTAGTCCTGTTTGATGTGTACACATATTACTTTTAAATCTTTGCGCAACGTCAACCTGAGTATCACAAACCCTGTAAGTATGTGAATGTCAACAAACTGAAGAACTAAGTGTACCCACTTAGTGCGGTCAAATCCGGTGTAGCTTAGATATAATTTTGGTTTGATTAAAATCAGTAAGCCGTAACGTCGGCGAAATTATCGCGTAAAAAGTAGATACGTTTACGCACATCGCGCCTTGTCGTAAAAAGTGCGGTAGATATCAGCCTGCGTTCATGTGACAGCTTCACATCTGCAGGAGATACCTCGACACTCGTGCGCTGCGTAATTATGGTTTCTTCTCCGTGAAAAGTGCCCCATCACTCGCGAGATGTCACTCGTACCTGCTATTACGTTGCGAGGACAGAAAAACTCTTGACGACATTTACGTGACGTCCTCGGCATTAGGGAGAGACGCCTTAGACGGCAAGACATTTATTTGTCAAATCGTTTTAACCGTTTATGGCGCAGGCATCTCCGGCGGTTTCTAGAACTTAATGAGGCACAAGAGGAAACTTTTACGACATTTCTGAGGTCAGGAAGCGCCGAAGATGGTCTTACATAGCTGCAAGCACCTGGGGAAGAAACCGCCTGGAATTCCATGGTCTTTTTGGTGAATGTCTGCCTATACTTGGTTGACACCCACGGGGACGTTCTGGCGCATCCTCTACAGCGGTGAGAAATATTGCATGTTGCCATATATCAATTTTATCCTCTCGAAGTAAAGCAGGAGAATAATTGTCATCAATGACAGCCATTTGTTATTCTCACCAAACTGACAGTCACACACATTTTTCTTTGCAACTGATGATGATTTAACAGCCGAACACCGGCTACTTAAATAATGAGTATTGTACTATATTGCACAAGTGTTGTGCGTTTTCTATTCTAAACAAATCCTGTTTATCAAAGTCCATATATGCTCTCATGAAGTTGTTTCATATAATTAATGGCATTTCGTAAGAAATGAAGTTAATTACTTTGACTGTAACACGGAAATGGCTTATTCACTATACTACCAAATTTATTTATCACTTATCTTCCATTATAAATTGCATGTTAGGAAGGAAATCTCAGTTCGAACGTTAGATGAAAGTTTATTCTATATCATCCTCCTGCTCCACAGAAGAAATTTTAGTTAGGCACTTGCAGTTTACATAGCACGAAATAAACTTTAAATTATTAGCATACTGATTCATATAAACAGAAATTATATTTCGTAGTTTGTAAACCGAAACCTCGACGTCATTGCGATACACAGTACAAGAGAGGCACCTAAGTCATCTCAAATAACTTTTGACCCATAAAAGATACTTGTAACCTTTTTTTCAGTTGGGTGAGTAATCACCTGCATGTGAGGCTCACTAAACAATAACCGAAGCTTTTTCGAACCTCCACCAATCACTGACATGCAGGCATACTTTTTTAGTGGGACTGTGGTATTTTTTTGCGTCACAATAGCAGATATATGCAAGACGAATTCACTGATATAACACTATTGTAATCAAATCTTAAATTTGGATGGTGGTCCATTTTCTTAAGTTTCGACGATTACGTTGGAGCACAATGCGGCCCGAGGATATTTAAGCCCAGGACTTCAGTGGCGTCGATACCCGTGTTCTATTTAGCAGCCAGTAAAGTAAACAGTTGTTTACGGAAAACTCTTCCCACATCGCATATAATTATCTTCGACTGCGCTGGTAATATTTATTTGCACTGTTCGTTTTACTGTACGGCCTCCAGATATAAGTTTGATGTTGTGAGTGGAAAATAAATGTGTGATTTATATCACCATAAACTTTGTGAACAACTGTTACCAGCCAAAGGCTATAAGAATTTAGATATACCGAGGAGCTTCAGACTCAACTGAATAGCAACACTGAATAACAAAGAGAGTTGACAGCATTTATCAATATTAGTATGATATTGGGAAACTATGTAGTAACCAACAACAGGAGAGTTGCCCTCTATGGTTGTCTGTATAGTTTCCAGCACGATATGCCGTTTAATCGTCCCATCGTTCTCATGCTCTGAGACCTCCTGTAACTTTGTGGTATGGATAGGAATCATGATCCTAATTTCTTGCTACCTTACAGTGACGTGAACATTTCTGTGCTGTACGTTAAGCGTAGTAACAAAATGTAATAAAATTTAGGCAGAGATGTGGCATAAACGTCACATATCCGTCAGTGGTTGAGAAGGGATTAAGACAGGGTTGTAGCCTATCCTCGATGTTATTCAATCTGTATATTGAGCAAGCAGTAAAGGAAACAAAAGAAAAACTTGAGTAGGAATTAAAATCCATGGAGAAGATATAAAAACTTTGAGGTTTGCCGATGACACTGTAATTCTGCCAGAGGCAGCAAAGGACCGAGAAGAGCAGTTAAACGGAACGGACAGTGTCTTAAAAGGAGCATATAAGATGAAGATCAACAAAACCAAAACGAGGATAATGGACTGTACTCTAATTAAATCAAGTGATGCCGAGGGAATTAGATTAGGAAATGAGACACTTAAAGTAGTAGTTGAGTTTTGCTATTTGAGGATCAAAATAACTGATGATGGTCGAAGTAGAGAGGATATAAAATGTAGACTGGCAATGGCAAGAAAAGCGTTTCTGAAGAAGAGAAATTTGTTAACATCGAGTACAGATTTAAGTGTCAGGTGGTCTTTTCTAAAAGTATTTGTATGAAGTGTAGCCACGTATGGATGTGAAACATGGACGGTAAATAGTTTAGACAATAGGAGAATAGAACCTTTCGAAATGTGGTGCTACAGAAGAATGCTGAAGATTAGATGGGTAAATAACGTAACTAATGAAGATGTACTGAATCGAATTGGATAGAAGAGGAATTTCTGGCACAACTTGACTAGAAGAAGGGATCGGTTGATACGACCTGTTCTGAGGCATCAAGGGATCACCAATTTATTATTGGAGGGCAGCGTGGAGGGTAAAAATCGTAGAGGAAGACCAAGAGGTGAATATACTAAGCAGATTGAGAAGTATGTAGGGTGCAGTACTTGGCGATGAAGAAGCTTGCACAGGAAAGAGTAGCATGGAGAGATGCTCTGGACTGAAGACCACAACAACAACAACATGAAAAATCTGGCGGTTCTAACTACTTTATACTGATAATATTACAATAGATTAAGAACTTCTTATGCACATGAAAATAATAAATTTCTTTATCAACCCTCATGACACATGCACATTATATCCATTTGTTTGTTTTCTGTGGCTAGTTGTGGAGTAATCTGTTGATCCACAGGTCGCCTGCGTCGCACAGGTGTTGTTAGCATCCTGTCTCCATTCCTGTAGAAAGTTTTCATACATGCAACGTAAATTAAGTAATACAGACATTACAAACATACAGTAATACATCTTCCTAAAAAGACAAAGATCACAAGAATACTGATCAAATAAATGTTTAATAATGTAAATACAGCAGCTTGAATATTAATCATACAATACTTATTTTCTTTCCACAAGGGACTAGTTGCCTACAAGTAGTTTGCATGTAATTATGAAATAGCCTGTTATGGCTTGCTGCACAGTAGACACCGAGGATTCATCCGCGTAGTGTTCTGTAGAGTGCCACTGAAGTACCGTTGACAGCAACATCCGGCGGCTGCCAGTTTGTCACCTCTCACAACACTAGCCACTGCTCCAAAACTACTGTAACGTGCTCAGCTGGTTTAACAGTTCACTTGCTATGAGCGAAGTCAGATCTGTCCTGAATCGAGACACGTAAATATAACGTACATGGTCAGTGCTACAAAATATTATCAAAAGAATGAAAAATATCACAATACGTGTATTGATGGTTAAAATGACTCTGAGCACTATGGGACTTAACATCTGAGGCCATCAGTCCCCTAGATCTTAGAACTGCTTAAACCTAACTAACCTAAGAACATCACACACATCCATGCCCGAGGCAGGATTCGAACCTGCGGCCGTAGCGGTCGCGTGGTTCTAGACTGTAGCGCCTAGAACCACTCGGCCTCCCCGGCCGGCCCCATGTATTAATATTTTCGCATTTAACTATCTAACAAATGGTGACTTCTGTTAAACTACTGCTTTCCATGTTACTATGGAATGGCCAGAAGCCGTTGTCTGAAAGGGCTATGCTCTTGTACCACAAACTAGTAAGCATAATTCTTCTGAACAATATATGGTTCAAATGGCTATAAGCACTATGGGACTTAACATCTGAGGTCATCAGTCCTCTAGACTTAGAACTACTCAAACCTACCTCACGTAACGACATCACAAACATCCATGTCCGAGGCAGGATTCGAACCTGCGACTGTAGCAGCCGCGCGGTTCCGGACTGAAGCGCCTAGAAACGCTCGATCACAGCGGCCGGCGAACAATATATAACTGAAGATTTAGCAATGATTTTTTTTCCTCATAACGTGTTACCTGACGTATTTTATGGTTAATTACGTGATTAATAATTTTATTTGATGCAAAACGGTTAAACTTTATTTAGCATACTCTAGTCACTTATTTGTATTATAACGTCATTCTCACAAATCACTTTATTTACTTACCCCTCATCTGTGTTACTTGAAACTGCCATTGTTTTGTTATCATTTCTGTTTACACGAGAATTAAAATTATTCTCCATTACTTCACCGTTGACATCGTTGGTATACTTTTTGCAACACTTTGTCCAAATGTACCACCTCTGTTTCTTCGTTAGACAACTCACTCTCTCCCAATTTATCCTCATCTTCCCGTACTTTTGTTACTAATAACTTTTCCTAATGTTTCGTATTCAGTATTAACTCGTAGTTTTCACTATTTACTTTTCTAGTAAATAACAAGTTTTTCCAATCTGTCAGTTCAGAGTTCACTTCCGTTATTTCAGTTTTAAATTCTTTACTTGTTTCTTCAAAAATACTGATCAGCCGATCAAGTTACTCATTAGAGTTATTACTGTTATTATTGTTTTTATAAACCCATTATTAACTTGTTCAATTTTCGTCCAAAAATCCTTTCCAAATCAATTTTGTTTTGGTCAGTGTTAGTATTATTTCTATGTACCTCCTTTTACGAATGTGTTATTCCATGCAGTAAGTATCTAATGTCATCAGGTGTTCCAATACTAATCTCATCATCACGATAATTCTGTCGATTCATCATGACTTGCACTGCCATTAACACATTATTTCCTAGTCATCTTAACTATTATATCTTACTTTACTTTCTAAGATATACGAAATCCAAGGGTCTCTGTTCATTTATTATTAATTATCACATTAACATTAGTATCTGTACTGGTCATTTTTACCTGCATGGTCATCCGACTATCCAACTTCTCCATAACACTACTCACCTTACCTTATTTACAATAGCCACAATCCACAAAATAAATAAATAAATATCAAATACTTATATGAGGTATCATCAAAACTGCTTTAAAAGTCCATTTCTTCAATAAAATTGCACTTACCTGGCAAAATAATTTTTTCCTACTCTACATTTTCATATTAACTCAGCTAATCAATTCATCATTAATTAACTCATGAGTATTACTCTCATTATTAGCAATACCTGCTAGAGGGTGGCGATCTCATCACACATATTATTAGCGAGCACTCGAGCTAGAAGCATTTTGCTCACGGAAACCTCAAAACAGTCAGCATTTTGTCACCAGTGCCTACAGGGTTCTCGTTCGTTCAGTAGTTGAGTTTTATGCGTTCCCGCACAGACCGTTGTCGTTGCGTCAGTGCACGAGTGTCGCTGCAGTCAGATGCTTGGGCCGGTCGTCGCCGAGCAGCAGTTAGCTTGTAGTGTGAGTGTCGACGTAAGTATATGTTTCGCTATTCTATTTACAGTGTAATACTATTTACAGTGTAATTTTGTGTGTACTTGTGACGTAGTTTATTCTGTTTTTTATTATTATTGTTTACTATGGCTAAATATACACTGAAGAGCTAAGGAAACTGGTACACCTGCTTAATATCGTGTAGGGCCCCGAGAACAAGCAGACGTGCCACAACAGGAGAGGGCCTGAACTCAACTAATGTCTCAAGTAGTTTTGGAGGCAACTGACACCACGAATCCTGCAGAGCTGTCAATTAATCAGTAAGAGTACGAGAGGTTGGAGGTCGCTTCTGAACGGGACGCAACAAACCATCCCAGATATGCTCAATAATGTTCATGTTCGTGGAGTATGGTGGTCAGTGGATGTTTAAATTGAGAAGAGTATTCCTGGAGTCACTGTGTAGCTATTCTGGACGTGTGGGTGTCGTATTGTCCTCCTGAATTGCTCAAGTCACTCGGAATGCACAATGGACATGGATGGATACAGGTGATCAGACAGGATGCTTACGTACGTGTTACCTGTCAGAGTCGTATCTAGATGTGTCACGGGTCCATATCATTCCAACTGCATAAGCCCCACACCATTACAGGGCCTTCATCAGCTTGAACAGTCCCCTGACGACATGCAGGGTACATGGATTCATGAGGTTGTCTCCATACCCGTAAACGTCCATTCGCTCGATACAATTTCAAACGAGACTCGTCCGACCAGACGACATGTTTCCAGTCATCACAGTCAAACGTTGGTGTTGACGGTCCCAGGCGAGTGGTAAAGCTCTGTGTCGTGCAGTCATCAAGGGTACATGAACGGATCTTCGGCTCCGAAAGCCCATATCGATGATGTTTTGTTGAATGGTTCACAGGCTGAGACTTGTTGATGACCTTTTATTGAAACATGCAGCAATTTGCGAAAAGTTCGCACTTCTGTCACGTTGAACGATTCTCTTCAGGCGTCGTTAGTCCCGTTCTTGCAGCATTCTGTTCTGCAGCAGCAACGTCGGGGATATGATGTTTCACCGGATTCCTGATATTCACGGTACAACAGTGAAATGGTCGTACGGGAAAATTCCCACTTAATAGCTACCTAGGAGATGCTGAGTCCCATCGCTCGTGCGCAGACCATGACACCATATTCAAACTCACTTAAATCTTGATAACCTGCCATGGTAGCAGCAGTAACCAATCTAACAACTTCTCCAGACACTTGCTGCCTTATACTGTATAGGCGTTGCCGACCGCAGCCTCTTATTCTACCAGTTTACATATCTCTCTATTCGAATAAGCATGCCTATAACAGTTTGTTTGGCGCTTCAGTGTAAATGAAATGAGCAAACTAACATTATTTTGCATTTTTGCAGATAAATAAGAAGAAACGGTTTTGGCCTGGCTGGAAGAAGAAGACCTAGAAGATGTTGAAGTAGCACTTATTGGGGCCGATAATATTGAAATTGACTCAGATAGTGAGCACAGCGACCACTGTACTGAAAGGAAGAGCCATCAGAAGAAGACGAAGGTGACGTGTCTTCCATCCAAGCACAATGTCAGTTATTTTACTAAGGCCAAGACCAATAAATGACTTGCAGTTACAATCCAGGTCATTCATAATATTGTTAGATGTTGACAAGGGGTAAAAGTTGTGGCAAAAGATACCAAAGATGTTGTAGACTGTTTTCTTCTTTTTGTGAGTAAAGAAATGCTGGCTGACATAGTTACAGAAGCGAATATTCATATTACCAAAATCAAGGATCGATTTTCAAGAGAGAGGAAGAGACAGAGAGAGAGATTGTGAAGGGACATATTATACACATAAAAGCGTTTATTGTCATTTTACACATGGATGGTATAAAAAATGTGTCATTTGAATGTGCAGGAAATGTGGAACATAGACGGCATATTCTTCAGATTTTACCGGCGCATTTCTTGCTCAAACAGTCCACGGGTGTAATGCCGGTCCCTAGTGTCAAACGGGCCGGCAGTGCACCAGCAGAACACCAGTGGACTGTTTGAGAAAGACGGCATAGTTCATGATATTTTTAGAGGCGTTATAAGCACGGCAATCTCGCCCTGGTTCGTGAAACATTTGATTCTGATGTCGCAATGTGTCGCTAGAATTAACAGGTTTGAGAAAATGCAACTATCGATGAATGTCGGGGGGTATTTCGAGGTCGCTGTAAAATCCATATGTACACAGCAAATAAACCGGTCAAATGCGGAATGATGTTGTATGCTTTATGTGATTCAAATTCTTTTTAAACAAGTAGTGCAGAAATCTATCCAGGCAAGAATTCAAGTGGCCCATACTAAAAATGGTTCAAATGGCTCTAAGCACTACGGGACTTAACATCTGAGGTCATCAGTCCCCTAGAACTTAGAACCAATTAAACCTAACTAACGTAAGGACATCACACACATCCATCCCTGAGGCAGGATTCTAACCTGAGACCGTAGCGGTCGCACGGTTTCAGACTGAAGCGCCTAGAACTGCTCGGCGACCATGGCCGGCCGGCCCATACTAACTTGAAAACATTGCATCTGCTGTAGTGAACTTGTAAGTAAGCTGTTTAGGTTTTTATGTTGGTAACGCCATGTAGCGCTCTATATGAAAATCACTGACTGTGCTGTGTGCAGTCCGTGGCTGGTTAGCATTGTTGTAATATTCGCTATTGTAGTGTTGGGTAGTTGGCTGTTAACAGCGCGTAGCGTTGCGCAGTTGGAGGTGAGCCGCCAGCAGTGGTGGATATGGGGAGAGAGATGGCGGAGTTTTGAGAGCGTATGATCTGGACGTGTGTCCATCAGAGACAGTAAATTTGTAAAACTGGATGTCATGAACTGATATACAGGGTGAGTCATTTAACATTACCGCTGGATATATTTCGTAAACCACATCAAATACTGACGAATCGATTCCACATTACCTCATGGTAATGTACATGTGCGTCAGTGAAAAAGACCAATAAAAAGGTGTTAGCATGTGGACGTAATGTGCTGTTCCAGTCTCTTCTGTACCTAAGGCCCATCACCGTTCCCTTTGGATCCCTACGTAATTCGGTGCTCTCCGATACACACGATCGAACAGCGGAGGAGTGGTACTCAAGCGTCAGCTTTAGGTTACAATATCTCCGGATGTAATTAACATTTTACAATGCAACAAACGACACTGATTACGTATTTGTGTATATGTTCAGATGTGCTAACAAAACTAACGGGGTTCCATTTAAAAAAACGTAGGTTTGTGTTAAAAAACATACTTCCGTGCATTTTTGTATGGTTTGTATTAACCAATTACACTAGCCCCTCTCCTCACGTTCGGTCTGTGGAATCGATTCGTCAGTATTTGATGTGGTTTATGAAATATATCCAGCGGTAACGTTAGGTGACTCACCCTGTATATATATTGTGACTTTTGAACACTATTAAGGTAAATACATTGTTTGTTCTTTATCAAAATCTTTCATTTGCTAACTATGCCTATCAGTAGTTTAGTGACTTCAGTAGTTAGACTCTTTTATGTAGCTGGCAGTATTGGCCCTCGCCGTATTGCAGTAATTCTAATAACGAAGATTTTTGTGAGGTAAGTGATTCATGAAAGGTATAGATTATTGTTAGTCAGGGCCATTCTTTTGTAGGGATTATTAAAAATCAGATTGCGTTGCGCTAAAAATATTGTGTGTCAGTTTAGTGCTGATCAGAATAGGTAAAGAGCGAATTGTCAGTACGTTCAGTTCTGCTCAGCTGTTTGAAAAGCAAATAACGTAAGGGGTTTATCAGCACAGGCATTCATTAATTTTTCTAAGGGGACGTTTCAAACTGCTTATCGCAAGATATACAGGGAATTAAAAAAAGGTACGGCCAAACTATCAGGAAACATTCCTCACACACAAAGAAAGAAAATATGTTATGTGGACATGTGTGCGGAAACGCTTACTTTCCATGTTAGAGCTCATTTTATTACTTCTCTTCAAATCACATTAATCATGGAATGGAAACACAGAGCAACAGAATGTACCAGCGTGACTTCAAACACTTTTTTACAGGAAATGTTCAAAATGTCCTCCGTTAGCGAGGATACATGCATCCACCCTCCGTCGCATGGAATCCCTGATGCGCTGATGCAGCCCTGGAGAATGGCGTGTTGTATCACAGCCGTCCAAGTCCGCCCCGGTAGCTGAGTGGTCAGCGTGACAGACTGTCAATCCTAAAGGCCCGGGTTCGATTCCCGGCTGGGTCGGAAATTTTCTCCGCTCAGGGACTGGGTGTTGTGTTGTCCTAATCATCATCATTTCATCCCCATCGACGTGCAGGTCGCCGAAGTGGCGTCAAATCGAAAGACCTGCACCAGGCGACCGGTCTACCCGACGGGAGGCCCTAGCCACACGACATTTCCATTTTTTTTATACAGCCGTCCACAATACGAGCACGAAGAGTCTCTACATTTGGTACTGGGGTTGCGTAGACAAGAGCTTTCAAATGCCCCCTAAATGAAAGTCAAGAGGGTTGAGATCAGGAGAGCGTGGAGGCCATGGAATTGGTCCGCCTCTACCAATCCATCGGTCACCGAATCTGTTGTTGAGAAGCGAACGAACACTTCGACTGAAATGTGCAGGAGCTCCATCGTGCATAAACCACATGTTGTGTCGTACTTGTAAAGGCACATGTTCTAGCAGCACAGGTGGAGTATCTCGTATGAAATCATGATAACGTGCTCCATTGAGCGTAGGTGGAAGAACATGGGGCCCAATCGAGACATCACCAACAATGCCTGCCCAAAACTTCACAGAAAATCTGTGTTGATGACGTGATTGCACAATTGCGTGCGGATTCTCGTCAGCCCACACGTGTTTATTGTGAAAATTTACAATTTGATCACGTTGGAATGAAGCCTCATCCGTAAAGAGGACATTTGCACTGAAATGAGGATTGACACATTGTTCGATGAACCATTGGCAGAAGTGTATCCGTGGAGGCCAATCAGCTGCTGATAGTGCCTGCACACGCTGTACATGGTACGGAAACAACTGGTTCTCCCGTAGCACTCTCCATACAGTGACGTGGTCAACGTTACCTTGTACAGCAGCAACTTCTCTGACTCTGACATTAGGGTTATCGTCAACTGCACGAAGAATTGCCTCGTCCATTGCAGGTGTCCTCGTCGTTCTAGGTCTTCCCCAGTCGCGAGTCATAGGATGGAATGTTCCGTGCTCCCTAAGAGGCCGATCAATTGCTTCGAACGTCTTCCTGTCGGGACACCTTCGTTCTAGAAATCTGTCTCGATACAAACGTACCGCGCCACGGGTATTGCCCCCTGCTAATCCATACATCAGATGGGCATCTGCCAACTACGCATTTGTAAACATTGCACTGACTGCAAAACCACGTTCGTGATTAACACTAACCTGGTGATGCTACGTACTGATGTGCTTGATGCTAGTACTGTAGAGCAATGTGTCGCATGTCAACACAAGCACCGAAGTCAACATTACCTTTCTTCAATTGGGCCAAGTGGCGGTGAATCGAGGAAGTACAGTACATACTGACGAAACTAAAATGAGCTCTTTATTTGTGTGTGAAGAATGTTTCCTGAAACTTTGGCCGTACCTTTTTGTAACTCCCTGTACTCGTATATACAAGCAGAAACATAAGTTGGTACCCTCAGGAAGAATAAAAAACAGAAATTCCTCCTTCGTTCCTAGATACTACAGTAAGACCAAAGTCTAGTAGTATCTTTGGTTTTCATGTGAATAGGGTTCCGGTTTCCAATACACAAAAAAAAAATAAGAAGAAAAAATTTTACTTATGGTTAGTAAGCTCCATGGATGACCAGAATGATCCAACTTCCGGGGAACACGCAAAACCCGAAATCACCACGTATTGGAATCGGACAAAAGGAGGCGTCGATGTGGTGGATCGTCTTAAAGAAGAATATTCCGTGGCTAGAGTAACATGTAGGTAGCCATTAAGATTATTTTTTCGATTTTAAAAATTACTGCCATAAATGGTCAAACAATAAATAAAGAAAACACAGTCGTCATTATTACTAGGAGACAACACCTGGAAACGCCGGAATTGGACTTAACACGACCTCAAACTGTTCGGAGTGGTACAATGCAAAATATGTCCTATCCTCTACAGCAAGTTATAAAATACTTCAACAATGAAACTGAAGTTTCAGACACTGAAAACCCCAGTGGTATATGTCAAATCTGACCAAAATGCAAGAAGCGGAAGACAGAAAGTTCTTGTTTTCACTGTCAAAATTTTTTGTGTAATGAAGATGCTGTAACATCGTGTGATAAGTGCCAAGCTCAGATATATGACGAAGATTAAATCACAAAGGTTAAATAACAAGACCAACTTGTTTTTTTTCAGTTTTTTAAGTCTCTAGTGGCGGTTGTAATTGTGCTAAGATTATTACCAGCAACATAAAGCTACTGATGGGTTTGTACTGCAAACAAATATTTCAAATAGTGAAATATGAGTGTTTCGTTTTAGAAACGACGAAAAACATGCTAATTCACGTATCTTAGGTACGTTTCAGAGTGCTTGTTTAGGGTGAGGAAAATGCTGGACAAGCGCCGGATCGCGTAAATTTTAAAGGCACGAGTTCTCGCGGTTTAACTAAACTCATCTTGCCTTATCTAGTTTCTTCAAAAACCAAGTTTCTATCTTTAACAAAAATGTAAGCACGACTTAATTTAGCAGTGCAATCGTCTCCTCTAGCTGTCATGAAAGTGATGCCATGTGCTCTAACCTGTGTGACCTGACGGACCCACGCCAGTTGCCGACAGAGCTCCTCCAGTGATGGTCGTTCATGTGGTCACTATACGAACCGCAGCTCGCCTCCAAACTGGGACCGCTGCCGCCGATCTGCTTTTGCCAGCGAGACCACTTGCAGCCGGTGGTACCGCGTCCCTGTCGCCACTAGTACATCCCCGTAGGCCGTATAATGAGCGATCCACCTCCAGTCCTCCAGCTTCATCTCACACACCGTCAGTAGACTGATCGTGTGACACTTTGTTTGCATCCGATGCACTCGCTCCGTCTTCATTCCACAAGTGGCCCAATAGGACCACCGAATGCCGTGTCATCCTGAGCTGAGGATGCGGATTGGAGGGGCGTGTGGACAGCACACCGCTCTCCCGGTCACTGTGATGGTTTTCTGTGACCGGAGCCGCTACTATTCGGTCGAGTAACTCCTCAGTTGGCATCACGAGGCCGAGTGCATCCCAGAACACGGCAACAGCGCATTGCGGCCCGGATGGTCACCCATCCATGTGTCGGCCACGCCCATCAGCGCTTAACTTCAGTGATTTCACGTGAACCGGTGTATCCACTGCGGCAAAGCCGTTGCTGTATCCATTGACAGTTCACAAAATCCCCCAATGTCCCACGTGTATTGGTTCAGCATATGCACTGTCCACAGTCCTAACACGAAGTTTCATCAAATACTTAATACAGTCACTTCAGTTCTTTTAAAGATTTCTTAATTAATCGTCCTCCATTTGCGAAAAATTATCTCTGTCTGTTGTTTATAACAATTCTCTATAACCGCCGTTCATAAAATCTGTTTCACAACAACAGTTAAAAATTAATGTATCCGCCTAATGTGCACTGTTCATAACAAACAATATTACACGTAATCAACAGTTACACTGGAATCCTTACAGTCACTGTTTATAATGCATAACTGTCCGCATCAAAATTCAGTCTCGCAGTTCTCCCCAAATATCCACTGCTTTATTCAGTCTTTGCGACACATCAATTTAATTGCTCAAATAAGAGATTCCTCTCACTTCAGCTAAGCACTGTCTTTTAATGTTCACCTGTACCATCCACTACGCAATATTTATTGTCCAAGAACGTTTCCTGCCTCGCCCATTACTCATCGTTTATTGGCCATTTCCCCAGTTAGGGATGGAATGGAAATGAAGTCCCATGCTGCTTCACAGAGCGTACCAGGCAAGGTCCTAATGGAGGTGGTTTGCCGTTGCCTTCCTCCGACCGTAATGGGGATGAATAGTAATGATGGATACGATACAACAACACCCAGTCATCTCGGGGCAGGCGAAAATCCCTGACCCCATCGGGAAACAAACCCGAGACCCCGTGTTCGGGAAGCGGGAACGCTACCGTTAGACCACAAGCAGCAGACCCAGTTACGGATGCCAAGTGTAACACAGGGGGTGCCAAGTGCAACATTCGCACGCAGTGGATGCGAAATATAATTCTCGTACGCTACATGGTGGGTTTCTGAATGTAATACTGGCCACCAAAAAGAAATGCCAGGTGCAAAGCTGTCTACGTAGTGGATTCTAAATTTAACATACGCGGCAACATCTCCTAGCACAACTGGAGCCAGTTTGCTTACCTCTTGTCTTTTCACCTATCGGTTTCTTCTCCACCGGCCGCAGACTCTAATATGATTGCAGTAAACAGTGCACAGCGGAATGACAAATGGAAAAGGCTTAACGTTATTGAAATGGCAGTTGTGAAATGATACCACCTGATTTTTTTTTCATAAATCACAAACTAACTATTTCTAGATTCACTCTAACATTAATGTTCACAGCAAAGGTACCGGCAGCTAATCATCATATGTCCAGCACTGTAAAAAGTCGTACAAGGTACTCCACACTATATTAATAAGAGATAGCGCTTGTGAAAGATTGCTTTTGTTCACCAGTGATTATCAACATTAACTGAAGTTTCGTCTTTGCCCTCTCTTTCCACCATTCTTCTTCTATAGCTTGTTCCAGTAGAGATTACTTCTTCTTAAATTGGTCCTGATCGAATCATACAGTCTTCCTCTTGGTCTCCCTCTTTCCCTTGAAACAATCCCAGTTAATATTACGTCGATTGTTATTGACCTAAATAGCAGCCTAGTTTTGCCTTCGATGTGACAGTGACCGAATAGATAATTACTAATCGGATTTAGCTGCCTTTGGGAGTCGTTTATAACGAGAATGCTGTTGCTCAGCGATGTTCAGTACAATGATAAAGGATTTTTGCAATAACCAATTCCAATATATTTTACACTGTTTGATTGGTAGATTCTGATTAAACACAACTTTGAAACACGCCCTACTTTTGTCTTAGACTTCTGATTACAGTTAATTTAATCTCCGGTCAGTATATCTGTTATTATTTCACATGCTGCAACAATGATCAACACACACAATCCTCTCTAAAGATCCAAAATATTCCCGGCGCTGTTGATGCAAATGCGAATTTTTGACACACCGCGAATTTTTAAAACTCTTGGCACAAATATCATTTGTCACGCATCGGTGATGTTTTTATTGATGCTCACCCCACGTGGGTGGGGACACACTCAGCGGGAACGACACAACGCGTTGTTCGTTAGCTCGTGGCTCTGCCCACACTCGACGGACTCCCAGACTCGACTAAGTGAAACTTTATTCACTTCGCGCTAGCGGTGCCTGATAGTCGATTCTGCCAAACTTCGACCCGTGGGAGGCAAAATGTGTTTATCGTTGTGTAAGGGATCGTCTCTTGTCCTTAAACTTGGCTCTATCATTCGTTTTCGTATTCCACCATCCGTTCTCATATCATATCCAAACCATTCTAACCTACTATTATCGGTTCTTTCAACTTTTCTTCTACAATTTCCTTTCTAACATCTTCATTTGTCATTCTACTCCTCCTCGTTTTCCCTAATATGCTGCTAAGGGAATTCATTGATTGCACGCTTCTCTTTTCTTGTCACTGTCCAGGTCTCCGGTGTCTATGTCAATATGGGTGTAAAGAACGTCTTATACAGTACTTCCTTACACTTCATTGGCCACTCCGTTCTCCACACTAAGCCCTGCACACATTGGTAATATGTATTGCTCTCTTGCACCCTTTCACTAATTTCTGTCTCCATCCTCGCATTTTGCATTACCAGCCTAGATATTTTAACGGGTCCACAATTTCAATCCTGAAAACTGAACACAACACTCTTCTACATCTACATCTACATACATACTCCGCAATCCACCATACGGTGCGTGGTGGAGGGTACCTCGTACCACAACTAGCATCTTCTCTCCCTGTACCGCTCCCAAACAGAACGAGGGAAAAATGACTGCCTATATGCCTCTGTATGACCTCTAATCTCTCTTATCTTATCTTTGTGGTCTTTCAGCGAAATGTAAGTTGGCGGCAGTAAAATTGTACTGCAGTCAGCCTCTGATGCTAGTTCTCTAAATTTCCTCAGTACCGATTCACGAAAAGAACGCCTCCTTTCCTCTAGAGACTCCCACCCGAGTTCCTGAAGTATTTCCGTAACACTCGCGTGATGTTCAAACCTACCACTAACAAATCTAGCAGCCCGCCTCTGAATTGCTTCTATGTCCTCCCTCAATCCGACCTGATAGGGATGCCAAACGCTCGAGCAGTACTGAAGAATAGGTCGTATTAGTGTTTTATAAGCGGTCTCCTTTGCAGATGAACCACATCTTCCCAAAATTCTACCAATGAACCGAAGACGACTATCCTCCTTCCCCACAACTGCCATTACATGCTTGTCCCACTTCATATCGCTCTGCGGTGTTACACCCAAATATTTAATCGACGTGACTGTGTCAAGTGCTACGCTACTAATGGAGTATTCAAATATTACAGGATTCTTTTTCCTATTCATCTGCATTAATTTACATTTATCTATATTTAGAGTTAGCTGCCATTCTTTACACCAATCAAAAATCCTGTCCAAGTCATCTTGTATCCTCTTACAGTCACTCAACGACGACACCTTCCCGTACACCACAGCATCATCAGCAAACAGAGGCACATTGCTATCCACCCTATCCAAAAGATCATTTATGTAGATAGAAAACAACAGCGGACCTACCACACATCTCTGGGGCACTCCAGATGATACCCTCATCTCCGATGAACACTCACCACCGAGGACAACGTACTGGGTTCTATTACTTAAGAAGTCTTCGAGCCACTCACATACTTGGGAACCAATCCCATATGCTCGTACCTTAGTTAGGTGTCTGCAGTGGGGCACCGAGTGAAACGCTTTCCGGAAGTCAACGAATATAGCATCCCTCTGATACCCTTCATCCATGATTCGCAAGATATCATGTGAAAAAAGGGCGAGTTGCGTTTCGCAGGAGCGATGCTTTCTAAAGCCGTGCTGGTGCATGGACAGAAACTTCTCTCTCTCAAGGAAATTCATTATATTCAAACTGAGAATATGTTCG
The DNA here is from genome assembly GCF_021461395.2 of Schistocerca americana. NCBI lineage: Eukaryota > Metazoa > Arthropoda > Insecta > Orthoptera > Acrididae > Schistocerca > Schistocerca americana. Next base: position 599,160,457 of record NC_060121.1, read on the forward strand.
AGAATCCTGCAACAAACTGATGTTAAGGATATTGGTCTGTAATTTTGAGGATCCGTCCTTCTACCCTTCTTATATACAGGCGTCACCTGCACTTTTTTCCAGTCGCTCGGGACTTCACGCTGGGCAAGAGATTCGCGATAAATGCAAGCTAAGTAAGAAGCCAATGCAGTAGAGTACTCTCTGTAAAACCGAACTGGAATCCCATCAGGACCTGGCGATTTATTTTCAATCCACTCAGCTGCTTCACAACCCCAGGGATGTCTATCACTATGTCCTCCATACGGGAATCTGTACGAGACTCTTTCTAAATTTAACACCATTCTCTGACACGAAGAGGCTCGCATACGACGAAAATTACTTCTTACCACGCTACAGCTTTGTAAATAAAGAAAAACATTAATGTCAGCTTTGAACAAGAAAGGCAATAGATGCAAGAGGCAAGAACACATACATATAATGCGAACCGGTGTGTGAACTTGAAAAAGAAATCTGTTAAAGTTGTGAGCACAGACTTTAGATTGATTCTTGGAAATCATGTTACTGTTCGTCATTAAAAGGTGAAGTAAAGAACATACTGCCGATGTCATGGATGCATCTCTTCCTCGATTTTAGTGGTGGACAGGTCTACAACTGTCAAAGAGTACCATCTGGTGCATCATATGATACACCTCGTGCTAGCGCGATGGATATATACCGGCCTGGAGAATATTTCGCATGGATTAAGCACCAGCGTATGCATTTTCCTCACTATTAAACAGGGTGAATGCGTTATGATTGTTATTGATGGTATTTTATAAGTTCATTACCAGTATTTTCCCCAAACAGGAATACCGAGGAGACACAAGTAATTTTATTTTATTTTTCACAGTCTGCAAGAGACCATTTGTGTCACAGCTACCTGGATGTGGCAAGAATCATCGCGAGTTTTTTCAGAACACTAACAAAAAGAAAAGACATTTAAGGAAATAACAAGCGAAAACAAGTGGTTTTATGTTATTATATATCGTACGAACTCCTGTACAGAATGAAAAGAAGGTAACACAAGCATACATATAACGTAAAAAAAAGGGGTTTTAGCCCTGAAAGTCTTCAGTTGTGCTGAAAACCTATTTGAGATGCGATCTCAAAATCGTATTCAGTAATTAAAAAAGTTTCATGCAAATGAAAATCGCTTTTGCTCTGGTTTTCGCTTATTAAATGCTGCCGTTGTTGTCGAATGAGTCCATATTATTAATAAGAAATCTCACGAGGGAAGGGGCTTCGCAGACTGACATCGCTTGTTTCCGGGCTATGAATATTTTTCAGCGAGTACCCTGAGTTTCCGCAAAATATGAGTGAAAATAAACAAATTGAACAAGCTTGCGTGTATCAGTGTCTCTGACATATGAGATTACTCATACGGTAAAGTTAGTAGTATTCAACTTTTGCTCAAGATTCCAAAAGCCAACTGATGCTTTGCACGAGCTACGTAACAATCCACAAATTTGTAAGACGCTAATATTAGTTGGCCAAAAGTAAAATTATTATTAGTGAAACATTGGTGTTAAACCCACAGTGGTTTATAATCATCACTTACTCCCAAATGGAATGCCCTTGCTTTCTTCCAACTTTTGAAGTGATTTGTTGGTGAGTCTACTGCCCGAACGTCGGTGAAGCTCAGTATTTTTCACTTTAAGAAATCGCTTAGGGAGGCGAAAGAAGATTAACTGAGAGCAAAAGTTCTAAGATGGTCCTCAGGTTCAATCCCAGACAGTTGGATATGCAGTATGACGCCCACACATTTCATAAACATACGCGAAGAAACTCAGAGTTTTAATTTTAGGCCGGTAACATCCCTACTACAGTCGATGAGTTTTCGAGAGTGAAGTGGAGCTACCTTAATTCTCGAATCAATATTTGTGCCATCTTATAGTTGAGTTTAGCCCTTATGGAATATTCTGTCCAATGGATTAAAAGCCTCGAGATTAACGTTCCTGGGATAAGCTGCAGCTTCGTTTGAGTTCTACAGAAGGTCGTCACTATATGGATACAGTTAGGAAGGAGTGGAACAGTGGGAAATTTTCCTAATTTTTGGCCGTGATTGTAGAGGTTCGCCTAACAATGAAGGCTTGATTTTATTTTCTATTAATTGTCTCACCTGTGTAGCATCACTAGTCGAAACAAGAAGGGTGCAATTTAACTTGTGTGATGCTGCTCACCTAGAAATGAAGACTGATTTTATGTCAAGGGCTTTCCCCATGTGTGTCTGGGACACTCAACGACGATTGTTCATTATTTTAGTTTTCTTTCGGTTTTCAGATGCTCTTCCTGCCATGCGAACTGTCATTTGTCCTAAGGGAGGAAAGTGTTGTGTGACGTTCGTTTATGATACGGAGCTCTTTTTCACTGTTGCCGAACTGAGAAGAAAACGCTGACCTTAGTCAGAAATTTGCGTAGGTAAGTGTCGGAGAACGCACGCTATGATTGGCCATCATGCCGGACCACCATCCATTACGCTGTTGTTTGGATTCGATCTGCACTGTATCGCTAGTTAATTGTCTGGTTACAAGACAAGCACAAAATTCGTTACGATTGCGTGTGTAATGGGGGACTGTTCTCTTAAAGTAAATTTCCTGGCATATAAACTTACAAAAGACGTTGTAACAGTGTGTCGTCACTAACAGTACAGGATTCCGTATTCCGACGTAACAACGACAATGAACACGAAGGAATGAAAAGTGGGAAATACTGCTGCAGAGTGGAGGCAAAAATTTCGGGCAAATCGATCTGAAAGTACGTACAAAAAGTAGCTCACGGAGTATTTTAAGAAGGCTCCACACAATAATGAAGTTTACTCACGGCAGTTTCTGACAACATCCGTACGGAACAGGTAGAAATTGGGTCGCCATTTGCGGATGCGAAGACACGGAGTACATTAACCACAGGATTTTTGGGTGCTTTCTGCGAAAACAAACAACCTCCATTTTAGCAATGAAGATTTAAGACTCTTCAGACTAATAGTAAAATTTCTTACTGATGAAGGTGTGTTAGTATAATGCTGGGCAGACCAGCTGCGTAAGAGAACCTGTGTGGAGTACAGTTTTACATAAAGGCTTACGAGATTCCACGAATGTAACAGCGGATTCCTGAAGGCGGGAACCCAAAACTGTCGAAAAAGCAACTTGTAGAAAGAAAGTGTGATAGAGGTCCTCAGCTGATGAGCGTAATTGTCAGTAAACCGTAAAGCACTCTATTTATCTTAAATAATTATTATCTTTGCATTAAATTTTGTCCATCTACAGAGAAATACTAGACCTCTTTGTCGATGTCTGTATGGTTCGACGTGCGGTCCTAGGCGCTACGATCGCAGGATCGAATCCTGCCTCGGGCATGGATGTGTGTGATGTCCTTAGGTTAGTTAGGTTTAAGTAGTTCTAAGTTCTAGGGGACTGATGACCTTAGAAGTTAAGTCCCATAGTGCTCAGAGCCATTTGCACCATTTGTATGGTTCGAAAACTGAAGGTAAGAAAAGCAACTGGCCACATGCAAGTAGGATTCGCACATTGAGGTTTCCGCACATAGTTAATTACGTACGAACATGGTTCATCCACCCCATGAATCGAGAATCTCGGTGATTTTTGACTGATATCGGTGTCGATACTGGAAAGATAACAGTCGTGGGAATTCCAAGACGCTATTGAAATCTCTACAGTAGTTCCTGAGATAACCCGGACATACAAACAGAAACGAACAAGAGCCCCAGTTTACCTATGTATAGAGAGAAGATTAAGTAAAATATTTTTTATTTACTTACTCAAACATGACTACAAATTACATTTTATTTTTGCGTATAGCAAAACTTTTGTATTACGGTACGCTTATGACGGATGATGAATCAAATGGAAGTTTTAATGGAAAAAGATATTTTTTGTGTAATATAATCTCAGTTTAACCATTTTAGTATTTCTTCGTTTACTTGTAGTGAGAAACTTTGCTTCTTGTCAAATTTGATGATTAAAGGTTTTATTTATCGTATGATGATACAGGTTCAAAAATGGTTCAAATGGCTCTGAGCACTATGGGACTGAACATCTTTGGTCATCAGTCCCCTAGAACTTAGAACTAGTTAAAACTAGCTAACTTAAGGACGTCACACACATCCATGCCCGAGGCAGGATTCGAACCTGCGACCGCAGCAGTCGCCCGGTTCCGGACTGAGCGCCTAGAACCGCGAGACCACCGTGGCCGGCTATGATGATACAGAGCTTGGATCAAATACATAATTTTAAGAGTATGCAGTGTAAGAAATGACAAGCGAAATACAGGTACAAAATCAAATGTCCAAAGTATGATTCTAAATTATGTGCACATTACACAAGTTCTTAGATTTCTAAGTCCAATTTGTTGTTCCATTTGAGCCCTTCAGGTGATGCATGGTGGATGTCATTTATTGATCCCCCGAAGGCTCGTTTCGGGCGTTCACAAACATTGTGATTTATTGTTTGCAGGGCAGCTCCACAGTCACAATATGGAGATGTTGCCCAGCCCCATTTGTGCTTTAGATGATCATTAAAGGTGAACGTGAAGTACCTTATAGGTTTTGATAGGTGAGTTCGCGAGTATCAAAATATGTGACTTCAGTGGCTTTATCTTGTAACTGCATTGACTTAGAAGCTTACATTTTTTACATAGCTAAGGTGACATAACCCTGAACTTGATACGCCTACCTTGTCGTGAGGAAACTTGGTCTTAACAGACGGACAGGCAAACGGATGGATGGAAAATGACAAAATAAGTATTTTTCTCTTGTGATATAATTGCAAATTCACAATTTTCAGTTTTTTTTTTGTTTTTAATTTCAGAGCGAAACCTTGCTTCTTGTCAAATTTCGCGATTCTAGGCAACGTGAAGTATCGTACAGGTTTCGATTAGCGACTTAGCGAGTATCAAAATATGTGACATAAATGGCCGTACCTTTTGATTGCGTTGACTTGTAAGGTAGGCCGTAGACCTTAGTATGTGACATAAATTTCAGCTTGATTGCGCCTTCTCTTTCCTGAGAGAAAGGGTTCTTAACACTAGGGCAGACAGGCAGACCAACAGACAACAAAGTGATGTTATAAGGGTTCCGTTTTTACCGACTGAAGTGAGGAACCTTAAAATATAATAATTTAAATAAGTTTCACAAGTGGGCCCAGATGCTGATCAAGAGAATCAGATCATAAATGTCCTACGTTTGGTCAGTCATGAGGTGGCGATACAGTGAATGTTTTACCGTTTTACACTACTGGTCATAAAAATTGCTACACCACGAAGATGACGTGCTGCAGACGCTAAATTTAACCGACAGGAAGAAGTTGCTGTGATATGCAAATGATTAGCTTTTCAGAGCATTCACACAAGGTTGGCGCCGGTGGTGACACCTACAACGTCCTGACATGAGGAAAGTTTCCAACCGATTTCTCATACACAAGCAGCAGTTGACCGGAGTTGCCTGGTGAAACGTTGTTGTGATGCCTCGTGTAAGGAGGAGAAATGCGTACCATCACGTTTCCGACTTTGATAAGGTCGGATTGTAGCCTATCGCGATTGCGGTTTATCGTACGGCGACATTGCTGCTCGCGTTGGTCGAGATCCAATGACTGTTAGCAGAATATGGAATCGGTGGGATCAGGAGGGTAATACGGAACGGGGTGCTGGATCCCAACGGCCTCGTATCACTAGCAGTCGAGATGACAGGCATCTTATCCGCATGGCGGTAACGGATCGTGCAGCCACGACGCGATCCCTGAGTCAACAGATGGGGACGTTTGCAAGACAACAACCATCTGCACGAACAGTTCGACGACGTTTGCAGCAGCATGGACTATCAGCGCGGAGACCATGGCTGTGGTTACCCTTGACGCTGCATCACAGACAGGAGCGCCTGCGATGGTGTACTCAACGACTAACCTGGGTGCACGAATGACAAAACGTCATTTTTTCGGATGAATTCAGGTTCTGTTTACAGCATCATTATGGTCGTATCCGTGTTTGGCGACATCGCGGTGAACGCAGATTGGAAGGGTGTTTTCGTCATCGCCATACTGGCATATCACACTGCGTGATGGTACAGGCTGCCATTGGTTACACGTCTCGGTCACCTCTTGTTCGCATTGACGGCACTTTGAACAGTGGACGTTACATTTCAGATATGTTACGACCCGTGGCACTACCCTTCATTCGATCCCTGCGAAACCCTACATTTCAGCAGGATAATGCACGACCGCAAGTTGCAGGTCCTGTACGGGCCTTTCTGGATACAGAAAATGTTCGACTGCTGCTCTGGCCAGCACATTCTCCTCATCTGTCACCAATTGAAAACGTCTGGTCAATGGTGGCCGAGCAACTGGCTCGTCACAATACGGCAGTCGCTACTCTTGATGAACTGTGGTATCGTGTTGAAGCTGCTTGGGCAGCTGTACCTGTAGACGCCATCCAAGCTCTGATTGACTCAATGCCCAGGCGTATCAAGGCCGTTATTACAGCCAGAGGTGGTTATTCTGTGTACTGATTTCTCAGGATCTGTGCACCCAAATTGCGTGAAAATGTAATCACATGTCAGTTCTAGTATATTAGTCCACTGAATACACGTTTATCATCTGCATTTCTTCTTGGTGTAGCAATTTTAATGGCCGGTAGTGTATTTTGCAAAGTGCTGTACAGCTGTTCCTCCGCGTTAACACACGCATTTAGACAGCACTTGCAACGAGCAAAAAATTATAGAATCTCAACCACCTGTCGAGCCATCTGCCATTGTGACATCTCGTAAATTTGTCCTCTCAGCATCTGAACCCGTAGCCAATCGGGTAATCGTGTACAAGGTAGAGGCGCTGCGCCGCGTCTTACACAGAACATGCACGATAAATACATTTGTTTTAGGATTTAATTATTAAAATTTATACTAACGGCGATATCTGAGTGGATCTTGTTTGCGCGATGCGCTCCGCTGATAGACTGCGAGCGTTCTCCGGCGCGGAGAACTCCGTGACCGCAGCGGCTGGCTACCGGAGGAGCAGGCGAGGTGGTCAGCCGGTGACGGAAGAGGGTCCGCAGGAAAGGCAGAGAGAAAGCCCAGCCAGCCGAGTCACGTGCGCCGCTAATTGCGAGGTAATTAATCGCCGCGGATGTCCGCGTCTGCGTTCCGCGGACAATAAAAAGGCGCAGGTGTGTGCCTGCGGGACGTGTGACGCTGCCCAGGAATGAAGTCCGGCCGCCGCGGCCACCTGACGGCCGGCCAGCCATCCGTAGAATACTCACGTAGCGAGCGTTCATTGCTTTCCGTGTCCGATGCTAATGCGCACTTGTCGTCTTTATGTCCTGAGATGTAACGAGGAAAGTGTAGATCTCACTGCAAAAGGACTGCGCCGCGCGGTAATTGCAGAAAGAGGTGGCAACCGGCGGCGACTGACGGGGGTAAGTTCTTGTCGTTATGCATCAGAAATGCAAGTTCATTTCGTCGATTTTTTTTTTTTTCTTTGAGCACTATGGGACTTAACATCTGTGGTCATCAGTCCCCTAGAACTTAGAACTACTTAAACCTAACTGACCTAAGGACATCACACACATCCATGCCCGTCGCAGGATTCGAACCTGCGACCGTAGCGGTCACGCGCTTCCAGGCTGAAACGCCTAGAACCGCACGGCCACACCGGCCTGCTACGAAATTATTGTTTTGCTATGTTGGTAGATGTTACATGGTAGCGTCATTCAAATACGAGGCGTGTTTTTTGCTATTTTGTCTAAAACTGACATGGTGAGACCGTGGCTGTGTACAATTAATGTAGGTTAATCCTTACAAAGAAGAAAACAGCAACCAGCCACTATTAATACTGTTATTTATATAGGTAAATAGCGCCGTTACCGGTTTCGAACTGCAAGTTCATCATCAGACGGCTGTTCACATGATTTTCAAGATACACTTCACATTATCGTCCGTTTTCGATTTTTTATTATTCCACTGAAATACTTCGCCACTTAAGGGTGTAGATCAGGGTATAAATTTATTTTTAGCCTAATATTTCTATTGGTTCAAAATACTCCTTAAAGAGTCAATTATTAAGATTCATTCACATAAAGTATGACAGAAGTGTTAAAATATGTTAAAACTTCCATTACTGCATGGGGGTCTAGGGCATGCGAGCGCTCGAATGCAACCAGTGTAATATTATACTAGTTACCGACGGAGTAGGGATCACGTTAGTTTCGGGTTGTACGACAGAGTGGTTTAGTATCGACTACAATGCTATTCTCGAAAAGATTTCTCTTCATAACGTGATTAGTTTGTGGTAAACAGTCTGAAAGCGCGTGCTTGTCTCGCGTCTGTTTAGTCTGTCAAATGGTTCAAATGGCTCTGAGCACTATGGGACTTAACAGCTGAGGTCATCAGTCCCCTAGAAGTACTTAAACCCAAGTAACCTAAGGACATCACACACATCCATGCCCGAGGCAGGATTCGAACCTGCGACTGTAATGGTCGCGCGGTTCCAGACTGAAGAGCCTAGAACCGCTCGGCCACCCCGGCCGGCCGTAGTTTGTAATTCTGCTAGTATTTCATAAGAAATAAAACGTGAGTCCTTGAATATGATCAACAAACGTGTATCTTGAAAATCATGGAACAGCCGTCTGATGATGAACTTGCCAGTTCGAAACCGGTAACGGCGCTATTTACCTAAATAAATAGCAGTATTAATAGTGGCTGGTTGCTGTTTTCTTCTTTGTAAGAATTAACCTACATTAATTAGGCGTGTTTTTTAAGTAAGTACCGCTTTGAAATTAAAAACGACGTGTTAAGATATCTTAATAAATTTATTTTTACATGGAAGCCTGTACCTTAATCTACTTTTCTACATAATTTCCGTCAATATTGAGGCACTTGTCATAACGTTGTACCAGTTTTTGAATACCCTCCTCATAGAAGTCTGCCGCTAGAATTGTTATTAACCACTGCATCACCACTGTTTTGACTTCGTCATCGTCTTGTAGACGCAGACCGGCCAGGTGTTTCTTCAAGTGCAGGAACAGATGGTAATCACTGGGCGCAAGATCGGGGCTGTACCGAGGATGATTCAGAATTTCCCATCGAAAAGATGTGATGAGATCTTTGGTCAAATTCGCCACATGCGGACGGGCATTGTCCTGCAGTAAAACGATGTCCTTGCTCAACCTCCATGGACTGTTGCTTTGATTCTGGTGTGACGTAGGCCACCCATGTTGCATCGCCCGTTACAGTTTGGCTTAAGAAATCATCACCGTCGTTGTGGTACCGCTCAAGGAAAGTGAATGCACTGTCTAAACGTTTAGTTTTGTGCATATCCGTCAAAATTTTCGGTACCCAACGTGCGCACAATTTTCGGTAATTTAAGTGCTCGGTCACAATGCCATACAAAACACTACGAGAAACACTAGGAAAGTCATCCTGCAAGGAGGAAATAGTAAAGAGTCTGTTTTCTTTCACCTTATTGTCCACTTCGTGCACCAAACTTTCATTAACGGCCGAAGGACGCCCACTCCGTTGTTCATCATGCACATTTGTGCGGCCATCTTTAAATGCTCTCACCCACTTTCTTACCATTCAATCACTCATAATGTTTTCTCCGTAAACTGCACAGATCTCACGATGAATATCGATCGCTTTTAGGCCTTTAGCACTAGGAAATCTTATAACAGCCCGTACTTCCCAGTCGGCGGGACTCACGATTATCGGAGGCATCTTAAACAGTGAGTACACAACGTAAACAAGAAAGAATCAGACTGTAATGGCGTCAGTGCGTAGATTAAGGTACAGGCTTTCATGTAAAAATAAAATTATTGAGATATCTTAGCACGTCTTTAATTTCAAAACAGTACTTACTTAAAAAAAACACTCCTCGTATTTATTCACAAAGGAATTATCCCAATGAAACTTCAATTTCTGAAAAACTGGATGATCTATTCGAGAAAAAGAGCTCCACAAATTCAGTAATTCGAGAACTCGCTGGTCCTTCTCTGGCTTTTATGCAAGCAGTTATTCGGCTTGGTGTTGTTTGATAGAATTGTAAGATAGCCTTCTGACGGTTATCGCTCCAAATTACGTCCAAATAGCGCGTTAAATAGTCAAGAGTCCCCGATCTGGTTGGAGGTGTCTGCCCGTAGTGCTCCAAACGTTCTTAACTGGGGAGAGATCCGGTGACTGATATATCGTGAACTGATATATATATGATGACTTTCGAACATTATTAAGGTAAATACATTGTTTGTTCTCTATCAAAATCTTTCATTTGTTAACTATGCCTATCGGTAGTTAGTGCCTTCAGTAGTTAGAATCTTTTATTTAGCTGGCAGTATTGGCGCTCGCTGTATTGCAGTAGTTCGAGTAAAGAAGATTTTTGTGAGGTAAGTAATTTATGAAAGATATAGGTTATTGTTAGTTAGGGCCATTCTTTTGTAGGGATTATTTATTGAAAGTCAGATTCCGTTGCGCTAAAAAAATATATTGTGTGTCAGTTTAGTGTTGATCAAATTAAGTAGAGAGAGAAATGTCTGAGTACGTTCAGTTTTGCTCAGCTGATTGAAAATCAAATAACGTAAGAGGTTTACCAGCACTGTCATTCATAATTTTCCAAAGGGACGTTTCAAAATATTAACAGCATACTCCCACCAGGGCTTTAGACCCAATAAGATTGCCAAAAGCGACGGCTTGGCATCCAGTCGCACCTTGGTTACTGATTGACATTAAGAGGTTGCTTGCTTCGAAGCAAGCCTTATCATTGGCATAATTGTTTCCTAATCTGTTTAAACTTTAAGCACAGATGCGCATCTTAACCCCGAACCTTTCGACATGCAGTTTCCAAATTAAAAATTACGTCATCTGTTTGAGTGATTGATACACTCTTGTCATCAATATTGCTTATATAGTTTTCATGTGTTGCAGAAGGGCATTCATTAAGAGAAATTGTGTCAAGCGCGGTAGCAAACACCGTTGATTTACCCGATAACGGCCGGGCTGCAGGTCCGGTCGCATTGTAATTATTGCCATGGTGTTCTTGTTTTGATTTCTCTTGAAAAAGCTTACTCATTTAACAAATTTGTTAATTTTGTAAAGAAAAGTAAAATTCATGATTATATATTGTTAAATAAACATGTTTTGTGAAAAGAAAGTTACGTTGGTGGGTCCTCCCTTCCACGTTTTCCTTATTTCCAGTAAATACCACATCTCAAGTCATACAATGGCAAGTATCCTTCACCATGCGCACCAAAGTGGTTTCCAGAGTATGGATGTGGATCTCATACAAAACTCAAACAAATTCTGTTGGTATGTAATAGACTCTCTTGGGCACACTCGTGGATGACACTAGAAGTGTCAGTCAGTGCAGCGAAGCAAAAGCAGTTATGTTGGACTCCATTTTCAAACGTTCCTTTACATAGTAAAATCCGGGAGCAGCGTCCGCATTTCATTCTCTAACCAATACAAATATGAGAGCAATAGATACTAGTGTTGGTGGTATAGAGGAACAGCTGAAATGGAACGGGTGCTGTAACTCCAGCTGCCGGTCGTGTAGTCACAACCGCCACTCCGTTCACAGCCACCGCCTACATTCCTGGTATGATGGTCTGAGGATGGTCAAAAACTGACCGAAACCCGTCACCAGGAGGATAAATGTTTTTGCGGTCGACACTGTTTGTGTCCATTATTAAAGTACAGAGCACTGAAAGACCTGAGTCGAAACCAGGCCCCGGGAGTAGACAACGTTCCATTAGAACTACTGACGGCCTTGGGAGAGCCAGTCCTGAAAAAACCTCTACCATCTGGCGAGCACGATGTATGAGACAGGCGAAATACCCTCAAACTTCAAGAAGAATATAATAATTCCAATCCCAAAGAAAGCAGGTGTTGACAGATGTGAAAATTACCGAACTATCAGTTAAATAAGTCACAGCTGCAAAATACTAACCCGAATTCTTTACAGACGAATGGAAAAACTGGTAAAAGTCGACCTCGGGGAAGATCAGTTTGGATTTCGTAGAAATGTTGGAACACGTGAGGCAATATTGACCTTACGCCTTATCTTAGAAGAAAGATTAAGGAAAGCCAAACCTACGTTTCTAGCATTTGTAGACTTAGAGAAAGCTTTTGAAAATGTTGACTGGAATACTCTCTTTCAATTTCTAAAGGTGGCAGGGGTAAAATACAGGGAGCGAAGGCTATTTACAATTTGTACAGAAACCAGATGGCAGTTATAAGAGTCGAGGGGCATGAAGGGGAAGCAGTGGTTGGGAAGGGAGTGAGACACAAGGGATCACAAATTTAACATTGGAGGGCAGCGTGGAGGGTAAAAATCGTAGAGGGAGACCAAGAGATGAATACACTAAGCAGATTCAAAAGGATGTAGGTTGCAGTAAGTACTGGGAGATGAAGAAGCTTGCACAGGATAGAGTAGCATGGAGGGCTGCATCAAACCAGTCTCAGGACTGAAGACCACAACAACAACAACATTAAAGTACTATTTAATTAACATCCAAACAAATTTATGCACCGGCAAGTAAAGTCCGGATTGACATGTGAAACCCAAACCTTCACTAATGACGCAGAGGCATGCAAATGCAACGAGTAGTTGACAACAGACAGCTGCGTCTGTCGTAACAACAGACGAGCAGATATCTCGACAGACTGAAAAACCTAGGCAGGGCGACCAATACTGACGTATGTGCTGGGGCCGAAAATGGCGCTCCGAGGCCTTACTAGGCGGCACAAAAAGCGTCAGCCTAAAACCATTTACAGCTTAAGGCGGCATCAGCCCCTGCCGGAAGCCGTAACATCACCCATCGCGACAATAATGCTGCGTTTGTGAATATTAATTCATTCATTTCCATGTCTGGTCATCATTTCCAGAATCCAGCAACTTCGATAGCCTTGTCGCTTGCCTCGATCGAGTCCGTTGTTTTGCAACGTTGCTCCAGTAGAGGACCTATGCGCAAGTGGCCCAGGTCACGTCTGTATCAGCTCTATCTTTGCACGTTGCTCTTGGAACGGGGTACGTCCAGCCAAAGACGACTGAGTGATGAAAGAGGGTACGCCCGATCATTTCCTGCGGCTAGCTCTTCCCTTTCAGGTATATTGGCGGCAACTTTCTCTTTCATCTGGTGACATAGTTAGACTCCGGTGTTCCCTTCAGTGATTGAGTCCTAGCTATGAATCTCTTTCGAGATTTCAATCGACTGCAAGTTGATGATCAGGCAGCAGATGGCGGGTATCACTGATCTGCTACGCCCCGTCCGCATCAGCAGCTGCGGCCCTTCTGACGACGGAGGAAGCTGTTGCACCATTCGGGCAGAATTTCTGTACTGCAGTTGGCTTCATACGTTCCTACATGATTAGTGACTGCAGAGTCAACCTGCTTGGTGTGAGCACAGCCTCTCAACACAGGAGTGGCGTACTCTGCAGCTGACACACACAAAGCAAGAGAAGAATTTGTCGGGATGTGGGGACTAGCTGCGCAGGTGAATGTTGTAAACTTCTTTAAAATGTTTCAGTGGGAGCTAAGAACGCCACTTGTCAACTTAGAACAAAATTTCAAAAACGGCTTTGAAACGGGTAATATTACCTAATATAGTACGTAGGATAATTTAAAATGGTTTTTTAACAAAATAGCGGCACTCTCAAATAAAAGTCAAATTTTTGACAAAAAAGTCACTATAAAGACGTGCACCAAAAATTGAAATTAAAATATATCGCAAAAATCCTACGTACTACAGTAGAAAAAACACCAACTTACAAGTTACGTAAAGGTACAATGTAAATTCATGTATACTTCATGAGTTATAGCTCCTGCCTGTTTGACAACCGTTGTTTAAAAATTCAACGTGTGCTTTTCAATACTGAACGTACCTTTACTGGCAATGGCAGCACCGTACATTTGGCCTTTTTTCCGCCGCGCCGATGTCGAAACACTCGCATTTTGACGAAATTATGTCGAGTAACTGTTTTCCGATTACCAATCGAAGCGGTTTTTCTTTTTCTTTTTTTTTTTCTTTTGCAGTGTAGGGATTAGTTTTCGATCCTCTTCTATCCGTATAAACACGTTGTTGATCATTTTCAAGGATTCACGTTTTATTTCATGTAAAATACCAGCGGAATGACAAGCTAAGCAAACGCGAGACAAGCACGTGCTTTCAGACTGTTTACTACAAACTAATCATGTTATGAAGAGAAATCTTGTCGAGAACAGAATTTTAGTTGAAACTAGACCACTCTGTCGTACTATCTAAAACTAACGTGATCTCTGTTCCGTCGGTAACTGTTATAATATTACTGGTTGCATTCGAGCGCTCGCATTCTCTAGATCCCCATGCAGTAATGGAAGTTTTAACACATTTTAACATTTCGGTTATACTTTGTATGAATGAATTTCAAAAATAGATTCTTTAAGGAACATTTTGAACCAATGAAAATATTAGGCTAAAAAGAAATTTATACCCTGACTACAACCTTAATGAATAATCATAACATGAATCAGTTGTGTCAAACCGAATGCGAACCTGTTACTGACTAGCAACCTCTTAACGCAGAACTCGTTATTCTCTTATCTTGCTCAAACGTCCCGTTGCTAGGCTCCCTACACCTTTGTTGAGGATAGGAGGTTCTGTAAGGAGCTGGGATGTGTCCACGGACCGTCTTCCGATTGGAAGACAAGGTTGCCCTTCTGTGCCTTCCCAGCCGAAATACCGTTCTGAGCGTCCAGAACTCGAATTATAGGACATTATGATTCCCCCACCACAAAACCGTTATTAAGGACATCATAACGTGTTCCTTCCTCCACACACAAGTTACATGTTTGCAGTTTTTGCTGTGATTTATTTTACTCGTTCGGGATTTAGAAAGGCATTCAGCACATAGTGTATTAACTAAAATACCCTGATAGCGCTACATGAGTTGTAATATCCTTTACATATCTTTTTACAATACTATACAGTATTAGAAACATTTTTGAGCCGCTCTGTGGCTGATCGGAAAGTCAGGTAAGTCCTTCACGTCATCTTCACAGCCATGTACCCCACACCCGAGCAAATAGTCGACAATTTCCTCGGTGAGTTGAATCCATCGATCTTTTTGTTGGGGTCGTCCACCATATTTTGGTTCTTATCTCCACTTGCAACCCATAGCTCTTTCCAAGCCGTCGTCGGTACGAAGCCTTCCATTTCTTTGCCGATTTTCCTTAAAGTTGACTTGTATTTAAATCTGTTTAGAGTTGCAGGTTCTTGGTCTACATCTACATGGATATTCCGTAAATCACATTTAAGTGCCTGGCAGAGCCGGGTATATAGGGAGGTCTGGATTCCTTATGATATTTCTGCATGTTGTTGTGGCTAACTGTGATCGCCTAATTTTAGGGGGATCTGTGTTTACTAGGACAGGGAGCCGGGCACATGGGGTGGCCTTGAGTATTCCACAGATTATCTGTATTATCACCTTTAGTTGGACGTCCACTTCAGTTACGTGTGCACTTGTCATACAGACCAGTGAACAATTTTCAGCCACGCTGTAGACAAGAGGTAGTACCGAAGCCTTCAATGTCCTCACTTCACAACAACACGTCGTTTGAACCATTTTCGACAGGATAGCATTACGAGATTTTAGTTTCTGTTTTGTGTCTTCTAGATGGTAGTTATACATTAGAGTGCGACGTAATTTCACTCCCAGGTATTTTGGCTTATCCTCACGCAAAGACCTTGATCATTCGTGGAGAGTTACAGTTTTCGATTTGTATCTATTTTGTTACGGTGCATTACGATGCGAATCGTTTTGTAAGGGTTTGGATGTAGATGCATCTTGGAGTAGTAGGTGTTGAATACTTGCAGGTTTGCATTCAACATTTTGTCGAGGTCGTTAAAATTTTTACTTTGATGCAAGTAACAGATGATGGCCAAGCGAGATATTGCTAAGATCAAAATAATGAAATAAGATGGTTATTTAAAATATCTGAAACAGCTTAGGCAGGAAAATCGCTGAGGATAAGAACTCACAGCCGGCCAGAGTGGTCATGAGGTTCTAGACGCTTGAGTCTGGAACCGCGTGACCGCGGCTGTCACAGGTTCGAATCCTGCCTTGGTATGGATCTGTGTGATGTCCTTAGGTTAGTTAGGTTTAAGTAGTTTTAAGTTCTAGGGGAGTGATGACCTCAGCTGAAGTCCCATAGTGCTCAGAGCCATTTTAACCATTTAAGTCTAGAGGACTGATGGCCTCAGATGTTAAGTCCCATAGTGCTTAGAGCCATTTGATCCATTTGGAGACAAAATACTAACAAGGAATGTGTTCCATTTCTCTAATTACATAGGTAAATGATCAAGCGGAAATCATAATAAATACATACATTTATCAAGATATAAAGTGTTCTGTCAGTGTTGTATACATAGTTCCGCATAGTCAGCGCGTACACAACTTTCCCACTAGAGCGCGCCCTGCTAAGCACAACAGCGCAGGCGCAGCGTTCGTCGGTCTCCACACTACGAGATGGTGCTGCCTTAGAGACGGACCAAATTCTGCTTCCCCCGATCCGCGTATTAATATGTAATGCATCCAATGAGATTGCTGCTTTTCTCCTCGCGGATCACACTCGCGCAGTGATACCTGAACGCGCGAGGTATTATAACGAGTGTACAGACCTCCGATTAGTCAGTCTGCATTTGGCTGCACCAGTCTGTACCAGTCTGCATTTGTCTGTACCAGTCTGCTTTTATCTGCACCAGTCTGTACCAGTCTGCATTTGCCTGCACCTAAAAAGATTATCATATTCCTGTACATAGCCATGAAGATAAATGTGTAGACACTTTGTCAAGTATCAGAGATATGTGAGAATAAGATTAACATACAAGACCAAAGGAACTTCAGATTGTCAATTGTGAATAGCATCCAGAATCAAGTTACATAAGGTTTATGCTTGTTACGATTTTAATAAATGTGTGTGAAAATTAATCAAGTTCTGTTTAAAGTTGGCACCGTCAATCTGCTACTCTAAGCGTGCAAGTGGCATTTCTATCGTCTGACCTAATGGCAGAAGATAAACACGCCACGATAAGACCACGAGACAAATTGCTGACACTCTACATCTACATCTACATGTACATCTACATGACTACTCTGCAATTCACATTTAAGTGCTTGGCAGAGGGTTCATCGAACCACAATCATACTATCTCTCTACCATTCCACTCCCGAACAGCGCGCGGGAAAAACGAACACCTAAACCTTTCTGTTCGAGCTCTGATTTCTCTTATTTTATTTTGATGGTCATTCCTACCTATGTAGGTTGGGCTCAACAAAATATTTTCGCATTCAGAAGAGAAAGTTGGTGACTGAAATTTCGTAAATATATCTCGCCGCGACGAAAAACGTCTTTGCTTTAATGACTTCCATCCCAACTCGTGTATCATATCTGCCACACTCTCTCCCCTATTACGTGATAATACAAAACGAGCTGCCCTTTTTTGCACCATTTCGATGTCCTCCGTCATTCCCACCTGGTAAGGATCCCACACCGCGCAGCAATATTCTAACAGAGGACGTACGAGTGTAGTGTAAGCTGTCTCTTTAGTGGACTTGTTGCATCTTCTAAGTGTCCTGCCAAGGAAACGCAACCTTCGGCTCGCCTTCCCCACAATATTATCTATGTGGTCTTTCCAACTGAAGTTGTTCGTGATTTTAACACACAGGTACTTAGTTGAATTGACAACCTTGAGAATTGTACTATTTATCGAGTAATCGAATTCCAACGGATTTCTTTTGGAACTCATGTGGGTCACCTCACACTTTTCGTTATTTAGCGTCGACTGCCACCTGCCACACCATACAGCAATCTTTTCTAAATCGCTTTGCAACTGATACTGGTCTTCGGATGACCTTACTAGACGGTAAATTACAGCATCATCTGCGAACAACCTAAGAGAACTGCTCAGATTGTCACCCAGGTCATTTATATAGATCAGGAATGGCTGAGGTCACAGGACGCTTCCCTGGGGAACACCTGATATCACTTCTACATCTACATCTACATTGATACTCCGCAAGCCACCCAACGGTGTGTGGCGGAGGGCACTTTACGTGCCACTGTCATTACCTCCCTTTCCTGTTCCAGTCGCGTATGGTTCGCGGGAAGAACGACTGTCTGAAAGTCTCCGTGCGCGATCTAATCTCTCTAATTTTACATTCGTGATCTCCTCGGGAGGTATAAGTAGGGGGAAGCAATATATTCGATACCTCATCCAGAAACGCACCCTCTCGAAACCTGGCGAGCAAGCTACACCGCGATGCAGAGCGCCTCTCTTGCAGAGTCTGCCACTTGAGTTTATTAAACAAAAAAAAATGGTTCAAATGGCTCTGAGCACTATGGGACTTAACATCTTAGGTCATCAGTCCCCTAGACTTAGAACTACTTAAACCTAAGGACATCACATACATCCATGCCCGAGGCAGGATTCGAACCTGCGACCGTAGCGGTCGCGCGGTTCCAGACTGAAGCGCCTTTAACCGCGCGGCCACTCCGGCCGGCCTTTTATTAAACATCTCCGTAACGCTATCACGGTTACCAAATAACCCTGTGACGAAACGCGCCGCTCTTCTTTGGATCTTCTCTATCTCCTCCGTCAGACCGATCTGGTACGGATCCCACACTGATGAGCAATACTCAAGTATAGGTCGAACGAGTGTTTTGTAAGCCACCTCCTTTGTTGATGGACTACATTTTCTAAGCACTCTCCCAATGAATCTCAACCTGGTACCCGCCTTACCAACAATTAATTTTATATGATCATTCCACTTCAAATCGTTCCGCACGCATACTCCCTGATATTTTACAGAAGTAACTGCTACCAGTGTTTGTTCCGCTATCATATAATCATACAATAAAGGATCCTTCTTTCTATGTATTCGCAATACGTTACATTTGTCTATGTTAAGGGTCAGTTGCCACTCCCTGCACCAAGTGCCTATCCGCTGCAGATCTTCCTGCATTTCGCTACAATTTTCTAATGCTGCAACTTCTCTGTATACTACAGCATCATCCGCGAAAAGCCGCATGGAACTTCCGACACTATCTACTAAGTCATTTATATATATTGTGAAAAGCAATGGTCCCATAACACTCCCCTGTGGCACGTCAGAGGTTACTTTAACGTCTGTAGACGTCTCTCCATTGATAACAACATGCTGTGTTCTGTTTGCTAAAAACTCTTCAATCCAGCCACACAGCTGGTCTGATATTCCGTAGGCTCTTACTTTGTTTATCAGGCGACAGTGCGGAACTGTATCGAACGCCTTCCGGAAGTCAAGAAAAATAGCATCTACCTGGGAGCCTGTATCTAATATTTTCTGGGTCTCATGAACAAATAAAGCGAGTTTGGTCTCACACGATCGCTGTTTCCGGAATCCATGTTGATTCCTACATAGTAGATTCTGGGTTTCCAGAAATGACATGATACGCGAGCAAAAAACATGTTCTAAAATTCTACAAGAGATCGACGTAAGAGATATAGGTCTATAGTTTTGCGCATCTGCTCGACGACCCTTCTTGAAGACTGGGACTATCTGTGCTCTTTTCCAATCATTTGGAACCCTCCGTTCCTCTAGAGACTTGCGGTACACGGCTGTTAGAAGGGGGGCAAGTTCTTTCGCGTACTCTGTGTAGAATCGAATTGGTATCCCGCCAGGTCCAGTGGACTTTCCTCTATTGAGTGATTCCAGTTGCTTTTCTATTCCTTGGACACTTATTTCGATGTCAGCCATTTTTTCGTTTGTGCGAGGATTTAGAGAAGGAACTGCAGTGCGGTCTTCCTCTGTGAAACGGCTTTCAGTTTTACTCGATGATTTGCCGTCTATTACTACGAACTGCGATCTTCCTGACAGGAAATCACGAATCCAGTCGCACAACAGACGATACCCCATAGGCCCGCAGCTTGATTAGAAGTCGGTTGTGAGGAACGGTGTGGCCGGCCGGAGTGGCCGTACGGTTCTGGGCGCTACAGTCTGGAGCCGAGCGACCGCTACGGTCGCAGGTTCGCATCCTGTCTCGGGCATGGATGTGTGTGATGTCCTTAGGTTAGTTAGGTTTAATTAGTTCTAAGTTCTAGGCGACTGATGACCTCAGAAGTTAAGCCGCATAGTGCTCAGAGCCATTTGAACCATTTTGAAGGAACGGTGTCAAAAGCTTTCCGGAAATCCAGAAATACGGAATCAAGTCAAATAATCTGATAGCGTGTGTACCGAAGGTCTTACAGTACGCACACCACAGTCGGCGAGCGTAAACACGAGAAGGGCGTTACTCGTTGGCCGGCGCACAGACAGCGGCGGTCGGCAGTGGCCGGGAGCGGCCGCCGCGGAGGCCGAGTGCCCGGAGGGTCGGCCGCGGGCAGCTGCGCCGCGGAACGCCGCGCCGCGCCAGCGGAAATTTACGTGCGGCGCCGGCCATCGCGTGCTCGCCGAGGTGCGCCTTTTTACCGGCGCGCCTGCTGCCTCCCTGCGGCCGTAGGTCAGAGGTCACGCCGCGGGCCGTACTTCAGGTCCGGCGCCCGGCAGCGACGCCGGATTCCTGGCCGCTCCGCGAGTCCGGTTTGGAATGAGCTTACGTTTTACCCATACCGTAGTGGATGGCCAGTTTGAAAGGGCCCATTTGTATTTCGAGAAGTGCTGGACGATGGAGACGCGGAATCTTCGGACTGACACACACAGATAGATTGATATTGCAACATTTACTGGGGCCACAGAATAAGAAAGGGTTGAAACGCTTGATTGAGTCAAAACTGCATTAACACATCCCACATTTATTAATATTCTCACAGCTTTAAAAAATTTACACATATGCAAATAATCAGGAAATTAATAACTCCGAAACACGATAATTATTCACTTCAGGAATATAGACGTAAACAAACTTTCGAGATTGCTCAGATAACTCAACCTGACGCTTTCTGTGGAACGTAATAGATCTACATCAATTAAAATTTACTCCAATTACTTAAAGGGCACAAAAACTCAAGACGTACTACCAGAAAAATAGCTACAACGATAGCAGTAAGTTTACAGAGGGCTTTAGACTTTACTCAACTCACAACATTCGAAATCGCTTGGTATAGCACGCACTATTGCACATATAATGGAAATAATATTAGGATCGGTTCCTTCCCTTTTTACATAGCATACTTATGTTCGTGACACAACACCATTATGGGACCGATGACCTAGCTGCTTGGATCCCTTCCTCAAATCAACCAACCAAGCAACTACGCCATTATATGCAGTATTTATATCATCAACCATCGAGTTCCTTCGTAACATGACAAATGGATCTTAATATCCCATAGTGCATCTGAAACAGAGATGTGTTAGAAACAAGCACCACAAAGTTTCACTATTGTATGTGCCCTCTACAAGCGTGTTATGATGTAAGAATGAAGCAAGCGTACATCATACCCGTTTTAA
The DNA here is from genome assembly GCF_021461395.2 of Schistocerca americana. Taxonomy (NCBI): domain Eukaryota; kingdom Metazoa; phylum Arthropoda; class Insecta; order Orthoptera; family Acrididae; genus Schistocerca; species Schistocerca americana. The sequence continues at coordinate 599,181,923 of NC_060121.1, forward strand.
TGAAATATCTATAGTACTACACATAGAAGGCAGGTAACACAGAGCAGTTTATCTCAAGCAAATGCTTCTGTAACAAAGTTGGTATACGTAAGTATTGAATCCCTACAGCTCACCTAGCTCATGAAATATATACTAACGGTTTCGTGAGCAAGTAACGGTACACCATAAGAACGGAAAATGATGAACCGGGGAGAGAACCACCAGTACACGCCCCTCAAGGTTAAAAAATGGTTCAAATGGCTCTAAGCAGTATGGGACTTAATATCTGAGGTGATCAGTCCCCTAGACTTAGAACTACGTAAACCTAACTAACCTAAGGACATCACACACATCCATGCCCGAGGCAGGATTCGAACCTGCAACCGTAGCAGTCGCGCAGTTCCTGACTGAAGCGCCTAGAACCGCTCGGGCACAGCGGCCGGCTGAAGGAACTGGATGTCCGACACAGTGTCGACACACAATGTCTATGCTTCCACTCACATTTCTTAAGAGCACAGTGCGTTCGTACCATGCATACGTAATGACATTCCTCCGACATTTGACTGACCATGGTCCCTCCTGCTTAGGTACAGCCAAGTACACATACAGTCTGTCCGTGTCGGGCGTTCCTTCACAGTCAGCGACAACTTCCTCCTTTTTCGCAGTACTAAGTCCAATTCACTGTCTCTACCCTTCATTTCCGCACTGCGATCGCGCATATAAACCCTTTCCTCTGTCAGGGAGGTCTCAAGTAACGTCGATACCAAGTGTGGCCAACCTAGAATAACAGTTCGGAAAAGGCCATAATGCCGAACACGGCACAACAGAGAGAGAGAGAAAAAGACAAACAGAAGAGAGAGATGACTCCCTTTCAATCTGTATTGTGCACTTCTGCCCACTAAAATTGCAGCATCAGGAAGGACAGCAGATATAGAGATCGGTACACATGCAACGGCATGCGCTATCATGTTGCAAAACGCAGCTCATATAAACGAGATATTTCGGGGCTCATACGTCTGGTTCCATTGGTAATACAAAAGTATGGTGAATTGATTTGAATAGCCCTTGGGCCAGGGACCAGTTGTATACCACACAAAAGGATAGTCTTACTGTAGCTATTCTACAGCGCAGCCGGCCGCGGTGGTCTAGCGGTTCTGGCGCTGCAGTCCGGAACCGCGGGACTGCTACGGTCGCAGGTTCGAATCCTGCCTCGGGCATGGGTGTGTGTGATGTCCTTAGGTTAGTTAGGTTTAAGTAGTTCTAAGTTCTAGGGGACTTATGACCTAAGATGTTGAGTCCCATAGTGCTCAGAGCCATTTGAACCATTTTTTTCCTACAGTGCAGTGTCAAACTTTAAATATTACACATTTCGTTCATCTTAGGCAACTTGAGTATACTGGTTGGTCCTTTTTGCATTATATGTCACCTAAGGTGCAGTTTAAGGGAGTTATGTAGGCACCATTTAGTTCGTGGACAGTTCATGAGACAAACTGTAAACCTTCACGGTATGAGAAGCTTATGTCCCCTTTTTGCATGATATGTCATCTAAGGTGCAGTTTAAGGGAGTTATGGAGGCACCATTTAGTTCGTGGGCAGTTCATGAGAAAACTGAAAACCTTCGCGGTATGAGAAGCTTACGTCCCGATATCAGCATTGTTTTAGAAATCAATGATTGTGCGGAACTGAGCTTCCCCTTTTCTCGCATGATTTACTGGGAATTACGGGTAGAGGTCAACAGGCAAGTACCACATTTCTAGACTTTTAGAAAGCATGTAAGTAGGCTGTTTAGGTTCTTATATTGGTAACGCCAACGCCACGTAGCGCTCTGTATGAAAATCACTGGCTGTGCTGCGTGCAGTCTGTGGCTGGGTGGCGTTGTTGGAATTTGCTATTGTAGTGTTGGGCAGTTGGCTGTTAACAGCGCATAGCGTTGCGCAGTTTGAGGCGAGCCGCCAGCAGTGGTGGATGCGGGAAGAGAAATGGCGGAGTTTTGAGAGCGGATGATCTTGATGTGTGTCCATCAGAGACAGTAAATTTGTAAGACTGGATGTCACGAACTGCTATATATATTATGGCTTTTGAACACTATTAAGGTAAATACATTGTTTGTTCTCTATCAAAATCTTTCATTTGCTAACTATGCCTGTCAGTAATTAGTGCCGTCAGTAGTTTGAATCTTTTATTTAGCTGGCAGTAGTGGCGCTCGCTGTATTGCAGTAGTTCGAGTAACGAAGATTTTTGTGAGGTAAGTAATTTGTGAAAGGTGTAGGTTAATGTTAATCAGACCATTCTTTTGTAGGGATTATTGAAAGTCAGATTGCGTTGCGCTAAAAATATTGTGTGTCAGTTCAATGTTGATCAGAATACGTAAAGAGCGAAATGTCAGAGTACGTTCAGTTCTGCTCAGCTGTTTGAAAATCAAATAATGTAAGAGGTTTATCAGCACAGTAATTCATTAATTTTTCTAAGGGGACTTTTCATATGTGGACCCCTAGCCGAGGATACCTCACTGGAATCTTCTGATTTTTTCTTGTAGTTTGTGTAATTAGTGTAGCTATTGTTTATTGCTAGCACGTAATTATAGAGAGAATTTCCTTTGTAGTTGTAGTTTTTCATTGTTGTACAGTAAAACAGTCCTAGAATGCATGTAGATTTGAACCAAGTATTTCGCAGTTGCGCTTGCAATTAACTAGGTATTAGTTTCAGTGCTATGTTAATGTGTTTTCTTATTTTCCTCTTCAAATTGTGCTTTTCTGTGTTATCGTGTGACATATTGTGACAATAATGGCGTGTGAAAAACGTAACACTAGGCTCCAAAGTAAACTGAGAAATAATAGTGACGACGAGCGTAGTTTATCAGCACCACTGTGTAATGAATTAACAGACAATGAAAGTAGAAATTTGGTAATTGTGCATAGGGAAATGGAGCGGGCGGCAAATAATGGCGTAAACAGTGAAACAATTAGTGAACAGGGAAGCATTATCGATCGATCGGTCGGGAATAGCTCGCCTCAGGATTCTGAAATGACAGGACACAATCTTGCAAATACTGTAGATTCAGGTTTTGCGTCCTCACCGTTTTCTCAAATAAGTCAACACACATTTTCTGCTTTTCAATATGCGAATATTGGCGGTTCAAATGCACTGCCAAATAGCGCTGAGGAACATGTTTCAGATACCAGTGCATTGTTATTACAATTAATGCAACAAATGGGACAAAAGGTTCAAAAGTTAGACATAATGGAACAAAATCAGAGACAAACACAGCAAAAGTTAGACACAATGGAACAACATCTTCAAAAGTTAGACACAATGGAACAAAATCTTCAAAAGTTAGACGCAATGGAACAAAATCAAAAACAGTCACAACAACAGCTTCAAAAGTTAGACACCACACTTGAACAAACACGTGAAGGTTTAACTGCTGAGTTACTTAAATCGAATCTAAATGTCAGAAAGTCTGTAATGACATAAAAACACAAAATTGTGATCATTTTCAACCTATTTTTTCGCGTCATGAAAATGCATTACAGAATCACGAAGCAGCCATAAAAGAACTGCAAATTATTGTTCATGAAAATCACGACACCTTGCAAGCTAAAATTGACTCAGTTTCATCTACTGATTCGGTTATGCAACTTGCAAAAGCTCAGGAAAACTTAAAGGACACAGTAGGTACGATTTCAACACAAATGGACACTCTGACACTTGGTTCAGAAGAACACACTGAGGAAATCAGTTCATTATCGGAGAAAGTAGCCGAACTTTCGTATCAGTTCACTAACTTACCTACAAATGTAGATGATGATCTGAATGACACAAGACCCGTAGCCTTCAACGACACAGAAGAGTACGAACAAATTAGGAAATTCAAACAAAATCAGAATCAAATTAATACGCAACACAAAAGAGAAATCCGGGAAGTACAAGATCAGCTGGCACAAATAACACAAGAATTGCATATTTCAGAGGAGACTCGCGCTCCAACACGGAAAGAGGGACATAGAAATACGGAACAGCGAGAAAATAACAACACAGGGCACTTCGGAAATTATGAAAGAAATTGGCAAGGTGCACCGAATTTTGAGATGGAACCGCCGAAAAGAAGTAACAATGACCGATATGCGACTCGCAGACATGATGATTTTGACTATAAGCTGTTCATTACTACACGTAAATTTAAAACATTTAAGAATTCTGGCAACGACATTCATCCACAAGCATGGCTCCATCAATTCTCTCAATGTTTTCCTCCCAACTGGTCATTGGAGCACAGGTTAGAATTTATGTGTGGCTATTTAGAAATTTAATCAGCAGTAAGAATGCTATCGGTTACTCACGATTGTCGCAGTGAAGGAGAATTTCATCATGTCTTCCTCTCAGCAGATTGGTCTCAAACTACACAAGACCAAGTAAAACATAGCATCATAATGATGAAAAATTTCGAACAATCTGAATTTTCCAGTCGTTGTCAAATAACTGAAGACATGTAGCACAAGAATCAGAACCTGTCAAACCCATACAGCCCCTCAGAACTCATCCGCATTTGCTTAATCAAATTGCCTGAACATTTACGACATATTATTTTGGCAGGACGTTGCAAAGACGACATTGAAGCTTTTCAGGGACTGTTACAAGAACTGGAAAATGACACTGACAATTGCGAGACGCGAAAACAAGAACACAACAATTACAGGTCACATCCATCACAATTCCACAATGAAAGAAATAGTAACTGGACATGACAAGGCTATTCTTACAACGTAAATCGTAACCAAAACAGACACCACCCGTATGACAACCATTGGCAAAGTAGTAATAATTACAGGGAAAGATCACCTCTCTGCAGTAATGACTATCACAGAGACAATCATAGAAACAGACAATATGGCAACCAGAACTATTATTATCACGGGAGACAGAATAACTTCAGACGCAACGGTCCACCGTGCAGTAATAATTCAGGGAGAAATTCTCCACCACTTAACTGACAAGAAAGAAACTACTGACATGACGACAGACGATATAATCCTAATGACAGACCTAAACTTCATCAGGACTGGAGGGATTCAAACAGGGCTGGGCCCTCTCAGCAAGGTGAATTTGTAGAAGTTAGATCTCCAAATCCCAACAACGACGCATGCCAACAAAGAGACAGACAATGAGTCGCACCGCAGGCAGCCACATGCACCAGCTGGCTCAAAGAAAAATAGCATTGACGCTAACCTTGAGAAGAATTCCAGTATTCTTTACCGACGTATACCACAAGATAATTGCTATGAAGTTGAAACTCTGCGCACTGGAAAGGGTAAAAGATTGCACCGCATTTCACATGAAAAACCGTTTATTGAGAGATAATCTGTTTTTTAACTTAGTCTTTGCTATAAAATTTTTCACTTCACGTTACTAGTATGCTCTGTCAGACTTAGAAACTGTTAACATGCAACAATGTTTAAAGTTAACTATCCAGTCAAGAACCTAGGGAACTCATTTACACAAGTAATTACAAATGCACTGCTATAGTGAACAGAGGACACAGTGTTACTGTGTGTGTACATTCTTGCTTGTTAGTTGCACGATTACGTAATGACTATAAGGCTTACTTACTTAAAACATATACTGCTAATGAGATTTTAATGCAACATTTTGGTTTACTTGAAAAGACATTCTTTATTTAAAGTACTTTCTGAGAGATACCAGATGACACAGTGGTTAGTTTACTTGACAGCTGCACGATTATATCACGACCCTACTATTGAATGACACAATTTACATTATTGCTTTTGAGCTGTATCTGTTTTATATGTGCACAGTTTTTCTGAATTCTTCTGGAAAGTAAAACATGTTTTAGTAGTAACTTTGTGGTATAGCCACAGGGAGACAGCCTTTTCTGCAGCACAACAATACATTACAGTACAGTACTTTCTTCTTCACGGCAATAAGCGTAATAACTACGATATCTATACGCAAAGCATTTAACTTTTGTTTATGTTGGGGTGAGTACATTGACTTCAGCAGAACTTTGCTTACAGAGGACGATAACTACGACACTTCCACAGAATTATCTTACAGCAAGACGCACATTTAGCACTAAAGGACACGCATTTGAGTGATTAATTTTGTACTTAAAACGTTTATGTTTAAAGATTTTTGAATTACAAAGATACAAAGGTTTTCTGTGATACATTTCATTCGATTGCTGTAATCTGTAACACCCAAGGGTTTAATTACATTAATCCTCAGGGGGGTACACGCCTACTTTGTGTACTATGTGTGTAGCAAGCACAAGGAGCCCTAGCTAATACGGCATTTGCTTATACAACTTTACACATTGGTACCATATTTCTCTAACACATAAATTACACAGCTATATGATCATTTAACTGAGAGAGGCAAAAAAATTTTTTTACTATGTCAGTGACACATGTTTACGCAATTACACAGTTGGATAACTTCACACTTATGGAATTGTATTTTGTATGTACTTTGTGAACTCTTAATATTTTTCAGAACCATTGTGATACTATGTGAGCTTTGAATGATGTGTTTCGTATGGGATCATGATTTTAAAGTACGTTTCGGGTAGATGACACTATTGAAATGGGCAGAAAATTCTTCTTAGGTTTTGAAATTATTGGAGGAAGCTACGACGATTTTGAGATTTGACTGAGGTGTTATGATGTTGTTACGATGACGATGTGTATTATGCTGTTGATGTATGTTTATTATGACACGTATGTATTATGATGAAATATCGAAGAAGTGTCGACGAATATGTATATGGGTAATAAGGTATGGAATAATGAGTAGTGGTTAGGGGCTCTGATTTGAGAAAAAGGATGTTGGAAACCAAGAATCGTACTTTAAGAGTTATGAAACGTGTGTGCATGCGTGAATGTGTATCAGCACTGCTATTCATGAGATTTCATTTCTACACATTTCTACCGTAATTTTTCGACCTGTGAATTTTTATTGGTATCAAACTGTCACTGTAGCGGAGAACGCTGTCGTAAATGTTTCGTTAAGGAAGGTAAGTGACCTTGACGTAATGCATAATGGGCGCCCAGCTGAGCGATAGTCGCTTGGAGAAAAAAGCAATTAGGTGAAAAAAAAGAGGCCATTAACCTCGCTATTGACATTCCTTTACAGAAAGCATCGCAAATACGACACGCTCATTACTTGGAAACATATGATTATATTGTGGAGCGCATACTTTGTGCTACTTAGTGAAATGCTTATGAATTTATGGGAAATATTCTTACATCTGCACACCTGATTGTGACAAGTGTCTTTCTATGAGAGTTGAGAGAATTTCTACTGACTTATGAAATGCCACATGGCTATTGAATGATGTTTTTAAGCTTTGGTTTACATAGTTGCTTATTTCATTTGATATCTGGTTTCCAGCTGTGTTGGAGCATTGGTTTTATAAAATAAAATTAAATGCATTTGCTAATGTGAGCGCTTTCTGTCAACCGATCTATTAAATAATAATTTCATGATCCACATTCTTCGAAAAAGGAGCACTTGGAAAGGAAAGAACAATATGAAGGGACTAATAACAGTAACTGTATACATAATTTTCTTTTCAACTACTTCATAATTTTTTTGGTAGAATAACTTCTTGTGGTGCACCACTTTAATTACATAGACATTAAGATGTGAATAGACATTTCCCTTATCTGCATTGTTGACTTTAGTGTAATATTTTTCTTGTGCTTGAGTTTTGCCATGTTTAGGTTTTAAGCTGTAGCATTTGCTGCTGCTGTTTTCCAGGCATAGTGTTACTGAATTTGACTTTGTATTACCCTGTTAAGCCAGTTTTACTAGTGATTTATTTTTCTTGTCGCTGCACATTGGCTCATACTCTTTGTAATGTTGCATTTGCTCTGCTAATTTAGATATACTGCTGCTTGCTTTGCCAGTTTGCATTTTTTTTTCATTGCGGTTTGTGTTAATTGTTTTGTACTGCTGCATTGCCTCGTCCCTTAGTATATATATCTGAGCTCAGTAGATTTAAGTTAGCTTAAGAGGGGGTAGACTATATAAGGAACTAACTATGGAGAATAGGGAAAGAATGCATTGAGAAGTTATATGAAAAAGATTTGGGCCAAATTGATTATTGTACACTGAGAAATAATTATTTTGAAAGAAATACGAATATAATACATAAAGCAGGTATAGATAAGACATTTTGGGAATAATGATGAATGAATGGAGATCTCCAAGAAGTAAAGAAAGTTTTTTTTGCAAAATACTGCAGTAAAACAAACCCTGACCTTTCCTTTTGTATTATTCCGCTATGTGTTTGTGTATCCTTATGTATTTGTGTTCTTCCTGTCTTTATGCGTTTATCTGATAAGACTTACGTTGTAGAATTTTTCTAATACTCAGTTACATTCAGTATGATGAGGAATACTGTTATCCTCAAATATAATTTGCATTTATAATATGTTATTTACTTTGTAAGGATGTTTAGACATATTCTGACCTTTTATATATTTACTTATGCCGTAATTCCTGTAATACTGATGTATATGTTTATTTCTATTCTTTTGTGAAGCCTGCATGACTACAATTGTTATCTGTATTAGTATGTTTTTAATGATGTTTTCTGTACCTTAGTGATTGTATTCTCATGTTATAAAACTGTAATTGACACCAGTTCATCAAATTAAGTTACATTTCACTGCACAGGTTTCTGTTGGTCATAGTTTATGCATAATATGTAAAAAAAAAGGGACTGTTGTTGGGTGCACGTGTGTTAATAATTCAGCAAGGGACTGGTTAACAGCATTGCTGGTTCTAACGTCAACTCCAAAAACTTTGTGAGTGCATAAGTGGTGGTTTATGGACTTGCTATATTGTCCGCAAGACTCTTCGATACTGATAGTGCACCTGCACAGTCGCAACAAATGGCTGATGGCCGTCTCTACAAGGACTAGAGTGGGTCTGCATCTTTGATGGCCCACCAGTACCATTATTTCTATAAGGACTGCAGTGGGTCTGCACCTCTGGTGGCCCACCAATACCGTAATCTCTAACAAGACTTCAGTGGTCTGCTCTGTGATGACCTACGTATCAATATTCTTCAACTTCGACTGATTCTACTGTGGGTTTGCTCTGTTGTGGCCCATTACTTGTTTGCGTGTCAAGAGTCTTTCCGTTGGAAGGACAACACTACTTATTCAAGACTGCACGGAAATCCACTACTTCCGTGTGCATTTTCTTTTACTGCTCAGACTTTGAGAAAAACACTGCAATTTTACTGTGATGAACGATCAGGACTGTCTTTATGCACTGTGAGTAAATTTTAGCTTTTGACCAACATTGTATCAATAAGTGTGTGCATTTGATTTCTTTGTTATTGTAATTGTGAAAAATTTTAACAAATATGTATTGGCCAGTGCCCAAAACAATTTGTAAAATTTTTTGTGGGGAGCATGGGGGCTACGTAAGTAGGCTGTTTAGGTTCTTATATTGGTAACGCCACCGCCACGTAGCGCTCTGTATGAAAATCACTGGCTGTGCTGTGTGCAGTCTGTGGCTGGGTGGCATTGTTGGAATTTGCTATTGTAGTGTTGGGCAGTTGGCTGTTAACAGCGCATAGCGTTGCGCAATTGGAGGTGAGCCGCCAGCACTGGTGGATGTGGGGAGAGAGATGGCGGAGTTTTGAGAGTAAATTTGTAGGACTGGATGTCATGAACTGATATATATATTGTGACTTTTGAACACTATTAAGGTAAATGCATTGTTTGTTCTTCATCAAAATCTTTCATTTGCTAACTATGCCTATCAGTAGTTAGTGCCTTCAGTAGTTTGAATCTTTTATTTAGCTGGCAGTAGTGGCGCTCGCTGTATTGCAGTAGTTCGAGTAACGAAGATTTTTGTGAGGTAAGTGATTTGTGAAAGGTATAGGTTAATGTTAATCAGGCCATTCTTTTGTAGGGATTATTGAAAGTCAGATTGCGTTGCGCTAAAAATATTGTGTGTCAGTTTAATGTTGATCAGAATAGGTAAAGAGCGAAATGTCAGAGTACGTTCAGTTCTGCTCAGCTGTTTGAAAATCAAATAATGTAAGAGGTTTATCAGTGCAGTAATTCATTAATTTTTCTATGGGGACATTTCAAGCATTAGACATGGTACCCAATTGCAGACTGTTAATGAAGGTATATGGAATAAATTCACAAATATGTGAGTGCCTCCAAGACTTTTTAAATAAAAGAACCCAGTACGTTGTCGTCGACGGCAAGTGTTCTTCAGAGACAAGGGTATTATCAGGAGTTCCCAGGGAAGTGTAATAGGACCACTTCCTTTCTTTACAGACATAAATGTTTTGACATACACAGGGGGCAGCAATCTGTGGCTGTGGTCGACTTCGATTTCTTGGGAAGATTTTGGGAAAGTATGGTTCACTTGCAAAGGAGACCGCTTATAGGACACTGATGCGACCTATTCTTCAGTAGTGCTCGAGCGTGTGGGATCCGTACCGGGTTGGATTGAAGGGAGACATCGTAGCAATTCCGATGTGGACTGCTAGATTTGTTACCGGTCGGTTTGCACGACGTGTATGTGTTACTGAGGCTCTTCGGGAACTCAAATGGGAATCCCTGGAGAGAAGGCGACGTTCTCTTCGAGAAACACTAGTGAGGAAATTTACCGGCATTTGAAGCTGACTGCAGAACGATTCTATTGCCGCCAACACGCAATGCGCATAAGGACCACGAAGATAAAGGACGAGAAATTGGGATTCATACGGAGCGAGGGGAACAGGAAAGGAAATGACTAGCAGTGGTGCATGGCACCCTTCGCCACACATCATCTGGTGGTTTACAGTGTCTCTATGCATACGCAGATGCATGGGTACCAGAAACGAACTAGAGATTGCAGTACGGCTATTTGCTCCAAGTCGTGAAATATGTACGATATCTTCCTAAGATTCCGGTGTCGAACAACCTTGAAAATTTTCTTGATACTTTTAGCCGTTTCCGAGATACAAAGATTTAAATTTACGCCACTTGTACACTTATAATTCACACATGAACCTCGGTGTGAGGAGGAAACGTAGTTTTTAAAGAGACGTAACATGGAGGAATGAGCTGTAAAGTTCCTCCCCTATCTTCAGAAAGGTTCTGGGAACCACCCCATCACCCCATGTGTGTAGAATTAATTTTGCGTCATTTCTATTCAATGTAGGTAAAGTATCGAAAATATGCTGACCCTTAAAGTTCTTTCCATATGTATGACATGCGCTGCTGTAAGAAAGAAAAAGAGGGAACCAGTAGAGAAATGCTCCTATCAGAGTACAAAAGAGGCTAATATCTTCCTGTTTTAAAAATCTCTGACAGAAAAGTGGGGTACAACTCTGTCTCATTCTGCCTTGAACAAGGTCTTCGAAAATTTTTGAAATATCTTGGCATGCAGGCATATTGACAATTTTTTATGCTGATGGAGAAGGAGACAGGGGCCATGTGATGGAGGCAGGAAGTATTACGAGACGATAGTAGTACGCTTGTGAGAGTTCTAATGCAGGTACATTTTACTGTTGAAAACTAAAAAGGAGAGGCAACTAAAAAAATGGTTCAAATGGCTCTGCGCACTATGGGTCCGACGTATACTAACGGACCGCGGCTGATTTAAAGGCTACCACCTAGCATGTGTGGGGTCTGGCGGTGACACCACATTCCTCCCCCGCAAATCGGCGTACGGTTGTGTTATAAGGCTTCCGCCCGCCGTGGGGAGGACCCCATGTTGACGTATGCGACGAGGTGGGGAGCCTAACAACAGGCGAGGCTGTGCCACCCACACCCTGCCATTCGGCCCAAGGGGAGCTAGGAAACGCCTGAAAACCTAGTCCAGGATGCACACCAACATGCGGTGTATGCGCCTGTAGAGAGACAGGAGGGGCCGAAGGGTCGACCTCCATCAGAACGGGGCACCCGATAGGCGAAGACGACATCTGGTGCAGAGCGGGCAAGAGTTTCATGTCGGAGAACAACTGGTCACGGGAAGCAATGGGCGGCGCGTGACCCAGGGAGGCGCTTGGCGGCTGCATCGAAGCGTCCACTGCGTGCGTCTCCGGCGGGAGAACAGGCGGCGGCGGCGGCGCGTCGCCATGGGGCAATATGGAAGGCAGCGTCGGTAACACCTGGGGATGAGGCGAGCCAGTAGATGGGTCCCCAGGGCGCTGACCGGACGGCACCGTCGCTGAAAGCAGACGGGGAGCGGCAGAACCCGTGCGACGACAGAGGCGCAGCTGATTGAGATGCTGACACACCTCACCAGAGGCCCCCAAAACCAGATACAGAGCGCGGCCGAGGCAGCGAAGAATGCGCCCTTCGAGCCAACGCCGTGAACCTCGATAGTTACGATAGTATACAACGTCGCCTGGAGCAAAAGCAGGTGGCTGCCGCTGCACAAGAACCTGATGCGGCGGATGTAGCAAAGACATCAAGGTTCGATGAGGACGACCATGGAGCAACTCAGCCGGCGAGCGACCTTCTCAGGGCTGAGAACGATACGAGGACAAGAAGAGCAATAACGCGTCCTCCTAAGAATGGGACTCTTTGAACTTCAACATGTGTGGCTTGAAAGTCCAGACCAATCGTTCAGCGGCACCGTTTGACTGAGGCGAAAATGGCGCGGATGTCAGATGTTGAATACCATTGGCCTTGCAGAATGACTGAAATTCTGCGGACATGAATTGTGGGCCATTGTCGGAAACAATAGTCTGTGGAAGACCTTCAATGCAAATGATAGCAGATAACACTTGGATGGTGGCAGATGACGTCGTGGAAGACATCCGGACAACAAAAGGAAAATTACTGAATGAATCTACCACAACCAACCATCGAGCATTCCAGAATGGACCAGCAAAATCGATGTGTAAGCTTTGCCAAGGGGAAGTGGCTTTTGGCCATGCAAAGAATTTCCGCGGCGGTGCGGATTGTTGTCTGGCATACGCCATGCAAGAAGAGCACATATTCGTAATTGCAGCATCGATTCCGAACCAAGTACAGTGCTGACGAGCAAGTTGTTTCGTGCGCACTATACCCCAATGTCCTTGGTGGAGAAGCCGTAAGACAGAGGACTGTAACGAACGTAGGTCCACGACCCTGGACTGATCATTATCAGAACGCAACAGCAAAACACCACATCGAACAAAAAGTCTCTCCTTGTGAGCAAAAAATCGGCGAACCAACGGATCCTCGATCCGTGACTTTGACAAGGGCCATTGCGTGACAACAAAACGCAAAACGGTAGCATGGACAGGGTCAGCAGCTGTGGCTGGAGCTACACGACGAAAATCAATCGGAAACGATTCGACCACGTCATCTGTTTCTGCATCACTGAACACGCAAGCAAATTCGGAAGAATCAAATGCTCTATCCTCAGCAACAGGCAAATGGGACAATGCATCAGCGTTTCTGTGCTTAGCAGTGGACCGATACAAGATATCGTAGCGGTACTGCAAGAGGAAAATACACCAGCGAATGAATTTCTGCGCTGTACATGGAGGTACAGCCTTGTTCGGATGAGAAAGCGACGTCAAAGATTTATGGTCGGTGACGATGGTAAAGTGACGACCATACAGGAATCATTTGAAAAATCGCCAGCTGTGTGTCACATTAACCGGCCCGCCGGGCGCGCTGCACAGAACAGTAAACAGCCCTTGCGCCTGTCCGCGCAGCTGCCGCCAAGCTCTCCGCTACATGTGCTGCACAAGCAAGCAAATGCAGTGCTAAAATCATGCCCGCGGTGTGCTGCAAGATATTCGCGTGAGAATTGCCCATCACGCCAAGCTATTTGCTTTTTCTGTAATAAGAAAGGACATGTTCAAAGTGTTTGCCAGAAAAAGCTCAGAACGGACTCTCACAACCATTCCAGGCCCTTTGGTTTGCACCGGAATCGAACCAAGGATACTCAGGCTCGTGAACCATCGCCCATGGAAATTCATGCAGTTCATTCCACTCCGCCCAGTGCCACTCTCTCTAACAGTGACTGTGTTCGTCCCACAAATAGTGTGCGTCAACATCGCAGGAAATCCCATCCTCGTCGCCATGTGATGTGTTGGCAGAAGAGCCAACAACGTGTAGCGAGAGGAGGCCGAAATGCAAGCGTTTAAGCTCACGCAAACTGACGTGAGGTCTGGAGCAGGACAATGTAATTAATATAGCCAATAAGGTACATTGCTGCTGGAATACTTAACTTTAATCCATAATTGGTGTACATCACTCTTGACGGTACATGTTTTACAATCTCAATATTGACTGGAAAAGGCGCCTTGCTAGGTCGTAGCAAATGACGTAGCTGAAGGCTAAGCTAACTATCGTCTCGGCAAATGAGAGCGTATTTGTCAGTGTAGCATCGCTAGCAAAGTCTGCTGTACAACTGGGGCGAGACCTAGGAAGTCTCTTTAGACCTGCCATGTGGCATCGCTCGGTCTGCAATCACTGACAGTGGCGACACACAGGTCCGACGTATACTAACGGATCGCGGCCGATTTAAAGGCTACCACCTAGCAAGTGTGGTGTCTGGCGGTGACACCACACAACCAACTTACAAAGAAGTTTAAGGAGTATGATTTCCTTAACAAAACTGCAAATATCAACAGAAAAGCTATAGCATTCAAAAATAGAATCCAAACATTTGAAATCAATAATATTGATACTATTGTAGAACCAGAAGAAAGTTTCAGTCACTTGGAAGATTCCATTATCACAAATACCAAAAATCTTATGATACCTGAAAGATCAATAGATATCAATATTACATTTGTTGCATGACCATGAGATGGGAAGAAATGCAAGATTTTAATTTAAAAACCACAAATCAAGTGATATTAAGATCAACAAATTTAGAGGAATGTTATTACAGTTCTAAAGATAAAATAATAACTAAAATGTAAAATTTTCAAAGATGACAGTCTTGATGGTCTCTGCATTGAATAAACAATTTGGAACTGAGAGTTAATAAACATAACCCAGCTCTTGGATCTTTATATATTAATCTACCTTGGAAAATCACGGGTAAGAAAATAATTAAAAATAACAGCAAAAATATGTTCTCTATGCAATAAAATCAGGTTTATATCCAGCAAAACGTGATGCAGAGAGAATATCCAAGTACAGAAATACTGGTATAGGAACCAACAAAATTTTTGAAAAAGGAATGACAGAATTTCCTGTAGAAATAATATGCATACAATAATGTAAAAGGAAATCAAATATATCAGGCAATGTTCATGCTTATCAAGAAGGCTTTCAAGATTTTGTCATATATCAGCTTCATCATATAAAAACAAACAAGGTAGCCACGTTAATTTACTTCTCATAAAAAAATGAAGTTACCTCACTTTATTGAAGGAGTAAACATTTATCTAGACTGCTTACCAGTGCAATATCTAAACAATGGGAAACGCTGAATGAGAAGATGAGAATGGTTGGTTGCAGACAGGCATGAGAGCCTTACAGAGATGATTTAATGGGTGTGAGAGCATTACCGTTAGGTGAGCTTGTGGCAGTGAGAGGTGAATTGCTTGTTAAAAAGAGCTCGAATATGCATGCACGCCAGAATTTTTGGGAAAATTCTAAAACATGCTGAGGAAGATAAAATAGGGCAATTGGTATCACACTTTTCAGAGTCTTTTAAACAGGAGCATATTCGCACTTTATAAGCCCCGGTAGGAACACTCTTCCGCTTGTAGTGAGTTTTTCAATCCACAATCGGTTTTGCGATGTTAACATACCATCTTCAGATGTATAAAAACCCTTAACATATAGAAAGAGAGGAGGGAGGAAATATAGCTCAGTGTGCTTCGACATGACCTGCAGATGAGGTGAAAAGTTGCTGGTACCAGGAGCAACAAATACTTTCTAATCCTCAATAGCTGCTTCGCCTATAATCGCTGTGGCTTCTCAAATTACTGTTTTCTCGAAGTCGCTGTCCACCACGTAGGGGCGCAATGGCTGCTGAAGCTCT
Source organism: Schistocerca americana (assembly GCF_021461395.2). Taxonomy (NCBI): domain Eukaryota; kingdom Metazoa; phylum Arthropoda; class Insecta; order Orthoptera; family Acrididae; genus Schistocerca; species Schistocerca americana. The sequence continues at coordinate 599,197,883 of NC_060121.1, forward strand.
TCTGTCAGTATATCCCAAAGCACGAACCAATCTGCTTCATTCTTATTGTGTCGGCACTTGCCGAGAGTAACGAACAGGTGAGCGTACTCGTTGGATTTGCATATTTATTCCGCGTCAATATCGGTGGGAGACCGAACCCTCGTACTGCTTCGTAAGTTACCGAATCGTGAAGGTTAGCCGCGCCGTGACACCAACAACTTTCTATTTTGTCTGTAGATTATTTAGAAGACACATTGCGTTGTACATTCTGGAAAATGGGCTCTAGTTTGAACAGCTCACTTAAATGAACTTTCTGTCACTAGAACATTTGGCAGAAAACAGCCAATTATGTACAAAGTTTTACGTTATCCACTTAAACTATAAATCTTTCTAGCTCTCCTACTAAACTGATACAAATTTGGTTTAAATATTTGTACACAGTTGGCTCAAATACATCAGCTGACCACCTATTGATGACATACTGAAACTGATGCTTTGCATGAGCTACATAAAAAGTCACAAATTCGTAAAACACTGGCATTAGTAAAACACGGAACCTACATCCGCTTTCTTTTATATACTGTATATGATAAGATACTGTCATCCCCCTTCCCTTCTATGTGAGAGGATGAATGAGCAAATGTATTTCTAGTTGCATGCTTGAGGGTAGCAGACAAGCCTGTCTGCTAGAGAACAGTAGGACCAACGTCGGAACAGGTAGTTACGCTTTCTAAAAGCAGAGAGATTTCTATTCTTAGTATGGTCCTGTCCGTCCCTAGTCATGTTGGTATAGGAAGCTGCCTCTCTGGTCACTTCCGTTTGTATCTGTTAAACACCCTCGGTAGGGGCCCAGGTAGTCTGTCCGCGGCGAGCGTCTGAAGTGGTAAGATCTCCGTCTAAGCGCGTCTCTGCTAAGTCCGTAGGACAAGGGATTTCTTAAGTTCAGCCTAAGTGGAAATTTTTAAATATGTTACCTTAAATTACAACTCAGTGTAATTCGAGTGTGAAGTTCAGAATATCTTCCAGTAGTTGCTTTGTCACTACTTTGTGAGTAAAGTGGAACCACGTGTTGATCAGTAACTCTAACTAGCATCATCAATCTTCAATGTGAATGTGCGTGAGATTATAAAGTCTCATCTTGACAATATTTTTCAATATAGCAACTTTTCTTTATGTTCAACCCACGTGGGGTGTACTTTGTGAGACCAGTACCACGTGCTTATACAATTGTTTGACTCATCTGGTTAATAGTAAGATGATAGTAACTAGTTTGAGGTTTTTCTTTTGTAAATTGCTTTTTGATCTAATTTATTTTAATTATCAAAATTATTGTGGAGTTACACGCTTTGTGTAAACCAAGTTGACCACGTGAAGCATGAGGTGTAATCATCAAAGTAGCCCTCAGCTATTCTTTTTGGGAAGATTTCACAGAGAGTTAGTATGAATTTAGTATACCAGTGTGTGGTAATTACATGACGGACAGGATTGTGCTATGAACGTAACTTCTTTGGGTGAAAATTGAATCGGTTGGTTGTGGTTAATATCCTCTTGCATATGTTTCAACGTTCTTCGTGTGTTATTTTATGAATGCAGTGTTGTATGCAGTCTCCCAATCTTGGCTCCATATTTGATGTGTTCCGTAAGATTAGAAACTCACATTTTCACAATCCTAAACAAGGCACCAGTTATGAATCAAGTTTAATATGCTGAAATGTTAAATGTTAAAATAAATGTCCAAATATAAACTGATTTATTTCTTTTTATTTTAATTTTCTTATATATATATATATATATATATATATATATATATATATATATATATATATATATCACCGGTTGTTGTATGACTATTAAAAGATTATAATTAATGTTAGTCTGGTTGGGAATTTGGTAAGCTAGACTGGATACCTGGTGAAACAGTTGCGCAGGAATGCAAGGTTAACTTCCCCAGACAGCTCACAGCTTTTAACCCGCTTTTCCTATCTTGAATATCAGCACCGCTTACACCTCAAATTAAGCAACAACATTACATCATATGCGAGGAAACACAGAGTTTTAATTTCAGGCAGATAAACACCTCTGCTACGGTCGATGAGATCTCGCGAGTGCTACCTTAATTTTCGAATGAATATTTGTGTCATGTTCTAGTTGAGTTTAGACCTTATCGAATATTCTGTGCAATCGAATACAAGCTCCGAGACTAACGTTCCTGGGATAACTTGCAGCTTTGTTTGAGTTCTAGAGAAGATCGTAACTATATAAATACAGTGAGGAAGGAGTGGAATAGTGGGAAATTTTCCTAATTTTTGGCCGTGATAGTAGTGGTTCGCCTAACAATGAAGGCTTGATTTTATTTTATATTATTTGTCTCACCTGTGTAGCATCACTGGTCGAAACCAGAAGGGTGAAATTTAACTGGAGTGATTCTGTTCACCTAGAAGTGAAGGTTGATTTTATGTCAAGGGCTTTCCCCATGTGTGTCCTGGACACTTAACGACGATTGGTCATTATTCTAGTTTCCCTTCAGTTTTCAGATGCTCTTCCTGTCATGCGAGCTGTTAGTTGTCATTATCCCCTTATCTCCGAGATGTTGGTACTCAAAGACCAAAACATCACAAAGAAAATTCCCACAGAAATAAGGAGCACAGAGAAAATTCCACAAGAACGGAAATGTGGGTTGATTCACTCACACCACAAAAGGGCAACAAGATACACTCTAATAATTGCAGAGGTATCTTTTTATTACTTGCTACCTACTCAGTAGACTAGAAAAAGAGGCCGGTACAAAGACAGGTGAATACCAAGCAGGCTTCAGGAAAGGAAGATCTTGTCTTGAAAGGATTTTGAACCTGGGAACGTTCCTGAAGATCAGACATGCGAACAACACTGTAGTTGCATTGATGGACATTAAGGAGGCCTATGACTCCATAGAAAGACAGACTCTCTTTCACACACTAGGAAAAAATGGAACAGAAAGAAAAACTAGGACATTCGTGCAATAGACACATACAGACACCGCATTCGAAATCAAATTTATGGAAGAAATCTCAGTCCCACTCGAAATACATACAGGGGTCAGGCAAGGAGACGGTTTCTTATTGCTTTTATTTAACACAGACTTGGTGAAAATTATCAATCAATGGGAAGAAAAAGTAAAAGCGGTTCTGTCAGGAAGAACATAAGCTATCATGACAGTTATAAAATTCCTGGCATTTGCACTTGACGTGGCAATACTCAGCAACAATAGACAAGAAGCACAAAAAGCACTGCAATACTTACATGAAGCCTCTGCCAAATAAGTCTACAGGTATCATATGACAAAACGCAGTACATGGAAAGCAAGAAATACGGAATGGTTAACGGAGTGGAAATATTCACATGGAGCATACGTACAAATAGGAGGATCAAACAAGGCATCCAATACAGAACGAACAAAAAAAACATGAAACAGCGTACAAACTGACATGGATGCACTACTGTAAAAGAAGCATTTCACGACACGGCAAACTCAGCCACTTCAGTAAAGTTGCATCACGAGAAGCTCTCTACGCATCAGAAATGACCACAATCGTAGCATCAGGCATTAGAGAAACGGAAAAATAGAACGTAAAACTCTCAGAAAAAATGTAGGAGCAGTACATAGAAATGGTATACGGATGAAGCGACCAACCGACGAATTATACAAACACACAGACAGACTCACATACATTATCGGAAGACGCCAAAAATTCTATGGACAGATAATAGAATGAACAACAGACACAAAAAGAAGGTTTTTGAAGAAAATGGTTCAATAAAAAAAGATTTACAGAAATATAAGACCTGAAAGAAGCAGGAATCAGCAGGGAAATGATAATAGCAGGGACGAATTAGGGAACAAAATTATGAACACGAAATTTAAAGTAAAAGAAAAGAAGGAAGCAGAGAAAATATGGACTAAGAAAAGGAAACAGGAACAGAACAAAGCATTAAGATGTTTAGTGTGGAGAAAACAAGGAAACAAGAAAAATGAATAATCAGGTAACACTCAAGTTAATCACTGCCTGAAAGGCAATAGTGTAATAACAATAATAACAAACCTTACTTTCACTTATTATTTTGTAACTCAAAGAAAAGCACCTGATCTGAAGCCCCCCTATAATCTGTTTGCACTCTCTCTTTACGTAGAGTGCTCTCGACATAAAATACAAACTGTTAATACGGAACATTTACATTTTGCTCGCATCACTGGACGATTTAAGTGAGAGAATGAGAGACCGGCCGAAGAGCCGCTTTTATGAGAGCTGCAGATGCTACATGCGCGAGTACGTACTGCAGTTCCTATTAACGTCCCAGGGGGGATATAAAAGTTGAGCTCGTAATCATCAACAGCGCAACTGGCGCCCCTTTAATGAGAGACGTTATTTTATCTCTTTGTGTAGTGTGTGCGTGTGTGTATGTGTGCGGTCACGATGGATGCGCCGAGCTGCCAGCAATAAAGGTCTGAGCGGCGCAAGCTGCGCGTCAGCGTCATTAGGAGCCGTTCTGCGCCGCGGCCCTGCCCGGCACAGCACACAGCGCCGCACTAACAACGAGACGGCGGCTACCTGCAGATTGAATCCGGCCCGGCCTTTGTACGCGTTGCGCCGCCTGATGCGGTCTCGTGCGCTCTTCAGAGCCGCTTATCTCGGCGTTAATCTCCAGCTACTTGCACACAGCGCACAACACTATAGCTGATGAAAGCTGGGCAACGACATGGCGTACGCCCTACCACGCGTCCAAGCAAACTTTGCAAGAAAACATGTATCATAGAAGGATCGAATAATATAAAGACTGACAAACTCGTGTAGCGTTGGTGGTGAACCTTGATTTAATTTCAAAGAATATTCTTAAGAATTTATTTTATTTACTAGCGATTCATCAAGAACATTAACACATTTAATCACACTATGTAAGCATGGAAGTAGTTGCCAGGGAGTAACTGATTACATCATAACCAAATTCCTTTTAACAAATGGGAATTTTATTCACTTTAATAGTGCCTAAAAGCATTTTTTAAAAGAAACAGATTTAAAATTATAATCAGGAAACACCCTCTAAATATCAAAGTTACTATTTATTCAGAGGCAGAAAGACACAAGTTTTGACTGTATGAGCTTACGGGCAGAGAAACTTCCCGCTCACTTTTGACACGGCCGTAGTTACAACCGCTCACAACAGCCTCTGAAAGACTACACTGGTGCAAATCTGCAACACACCAGATAACTTTAAGAGTTTTAACAATTTACACAAACACACAAACTATGCACCCCCCATAGGAGGGATGGAAATGGTACAAAACACTAACAATTAAAATATTAACCTTGCCACCGAAGGTGCAACTTGATTTTAACTTCTGAGAATAATCTTACGGTGAAAGGGTGGCAACCTTATATACTAAAATGGTCATTTAAATAAAATCCCATGAAATGCAATCTTATATAAATTCTGCAAGCTTGGCCAAACAATAGTTAAGATCACCAATCACTTAACTTCTAATAAACTGCGATTTCTCGAGAAGAACTGGCGCAGCACCCCCAAATCGCTCTCCCGAACCGTCAGCTGCCAGCCGCTTCAACGGACGCAGGAAGGCGCGCCGATCTCCCGTCTCACCGTCCAGACTGATGTCGTGGGTTGACCCCTTTGCTCTCGTGTCGACCGCGAAGTCACTACCCTTCGCTATACACCGCGGCCCACTGGACTCACGTGGCGACCTCACATGCGCCGACGCTCAAGACGGACAAATCATCTTGTGTCTCAGTGCGCGATCGATCCAACCGCCAATGACCATTGCCTGAGCAAACTCGAGCAGAATGGCAGCCTAACGTGCAGACTCAGATGCAGGAAATAAGCCCCGACCGGGCGACCACTCGCTAAGTTCTCTTACTGGCGGAGTGGAAAGACTCTCATTTTGCCGGCTTTAAAGGTTGATCCGAACGACAGACATACCAGCACTCCGAACGACAGACAGACAGACAGACACTGCCTAACAAATGCGGACGAGAGACAGACTAGCAGGCTGGGGACGAGAGTCTGACCCAGATTGACTCACTGGCGAGCTCATAGCGCACCTTAAATGCACGTGAACAGGCAACCTTTCCCCTTTCCCACCAGAGGGAGGCACCAAAGCTGCGATTGCCACAGCGGCGCCACCGCCAGAAACGGAGGGCGACGGCTTCACATTACGCGTTGCGGCGCGCTCTTCAAAACAGCAATTTTTACCACGGCTCAGGTAGCAGGTAGACGAGTCCAGGGAGTCAGTGCGCTAGCAGAAAGTCCAGGTTGGTTGGTTTGTGCGACTGAAGGGACCACACTGCTAGGGCCATCGGTCCCGCAACGAAAAGAAAAGAAAGAGTGTGCGGAAGGTGGATGGGGGGATGGCAAGCTGGGAACTCACCCCACCGCCTCATGGAATCTAGGGGTACACAATTTTTATTCACGACAAAATTATAATACATATCAAATAATGCAAATCTTAGAGTAATTGAAGTACGCCGTACAACTGCAACAGACCTGTGTTGGTGTGGGATGTAGAGAACTTTAGAATTTTGAATAAAACGATCGGCACTGAGTACGAAGTACTTTTATTGACAGAGATTCTGACGACTCATTTCAACTATGTGCTACCGCTTTTAGCGCGCTTGTTTTTGTAATGAATGATGGGAAGTGGCTCTAAGGCAGTCACCATTATGATTTGAGTTGTTAAACAGAATGTTTATCACCTGAGAAAGTGTCTTCAGTTGACGCGAAACTGGTCTTGATTTTCAATAAAAGTATTTTACGGTGAAATCGAATCGTTTCATTCAAAATGTGCAATCTGATTTAACAACGATTTAAAATAACTTACCAGGGACATCCATAACTAATGCAACATATTTTTTTCTGAAAACAGGTTGGTTTTGTTCAGGATGCCAAAATACCATAATACTTCCCACGTTTTTGGTTGAAAACTCTATTTTTCCACATAATCTCCGTTCAATGCTACAGTCTTACGCCATCTTACTGAGAGGGCCTGTCGGACGAGAATGTGCAGCAGGCAGTTACCGACTTCTTCATACAGCAGGGCACGCTGTTTTACAAAACAGGTATCTTCAACCTGGTACGTCGGTAGGAATAAGACATCAATGCTCACTGCGATTTTGCCTGGCTGGCTTATCGACTCTGGACTCCAAGGTCTTCGAACAGAGATTTTTGAGTCACCCATTAAATTTGTATGTCTTACAGGAAAATTAAAGAGACCTTTGGAGAAAAGAGAACCACTTGTATGAAAATCAAGAGCTCAGATGGAAACCCAGTTCTAAGCAAAGAAGGGAAAGCAGAAAGACGAATGGAAAAACTGGTAGAAGCCGACCTTGGGGAAGATCAGTTTGGATTCCGTAGAAATATTGGAATACGTGAGGCAATACTGACCCTACGACTTATCTTAGAAGCTAGATTAAGGAAAGGCAAACCTACGTTTCTAGCATTTGTAGACTTAGAGAAAGCTTTTGACAATATTGACTGGAATACTCTCTTTCAAATTCTAAAGGTACTGGGAGATGAAGAAGCTTGCACAGGATAGAGTAGCATGGAGAGCTGCATCAAACCAGTCTCAGGACTGAAGACCACAACAACAATACAACACATACGAAGCACGTGTTGACTTGTGATGTGCAGAACATATGACACCAGTACGGAAGGTATTTGTACCTCGTGAAAAAATGTGACAGACCTCCGTTGGTATTTGAGGTAGTGGGCATATATCAGCAGTACAGAAGGTTTTGACATAAATATTGTAGACAGTGTCAACTGTTCAACTGTATGTGATGTTTTACTTGTTAACTTAACCCAAGAAGATGATGTTGCTATAATGAATTTTTACGTCGATTCGAAAATGGTACTTGCTATCGAAATTATTCTTTACTAAAGGATTATTCACTAAAGGTAGATTACATTAGTAGCATCATGATCATCACATTCTGAGGAATGAATATGTTAAATGTTCTCGCTTAAGCTTGTCGCATTAGTTCTCGATTAAAATCCGAGCTTCTCATAATTTCCACAAATGATATCATCAGGAAAGCAGTTGATCATGGGGGAAACAAAGGAAGCACACAGATGTAACTGATACACCAGCGCCCACTACAACCAAGCAGAATGCATATCTACTTTGCTTAATTTGTAAAAGCAGGTACTCAGTACAGGTAACTCTGACAAAAAAGAAATGAGAACCGCACATTATGAGATGTGGTGCGATAGTGCTTTGGGGAAAAAAATGTTCAGACAATTCACTTTCAGTTCAACAAACGAAATAGGATTAATGAATTTTGTGAGTAAGTTTTCGAAAATTGTGAGAACTTTGGTGGAAATTGTGAAAACGAAACAGAGAATTCCATAAATGAGCTTCCGTTGAAAACTACTTCCAGGACAGCTACAGTGTCATCTAGTGAATAGTGCCCCGGGTATTACTGTCGGTAGAGCCTCTCTGTAAACAAAAACTGTTCTTCAATACCTTCGTTGAATTTGGCTGTCTCCTTACTGACTCCTTTTGACCCTTCAAAGTACGTGGAATATTGGCTACTTCAATCGACACTCCGCTGTGGACACCATCAGCAAGGTAAGACAGAGACAGGGACATATAACGAAACCGTTCAAAGCTTTCGACGATATTATAAACTGTAAGTTAGAACATGTAAGTCTTTTTTCCTTATTTAGTATCTTATAGTTCAAATTCACGTGTGTTCACCAGGCTGTGATTTCTTTTTGCAGCAAATCGTAAACTGGGAACTAATATTTAACTTAATTAATAAAACATGCAATAAAACATTGTTTGAGCACATGGTAGTTAATTTTAGTACAAATACAAATGTTGTATTCACGCTTTTAAAATGCGCAGAATAGCGTTAACACAACGTTTTAAGATGCCTAAATCACAAAAACATCCCTGGCATCATCCCCCCCCCCCCACCCCCCCCACCCCCCCCACCCCCCCCCCGGAAGATCACAGCATCGTATAAATCATTTATAAATCAAGCACTGCGCATCAATGAAGTGAGAATTCAGATGCAGAGAACAGCATTTTTCTCAGCAACGTCAGATTATTTAAGTCAGGTGACTTTGGTGTTGCGAAAGGTTTGTCCGTAAACGCTCTGCAGGCTCAAATGGTTCAAATGGCTCTGAGCACTGTGGGACTAAACATCTGAGGACATCAGTCCCCTAGACTTAGAATTACTTAAACCTAACTAACCTAAGGACATCACACACATCCATGCCCAAGCCAGGGTTCGAACCTGCGACCGTAGCAGCAGCGCGGTTCCGGACTGAAGCGCCTAGAACCGCTCAACGCTCTGCAGATTCTGATTGTCATTACAACGTTAGTATAGACAGAACGCCTTCAAAAATACAGTGAATTTGGGTGTAGGGCACTTTTAATTAGCCTCTTAATATTCTACATGCGATAACTGCAATGAACTGGACTAAGGCTTTTCAGAGAGAAACTGAAAGGCATTTCAGTTGTGTCTGTCACGTGTCAAGTGTGGCTAATTGGTCTGCCTTAGGAAAAGAAGGTAAAGCAATTTTTATTATTATTTTTTTTTAGGTTTTGTGCTGCACTTGATCGTATTGCTGAGAGTCTATATTAATCAGTTTTGCTACGTTGGTATGACGAAAGTACTCCCTACTATGCGTAAGTGAAAATATCCCAGAAAACGTCGAATCAGCAGCTACGAAATTCAGCAGATAAGCGATTTATCGCACACTGAAACAGTTCTTTCCTTTTAAATTTTCAGTGCCGAATGCGTAATATTCGTCCAGCCTTACGGAAATTTAAACGTTAATCATGCTCATTCATTTTTTTACGAAGCAAGTAAGGGCAATGTTGGACTTAGAGAATATTGTATCCGGGAAGGTATGACGCTATTTGGTCCGTACTTCTGTCTGCTAACTGATTTCCGAGCCACACGAACGAAAGCACGCTAGCCGCCACCACAAGAAGTTTCCTAAACTTCCTACACTTCTTGTTGTTGCCAGACATGAGGATGTGCTTTGTGCACCATTTACAAAGATTTCGAGTTCTATACATTTAACTGCTGTATAACATATTGAAGATATTTGGAATATATTGTTAATACTTCAGTTTACAGAATTTTATGCCAACTAAAATAAGGCCACAGATACACTGAAAGGGAAGTTCTCCCGGCTGTCGCAACAACAACACAGTGCAGAACAAGAATGGACAGAACGAAAATCAACAGATTAATACGACGGATAGAGATATCGACGGGAGTGATATTTGGCGCTTAAGAAAGGTCTTAACTTCGCAAAAGCGCTTCAGAGTATCTCTGTCTGTGACATTATAAGTGAGGTTGAACAAGATATCCGCAAGATGTCTAGTGAGATTGCAAACGAAATTCGCCAATGGTACGGATTATTTCAAAATAAACCACCACCATCTATTTCCGGCGGAGGTTCGAGTCCTCCCTCGGGCATGGGTGTGTGTGTTTGTCCTTCGGATAATTTAGGTTAAATAGTATGTAAGCTTAGGGACTGATGACCTTAGCAGTTAAGTCCCATAAGATTTCACACACATTTGAACATTTTCGAACCATCTATTTGACTAAGACTGAATGCAATAGACTTTAGGAATTCCGCAATGACGCATGGTACTAAGGTATTGGGGCTTCCAGGACACTTTCGTTATCAAATTCATATGCAAATTAATTAAACTGATTAATTAAGTAGCCCTAACCCAAGCACCCCCGGGATGACGTCATGTGTTTTCCTCAGCCAGCACGTGGATCCCCTTCCCCCGTCTCCCGAACCCTCCCCCTCTCCCACCTAGCCTATTGGCGAGAATTTCGAATTCTGGCGAGAATTTCGAATTTTACGGGAATTTCGAAATTTGGAGGTAATTTCTTTGCCTCACGGCTGCTCTGACGTCCCATTCCACCTCAACCCGGGAATTGGCGGAAAATTAAAAATGACGGTGCCTTTTATGGGACTTGAACCCTGATCCTTCTGGACCGAAAGCTCAAGTGCACCCGCCAACACATGGAAACTGTCCAGACGCGCGAGATGAAGGTTAGGGTAGTGTACTTTATTTGTTTTGGTTGGCAAACTGAAATAAAGATCAGTACTAGTTACGTAATTAATGGTAAACATTGGTCCTAATAACACAATTATTTGCATAACGCTACATGACGAGGGCCTAAAATCGCAGTACTGCTCAAAACGATGCCTTACAACTGGCGTTATCCTGCGGGCGAAAAAAAAACTCACAATACCATTCTAAACAGGTGGTAGACAAGCTCAAACTCTAAAATTCGCCTACAATCTGGCAGGAAAAAAGGGATAGAATGAGAGGTACTACCTTTATTTTTTTTCAGTGGGAAATAAGTTCCTCTGATGAGATGCTGGTGTTGTACAGAGATGTTCAACAAATATATTACCTGTAAGCTCACAGCTGAGGACTGTATCTATCGCTGCTTGACGTCAGAGTTCGCTAAGGCGACTGCTCGACAGTCACCCTGCAGCCCGGTAATCAAACCAATAGCACCTACCGCAACTGATGGAAAATGCTTCACTGTTCTTACGACATTCCAAAGTAGTCTGAAAAAAAAAACAGCATTCGTAATCAGCTAGTCATAATGTAACAAATGTACTGGAGAAAGTCATCGACCCAAAAGATGGCAGAGGGGGCAGCAGTTGAATGTGCTTTCTCCTCGATGTACAGCTGGGAACTAACGAAATTATAGGCACTCCAACCACTCCTCATTCCTCCCCCTCTCTCTCTCCCTCCCTCCTTCCCTCCACCAAAGGTGAGGACACAGGCCTTTTAAAATTGTCAACTGCTACTGCAAGCCTCGCTATTTTTCTGCAGCCTATCACTCTTCCACTGGTGCACCAGTTGCAACCAGCTCGCCTTTAGGCGACACCCAAAACATCAGTCCATTGTCAACATAAAAGGATGTAAAGCCAACTAGACAATACTAGGTAAATGAGGGCTGTTCCAAGTGTAACTTGCTTGTTCACCTAAAATGCAGCGGCATCTCCCTGCCCCACACACTGCCCCCTGGTCAGGGCACAGCTGCGTCAGTGACTCACACACTGGATCATCCCCACACCGCCCCCACAAGTGCTCAACATTCTGAATGTGAAAACACTTCTCTGTAACAATGGTATCTGACGCCAACAAATCTCTTATTATCGAGCATGTGTTAAAAAGGAAAATAAATGTCCTCTTTCCACAGAAATAGGTGCACTCCATTTTTCTTTAGTTTTATGAGCGAAGTCCATATACTTCTTACGTTCGACTGCAGGACACAATCCACGTCGCATTATTTTGCGACATCCAACGAAGTGAAAGAAACTGCTGCACCACCGACGATTATTAGAACCTGTGTAAAATAAGGGGAAAAACCTCCACTATTTTGCTGCGAAAACTAGTGGTCACTGCTGTAGGTCCTCCTTATTTCGAAACTGTCATTGGAGTAAAGAACAAGGGAGAATTTAAATTCTGATGGAAAAACGTCTATCTTGAGAAATGTCTTTCAGCTTGATACACAAATTACACAACCTGGGAGCATTTCTTATGTTCAAATCAGTGTCCGTAAATAAACTGTCATGCATGTATGTATTAAAAATGTTTCAGACTCATGAAATAACATTACAGAATACAGCCTTTCACACTGTTTGGTCACATGTCGGAAAAAGCAATCATTTTACATTCAGCGCCAAAAAGCTATAACTCACGAGGACATTGCTATTTTGAACACTGTGGCAGGTCCCATTTTATCAATGCAATGCTGTATCACATTGGCGTTTATGAAACAAAATGTGAGAGGCTATCTTGTACGAGGAAGATGATGGTGCCTTCCGGGCAGGCCACTGCCATGGTAATACCCGTTAGGCAATTCCCCTTTCATTTTGTTTCGGTAATTATCACACAGTTTCATTTGCCTTTGGTGTATGTAAATTTTCCTTGATTGATATTAATCTTACGGATTATTGGGGTTAAGGTAAACCATCGATTGATCTCACAATACTTGCATGACTTGAGTAGCAGTAGTAGAATTAAACTCAGCTATAGAGACAGATTTTTGGACGCTGGAGGTGACCATTGCATTAGGGGCAGCCTTAGAACTTTCCCTGAGCAGCAAGTGAGATCGTAGTCTTCCTTTTGTAGTCTCCGAAACTGGCCGTGGGCCCGGCAGGGCAGTGGTTTATGGCCACCATTCCGGCGGCCGACCTTGTTCCGACAGCGGCCAAGCAAGAAGCTGGGAACGCTGTGGCTGAATGCAAAATTACACTTCTTTAGAAACTGATGGCGCCTGGCATGGCTTAATAAGTGCGTGTGCATGGTATGGGAGCCGGTCTTCTTATCCCGTGTGAGGGTCTAGATAAAGCGGCGTTGGCCTGGCGACCGGCTAATGTGTTTATTGCAAGATCAGCATACCTTGTGAGACGGGACTACGAATTTATTTGGACGTCGCGTTTCTTAGATACCGCCGAGCCTCTCCAAAGAAACGCCCACTAAATCGTTTTATGGACGAGATGGAGCTTTTTCTCACTAGGAAGCTTCCCTCATTTTGTGATATGGGCCGGGGGTTTGGCTGCAGGAACTCAAGGCATTGCGTGCTGTTTTTTCGGAGATCAGAATATGCACAGCACTGCAGTGATTGGTTGAGGAATACAGGGTCTCCTTGCTAGAAAACATGATTGGCATGGTAACCATTGCTGGGCCATGATAGGTTTATTCAAGAACATCAGGCGGAATGGCTGTTTTTTTGGAAGGTTTTGAGCAACGGGAGAGACTACAACTTGCTTCTCTATCATCGCGGTGAATGGTCGCTAGAGCTCTTCTGTTTCTACGGAAAAAGCTGTTAGTTGTAAAGAGGTCCAGACCCGGACGAAACTTTATATTTTCTCAGATGTGAGATAATCACCAGTAGATGTGGGTTCATCTCCCACAGTACGACGCTTCGGCAGTGCCAGCACACAGATGACAGCATCTCGCCTTTCACTGGCTATGTTGGTAACACTGCATAGCTTTGGAAAATTCAGAAGCCTATCAATCGTTTTCACAACCATCTCTTTTCACAGCAGCCTTGTACATGCAGTAGTCACTCCCAGTGTTCATTACACACTTAATTATATTTTGATGTGAGAGACCAATCAGTGGAACGATACGGCAGAGTGTGCTTGCCTAGATTGGCATCCTTCCACTCACAGTAGCCAGTCTCATTTACACGTAAATTCCAGTTAGGTTCCCCAAGTCTATTACCAAAGAGTCTGAGTTTGTGTTAACGAAATGTTCTACAGTTGAAGTTTCTGTTCATATGTTTGTTCTATCTTGACTTTGATATTAGTTAATAACTCTATTTCTGGTACCACAGTCTTTGTTAGTAACTTTTCAATGACATCCATTCTCATTCCCTACGATTTCATTTAATTTTTTGTGGGTTTGAAGGAATTAAATTAATTATATGTCGATTAATCAACTCAGGGGTGATCCACACTGGGGCCACTAGTCAGATTTCCTTGCACTATTGATAAACATGGCACCTCTTAGGTGTGGTGGTTACGACTGTTTAGTCGTTTGGCAGATTGTGAAAGGCCACCACCACGGGCTAGCTTATAAGATTTTGTCGCATCTCTCTCTTCCAGTACATCGAAAGCAGATACCGTCTACATGCTTACATTTGACATTTTTGCTCCATAACTCCACTCTGCCGATATGTCTGTAAAGTTACTACCATACAGAAGACAATCATTGGCAATGGCAGCAGATTATTTTGTTCTAGTTTTGTAAGCCGTCACAGCCTGTTTCATGCAATCTACTCACATGTCAGAAAAATCACTATCATTTCTGGATTCCACAATGATCAATAATTGAAGTGGTGTATACCTTATAATTAGAGGTTTTGAAGCATGAAATAACACAGGACATGAAGCAATACCTATTTTTAAACATTCAATCGTGACGATAATGATAAAAACAGTCATGATTCCATGAGAACAGTCGATTTCTATTAGTGCTATGAGCAAAATCAGTATAGTTTTGAGAGAACTATCTGCATTCAAATTTGAACCAGTTATACTACTCCTTGTAGCAGAGCCTCCTATAAGATTTTAGCGCATCTCTCTCTTCTGATATGCCTAAAAATAAATACCATCTGCATGTTGACATTAAGCATATTTACATATGCATGGATCGCTCCGTTTTTTCGGCTATAACACATCCAAGCAGTGTGTAATTACATCTTTGTACACCACCAAACACTTTGTTTTTTCCATCATGACATCGAGGTTTGTGTTAAGTGCTAAAATGACACTAACACATTCTGATCCATTTGCTCTCACAAAAGTGGAAGATCACATGGCTTCAACTATGCAGCTCCCACAACACACAGGCTGGTAGAAATGAAACAAAGAGGCGATGTTTCTCATTGACAAAAATGCAGAAGATTTTGTAACATATAGAAACTGGAGTACAGTACTGTGCTATATTGTCCAACTGATGTGCTGTTCTATCTTGTACATAATAATAATATTCATGAAGAGCTCTTTCCATCCTTCCAAATGATATCTAGCACACAAAATAGTGGAACTGGGATGATCATGTGCAGGAAGCGCTTCCAGGAGTGCTAGTTCTGCAAGGTTCGCAGGAGAGGTTCTGTGAAGTTTGGAAGGTAGGAGACGACGCCCTGGTAGAATTTATAGCTGTGAGGACACGTAGTAAGTCATGCTTGAGTGTCTCAGATAGTAGAGCACTTGCCCACGAAAAGCAAAGGTCCCGAGTTTGTGTCTCAGTCTGGCACACAATTTTAATCTGCTAGGGTGTTTCACTATAATTCTCAATTACATCCGTCCATCCCTCAGATTATTAAAGGTGATATATGTGGCATTGTCCACTCTCCTACATAACACTATAAGGAATGAGTTAAGTCAAATAAATGAATTGTTTCTTCTCTTAAACATTTAAGAAATAACATTACTTGGGAGAACCAACTGTAATTCGGTAATATCTATGTTCGACTGCATGTGTGCGAATACGATTATGGATTTGGACACATATAGCTCCTCTGTGTAATACTTATGTCGCCTCTGTTGAAGTACAGGGTTATTACAAATGATTGAAGCGATTTCACAGCTCTACAATACCTTTATTATTTGAGATATTTTCACAATGCTTTGCACACACACACAAAAACTCAAAAAGTTTTTTTAAGCATTCACAAATGTTCGATAAGTGCCCCTTAAGTGATTCGGCAGACATCAAGCCGATAATCAAGTTCCTCCCACACTCGGCGCAGCATGTCCCCATCAATGAGTTCGAAAGCATCGTTGATGCGACCTCGCAGTTGTGGCACGTTTCTTGGTAGAGGAGGTTTAAACACTGAATCTTTCACATAACCCCACAGAAAGAAATCGCATGGAGCTAAGTCGTGAGAGCGTGGAGGCCATGACATGAATTGCTGATCATGACCTCCACCGCGACCGATCCATCGGTTTTCCAATCTCCTGTTTAAGAAATGCCGAACATCATGATGGAAGTGCGGTGGAGCACCATCCTGTTGAAAGATGAAGTCGGCGCTGTCGGTCTCCAGTTGTGACATGAGCCAATTTTCCAGCATGTCCAGATACACGTGCCCTGTAACGTTTTTTTCGCAGAAGAAAAAGGGGCCGTAAACTTTAAACCGTGAGATTGCACAAAACATGTTAAATTTGCTGCACGAATACGTGAGGATTCTCTACCGCCCAGATTCGCACGTTGTGTCTGTTCACTTCACCATTAAGAAAAAATGTTGTTTCGTCACTGAAAACAAGTTTCGCACTGAACGCATCCACTTCCATGAGCTGTTGCAACCGCGCCGAAAATTCAAAGCGATTGATTTTGTCATCGGGTGTCAGGGCTTGTAGCAATTGTAAACGATAAGACTTCTGCTTTACCCTTTTTCGTAAGATTTTCCAAACCGTCGGCTGTGGTACGTTTAGCTCCCTGCTTGTTTATTCGTCGACTTCCGCGGGCTACGCGTGAAACTTGCCCGCACGCGTTCAACCGTTTCTTCGCTCACTGCAGGCCGACCCGTTGATTTCCCCTTACAGAGGCATCCAGAAGCTTTGAACTGCGCATACCATCGCCGAATGAAGTTAGCAGTTGGTGGATCTTTGTTTAACTTCGTCCTGAAGTGTCGTTGCACTGCTATGTCTGACTGATGTGAGTGCATTTCAAGCATGACATACGCTTTCTCGGCTCCTGTCACCATTTTGCCTCACTGCGCTCTTGAGCGCTCTGGCGGCAGAAACCTGAAGTGCGGCTTCAGCCGAACAAAACTTTATTAGTTTTTCTACGTATCTGTAGTGTGTCGTGACGATATGTCAATGAATGGAGCTACAGTGAATTTATGAAATCGCTTCAATCATTTGTAATAGCCCTGTATTTGTTACGAAAACCCACATAGTTTACAAGGGGTGGGGGTGAGCTAAGACTGAATGCAGCTGTAGCATAATTTTTAAGCTTTTCTCGGTCTTGAGGGTCCAGGTGCCCCAAACCCACCTCAGTTTCCCACATTTCATGATACCATTTCTCTAATTTTGTGTACTCTCTGTCAATTTACGTAATTTTACAAGTTCTTTCGCCAATTTACATATTTTGTTTTACTTCCCTAAATTTTACATATTTCCTACCAATTCCCGACAACGTAATTTATAGAGAAACAGTAAGTATGTTACGCCTTTGAACTGCAACCATCCGGCACTGACAGGTCTACACACGTATATATAGAGACTACGCATACGTATTACCAAATGTGAACTCCCGATTCAACTGCCTGTCACTATTTTCGACAGTGCCACAATCCAGCACTTAGCAAAAAACTCTTTGAAAAACGATTCTGTAGGTGACGTAAAAGCATAACATCTTCAATGCACGTTATATTACCGATCTCTTGTAGTAATATTGTCTAGATTCTCCTGTAATAACAAAAAACCAAGGCCTCCTGCTGCACCTATCACATCTTCTTTTATACTTTTAAAGATCCACAATGACATCACATGATCGTCCCAGTTCCACAATTTGGATATGCTAGATATCCATAGGCAGGATGGAGACAGTTCTTCATGAGTATTATTCTTATGTAGAAGATAGAGCAGCACTTAATTTGTATGATATACTATAGCACTGTACTCCAGTTTCTATATGTTACAATATCTTCTGCATTTTTGTTTCTGAGAAACATCGCCTCTTTGTTTTATTTGTAGCAGCCTGTGTGCTGTGGGAGCTGCATAGTTTAAACCAAGCCATCTTCCGCTTTCTATGAGAGCCAATGGATAGAATCGTGTTGATGTCAGTTTAGCACTTAACACAGACCTCGAAGTCATGATAGAAAAACGAAGTATGTGGTGGTGTATAAAGCTGTGGTTGTACACTGCCTGGATGTGTTACAGCTGAAAAAACAATGTATTAAACTGCTTACGAAATAACAACACAGGAAACCACCATTGTGATTGACAGTCTGTAGGACATGGTCTTCTTCCAGTACAGTGCAGCTCTGTGCAAGTGACTTCGACCACTGCCACCTGCTCCAATTGAGCGATCTGTGTATATGTAATATGCTTGATGTCAATATGCAGATGGTATTTGTTTTTCGATATATACGATGAGAGAGACGCGGTAAAATGTTATAGGAGGTTCTACTATGAGGAGTGGTATAACTGGTTCAAATTTGGATGCAGATATTTCTCTCAGTACGACACAGATTTTACTCATAGCGCTAATAGAAATCGGCTATTGCTGCTCTCAAGGAATCATGACTGTCTTTATTATTATTATCATGATTGCTTGTTTAAAAATAGGTGTTACTGCCAGTCCTGTGTTATTTCATACTTCATAGCCTGTAATTATGAAGTAGACACCACTTCATTTATTGCTCATTGTGGAATCCAGAAATGATAGTGTTTTTCGCGACGTGTGAGTAGAATGTGTAAAGTAAGCTGTGATGGCTTACAAAACTAGAACAAAAGAATCTACTGCTATTGTGAATCATTGTCCTCTGTATGGTAGGAACTTTACAGACAGGTCGGTAAAGTGGAGTTATGGAGCAAAAATGTCAAATGTAAGCTTGTAGATGGTATTTGCTTCGATATTTTGGAAGAGAGAGATGTGGTAAAATGTTGTGGGAGGTTCTATTAGATGACATCCTCTCAAATTTGTTTTGTCTATACAAGTGTGATACAGCATCGCATTGGTGAAATAAGACGTGAAATAGTGTACAAAACAGCGACATCGTCTTGTTGTCAACATAAAATGATTGTGCTTTTTTTCCAACATGTGACCAAATGCCATTATAGCCTGTATTCTGTAATGTTATTTGAAGTGTCTGAAATATTTGTAATACACACGTACATGACAGTTTACCTACTGACATTGTTTTGAATGCGAGAGGTACTCTCAGCTCGTGTAAACTTCCATCAAGCTGACGGAAATTGCTTAATATAGATGTTTTTCTGCTTGGAGTTCAAACTCTCGCTTTTTATCACTCTGATGACAGTTTCGAAATAACGACGACATTTTGTGGTGGTGAGTAGTTTTCGTTGCAAAATAGTGGATTTTTTCCCCAGTTTTACTATCTTTTCATCTGTAATCGGCAGCGACGCTGATTTTATTTTATTTTTTATTTTTTTTATTTTGTTGTATGGCACAAAATAATGAGATATGGATTGCGTCCTGGAGCCAGACATAAGAACTGTACTTTCTTTGCTCATAAAACTGAAATAAATTTGACTGTGTCTATTTTCACGGGAAAAGAACATTTATTATCGCCACGATTGTGTTTTCTGTTTTGGTAGATGCTCGATTATAAGACATGTGTTGACATCAGATACACTTTTTGCATTGAAGTGTTTTCACATGCATAATGATGGGCACTTGTGGGGCCACTGTGGGGATGCTCCAGTGAGTGTGAGGTCACTGATGGACCTGTGCCCCAACCAGGGGTGGCGTGTGAGATGGGACAGTGCCACCTCAAAAAAAAAAAAAAAAAAAAAAAAAAAAGGTGGGTGAAATCTTATGGGACTTAACTGCTAAGGTCATCAGTCCCTAAGCTTACTCACTACATAACCTAAATTATCCTAAGGACACACACACCCATGCCCGAGGGAGGACTCAAACCTCCGCCGGGAACAGCCGCACAGTCCATGACTGCAGTGCCCCAGACCGCTCGGCTAATACCACTACATTTATGACGAATAAACACGTTCAGGGAGGGAGGAAGGGAGGTGGGGGGATGAGGGGACTAGTTCTCAGCTGTACATTGAGGAGAATCCACATTCAGCTGCTGCCCATTTGCAATCATTTTTGACTACCATTTTCCCCAGTATATGTGTTGCACTATGACTCATTGATTACGAGTGCTGGTTTTATTTGTGCAAAAATTTCGATGTGTAATTAGAACAGTTAATCATTTTTCCATCAGTTGTGGTAGTGTGCATTGGCTTCAATTACGTGGGCTGCAGTCTGATTTTCGAATAGGCGTCTGTAGTGAGCTCTGACGTCAAACAGTCTTTAGCTTTCTACTTATAGGTAATACACTTACTAAACCCCTCTCTGTCCAACACCAGCATCTCGTCAGTTGAACATACGTCCCACGAATAAAAAATAAAGATAATACCTCCCACTCCATCATTTTGTCCCATCTGTTTGTAGGTGAAGGTTTGAGTTTGAGCATGTCTGCTGCTAATTTCGAACGGTTTTGTGAAATTTTCTCCCAGTAGGATAAAACTAGTTGTATGGCATCATCAATTTTTGAGCTATATTGCACTTTTAGGCACTCCTTAGAGGTTGCATGAGCCCCCTCTCATATTTCTATCTCACTCTGAGTAATTCGATTTTCCTCTCTAATTGCATGCGGTGAAAAGTTGCTATTCCTTCCCACGCGGACTTCCCACGCAGCATCTCTCGTCACCCGGGTGGTCCGGTGACAGGCAGATTTTGCTGATCTTGAAAGGGTTAAGCTGACAGGTGTGAGGGAGTCGAGTGGATGCTTTCCACACGCAGACATTGTCATAAGAGCAGGGACGACACGCCCGCAGGGGCCTGGAGGAGCGGCTGGGCTAGAGATTCCGTTACTTCACAGAAACTTAGTGAAAACACTTGCTGGCGGGCTACCAGCGAGGGGTGGGAATGACTTGTGTTCCCAGGCAGTCTTGGCGGGCAAATTCCCGAGTTTTCTGCAAAATCATAACCGTGATTGGCTTGCTCAGGGGATAGCTCCGTGACATAGCAAAATCGGCGCAGAAATTGGCGCCAAGTATCTCCATTGGTGGAATAGTAGTACGTCAGCAATAGAGTAGAATTATCCGCCGGTTTTAGAGTTGCTGATTGGCACGTTTTAACCATGGCCATTGTCGTGGGGGCGGGAATGTTCTGTGTTCGGCTTGTACGGGTGCTTTTGAGGGAGTCGGCTCTCGCCTTTCGGTCAGAGTAGGTTACAAGACTGAGCTCTCGCTGCTCTGGACAGCCTGCCTTCCATTGGCTGTCTAATATACTTTCATTTAATTGTAACACTTTGGCGAAGTTGCTGAAGTTTCGACTTCAATGTAACTTTCCGAGTACAGTTGGCAATTGAGCGTTCTGCGTACAGGCGGCCTATGTTGTCCGTCTTGAGCAGTTTTGGCTAAAGTTGACTGTATCGGAGATACTGTGTGACTTCGCTTGTTAAAATAAATCACTGTACCATCAGTGATTGTGTGGCGAGCCTTCTTCATCTCCCTCAGAGGCACATTTGTATTGATAGGAAGTCTTTAGTCTGTAACAACCAGACCAGGATAATTTGTTTTGGGCTATACTCATGACATTATCATCACCACGACTGGCAACCAGCCATCGCTTCCGGCACGCCAGATCATATCTTGCAGTTGACAGCAGAAGACAGCTTGGTAATGTATGTCTGCAGCACCAGCAGATTAGGGAATTTTGCTTTGTGATAATCAGACCTCAGCAGAGCGCGCCTGTTCCCATCTTTTCTTACGTGGTTCTGTCTTGGGTGTTCAATGTCTGAGTTCTCACTACTGTAACAGCAATTAATGTTGGGTTGGCTGGGTCTTTCTCTTTAAGATTTGAGTTGCAAGGAATTGGCCCCACATACCACTTGGTCATAAACGTCACAAGCTAGTTTACGGACAACTTCCCCTTCACAGTATTTATTTGAGTATCCAATTTGATGTAATGTAAATGTTTCATGTGTTGTGTTTATTATTTTGAGTTAGTCATAACAAATCTAATAGTTACTTTGGACAGAACTTTCATTCTGTAGATCGGTAGAGCAACCCTTTCATTTCTCACCACGTTAATGAAACTTATTTATCAAATTAATTTCTATCAAATTAAATTATTGCAGGTGCCAAACTCTTTTCTACTCCACTTGCAGGGTCTATTAGAGTCAATTCGCGTTTCTTCTTAATCCATATGCAACAGCAAAAGTCGGAGTTAGAAAAGGGGGGGGGGTTTAGAGCATCATTTCCATATGAAGATTCTAGAATAATTTAGTGTTAAATACACTGCTTGCCCCGGCACCTCGCATCCTTTTGTAGTGACATGCATATAATTGTCTTATTAGGATAGATATTTATGATTAATCATGTAATTAGACTGATCTTTAGTTCAAATTCCCAATCAAAAAAATGAAGTACACTAACCCAACCTTTCTGTCACGCATCTGGACAGTTTCCATTTGTCGGTGGATTCACTTGGGATTTCTGTTCAGAAGGACCAGTGTTTAAGTCCTGGAAAGGGCTTTGTCATTTAGAATTTTAGCCAGTTCGCAGGTGGGGGTGAGGTTGGTAGTCAGCGCAACCCTGGGACAAAGAAGTTCCCTACAAAATTCTAAATTCCCGCCATAATTCGAAATATTCGCCAAAATTCGAAGTTCCTGCTGGAACTACTACATTTAATTCTGAAACTGCTGAATGCAACTGAACCTACAGTCTCTTTGGTATTTAATCATTTCAACACTGACCTACAGAATTTTCCCTGACAAATACAACTCATACTTATTCTGTTCATTTCTTTCCCACAGTATACAAACGCAGCGCAATCTGACTGCAAATAATTAACACCCAAGAATGGCCCTGGATCAGAAGAAATCCAAACAATAACTCAAACATTTCATAAGTCACTTACCACAAAGAAAATCTTCATAACACTAACTACAATAAATACAGTAAGCAGCAACTACAGCCAGCTAAATAAAAAGATTCTAACTGCTATAGGCTCTAACTACTAATAGGCATGTGGTTTGAAACAGGGAAGATTTTGTTGCAGAGAAAACAATGTATTTAGCAGATTTTACCGTAAATCGTGTGACATCCAGTTCCAAACATTATATAATAGTCAATAATTCCATTATCCAAGCATTAGCAAATACATCAATCATCATTTTACAATCCCTGTCCAACCAGTGGTAACCTCCAACACTGCTAACTATTAACTGTCGACTGTGAGTCCGTCCAACCACAGTGTCTGCTACAGAGGGCGCACAGCACTGTAAGTGATATTAATGCAGTCTATAGCGCTGCCAACATTCAAACAATAAACAGGCTACTTACACTGCCAATAGAGTAGTTGGGGGAGGGGGAGGGGTGGAGGAAGGGGCTGGGACCCACATGCCACCTGCGGAAAACTCATGACGTCATCTGTGGGTGGGAGGTCATAGGTGCTGGTAATTAATGGATCAATTTAATTAATTTACTTATCAGTTTGATACCAGTTTTGTCGTGGGAGTCCCAGTACCCTACTGCTACCCTCTCAACGTGATTCCGTCTGCAGACAAGGGCAATGCATCCATAATTCTAGATAAAACAGACTACGATGCTAAAAGTCCGTTGAGTCTTTAGAAGGATAGCTACTGGAACCTGCCATGGGATCCAATGTCAAGAATAATGAGGAAGCCATCAGATGTTCTGTCATTATTGAAAGGGGCCATTATTATCTCCTCTCCCAGGTACCAAGACCACCTATGCATTATGGGCTACCAAAGGTGCACAAAACGGATTCTCCTCTTCACCCCACTGTGAACCTTATTGGTTAACCAACTTACCGACTGGAAAAACATCTGGTGCCCACTGTACGCATCACATGCAGAGCACCAATGATTTTATCAACCGAATTAAACGATTGCATCTTGAGCAAGGTGATATAGAGGTCTGTTTTCATGTATACGTGTGTTTCTGTCAATGAATGAATAGATCATCTCTCCCTATTACTCGATAGTACAATTCTGGGACTCTTAAAGCACACGTTGACACTATCATATTTCCTATATGTCAGCCAGTATTTCGACGAGATTGCCGGCATGGCGATGGAAAGTCCTTAGGTCCATTAATAGATAACATTTTATGGAGAAATCTGATGACATCACATTGGACGTGGCTCCAGATATGCCAAGTTGCTTTTATAATTACGTCGAAGACACTTTTATCATCTGACCCCACGAAAGTGAGAAACTGTGAGAATTCTTAGAACGCCCGAACGCCATTCACGACCATATTAGGTTTACGACGGAAGTAGAGACAGTGGTGCATTGCCTTGCCATGACGTCTTCGTTCGCTGCAAAACCATTGTACACCTCAGCCAGAGTGTGTATAGGAAATCTACACACATGGATCGGTGTCTGCATGCTCTTAGACACCACAATCTGGCACAAAAACATGGCTTTCTGAACACCCTCGTCAACCGTGCTAAAGTCGTCTATATGCTAAAAATCTGCCCAAGAACTAAGCCACATCCGAAAAGTCTTCTAGCGGAACGACTACAGTCACCGCTAGTGATCACAGGCTATTTCTGGTGAGATACATCGGAAAAACACCACCAGAGAGGAGGACAAGAAACTTGCGTTTATGCCTTTCTGTGGCACAGTGTGGGAAAAGATTAGGCGCCTACTGAAAAGACACAACATCTCATCAGTATTGAGCCACTAGCAAAAATACGACTGCTCATGATCACTGTGAAGGACGATCTAGGGCTTCGAATACCAAGCGTGTACAAAATACCATGCCACTGTGGCTGCTACTATGTAGATCAAACAGTATGCACTGTGGAGCAACGGCGGACAGAACACGAGAGGCTCTTATGCCTACAATATCCTGAAAAATAAGCTGTGGCATAACACGCTTTAGAAAATCGACACTGAATTCTTTTCGACGAAACATTTGTCATCATGAGGAGGAAGGGATTTTGGGACAGCGTCACAAAGGAAGCGGTAGAAATAAAAATATCTGTAAACACCAACAGGGAAGATGGCGGCTTGCAGCTCTTCACAGCCTGGAACACGACGAAAGCGAGGGTGTAGCGGGCGCGATGAACATGAGACGAAAACATTACCACAGTTATCGAAGAAGAGAACAGCAGTGACGTCATAAGCAACGGCGATATGACAGTCATTTACCACTTGAAGATGTCCGAGGAGAGTTCAGTCGAAAGCTCGTGGAATTCTAACCATCACACAGATTTTATTATAATTATGTAGAGTTTTGAAGCTAGTTATACAATGTATGGACAGTAAGGCCACACTTCATCGGTCATACAACATCTTTTACCTTCACACAGAAGGTCTTGTACCTTGGAACATGTTTTTAAGTTTGGAAAGGCCTTAACTTTCCACAATAATTTTTGTAATTTCAGAAAAAGACCGCAGAAAAGATCGCGTAGTCTCCTTCCGCCGCCGAGCAGTGTGTCAGCAGTGCGCAAGTAGCAGCATTACTGCATTTACTAGGCAATCTTGTATTTTAATAACCGTTTAAATTTTGTGTCGATTAGTTTGCGCTCTCTGTAGATTAGTTCAGACGTTCTTTGCACAAAAGTTTTTAGCATGGATAGGGACTGCAACTGCTGTGTTCGGATGCAGGCTGAGTTGGCATCCCTTCGCTCCCAGCTTCAGGGAGTGTTGGCTTCGGTCACACAGCTTGAGACTGTTGCCAATGGGCATCACTGTGGGGGTCCGGATGGGGGTTTGTCGGGGACGGCCAGCTCGTCCCACGCATTCCCCGATCGGACTACGACTGTAGTTGCCCGGGATACTGCCCACATTGGGGCTGATCCCTCACCTGTGGTAGAGGGGGAGGTCGTCTCAAGGTGTGGCAGGGGGCGAAAGACATTCTGGAGGGCTGAACGGAAGGCCTCTCCAGTTTGTCTGACGAACCGGTTTCAAGCTCTGTCTCAGGCTGATACTGATCTTCGGCCTGACATGGCTGCTTGTCCTGTTCCAGAGGTTGCCCCTCAGTCTGCTAAATCCGGGCGGTCGCTGAGGGTGGGCTTACTGGTAGTTGGGAGCTCCAACGTCAGGTGCGTAGTGGGGCCCCTTAGGGATATGGCAGCAAGATAGGGGAAGAAAACCAATGTGCACTCCGTGCGCATACCGGTGGGAGTCATTCCAGATGTGGAAAGGGTCCTTCCGGATGCCATGAAGGGTACAGGGTGCACCCATCTGCAGGTGGTCGCTCATGTCGGCACCAATAATGTGTGTCGCTATGGTTCGGAGGAAATCCTCTCTGGCTTCCGGCGGCTATCTGATTTGGTGAAGACTGCCAGTCTAGCTAGCGGGATGAAAGCAGAGCTCACCATCTGCAGCATCGTCGACAGGACTGACTGCAGACCTTTGGTACAGAGCCGAGTGGAGGGTCTGAATCAGAGGCTGAGACGGTTCTGCGACCGTGTGGGCTGCAGATTCCTCGACTTGCGCCATAGGGTGGTGGGGTTTCGGGTCCCGCTGAATAGGTCAGGAGTTCACTACACGCAACAAGCGGCTACACGGGTAGCAGGGGTTGTGTGGCGTGGGCTGGGCGGTTTTTTAGGTTAGATGGCCTTGGGCAAGTACAGAAAGGGCAACAGCCTCAACGGGTGCAAGGCAAAGTCAGGACATGCGGGGACCAAGCAGCAATCGGTATTGTAATTGTAAACTGTCGAAGCTGCGTTGGTAAAGTACCGGAATTCAAGCGCTGATAGAAAGCACCGAAGTGTGAAATCGTTATAGGTACAGAAAGCTGGCTGAAGCCAGAGATAAATTCTGCCGAAATTTTTACAAAGGTACAGACGGTGTTTAGAAAGGATAGATTGCATGCAACCGGTGGTGGAGTGTTCGTCGCTGTTAGTAGCAGTTTATCCTGTAGTGAAGTAGAAGTGGATAGTTCCTGTGAATTATTATGGGTGGAGGTTACACTCAACAACCGAGCTAGGTTAATAACTGGCTCCTTTTACCGACCTTCCGACTCAGCAGCATTAGTGGCAGAACAACTGAGAGAAAATTTGGAATACATTTCACATAAATTTTCTCAGCATGTTATAGTCTTAGGTGGAGGTTTCAATTTACCAGATATAGACTGAGACACTCAGATGTTTAGGACGGGTGGTAGGGACAGAGCATCGAGTGACATTATACTGAATGCACTATCCGAAAATTACCTCGAGCAATTAAACAGACAACCGACTCGTGGAGATAACATCTTGGACCTACTGATAACAAACAGACCCGAACTTTTCGAATCTGTATGTGCAGAACAGGGAATCAGTGATCATAAGGCCGTTGCAGCATCCCTGAATATGGAAGTTAATAGGAATATAAAAAAAGGGAGGAAGGTTTATCTGTTTAGCAAGAGTAATAGAAGGCAGATTTCAGACTACCTAACAGATCAAAACGAAAAGTTCTGTTCCGACACTGACAATGTTGAGTGTTTATGGAAAAAGTTCAAGGTAATCGTAAAATGCGTTTTAGACAGGTAAAACTGTGAGGGATGGGAAAAACCCACCGTGGTACAACAACAAAGTTAAGAAACTACTGCGAGAGCAAAGAGAGCTTCACTCCAAGTTCAAACGCAGCCAAAACCTCTCAGACAAGCAGAAGCTAAACGATGTCAAAGTTAGCGTAAGGAGGGCTATGCGTGAAGCGTTCAGTGAATTCGAAAGTAAAATTCAATGTACCGACTTGACAGAAAATCCTAGGAAGTTCTGGTCTTACGTTCAATCAGGAAGTTGCTCGAAACACATTTCCAGACACTCCGGGATGATGATGGCATTGAAACAGAGGATGACACGCGTAAAGCTGAAATACTAAACACCTTTTTCCAAAGTTGTTTCACAGAGGAAGACCGCACTGCAGTTCCTTCCCTAAATCCTCGCACAAACAAAAAAATGGATGACATCGAAATAAGTGTCCAAGGAATAGAAAAGCAACTGGAATTACTCAATAGAGGAAAGTCCACTGGACCTGACGGGATACCAATTCGATTATACACAGAGTACGCGAAAGAACTTGCCCCCTTCTAACAGCTGTGTACCGCAAGTCTCTAGAGGAACGGAAGGTTCCAAATGATTGGAAAAGAGCACAGGTAGTCCAAGTGTACAAGAAGGGTCGTCGAGCAGATGCGCAAAACTATAAACCTATATCTCTGACGTCGATCTGTTGTGGAATTTTAGAACATGTTTTTTGCTCGAGTATCAAGTCGTTTTTGGAAACCAAGAATCTACTATGTAGGAATCAACATGGATTCCGGAAACAGCGATCGTGTGAGACCCAACTCGCTTTATTTGTTCATGAGACCCAGAAAATATTTGATACAGGCTCCCAGATAGATGCTATTTTTCTTGACTTCCGGAAGGCGTTCGATACAGTTCCGCACTGTCGCCTGATAAACAAAGTAAGAGCCTACGGAATATCAGACCAGCTGTGTGGCTGGATTGAAGAGTTTTTAGCAAACAGAACACAGCATGTTGTTGTCAATGGAGAGACGTCTACAGACGTTAAAGTAACCTCTGGCGTGCCACAGGGGAGTGTTATGGGACCATTGCTTTTCACAATATATATAAATGACCTAGTAGATAGTGTCGGAAGTTCCATGCGGCTTTTCGCGGATGATGCTGTAGTATACAGAGAAGTTGCAGCATTAGAAAACTGTAGCGAAATGCGGGAAGACCTGCAGCGGATAGGCACTTGGTGCAGGGAGTGGCAACTGACCCTTAACATAGACAAATGTAATGTATTGCGAATACATAGAAAGAAGGATCCTTTATTGTATGATTATATGATAGTGGAACAAACACTGGTAGCAGTTACTTCTGTAAAATATCTGGGAGTATGCGTGCGGAACAATTTGAAGGGGAATGATCATATAAAATTAATTGTTGGTAAGGCGGGTACCAGGTTGAGATTCATTGGGAGAGTCCTTAGAAAATGTAGTCCATCAACAAAGGAGGTGGCTTACAAAACACTCGTTCGACCTATACTTGAGTATTGCTCATCAGTGTGGGATCCGTACCAGATCGGGTTGACGGAGGAGATAGAGAAGATCCAAAGAAGAGCGGCGCGTTTCGTCACAGGGTTATTTGGTAACCGTGATAGCGTTACGGAGATATTTAACAAACTCAAGTGGCAGACTGTGCAAGAGAGGCGCTCTGCATCGCGGTGTAGCTTGCTCGCCAGGTTTCGAGAGGGTGCGTTTCTGGATGATGTATCGAATATATTGCTTCCCCCTACTTATACCTCCCGAGGAGATCACAAATGTAAAATTAGAGAGATTAGAGCGCGCACGGAGGCTTTCAGACAGTCGTTCTTCCCGCGAACCATACGCGACTGGAACAGGAAAGGGAAGTAATGACAGTGGCACGTAAAGTGCCCTCCGCCACACACCGTTGGGTGGCTTGCGGAGTATAAATGTAGATGTAGATGTAGAACACATAAAAAGTGATTTCGGTCATTTAAAAATGGAGTAGGAAATATATTAAACATGTAGTACACTGAAGGTGACTGTCTGGGAAGTATCAAGGCACAAAACTCTCCCCCTACTAATACTACAGTTTTGTATTGTGACTATTTTAAAATAAGCCCAATGATTTGGATATCTCCCTAACTCAATTGTAATGACTTATTCTGTCCAACTCCGAGTAGTTACAATCAAAGTGCAGCTGCTCACAGCGGTCCAGTGCGGGCTGTAATTGTGGTGTGGCAGCGAATCTTGGTGGATACAAGGTGTGTGACAGAACTAATGTGACTAAGTTTTTACCTACCAGTCTTTTTTTTTCTCTTTCAAACAACAATATGGTCCCCAGAATGAAACTTCCAAGAAGATTAAAACTGTGTGCTGGGCCGAGACTCGAAATCGGGACCTTTTAATATTGTCCCCTTCAAAGTAATTCCCTTCGGCAGCTGCACACCGGCAGAGTCGTCGTTTCCAGGTTTGGTGGCAGCGCTGAAAGGCTTCAGCTGGTAGGGCCTTTACCATGCCAGTTACATTGCTTTGGATGTTCTCGGTAGTCTCAAAACGACGTCCTTTTAAGATATTTTTCAATTTCGGGAAATGAAAAAAAGTCAAAAGACCTCAGGTCATGTGAACAAGGATGCTGTAGAACAACAGGAATGCCTTCTGAGGCCAAAAATTCCGTGATGGAAGTGGCTGTCTGACATGATACAGCATACAATTGACTGCATTGTCTGGCTTCACTCGAATCACAATATTTTCTAGGACGAAACTGAATCCTGCAGCGTTTCACCAAAAGCCTGCTTGTAATATCTCACTACACATAACGCACAACATTTTACCCTCGTTTTACCTTAACGTGTTCCTCGTTACTTAAGATTTCTTTTACTCCTGGAATATAGCATTGTTTATGAATGTGATACTGCTTCTTTACCAGACCTCCATTGATTGTACGTAGTACTCTCTCTACAAAACTGTTTTCTTTATGTGCCGGTACTGTCTGCTATGATTCCCTCATCTCGAAGGCAATTTTCGCGCCAATAAACTCTTTTGGAGACAGATCTACATCATATTCATACGCCGCTGGCATCATTTTCTTTCAGCTTCGATTCTCCTCGTATAATTTCTCTAACACGAATCCTCATACAAAATCTCTAATTCGCTTGATCAACTCCATATGCTCAGCACTCGTTTGCTAATGACATTCACTAATACTTTCTTCTTCATCACGCACAACGTGTGGCGCTAAATAACTGCAACACACGTTAGCAAACAGATCATCATTATAATTATACTTGACCTCTAATGGACGCTCGGCACCGATGATTTAGTCAGCAATTCTATTTTATTTGTCATCCTTACTGTCTACATGAAGTAAACCTCCATTATCTGAGTTCTGCCCACCAGAAACCACAAACATATAACCATCACTGAACTTTTAACATGGGTACGTAGTTATATTAACTTCACATAGACTATCATATTGGATTTTGAGCTCAGTTCTCGTGCCTGCAGAAAATAATAATGAATTAAGGATGAGTCCGCCTTCTTGTAAGTACACAATTGTTATTTTACTGAATAGTCAAACACGTTCACAATAGTTGTGCGACCCACAATGGGCTTTTTCTTTCATTTTTCTGAAATCCGTAGATCCAGATTACATTTAGGTTAGGAAATACGTTACATCGGATTTTGTTGTTATTTGAATTTTTTATGTGCCTTACCTTTTATTTTCCATTGTGTGTGTCCTGTTGCTGCCAACCGAAATCAACGACAGGTCTAAATTAGTACACCATGTTATCTGCAAAACATAAGATATGTCAAGATATTGTCTCTCCATTAAATTTTTTTATTTGTCATCCATTCTTTAAAATATACAGTCCGCTAAAAAAATCGTGGCATAAGGCTCTTTATTGGCATTACCATTGATCTGTTTGGCTAGCCCTGATCTGTGGCTGGTTTTTATATGTGTACCGAACATATTTTTGTTATTTTCCAGTAGTTTGACTGATCTGTGGACATAGGTAACAATTTGTAAACTTTTGGGATGGAGAACTATCTGGTGTGATTTATTATTCATTAGGTTATGTTTCGTATTGTAATAGCTTTTACCCGCGTCTTCGCCAGCTCATTTGTGAAATCTGCGCCTTGTTATATTGCTGTGAAAGAAAGGAAGGAAGATTGAGTTTAACGTCCCGTCAACATCGATGTCATTAGAGACTAAGCACAAGCACGGGTTGTGTCAAGGATAGGGGAGGAAATCGGATGTGCCCTTTCAAAGGACCCATCCTGGCATTTGCCTGGAGCGATTTAGGGAAATCACGGAAAACCTAAATCTGGTTGCTGGACACTGGTTTGAAGATCCATCCTACCGAAAGAATATATTGCTGAGGCTTCGACACACGTATCACTGCTTTATTTACGGTTCTGATAAGCGTTTTAGCCTCGTTTGTTTCACTGTTTTCTATTGGTTTGACGGCCGTCAACTTTGTGTGTGCGTGTGTGTGTGTGTGTATATACTGAATCACAGTTTTCAAGTTTAACTTGTATGTGCCTGTTAACTGGTGCATCCCCGCTTTGTTGAATTTATCTATGGTGGTGTAAGGTATTTTTTAAATCTTTTCTGCTGTGTGTTGTCCGCTCTATATGCCAAATGTATTCCTTGTGTTTTCGTAATGTTCCCTGTTCTGTGTGTTATTTAGTTCTGAATACCAGTTGTGCCATGTTTTCCTGTTGTTTGTAGATTTTTCATCAAGTGTGCTATGTGTGTTCTCTGTTGTATTGTCGTTACCGGTATGATGTGCCATTATTCTGTTCTCTGTTCTCGGTGTCGGTAGTGTTTTTTATTTTATGGTCCAATATGCTAACAGTGTTTTATTTTGCTGCCATTTTCTGCGGCAATGCATCTGATTACAGCTGCAGCCGGCATAACTGTCTTGACAGATTCAGCAACTGTACCGATATTTAAGATAGTTTTAATTTGTTGTTCCATTTCAGTTGCAACTGGGACGGAACAATAAATGAGAATTATTGTCCGATTATGTCTAGTTTTTGTGCATAGCTCCCATTCTCCGTACTGTTCTGTTCAATCTGTGCTGGAGGTATCTGATGCTGGTCTGCTTGTGGACTGTCAGGAGCTTTGAACTCCTTCTGGATTCGAGATGAAAAGGTATCTGTGCATCGGATGGCTAAGTAACAGCATGAAGACTTTTTTAGTTATTGTTATTTCGTTTTAATGTAGTTACTCTATCTAGATTCCCCCCCCCCCCCCTCCTTCCTTAAATAGCACAATGCCTATTTATTACTGACACATTTGAAATTGTGTTAAATATTACAAGCCAAATCATGTGCAACGTTCGGTCTGTCGTTTTGCATAGATAACAGAATAAAAGAAAATAGCAAATAAATAAACAAATGGTATGGAAAATTTTATCGGTAGAAGTCGGCTTCCTGAATACTGAACCGAAGTTTGTGGTTTTTGTTTTCTGCTGTAACGCCTAGAAAATTCATTTTTTTGTCTGTTCCAGTTTCAAGGATGAAGTGTATATTTGGGTGGGCAGTATTGATGTCTTGTGTAGCAGTAGTATCTGGTCATATGTTTCATCCTCGAAGTACATTATGTCATCAATAGAGTAGTACCAATATACTACTCCACTTTGTTTTTATTATTTCTTCAAAGATATTGTTTTCAAGTTGATTAAGGAATATGTCTTCCATCTGGCCACTAATGGTTGATCCCAGGAAGAGTCCTTCCTGTTGAATGTAGAATTCATTTTTACATTCTAAATAATTTGGTTTTATAATTACTTTCAAAGTGATTGAGACTGCTTATGTCTGTGTTTGTGGGATAAAGTTTGTCTTTCTATTATTTTCGTCGTTTCTTCAGTTGGTTTGTGGTTGTACACTGATGAGATATATAATGAGAGAAGTATTAACTGTATAAAGTATATTCATATCTTTGATTTTGTTGCGTACAGCTAGGCAATCACATTAAACAATCTGCCATACATTTTACCATTTCTCAGCAAGTGACGTCTCGCACAGATACAGGAATAGAAAAGAAGCTTGAGAAACAAGAACAGAAACTAAAGAAACTATTGTAAGCAAACCAATACAATAGGAACGACAGTAATCAACATGCAAAACATAATTTCATGAAAAGGTTACTAGTTGAACAGAAACAAAGTTCACAAACTGGAAGAAGAATTACTCTAAAAGGGACCGAAATACAATCTAAACACACATGTCATACAAAGAACAGTAGATAACGTTATTACAGGAAATGAATATATAACAGGATGAAAAGAAAGATTCACCAAATTTCAACGCAGAGAACTGGTAGGAAAAGATTATCAGAAAGAACAAAAATACTATCAGTCCACCTTCTCACAAAGCCAAATAAAAACAATAACGCAGAAGAACACGAGAGAACCCACACTAAGTAGTTCATCAAAAATTCCGATGTCCGATGTTCCAGTCAGAGCTGTGATAGATTTAAGAACTGCACCAGCCAGACAGTATTATGTCATAATTCCTGTAATACTCACGTATATGTTTATTTCTATTCCTTTTCTAAAGCCTGTTTTATTACAAATGTCATCTGTAACATCATGTTCCTTACGGTAATGGTGTTTTCTTTACATTTGTGATTGAATTCGTATGCTGTAAAATTGAAATTGTATAAACACCAGTTCTTCAAGTTAAGTAAATAGTAGGGATTCATTTAACTGCACACATTTTGTCTGTTGGTCGTAGAATATGCATAAAATGTCTGTTGGTCATATTGTATGTAGCTAATATCAGAGATTATACGACTGTGTTAGTGCTTGCACGTGTGATGATAATTCAGCAAGGGACTAGTTAACAGCATTACTGGTGCTAAGGATATTGCAAAAAAATATTTGTGAGTGCACAAGTGGTGGTTCATGGACTTGCTACACTGTCATCACGACTCTTCAGTTGTGATCGTACACCCTCACAGTCGGAAAGGATGGCTGCTGGCCATCTCTACAAGGACTACAGTGGGTCTGCACCTTTGGTGGAACTGTACTACAATAATCTCTACAAGGAAAGCTGTGAGTCTGCTCTCTGGTGACCTACCAACTCTACCAATATTCTTCAAGACTTCGACTGACTCTGCTGTGGATCTGCTCTGTTGTGGCATATTACCAATCTTCATGCCTTCATGTCAAGAATCAGCACTGTGTTTCCGTTGGGAGTACAACACTACTTCTTCAAGACTGCATGGAGGTCCACTACTTACGTGTGCATTTTCTTTAACTGCTCAGACTTTGTGCATAAAACTGTCATAGACCACTCTTCTGATGAATGATTAATACTGTCTTTAGGGACTGTGAGGACTATTTTTGTCTTTATTGACCAACAGTAAATTGCTAATTGTGTGCATCTGATCTATTTGATATCGTTAATATAAAATTTTTCTAACAAATTAGTCTTGGCCGCTGCCCAAAACACTTTGTAAAATTTTTTGAGAGGAGCTGGCCGCTGCCCAAAACACTTTGTAAAATTTTCTGAGAGGAGCAGGGGGGGCTATGTAAGTAGCCTGTTTATGTGTCTGCATGTTGGCGGCGCGATAGACTGCATTAATAACTATGAGAGCGCAGTGCGCTCTCTATAAGAGACTCCGTGTGGCTGGTCGTACTCGCAGTTGGAGCCTAACAGGCAGCAGTGATGCAAGCTGGAAGTTAAGAGTTAGCAGTGATGGAGGTTATAGGTCTGAAATGTTAGAGCAAGCAGACGACCTGGACATGTGTCCGTCATGGAAATATAATATTGTAACGATTATATAATTTTTGAAAATGTATGTCACGGAAGACTAGAATTTTTTTGAGCTGGATGTCACATTATTAAGATAAAATTTGCTAAATACATTGTTTGCTCTGTAACAAAATCTCTCCTTTGCCAACCACATGCCTATTAGTAGTTAGAGCCTACAGTAGTTAGAATCTTTTATTTAGCTGGCTGTATTGGTGCTTGCTGTATCGCTGTAGTTCGTGTAGTGAAGAGTTTCTGTGAAGTAAGTGTCTTTTGAAATGTATTGGTTATTGTTAGTATTTCTTGTAATTCAGAGCCATTCTTTTGTGTTAATTATTTGAGTAGTCAGATTGCGTTTAAGTTGTATTTGTCGCGAATAATTCTGTAGGTCAGGTATGAAATGATAAAGACAAGCAAAGAGACAATACGTTCAATTTCACTCAGCAGTTTTAGAATTAAATTTAGAAGTTTCAACTTCCCAGTTATTGCAATTTAAGAAAAAAACATAATAAAGAAGTTTCACATCACATCAGTTTACATCCACGTACGAACTGAAGAAACAACCAGACTAACAGAAACACAACTAAGACAACTTCACACACACACACGCACACACACACACGCACGCACACACACACACACACACACACACACACACACACACACACACAAGAAGACCCAACTATTTTGAAAGTAATCATAGGATAACATTACTTCAAATTTAAAGATGAATTCCTTCGAGAAGAAGGGACCGACCATCAACGGCCTGCTGCCCAATATCCTCCTTAATCGCCTTGAAAACAAAATCTTCAAGGAAATAATAAAATGAAAATAATACAAAGGAATATATTCGAAACACTATGTTGACAGCACTATTTGCTTGGTCATATATTACAATTACATAGAATCATCAATACTGTACGCCCAAAAATACGATTTGCCCTTGAAACTGAAACCGACAAAAATAAATTTTCTAGACATTACAACAGAAAATGAAAACCACAAACACCGGGCCTCAGTATACAGAAAACCAACATCAACGCACAAATCACACAAGATGAAGATACCACAAACAACTGCCCGCATCTCGTGGTCAAGCGGTTGCGTTCTCGCTTCCCACGCCCGGGTTCCCGGGTTCGATTCCCGGCGGGGTCAGGTATTTTCTCCACCTCGTGATGGCTGGGTGTTGTGTGCTGTCCTTAGGTTAGTTAGGTTTAAGTAGTTCTAAGTTCTAGGGGACTGATGACCATAGATGTTAAGTCCCATAGTGCTCAGAGCCATTTGAACCATTTTTGAACCACAAACAACAGGAAAACGCGGCACACACTGATATGTGGTAACAAAATAACACATAATAGGAAATATTACGAGAAAATAAAGAATATATGTGGCGTATAAAACGGGCGACACATTGCAGAAAACATTTTAAAAAATACCTACCAACACAAGATCTTACCACAAATTTCCAAAATTACGTAAGGGTGTAGCATATCGTATCAAGATCTGCACTAGTGGCGTCAGTGCTGCTGTAGAAGAGTGTTTGTTCATTATTTACTCAGCCTTTTATACAAAAAACACTGTTTGATGAAATGCTGCTTAATATTGGGATTCTGTAATTAAAGGGGCTGTAGAAATGAGAACGTGCAAGAAAAACTTCAACCATGAGAGTGGGTACAATCTTAGCGCTCCATGGAAGTAAGTGCTTGATCCAGAGAAGAAGAAGATACATTTTGACACATTTGTCGCAATGTTGTCTTTACAATGGAACGGTGGCATCACCAGCACAGACAGACATTCACATCATATATCATAGCATTACGTAATTATCAGCCAATCACAAGGCGTCTATGGTCTCTTACATTCTACATCTACATCTACATCCACACTCCGCAAGCCACCTGACGGTGTGTGGCGGAGGGTACCTTGAGTACCTCTATCAGTTCTCCCTTCTATTCCAGTCTCGTATTGTTCGTGGAAAGAACAATTGTCGGTATGCTTCTGTGTGGGCTCTAATCTCTCTGCTTCTCATGGTCTCTTCGCGAGATATACGTAGGAGGGAGCAATATACTGCTTGACTCTTCGGTGAAGGTATGTTCTCGAAAATTTAACAAAAACCCGTACCGAGCCACTGAGCGTCTCTCCTGCAGAGTCTTTCACTGGAGTTTATCTATCATCTCCGTAACGCTTTCGCGATTACTAAACGTTCCTGCAACGAAGCGCGCTGCTCTCCGTTGGATCTTCTCTATCTCTTCTATCAACCCTATCTAGTACGGATCCCACACTGCTGAGCAGTATTCAAGCAGTGGGCGAAAAAGCGTACTGTAACCTACTTCCTTTGTTTTCGGATTGCATTTCCTTAGGATTCTTCCAATGAATCTCAGTCTGGAATCTGCTTTACCAACGGTCAACTTTATATGATCATTCCATTTTAAATCACTCCTAATGCGTACTCCCAGATAATTTATGGAATTAACTGCTTCCGGTTGCTGACCTGCTATTTCGTAGCTAAATGATAAGGGATCTATCTTTCTATGTATTCGCAGCACATTACACTTGTCTACATTGAGATTCAATTGCCATTCCCTGCCATTCCCTGCACCATGCGTCAATTCGCTGCAGATCCTCCTGCATTTCAGTACAATTTTCCATCGTTACAACCTTTCGATACACCATAGCATCATCTGTAAAAAGCCTCAGTGAACTTCCGATGTCATCCACAAGGTCATTTATGTATATTGTGAATAGCAACGGTCCTATGACACTCCCCTGCGGCACACCTGAAATCATTCTTGCTTCGGAAGACTTCTCTCCATTGAGAATGACATGCTGCGTTCTGTTATCTATGAACTCTTCAATCCAATCACACAATTGGTCTGATAGACCATATGCTCTTACTTTGTTCATTAAACGACTGTGGGGAACTGTATCGAACGCCTTTCGGAAGTCAAGAAACACGGCATCTACCTGTGAACTCGTGTCTATGGCCCTCTGAGTCTCGTGGACGAATAGCGCGAGCTGGGTTTCACACGACCGTCTTTATCGAAACCCATGCTGATTCCTATAGAGTAGATTTCTAGTCTCCAGAAAAGTCATACTCGAACATAATACGAGATCCAAAATTCTACAACTGATCGACGTTAGAGGTGTAGGTCTATAGTTCTGCACATCTGTTCGACGTCCCTTCTTGAAAACGGGGATGACCTGTGCCCTTTTCCAATCCTTTGGAACGCTACGCTCTTCAAGAGACCTACCGTACACCACTGCAAGAAGGGGGGCAAGTTCCTTCGCGTACTCTGTGTAAAATCGAACTGGTATCCCATCAGGTCCAGCGGCCTTTCCTCTTTTGAGCGATTTTAATTGTTTCTCTATCCCTCTGTCGTATATTTCGATATCTACCATTTTGTGATCTGTGCCACAATCTAGAGAAGGAACTACAGTGCAGTCTTCCTCTGTGAAACAGCTTTGGAAAAAGACATCTAGTATTTCGGCCTTTAGTCTGTCATCCTCTGTTTCAGCACAATTTTGGTCAAAGAGTGTCTGGACATCT
Source organism: Schistocerca americana (assembly GCF_021461395.2). Classification (NCBI taxonomy): domain Eukaryota; kingdom Metazoa; phylum Arthropoda; class Insecta; order Orthoptera; family Acrididae; genus Schistocerca; species Schistocerca americana. The sequence continues at coordinate 599,236,923 of NC_060121.1, forward strand.
TGTTTTTATCCACCTACTGCTTTGACATAATACCAAATTTTCTTAGGATTTACTGCCAAGTCAGTACATAGAACTTTACTTTCGAATTCATTGAACGCCCCTCGCATAGCCCTCCTCACACTACATTTCGCTTCGCGTGATTTTTGTTTATCTGCAAAGCTTTGGCTATGTTTGTGTTTGCTGTGAAGTTCCCTTTGCTTCCGCAGTAGTTTTCTAACTCGGTTGTTGTACCACGGTGGCTCTTTCCCATCTCTTACGATCTTGCTTGGCACATACTCATCTAACGCATATACTACGATGGTTTTGAACTTTGTCCACTGATCCTCAGCACTATCTGTACTTGAGACAAAATTTTTGCGTTGAGCCGTCAGGTACTCTGTAGTCTGCTTTTTGCCACTTTAGCTAAACAGAAAAATCTTCCTACCTTTTTTAATATTTCTATTTACGGCTGAAATCATCAATTCAGTAACCGCTTTATGATCGCTGATTCCCTGTTCTGCGTTAACTGTTTCAGATGGTTCGGGCCTGTTTGTCACCAGAAGGTCTAATACGTTATCGCCACGAGTCGGTTCTCTGTTGAACTGCTCAAGGGAGTTTTCAGATAAAGCACGTAAAAAAAATTCACTGGATTCTTTGTCCCTGCCACCCGTTATGAACGTTTGAGTCTCCCAGTCTATATCCGGCAAATTAAAATCTCCACCCAGAACTATAACACGGTGGGGAAATCTACTCGAAATATTTTCCAAATTATCCTTCAGGTGCTCAGCCACAACAGCTGCTGAGCCAGGGGGCCTAGAGAGACATCCAATTACCACGTCTGAGCCTGCTTTAAGCGTGACCTTCACCCAAATTATTTCACATTTCGAATCTCCGTCAATTTCTTTCGATACTATTGCACTTCGTATCCCTACAAACACGCCTCCCCCTTCACTGTCCAGCCTGTCTCTGCGGTATACATTCCAATCTCAGTTTAGGATTTCATTACTGTTTACGTCTGGTTTCAGCCAACTTTCTGTCCCTAGTACTATATGGGCATTGTGACCGTTTATTAATGAGAGCAGTTCTGGGACCTTTCTATAGACGCTCCTGCAGTTTACTAATAGCACATTAATATTGTTATTTCCTGTTGCATTTTGCCTACTCCTACCTTGCCGCGTCTCAGGAGGCGTCTTGTCGGGCCTAGGGAGGGAATTCTCTAACCTAAAAAACCCACATGTGCACTCCACACGTACTCCGCTACCCTTGTAGCCGCTTCCGACGTGTAGTGCACGCCTGACCTATTCAGGGGGACCCTACATTTCTCTACCCGATAGCGAGGGTCGAGAAATTGGCACCCCAGATCTCCGCAGAATCGTATGAGCCTCTGGTTTAAGCCTTCTACTCGGCTCTAAACCAGAGGACCGCGATCGGTTCTGGGAACGATACTACAAATAGTTAGCTCAGATTCCACCCCGCGAGCGATGCTTTCCGCCTTCACCAATTCCGCCAACCGCCTGTACGAACTGAGGATGACCTCTGAACCCAGACGGCAGGAGTCATTGGTGCCGACATGAGCAACAATTTGCAGTCGGGTGCACCCAGTGCTCTCTATCGCCGCTGGCAGGGCCTCCTCCACATCTCGGATGAGACCCCCTGGCAAGCAGACAGAGTGAACACTGGCCTTCTTCCCCGACCTTTCCGCTATTTCCCTAAGAGGCTCCATCACCCGCCTAACGTTGGAGCTCCCATTAACTAATAAACCCCTCCCCCCGTGTGCCTGCTTAGACCTTGCTGAAGGAGCGGCCACATGTCCACTCACAGGCAGAGCGGGCGATGCCACACGGCCAGCCTCCACATTGACCTTCCGCCTCGTGCGACGCGAACGCCGCTGAATCCACCACTCCCCTTGGGGAGAGTGTGGCCCAACCGCGCCCGGTACCCGCGAAGATGTCTCGACAGCAGGGACAATGGGTGAAGCATGTAACACCTGGGGTGTACCATGCGACGCACCAGACTCCCCACTGCCGCAACACTCCGAGGCAGTACCAATGAGAGAAACTTAGATTTCGGACATGTGCTAAGTTCAGGATAAGATACTCGGAACATTTAAGAGTATTGAAAAGTGACAGCACACAGTTCATATTTGCAGATTACCTCATCAAAAATGGCCACCACCCCAGTGGCACGGAAACAGACCTCCAAATTCTAAAATACAGTAATTATCTCTTCCGTTTTTAACAACAAAAGACAATTATCAAATCCAAAAAGGTATCAAATAGATATCAGTGACCAAACAGTACTTTGCAACAGAACACTGTTCATCATTGTAAACGAGCTATCAGACAACACCAAATAATACACACGCACACACACACACACACACACACACACACACACACACACACACACACACAAACAGGGTGAAACCATATAGAACACATTCAAAGTTCGAGGCCGTTATATCAAAACAATACAGTGAAACGGACGCGCATCAGCCTAACTATAATCTCTATCAATGTACTTATACTTCAGAAAAATAAAATAAAAAGCCCATTGACGATGCTACAACTATAGTTAAACGTGTGACGGTATTAAGTAAAACAATAATTGTGTACCTGTAAAAAGGCAGACCCAGTCTTAATTCATTGTTACTTCTTACAAAGCTCAATCATTTATCACCACGGGTCGCGGGACAAGTTGGCACATCCCAGAACATGTTATTATTCCGCTTCCTCTTTTAATTCGGCAATACTTTCTCCTCGACTGCCAACCATATTTTCCTGTTTTTAATTGATTGCTTGAGTGACCAACATACAGCTCAGAATTTATTAAAATTTCTCATCGGTGTTACTTCTTCAGTCCTTAAATTTTATGTAACGATGACCACACAAGTCTCCTGTTTATGCTATTACCTACACTGTCCTCTTTCGTACTTTTTTAGACATATGATGTCCATTCTTTCCAAAATGTCCGAACACACACACACACACACACACACACACACACACACACACATGTAATTAAAAAGTGAGGGATCCTATTTTTAAAAACGCAGTTGATATCCGTTTGACCTATAGCAGCGCCATCTAGCCGGGCCAACCATAGCGCCATCTGGTTTCCCCCTTCAAGCTAGACGAGTTTCGATCTTTGTAGTTCTTTCGTTTGATGCTTATTTCGTGAGATATTTGGCCCGGTCACTATCAATGGACCACCCTGAATATAAACAAGGATGGCCAATGATCTTTTCAGTGCAGATGCACACCAGGCCCCAACTTTTATGGGAAATGGGAGAAATGCTGTGAGTAATGAGGATATAGGGCAAGTGGCAGTATACTGGTACTGTGTGGGTAAGTTGAGAATTTTGATGTGACGGGAGGTGCCCTGAGATAGGATAGACCGTGCAGTTGCACTGGCCACTGCATCTGGATGGCGCAGTGGTCAGCGCATCTGCGTTCTAAGCAGGAGGCCCAGGTTCGAATCTCAGGCCGCCACAAATTTTCAAGCTTCCTCCATAGGTTTAAATTAATGACCACTCGCAGTCAATATCTGTAGTTCGTTTTTGTATTATTTTTGTTTTTCATTTATCCAGCGATTTCCGTTGATTACTACGTAAATGTTTCTCAGTGTGTACTGTCCTTATTCATCTACTAACTGTACGTCAGGTGAGAGTATTTTTAAAAAGTTAATGGGTTCTTTGGGGGAGGAGACCAGACAGCGAGGTCATCGGTCTCATCGGATTATGGAAGGACGGAGAAGAAAGTCGACCGCTCCCTTTCCAAGGAACCATCCCGGCATTTGCCTGGAGCGATTTAGGGAAATCACAGAAAACCTAAATCAGGATGGCCGGACGCGGGATTGAACCGTCGTCCTCCCGAATGCGAGTCCAGTGTGCTAGCCACTGCGCCACCTCGCTCGGTAAAAAGTTAATGAATCAGAAAATTATTTGAAATTGTTTTCAGTGTATTTCCTGTACTGTAGGTTCAGTCATAATCAGTCGCAAACGCCAGTTTTGGAAAAGTGATCCGATATATAGGGTTTGCAGCGAAAATATTGGCAACGACTGAAATCTTTAGTGACGTTAACGATGTTTCTTTCCTGAATGAGATTTATGGGAAGAAATGTCACCCGAAGACCATGATGTTCAGAATTTCTATGATTCGAATGTTTCTATGATCAGTATCATACAACGGAATGTTCTAAATATTCTTGAAGAATAAATTTAAGAATGAAACATAAGAGTTAATATAACAGTTGATATAAGAAATAAATATAGAGAATATGGAAATTTAAAAATCTGTAACCCCTGAAAATGCTATAGACACATGTATTACATAATAAATGTATGGCACTTATTGTGAAACCCAATAGCAATTTTAGAATTCATACAGCGCCCTTGTCTACCATAACTTGGTGAGAAACAATCGTGTAGTAATTCTGAGGTCTTGCCCACTCGTCTCTTATAGGGTGCCTAAAGGATGCTGCATTCTCGAATAGCTGTAAAAGTCAAGCAAATCACATTAATAGTTCGTGTTACAATAAATAAGACTGACAATATTTAACTTTGGATTTACAGAGAGTTGTCGCAAGCGATGAGCGACATGCAAACGGTCGGTGTCCTTTGCTATACTGGGTGTTACAAAAAGGTACGGCCAAACTTTCAGGAAACATTCCTCACACCACACACAAAGAAAGAAAATATGTTATGTGGACATGTGTCCGGAAACGCTTACTTCCCATGTTAGAGCTCATTTTATTACTTCTCTTCAAATCACATTAATCATGGAATGGAAACACACAGCAACAGAACGTACCAGGGTGACTTCAAACACTTTGTTACAGGAAATGTTCACAGTGTCCTCCGTTAGTGAGGATACATGCATCCACCCTCCGTCGCATGGAATCCCTGATGCGCTGATGCAGCCCTGGAGAATGGCGTATTGTATCACAGCCGTCCACAATACGAGCACGAAGAGTCTCTACATTTGGTACCGGGGTTGCATAGACAAGAGCTTTCAAATGCCCCCTAAATGAAAGTCAAGAGGGTTGAGGTCAGGAGAGCGTGGAGGCCATGGAATTGGTCCGCCTCTACCAATCCATCGGTCACCGAATCTTTTGTTGAGAAGCGTACGAAAACTTCGACTGAAATGTGCAGGAGCTCCATCGTGCATGAACCACATGTTGTGTCGTACTTGCAAAGGCACATGTTCTAGCAGCACAGGTAGAGTATCCCGTATGAAATCATGATAACGTGCTTCATTGAGCGTAGGTGGAAGAACATGGGGCCTAACATCACCAACAATGCCTGCCCAAACGTTCACAGAAAATCTGTGTTGATGACGTATTCGCACAATTGCGTGCGGATTCTCGTCAGCCCACACATATTGATTGTGAAAATTTACAATTCGATCACGTTGAAATGAAACTTCATCCGTAAAGAGAACATCTGCACTGAAATGAGGATTGACACGTTGTTGGATGAACCATTCGCAGAAGTGTACATGTGGAAGCCAATCAGCTTCTGATGGTGCCTGCACACGCTGTACATGGTACGGAAACAACTGGTTCTCCCGTAGCACTCTCCATACAGTGACGTGGTCAACGTTACCTTGTACAGCAGAAACTTCTCTGACGCTGGCATTAGGGTTATCGTCAACTGCACGAAGAATTGCCTCGTCCATTGTAGGTGTCCTCGTCGTTATAGGTCTTCCCCAGTCGCGAGTCGTAGGCTGGAATGTTCCGTGCTCCCTAAGACGCCGATCAATTGCTTCGAACGTCTTCCTGTCGGGACACCTTCGTTCTGGAAATCTGTCTCGATACAGACGTACCGCGCCACGGCTATTGCCCCGTGCTAATCCATACGTCAAATGGGCATCTGCCAACTCCGCAATTGTAAACACTGCACTGACTGCAAAACCACGTTCGTGATGAACACTAACCTGTTGATGCTACGTACTGATGTGCTCGATGCTAGTACTGTAGAGCAATGAGTCGCATGTCAACACAAGCACCGAAGTCAGCATTACCTTCCTTCAATTGGGCCAACTGGCGGTGAATCGAGGAAGTACAGTACATACTGACGAAACTAAAATGAGCTCTAACATGGAAATCAAGCGTTTCCGGACAGATGTCCACATAACATCTTTTCTTTATTTGTGTGAGAGGAATGATTCCTGAAAGTTTGGCCGTACCTTTTTTTAACACCCTGTATACAATGTTCAAGCAAGTTTGTAACATAGTTTGTGGGTCACTAATAGTGACTGTCGTAGTGCTCTCTTCTAAGGCGTGGTTTCTATTAGTGTCCGTCTTCTACCCTCCCCCAAGGCTGGCAGGAGCGGCGCTTATATTCTCTTCTTACAGAGGCCGCTCCCTTCGTGGTGTCGGCGGTCCTAATCAGCGAACTATTGTCTGACGTCGTCTCACAGCCTTCTCTACTCTTGCGTTCTTCATCTTCGTACCGGCGCTTGTGGTTACGCCGGAACAATGACCTTTTACGGACATGGGAGAGAAATAATTTCTGGATGCCACGTAACAAGACATTGACTAGACAAGATGATCACACTCCAATCTATTTCCCCGACAATATCTTTAGTGCTACAGCGTAATTTACTTTCTCAAGATTTATGACGACCATATGACTTCTTTCCAATCTTTTCTCCCTGATCCGTCATACGGTGGGGGCGTTGTCGGAATACGGTGCGCAAAACAGAGAGGACGTAACGCTTCACATTGCGCCACGATTTCGGCTGAAACTGTAACGAGCTAAAAGGTATCCAAGCTACATCGAACACTATCCCGGTCGATTTCTTAGAAGCTGTTGAATATCTTACGGGTAAGCCGATATATATATTCCTTATTTTGACTCCACCTGTGTGGAGTTCCAGTGAAATCAGGTTATGGCACTTGCCATGCTTTCCTCGTTAGTGACCGCCTAGTTTCCCGCTGTACTGGGCGCAAATTATCAATATTTGCATTGACGCATTTTTCACATGAGTTGACCACTTCCTCATATCATGGAGTGCTTCTTAATTACTCTACTGGCCATTAAAATTGCTACACCAAGAAGAAATGCAGATGATAAACGCGTATTTATTGGACAAGTATATTATACTAGAAATCGCATGTGATTGCATTTTCACGCAGATTGGGTGCATAGATCCTAAGAAATCAGTACCCAGAACAACCACCTCTGGCCGTAATAACGGCCTTGATACGCCTGGGCATTGAGTCAAACAGAGCTTGGATGGTGTGTACAGGTACAGCTGCCCACGCAGCATCAACACGATACCACAGTTCATCAAGAGTAGTCACTGGCGTATTGTGACGAACCAGTTGCTCGGCCACCATTGACAAGACGTTTTCAATTGGTGAGAATGAGAGGTGGCATGAGCCCCCTCTCATATTTCTATCTTACGATTTTCCTCGCTATTCCTTCACACGCAGACTTCCTACGCAGCGTCTCTCGTCACCCGGGTGGTCCGGTGACAGGTGGGCTCCTCTGATCTGGAAAGGGTTAAGCCGACGGGTGTGAGGAAGTCGAGTGAATGCTTTGCAGACGCCGACATTGTCAAAAGACACGCCCGGAGGGGTCTGAAGTAGCGGCTGGGCTAGAGGTTCCGTTACTTCGCAGAAACTTAGCGAAAACACTTTCTGGCGGGCTACCAGCGAGGCGTGGGAATGACTTGTGTACCCAGGCAGTTGTGGCGGGAAAATTCCCGCGCTTTCTGCAAAATAGTAACTGTGATTGGCTTGCTCAGGGCATAGCTCCGTGACGTAGCAAAATCAGCGCAGAAATTGGCGCCAGGAATCTCCATTGGTGGAATGGTAGTGCTCCGGCAATAGAGTGAAATTTTCCGCCGGTTTTCGAGTTGCTGATTGCAACGTTTAACCACAGCCACTGTCGTGGGGGCGGAAATGTTGTGTTTTCGGCCTTTATGGGTGCTCTAGGTTGTCGGCGCTCGCCTTTCGGTCGAGGACGTCGAAGCAACCAGCCATCGCCTCCGGTACGCCAGATCGTGTTCTGGCAGTTAAGAAGACAGTTTGGTAATGTATGCCCCCAGCACTGGCAGATAGGGATTTTCCTAGGTGATAATCAGAGCTCAGCAGAGCGCGCCTGTTCGTCTTTTTCTAACTTTGTTCTGTCTTGAGTAGCAGCAATTAATGTTGGGTTAGCTGTGTGTCTCTCTTAAGATTTGAGTGGCAAGGAATTGGCTCCACATACCACTTCGTCTTAAACCTCACAATCTAGTTTACGGACAACTTCACCTTCATAGCGTTTGTTTGAGTATCCAATTTGAGCCAATTTGATGTATTATAAATGTTTCATGTGTTTTTGTTTATTATTTTGTGCTTAGTCTTAATAAATCATATTGTTATTTTGGACAGAACTTTCATTCTGTTAATCGGTGGAGCAACCCATCATTTCTCACTACGTTAATGAAACCTTGCTTTATTTAAGTTATTTATCAAAGTAAATTATTGCAGGTGCCAAACTCTTTTCTACTCCACTTGCAGGGTTGATTACAGTCAGTTCGCATATATTTTTTAATCCATGTGCAACAGCAAAAGTCGGAGTTAGAATAGGGGGGGCTTAGAGCATCATTTACATATGTAGATTCTAGAAGAATTTAGTGTTAAATACACTGCTAGCCCCGGCACCTCGCAAGAGATCTGGAGAATGTGCTGGCCAGGGCAGCAGTCGAACGTTTTCTGTATCCAGAAAGGCCCGTACAGGACCTGCAACATGCCGTCGTGCATTATCCTGATGAAATGTAGGGTTTCGCAGAGATCGAATGAAGGGTAGGGCCACGGGTCGTAACACATCTGAAATGTAACGTCCACTGTTCAAAGTGCCGTCAATGCGAACAAGAGGTGACCGAGATGTGTAACCAATGGCACCCCATACCATCACGCCGGGTGATACGCCAGTATGGCGATTACGAATACACGCGTCCAATGTGCGCTCACAGTGATGTCGCTAAACATGGATGCGACCATCATGATGCTGTAAACAGAACCTGGATTCATCCGAAAAAATGACGTTTTGCCATTTGTACACTCAGGTTCGTCGTTGAGTACAGCATTGCAAGCGCTCCGGTCTGTGATGCAGCGTCAAGGGTAACCACAGCCATGGTCTCCGCGCTGATAGTCCATGCTGCTACAAACGTCGTTGAACTGTTGGTGCAGATGGTTGTTGTCTTGCAAACGTCCCCATTTGTTGACTCAGGGATCGAGAGGTGGCTGCACGATCCGTTACAGCTATGCGGATAAAATGCCTGTCATCTCGACTGCTAGTGATACGAGGGCGTTGGGATCCAGCACGGCGTTCCGTATTACCCTCCTGAACCCACCGACTTCATATTCTGCTAACAGTCACTGGATCTCGACCAACGCGACCAGCAGTGTCGTGATACGATAAACCGCAATCGCGATAGGCTACAATCCTACCTTCATCAAAGTCGGAAACGTGATGGTACGCATTTCTCCCCCTTACACGAGGCATCACAACAACGTTTCACCAGCAACGCCGATCAACTGCTGTTTCTGTATGAGAAATCGGTTGGAAACTTTCCTCGTGTCTGCACGTTGTAGATGTCGCCACCGGCCCAACCCTGTGTGAATGCTCTGAAAAACTAATCATTTGCATATCACAGTATCTTCTTTCTGTCGGTTAGATTTCGCGTCTGCAGCACTTCATCTCCGTGGTGTAGTAATTTTAACGGCCAGTGGTGCCATTTAATTTAAAGTCGAAGAAAGAAAAATGAACTTAATGTTTTCGATTGCCATGCATTTGGGGGAACCGATCCGCTAGGACGGTTTGGGGCCGTTACTTTCGCAGTCAGCGTACCTGGCTCGCTCTTTTGTTCCCGCTGCGGAGCGCTCTCCACCTGCGAGAGGGGCCGAGCGTAGAGGAGCGGCGGAGGAGGAATCTGGCGGGCAGCGGGCGGCGCAGGTGCGCGCGGCTGGCCACGGCGCGTGATTTACACACAGCGGCTTGGGAAAGGGGGAGGGGGAGGCTGTGGCCCGGGGCCAGCGCCGGAGCGGCGGCAGGTGCAGCCGAGCCGAGGCGAGCCGAGCCGAGGCGCGCGGCCCGCGCCGCGTTGAGCAGGCGAACATTACCAGCCCGCTGCGCGGCGCACGCGCACACGGCCTCCTCTCGAACAGCCGGATCGCTATCTGGCCCCCTGGCTCGCTGCGATAGCTAGAGCACTGGATGATGGGCTGCCTCCCTCCGCCCCTTTTATCGCCGCCAACACAGGTCATCACCTCCCGAATTGTGGCGCTCCGGCCACCTGCTAGGCGCAACGTCTAAAAATTATCCGAAACAGATAAGGTACGTCCCTCAAAATGTACGTCGAGCTGAGTAACTCACCACTAGATGCCATGTTGCTGGCGTCGCATTTTTTGTTGCTAACTATTGGCTTCTAACAAAGTTAATTACAGAATGTGATTCTGAGCTAAGTAACATATTAAGCTATCTGTGTAGCCAGTCGTTTATCAGTGGAATATTTCCTGAATGGCTGAAATATGCTGAAGTTAAGCCACTGTTTAAGAAGGGAGATAAAGAAATAGCATCAAATTTCCGTCCAATTTCACTGTTGCCAGCATTCTCAAAAATTTTCGAAAAAGTAATGTACAGTCGTCTTTATAGCCATCTTATCTCAAATAACATACTGTCAAAGTCACAGTATGGATTTCTTACAGGTTCTGATATCGAGAAGGCTATCTACACTTACAGTGAAAATGTGCTTAATTCATTAGACAAAAAAATGCAGGCAACTGGTATATTTTGTGATCTGTCAAAGGCATTTGACTGTGTAAATCACAATATCCTTTTAAGTAAACTAGAATATTATAGTGTAACAGGAAATGCTGCAAAATGGTTCAAATCTTATATCTCTGGCAGGAAACAAAGGGTGTTATTAGGAAAGAGACATGTATCAAGCTATCAGGCATCATCCAACTGGAAACTAATTACATGTGGGGTCCCACAAGGTTCCATTTTGGGGCCCTTACTTTTTCTTGTGTATATCAATGACCTTTCATCAGTAACATTACCAGATGCCAAGTTTGTTTTATTTGCCGATGATACAAACATTGCAATAAATAGCAAATCAAGTGTAGTCTTAGAAAGATCAGCCAATAAAATATTTGTGGTCATTAATCACTGGTTCCTAGCCAATTCTTTGTCACTAAACTTTGAAACAACACACTACATGCATTTCAGAACTTGTAAGGGGTGTCCCAAGAGTAAATGTCTAACATACGATGACAAGAAGATAGAAGAAGTGGACAATGTTAAATTCTTGGGATTACAGCTTGATAATAAATTCAACTGGGAGGAGCACACCACAGAACTGCTGAAGCGTCTTAACAAATCTCTGTTTGCAATGCGAATTTTGTCAGACATAGGGGATATAAAAATGAAAAAGCTGGCATACTATGCTTACTTTCATTCCATAATGTCATATGGGATTATTTTTTGGGGTAATTGATCAAGCCAAGCTAAAGTTTTCCGGGCACAAAAACGTGCAGTAAGAGTTATATGTGGTGTGAACTCAAGAACATCCTACAGAAACCTGTTTAGGGAACTAGGGATACTAACTACTGCTTCCCAATATATTTATTCCTTAATGAAATTTGTCGTTAAAAATATATCACTTTTTCAAACCAACAGCTCAATTCATGGAATCAATACTAGAAATAAGAATAATCTTCACAAGGATTTAAAGTCACTTAGTCTTGTACAAAAAGGTGTGCATTATTCAGGAACACACATTTTCAATAACTTGCCAGCAGCCATAAAAAGCTTAAAAACCAATGAAATTCAGTTTAAGAGAAGCCTAAAGGATTTATTGGTGGCCAACTCCTTCTACTCCATTGATGAATTTCTTAGTAAAACCAACTGATTTGTGTATAAGTACAACATAACTTCTGCAGAATTTCAGTGCAGTAATGTGTTCATTGAAAATTTGTGTGTGTGTGTGTGTGTGTGTGTGTGTGTGTGTGTGTGTGTAAGTATAATCTAACTTCTGCACCATTTCAGTGCAGTAATGTGTTCATTGTAAATAAGTATTACAGTAGTTGTATTACATGTTTATTACCTTATAAATAAATAAAAAACTTCTTTATTTTAAATTCAGTGCATTAGTGTTTGTAAAATGACTCTTTCATATAGTGTTCATTAAAAAATGACGATCATTCCACTTGGGACCTGTGGAATGGTACATTAGCTTATTTGTTTTAGTTGCAAATATTTGTCATGTATTGTTTTTCTGACATGTTCCACATCCTGGACGACCTCCTCACTACGGATCAATTGGAATGAAAGTAAATCTAATCTAATCTAACTACTGCTTCCCGATTTCTCCCTCACTATCTCTCTGTCTGTCGGCCGTTATGACCCGAAGAATCCTATCGTCGCATCCCTCACCCATTTTCTGAACCTTTTTATCTATAACTCTCTTGCTGCCCGGTTGTGACAGCTGCACCATGTTGCATCAATACGAGGGTGTTGATTAAGCAATGCAACACATTTTTTCTCCGCCTGTTTCAATTGAAAAAATACGGAATTTGTTGCGAGACATGGTAGAATAGCCCCGCTTCAGTCCCCACAGTTTCATAAAGTTTCAATAGATGGCGGTGGCGGGGTTAAATGTAGCCTTGTAAACAAACAATTCGCCACCTGAAGACAACGTCGTTGGCCATTGAAACTCGTAGCTACAATATAAGCAAATGACTGACGCAGAAACTTTTTAGTTGGTACTGGTCAACAATCGCAGCCCTCATAATGCCTTCCCTTATGGATGAAATATTCACCTATACATAGCTTTCAAAATGACATCTGCAACGGAGGTGCTTTACAAGCAGAGATCTTCAATTTTCTTTTGGCGGAAAATCTATTGCAGATATTCTTAGTGGCCTGCAGAATGTCTACGGAGACCTGGCAGTGAACAACGTGGTGCAAACCTGTCCTAATCTCCCGTGTGCCGGCCGACCGCACACAGCTGTGCCTCCCGCAATGCTGAAACGTGCGGACACTCTCTTTCGAGGTGATCGATGGATCACAAGAAAACACCCCGTTGCGCAACCGGACGTCTCTGTTGGTAGTGCTGACTCACTCGTCTACCAGTTCCGGTACTAAGACGTGTCTGACCGCTGGGTTCCTCATCGCCTAACTGAAGACCATAAAGACAGATGATGGACCATCTGTGTAGAATTGCTTGAGCGTTACGAGGCTGATCGTAATAACTATTTGTCGATCTCGTCACAGAAACAAAACGGCAGTCCATGCAGCGGCCCCTCATCACCTCTCCTCCGAAGACAAAGTTCAACGTCGCACCCTCAACTGGTAAAGTCATGGCGACGGTCTTCTGGTACTCTGAAGGGGTTATTCTGTTTGATTTCCTTCCATATGGTGCAACGATCAACTCTTAAGTGTATTTTGCTGCCCTCAGGAAATAGCAGAAATTGCTTGAGAATGATCGTCGTCACAAAGATGCAAACGAACTTCTCCTCTTTCCACTCAGACTTGCCAAGTCAGCTTTCATTCTGACTTGGTAAGTAGGCAGAAGCTGATTGCCACAGTCATCTACGATTCCTTTTTAAAACGTGTACTGCCACTGTGATGGTCATTATTAAGGTCGGAAACTTTCAGTGCAGCCTCAATAGGTCAGGCTTGAGAATGAAATAGTTGGTTCGAAACTAGTCGCCAAACACATGTCTTGACAGATTTGTTAATAAATGGTTCATGAAATACTTTAAAAAACGTTTGCAGGCCCTGAATCAATAAAATGAAAAGAAAACCTCTTCAAGAAGTTGGGATTTTGATTGCACCATCACAATACATGTATTCGCTACTGGAACTCGTCATAAAGAATCCATCACTAGAGGAAAACTGGCCTTTATTACCCATTACTAATGCTGTCAGTGACTCAGAAGGGAGTTCAATATGCAGCAACAATATTTTTTGATCATTTGCTCAGTACCATGAAATGTACGCAAGGTAGCAAAGCTAATTTTAAATCTAACCTAAAATCATTTTCCCTGGACAACTCCATGGACGAATACATGTCTAAAAGTTGGTCGGCTGTAAAAAAAAATCAATTCGATAAAGTAATTGTTCAATCTGTCTGTGGAACACGTAAATAACTAACACATGGGTGCGTCCATCGTGACTATGCAAGCAGAAATGGGAATCTTCTGAAAAGATGAAGTTGTACCGCTTCTGTGAGCAGTGTTGGCTTTGAGGGTACCATTGTCATCATAGTGGTGATTGTGTCTGGAGCTCCAAAAGTCTTACTGCATGCAAGCTCATTTCGTGACTCAAGGTACGTGAAATGGCAGAGCGAGCATTTTGTTCAGTCGGGGGCTCGTGGCGTACGGTATAAGATACTGAATGGCGTTGAGTACGGCCATTCTGAAACCATCGATTCCATATTCGTAAGACAGTCTCAGCATATCGACATCCTCGAGCGGCAAGAATATCGAGGAACGATAAATTGCAATCTCGAGAGGCCACGATCCTGTCGCTGTCAAAATACGACCGAAGCGTGCTGGTTGTTGTTACTTACTAACAACATGACACGGTCTTTCCACAAATAACAGTGATACGCGATTTCAGCGTGATAAAGACTAACCTTTCCTTATATATAGAACTAGCTGAGTACCTGGCGTTGCTTGCTCTGTACTTATCTTCTATTAGTCCACCTCCGCCTTCCCTTTCTCTGTTCTTCTCCTCCTCCCCTCACTCCCTGTCCATGTCTTCCTGGCCGGCCGAAGTGGCCGTGCGGTTAAAGGCGCTGCAGTCTGGAACCGCAAGACCGCTACGGTCGCAGGTTCGAATCCTGCCTCGGGCATGGATGTTTGTGATGTCCTTAGGTTAGTTCGGTTTAACTAGTTCTAAGTTCTAGGGGACTAATGACCTCAGCAGTTGAGTCCCATAGTGCTCAGAGCCATTTGAACCATTTTGAACCATGTCTTCCTGCCCTTCTCTCTGACCATCTGGCCATACCCACTCTCTATATACGTTTGTCCCCTCTCTATGTCCATCACCTCTTTCCACCCCTCTAAGTCTGTCTACTCTTCATCCCTCAAAGTTCATCTCCCCATCCGCTCTAAGTCTCTCTCCCTCCCATTCTCTCTGTTCATCTCCTCCTCCCCCTCACTCTGTCAATTTCCTCACCCACTCTCTCTGTCCATCTCGTCCTTCTCTTACCTCTGTCAGTCTCCTTCTCCCCCTTTCATTGTCCACCACATTCTGTTTTCTTTCCCTGTCGAGCTTCTCCTCCTCCTCTCTTTGTCCACCTTTTCCTGTTCCTCCCTACTTTCTCTCTCAAAATTAACACCCCCACCACAACAGCAGGCAAGTGGTTCCTAACCACACAGTATTTCTTTCCGGGTAGAAACTAATGTGTTAACCAAGTAGGGCTGAAATCGACCCAGGGGCTTAGGAGGAAGTTTTTAATTGTAGCTTTGCTAGAGTACGCACATGGTACAGACATTTCACACATATTTAACGTATTTCACATATATTTGTACAGATAATTCACTTATAACTGTAGCAAATTTCGCTGTGCAGTTTCGTTTTCGCGCAGTTGTATCTTTATGATGTTACATCTCCTGAACTACGAGTCATACAATGATATAATTTTCTGGTAATATTCAGTGGTATATTTGAATATTGTGTGGCAACTGCATTACGAATAGAGTCAGTAGAAAGGACGTAATAGATCAAAACGTTATGCATAATGTGGCAGTTATTCATGGATCTTAGTGTTTACCACGTCATGTCTCCCGAACATTGTATGGTAGAACGACATAATTTTGCATATACATTCAGAAGTATATGTGAATACTGTTTACAAAATGTGTCGCGACAACAGTCAGGTGTAAAGAAGTAATAAACCAAAACGTTATGCCCTATATGGCAGTTTTACTGCACTAACAGTGAAAATGTGGTAAGGGATAAAATGTTCTGCTCTTATCATTTTTGGGGGTTGTCAGCGAAAAAAGGTCATGCAAGTGTTTGAAACTATGTTTAAAGGTAGAAGCAAGTCACTAAGCACTCTAATTCTCAGATGCTGGATGAATAAAATACGGATAATCACTTGCTGTCCGATACACTTCTTTTTCACCTCTCCCCCACCCATTTGATAGGTAGGTGGTTTCCACCTCCTCGGTGATTGTTTCCAGGCCGTAAGTTGATGATGATGTTTGATTTTTGGGGCGCTCAACTACGCGGTCATCAGCGCCCGTACAAAGGCCCAATTTTAACACAGTCCAATTTCTTTTACACAGTCCAGTCTAGCCACGGTCATGAATGATGATGATGAAATGAGGAGGACATCAGAAAACCAGTCCCTGTGCAGAGAATATCCCCAACCCGGCGGGGAATCGAAACCGAGACCCCGTGATCCAGGGGCAGCAACGCTAGTCACTAGACTACGAGCAGGCAGTAAGTGGTTTGTGTCGTGAGTGATTTGGGTCCCGAGTTTGGTTGAAATAGGACCAGTGGTTTTGGTAGTGATGTGGAACATACATGCACAGATTCACATTTATGATATGTATGGATGTATAAGGCGTTGCTACAACCTATTTTCTGAGTTTGCACTGAAGTGTTAATCATTTGCATATATAACTACACAATATACTCCATGCCTTTTTGGGAATTGCTGCAAGCTGCGCAATTCCTGTTACGATTTTTCGTGGTCATCAGCGTGGAAAATGAAAAGCTGCAATATAGCATTGTTCCGTGTGAACCGTATAATTACTACTGTTTCACCAAAGGTTATTAATCTCAATCAGTACACAAAATGTAAAGTGAAAGTAGGTGCCAAGGAATATCTGGTGAAATTACACACGATTTTCAATAACACTCTTTATTCAAACTTGGTACAAGATTTTACGATATTAAAAAAAAATGACCAACAATCATTTACCAAATAAGTCACAACTTACGATAGGAAAGGACTTTTAAATTATTAAAATATTATAAAAAAGTTCACGCGAGTAAAAGGTAAGTACAGGCAAGCAACTTAACGTATACAACGCGACTCTGTATAACATTTCAAGCTCACCTAAACTACTGGTGAATTTGACTCCATCCATTAAATGGCGCTGAATCTAACTTGTCTGCAACATATAAAGACAATCCTGTTTACAAAAGTTCTCAATATAGAAAAGACAAAACGCATGAGTCATGCACACCGGGTGGGGGTTGGGGGGGGGGGGGGGGCACTCACAGTTAATGACATTAACATTTCCAAAATATATAAAAAACAAATTTTTACAAATTTCTGCCAGTTAGCTTACGACATGCACAAGCGCTCGTCAGGTAGGGCTTGTGAACTTTTACAACATTCTCCTTTGAAGGCCACAATCTCTACCCGCAATGAAATGGCAAACTTTTGCATGGCAAGAAAACACACTAATAACCAACTATCTGTATAAAACACATAAGCACGTTGAGTAAAAGCCTTAAAAGGTAATGAATAGGAAAAACACACAACAGTTTTTGCTGACTAGAAACAATATAAAAGAATCCACTACGGCGTACATTAACAACCTTGCTTGATTATAGCCAAATATACATGAACACAAATTTACGTAAGTTACAGCTTCCAGATGAGCAATAATTCGTTATGCAATTGACTAGATCTTACCAAGAGGCAAAAGGAATTTTTCTTCTTTCTTAGAGTACCTTTTACACTTGTGTCTAGTAATACTAGTTATGGCAGGCGAGAGAAAGGATCAGGTCTTAGTGCCTTGCATTTTAAACAGTACAGCCATTGGTGCCTTAGATTTTCACAGACATAAACCTGTAGGTAAGCTTGGAGGGGAAAGAAGCAATCCGAACCACAGATTTACTTTGACTCCCCCCTTTTTGTCCTCAAAAAAGGGACAAACGGACCACCCTTTCTAATATTACCACCTTGCCGCGGGTGGGCAGACGAGAACGAATGGCGGGAAACCCCGAAAATATACGGCTGGTATAATTAACAAGAATAAGTCAATTGAATTCAATTAAACTTCATAAAATCCTGGTAACAATCAATACTCTTCTGGGGCTTTACGACTCCCAGGACTGAACCAACGCAGCACCTCCAAATGCTCTGCCGAGCCGCCCGCTGCCAGCCGTTTCAAGGGACGCAGAAGGCGCGCCTATTTTCAGAACCTCCTCGCCGGTCGACAGCATACGGCCGAACTGCACATTAGGCCCCTTGCGGACCCACGCTCAGGAAGATTCCTTTCGCGACGAGCAGTTAACGCCCCATACCACGGAGCCGCTGCTCGCGTCGCTTACGGTGATGCCGCGGTCTGCCTGCTGTCCTTCTAGCAGCGGCAGAGAAGTCGCTTCTTCATGCCTCGACTGCCAGCTCTCCACGAGAGCCCATGCAGCCACTCCTTTAACCCACGCGATCAGCCCACTTTTCCCCTTTCCCGCTAGAGGGAGACACCGAAGCCTTCAATTGCGACAAAGGCGCCACCGGCAGAAAACAGAGGGCGACTGCTTCCCGCTACGCGCTGCGGCGCGCTTTTCAAAGCGAACTTTACTACGGCTCACCGTGTGTGGCCACTTCTGAGGGGATAAAGCTTGCAGAACACGTAAGGAAGGAACGGCGGAGCGTGGTGTAGTCAGGACGGCAGATTTACGTGTGCGTGACCGAGCGGCGAGAGTGTGCAGATTGCAATTAAAAGTGCCGGGTGACGAGCGTAACATTACGAGGCGCTGTTGGAAACGTGGAGACCGGAGCCAGCAACGGGTCGGCGGCTGCTGATTTACGGGACGGGAAGGCGCGAAGTCGGAAGGAGAGGCCGGTCCGGACTTGGGTCCGCATGCCAAGCACGAGCGGCCGGCACTCCTGCGACCAGTCTTGCCCTCTGCCGAGCCCCCGTGAGCGTGACCGCGACCTTGCGCCCGGCCGAGTCGCCGTAGGTCGGAGGTCGGAGGTCGGAGCTCGGCCGCCGTGTGCGGCAACTGCCAATGCGGCGGCTGCCAGGCTGTTTGATCGCGTGTGAACCCTCTCGAGGCCGAGGCTCGTGTTCAGCTCAGTTACAACGGAGGTTATCATTTGCGCAGGTTGTTTCAAGAGCGATGGTAAATACACTCGTCTGCATCTACATGGATACTCTGAATATCACCTTTAAGTGCGTGGCAGAGGGTTCATCGAACCACCCTTAATTTCTCTATTATTCCAATCTCGTATAGCGGGCGGGAAGAATGAACACCTATATCTTTCCGTACGACTCTGATTTCCCTTATTTTTATGTTGGTGATCATTCCTCCCTATGTAAGTCGGTGTCAACAAAATATTTTCGCATTCGGAGGAGAAAGTTGGTGATTGGAATTTCGTGAGAAGTTTCCGTCGCAACGGAAAACGCCTTTCTTTTAATGATGTCCATCCCAAATCCTATATCATTTCTTTGACACTCTCTGCCATATTTCGCGATAATACAAAACGTGCTGCCTTTCTTTGAACTTTTTAGATGTACTCCGTCAGTCCTATCTGCTAAGGATCCCACAACACACAGCAGTATTCTAAAGGAGGACGGACAAGCGTAGTGTAAGCAGTCTCCTTAGTAGCTCTGTTACATTTTCTAAGTATCCCGCCAATAAAACACAGTCTTTGGTTAGCCTTCCCCACAACATGTTCTGCGTGTTCCTTCCAAATTAAATTGTTCGTATTTGCAATACCTAGGTATTTAGTTGAATTTACGGCTTTTAGATTAGACTGATTTATCGTGTAACCGAAGTTTAACGCGTTCCTTTTAGCACTCATGTGGATGACCTCACACTTTTCGTTATTTAAGGTCAACTGCCACTTTTCGCGCCATTCCGACACTTCTTCTAAATCGTTTTTCAGTTTGTTTTGATCTTCTGATGAATTTGTTAGTCGATAAACGGCAGCGTCATCTGCAAACAACCGAAGACGGCTGCTCAGATTGTCTCCCAAATAGTTTGTATATACAAGGAACAGCAAAGGGCCTATAACACTACCTTGGGGAACGCCAGAAATTACTTCTGCTTTACTCGATGACTTTCCGTTAATTACTATGAACTGTGAACTCTCTGACAGGAAATCAAAAATTCAGTCACGTAACTGAGACGATATTCCTTAAGCAAGCAATTTCAATACGAGTCGTTTGCGTGGTTCAATGTCAGAAGCCTTCCGTGAATCCAGAAATACGGAATCGATCTGGAATCCCTTGTCAGTTGCACTCAACACTTCATGCGAATAAAGAGCTAGTTGTGTTTCACAGGAAGGATGTTTTCTAAACCCATGTTGACTGTGTGTCAATAGACCGTTTCCTTCGAGACAATTCATAATGTTCAAACACAATATACGTCCCAGAATCCTGCTGCATATCGACGTTAACGATATGGGCCGGCAGTTTAGTGGATTCTTCCTGCTACCTTTCTTCAATATTAGGGTGACCTGTGCAACTTTCCAGTCTTTGGGTAAGGATCTTTCGTCTAGCGAACCGTTGTATATGATTGTTAAGTAGGGAGCTAATGCATCTGTACACTCCGAAACGAACCTAATTGGCATACAGTCTGGACCAGAAGACTTGATTTTATTAAGTGATTCAAGTTGCTTCACTGCTTCGAGGATATTTACGTTACTCATGCAGGCAACTGTTTTCGTTTCGAATTCTAGAATATTTACTTCGTCTTCTTTTGTGAAGGCATTTCGGAAGGCTGTGTTTAGTAACTCTGCTTTGACAGCACTGTCTTCGATAGTATCTCCACTACCATCGCGCAGAGAAGGCATTGATTGTTTCTTGCCGCTAACACTTCACATACGACCAGAATCTTTCTGGATTTTCTGCCAGGTTTAGAAACAAAGTTTCGTTGTGGAAACTTTTATAAGTATCTCGCATTGACGTCCGAGCTAAATTTCGAGCTTCTTTAAATGATCGCCAATCTTGGGGATTTTGCGCCTGTTTAAATTTGGCATGTTTGTTTCGTTGATTCTGCAACAATGTTCTAACCCGTTTTGTGTACCAAGGATGTTGAAATGGTTCAAATGTCTCTGAGCACTATGGGACTTAACTTCTAAGGTCATCAGTCCCCTAGAACTTAGAACTTCTTAAACCTAACTAACCTAAGGACCTCACACACATCCATGCCCCAGGCAGGATTCGAACCAGCGACCATAGCGGTCGCGCTGTTCCAGACTGTAGCGCCTAGAACCGCTCGGTTACCCCTGCCGGCTACCAAGGAGGATCAGCTCCGTCGTTTGTTAATTTATTTGGTACAAATCTCTCAATTTCTGCCAATACTATTTCTTTGAATTTAAGCCACATCTGGTCTACTAATAGAAAAACTTGCAACACAAAAAAATTGGGTAATGAAATTTGAGGAATACATTTACCCAGGTAGCATATTTAAGTGATTAACATTTCAAGGTCACAGGTCAATGTAAGGGTGAGGTAATCCGTTGCAAATGTGAAATGCTGGTACATTAATAACGACTGTAACCGCCAGAATGTTGAATGGAAGGATGCAAAGGAGCATTTATTGTGTTGTACAGGTGTCGGATGTCAGTTTGTGGGGTGGAGCTCCATCCTGTTGCACATAGTCAGAGACAGTTAATGCTGTTTGTAGATGACGCTGGAGTTGTCGTCCAATGATGTCCCATATGTGCTCGATTGAAGAAAGATCTGGTGATCGAGCAAGCTAAGACAACATGTCAACACTCTATCACATGTTCAGTTACAACAGCGTTACGTAACCGTGCTCTTTCCCGCTGGAAAACACCTTGCTGGATGCTGTTCATGAATGGCAGAAAAGCCGGCCACGGTGGCCTAGCGGCTCTAGGCGCTTCAGTCCGGAACCACGCTGCTGCTACGGTCGCAGATTCGAATCCTGCCTCGGGCATGGATGTGGGTGATGTCCTTAGGTTAGTTAGATTTGAGTAGTTCTAGGTCTGTGGGACTGATGACCTCAGATGTTAAGTCCCATAGTGCTTCTAGCCATTTGAACCGTTTGAATGGCAGTAAAACAGGTCGAATCACTGAAGTGACGTACAATTTTGTATTCAGGGTGCGTGGGATGACCACTAGAGTGCTCCTGCTGTCGTACGAAACGGCACCTCAGGCCATAACTCCAGGTGTAGGTACAGTGTGTCCAGCACGCAGACAGGCTGGGTGCAGGTCCTCAGCTGGTCTTCTTCTTACCGACACACGGGTTTCACTGGCACCGAGACAGAACCAGCTTTCATCAGAAAACACAACAGACATCCACCCTTTTCTCCCATGAGCTTTCGCTTGACACCACTGAAGCCGCAAATAGTGGTGGATTGGGATCAGTGGAATGTATGCAACATGGCGTCTGGTTCGGAGCTGTCCTTGAAGTAACCTATTTGTAACTGTTGTGTTGGCTACTGTGGGAGGCAGCGCTGACACGATCAAGGAAGAAGATGCGATGGCCGGTGGCAGGAATACAAAATCACCTGTACAATTCATATTAAGGTTAAATGAACATTTTATTTGTAAATAGAAAATAAATATAGCTTCTCTTGATTCCTGTGCTTCCTTTGACTCCCACATATAAGTACTTTAGCGTTAGCGCAGGGAATCAAAGCCCGACAGATGGACATAAATAACAACGACAATGAGCAGACAGACCATTCCATCAGAACCAACTGATGATGGCGGAAACTTTATTCGCCGAAATATCGTGGGACTTCAACGGTCGCATCCGGCTGGACACCCGAGAACCCTGGAAACAACACATACTCAGGGAAAGCCTCCGATCACATATCAACAACATCTACGTGGAGGATATATACTACCTGGTGAAGAAACTATATAAGCTTCGGAACCAGAATGAACGTCTGCTGAGTTCACGCGCCTCTTTACTGAGGTGGGGGGACTAGAACTCCATACCTACGTTTGCCAAATTGGTGTACCATGTGTGCTCACACGCGGCAAACCGGATCAAGAAACGAGCCAAACCTGGCCTTGGTCAGGGAAAGGATTCGCTACACTCGGCAACAACTCGACAAGAATGCCAAAGAAATGCCATACCTTCACCTACGACTACCTTCCACGCTTCAAGACCATTCCTGGGAATGGGTGGATGGCGTCACGAGGCCCCAGGCTGACTGGACACACCTGAAATCCACTGACAAACAGATTGACAAGTTTCCAAGGCTGCCAGGCAAACAACTAAAAGAGACAGAGCCTCTGAAACAAACCGTGATTCACGTCACGGGGAAGCCATTGGATGACGCAGCCACTTCCATACCGGAAAAAGGACTCAACTTTGCACCGGCGCCAGCTCACCTCTCCTCCACTGAGACCATCTCCGCAGTGGAACAGGCGGTCCGGGGCTTAACCGAGGACAAGGCTGATGAAGTCAGGAGGAAAGATGTCGGATTTTCTCCAAGACGAAACCGACCACCAGCAACATCTCACGGGAAGAAAGACCGGCACTTCGGGCCCTCAGAGAAGACAAAGAGACCGTCGTCCTGCCCACCGACAAAGGAAACACCCAGTCGTCCTGAACAGACACGACTACGAACAGAAGATGCTCCAACTACTTGACGACCCGGCATACTGGGAGATCAAGAAGATGGCCGCTATCGAAGCGTCGGCGCAGGGAATCGGAGTCCGACTGGCGGACATAAATAACACCGACAGTGAGCAGACAGACAATTACATCAGAACCACCTGATGATGGCGGAAAGATTGTCCACCGCAATATCGTGGGACCTCAACGATCGCATCCGGCTGGACACCCGAGAGCCCTGGAAACAACACACGTCGGGAAAGCCTCCGATCACTTAGTACTTTAGCTACTATTATTACTCGCGGAACGCACTTCCTATTACTTACTGAGGCTCTCGAAGACTGCGACCGAACTGGGCCCTACCAGCGATGGGCGGCTGGTTAAATCGGTGTTGACAGGTGGCGCTTATAACAATACCTCCACTAACAATTAATTAGTTCAAAAATTATCACGTCGTGCACTCAAAGTATGATCTTTTTATTGCGCAACTAAAAGGTCTTTAATGTGGCAGGTATTGGTACATCAATTGAATATAGTCACTGAAGGAAATCAAAATAATAATGGCTCTGAGCACTATGGGACTTAACATCAGTGGTCATCAGTCCCCTAGAACTTAGAACTAGTTAAACCTAACTAACCTAAGGACATCACACACATCCATGCCCGAGGCAGGATTCGAACCTGCGACCGTAGCAGTCGCGCAGCTCCGAGACCACCGCGGCCGGCTCAAAATAATATCACTTATCTTGTATTTGCAATCCAACGACACTCTCGCTCTGGCTTTGGCTCGTAATTAAAATGTTGTCTAGGCAGCATGACTATCGCTGTTTGTGCGAAAGGCACTTGGATATTAATTACGCCGACTTGAAGAACTTACGAGGACAATCTTTCAGTATTAATTTGGTGATTTATGTTTTTCGTTGCAATGTACTTCATACTTTTTTAAACAATGGTCACTTGAAAAAAATTCTTGACACTCACTTTTCACAAAAATTCACATTTATTAAACTTTTTATACTTTCGCATGTTCAAAACATTACTTCATCATACAATTTCGCAGCCGTTACTGCTCTTAATAAAACTCACAACATTATTCATTGTCCTCAACTCAGACTCATCTTTTCATTTCCAACACAAAGTCAATAATGTTCATATTCAACACAAAAACTTGACTACTCTGTACGCAACCGCGCCAAAAGTCACAAGCCAGCATCAAAGATAACAATAAGTACAAAGATATACACACTAGATATTATATCGATCTCAACATCTCAAAATATCGACCTACATACATATAAAAATGAAACCAAATTTGAATAGAGTGAAAAATATGAGACATTACGTAGAAAAATATTCATTAATCTACGGTATCGAAAAATAGGGTTGGCAGGTGGTAATGGTTTCGCAAATAAAGAACCATTGCACGCTGAACTCTGTCTTCTGCCCGCCCTTTCCGTTGGCCCGCGGATCAGCGCCTTCTTGATGCCGTTTTGCAGCGCTGCGCAGGGCGGTTTGCAGTCGATACTATAGGAGCGCACAGTAACAGTTCGTTGTGTCATTGTGATGCCAATTGCTGTTTGCGTTACTGCTGCAGATGAAGTACTATGCGCGAGATGGACGGAGCTCCGTCTTCTTGCGACCGTCCATTCTCGTAACTATCGCTGCAAGCAATCATGTACAGTGGCTACATTCCTGCCAAGGTTTTCTGCAGTAACGCACATGAAACATCCAGCTTCTCCTAGCCCTATTACACGACCTCGTTCAAACTCAGCGAGGTGTTGATAATGGCGTCTTTGTAGCCTTAAAGGCACTCTTGACTAAGGTCAGCTCACCATGTCTGATCTAAAAATTAACTGACGCTCACGACCGTTACACCATGTATTTGAAGCAAACATTATTTTCGTCGTCAAAGTTGTGCTACTAAAGGCAATGTTGTGCATTGTATCTAAATTGGAATAGACATCGTTTATCGTTTTTCAGATGTAGAAACATTCCTACCAGTTTTGGTTTATATCGCACAAGTCCTTTATGGTGTTCAATATATTTTCCGTCAGTGTATTTCAGGATGTGCTACCACAGACTAATTCAAGTAAAACATTCGATATGAGTCCTTCTTTATCAGTTACAGAGATAAGTTTGCGCTTCGCCTGTTGGTACTTTTGGTGCTATCGGTTTATTTATCGACGTCATTTTTGTTTTTTATTTCAATTACACATAGTGAATTTGTGTCTGAGTGTACATAATTGAATTCTTCAACTACCTGTGATAGTGATTTGATTCTGTTGTATCGTAAAGCAGCCACCACGTAAGCTACTCTGCAAAACGAGATAGATGAAGTAAAATAAGATACTGACAACTCGCTGGACATGAATTAAAGTGCCCGAGCATGTTTGAAGAGGTTTCCCAGGCGTGCACAGAAATCAGGATGTCGTATGGCGTGAGGTAGGTGTCACTGTAGCGCCAGATGGGGCTGGCCCTGCATTACGAGGCAGTTGAAAGAACGGGAAAGAGAGTGAGGTGTCAATCAGCGGGTAGTTACTGTGCACTACGATGGTGTTCATTTCAACATTGCCTGGATACAATATTTGGATGACTTCACACATGCGAGAAGCGTCGAAAAATTGGAAGAAAAAATGAGTGTGACGAGTGTAATTCAGAAGTTTGGTATTGCCTGGTATTGCTCACAGCATTGTTTCACCTTCATGGGGAGCGTTCCAAACGACGGGCACTGTTGGCCGAAGGGCAGGAGGTGTTCTACCACGGTCAGTAGGTGACCACCACACTGTGCAGCAAGGCAGAGGGGATCGACTTCAAACAGCGGCAGACGATCTCCTTACAGCGAAGAGCTAGATTCAAGTGTATTTTCACTAAACTGCGTGAGATTAATGCGGCATCCAGCATGGTGTTGGGAGAACCGACCGGTTGAAACCGATACCGGTATTTTGGGTCTCAATAGCCGGTATTTTTCGGTATTTGTTTGGTCTCGGTATGACGGGTGTTTCTTTATTTTGTACTAATAAACGCATGAAAAAATATCAATTAGCCAATGAAACAGTACTTAACTTTTCGGTTTTTATATAAAGCTTTTTTAACAAACGAGCAATATTTATTCGTAAAATTTCGAGTGCTTTCAAATATTGCCTTATTACAGAAAATGAGAAAAAAAATGGCTATGAGCCTCAACTGCTGAGGTCATTCGTCCCCTAGAACTTAGAACTAGTTAAACCTAACTAACCTAAGGACATCACACACATCCATGCCCGAGGCAGGATTCGAACCTGCGACCGTAGCGGTCTTGCGGTTCCAGACTGCAGCGCCTTTAACCGCACGGCCACTTCGGCCGGCAAAATGAGAAAAAGTGGTGCTACTTTAATAACAGTGCCGACGTAAACGAGCAACAAACACGTAGCATAAGAATTTTCACAGCATCGCTGAGACAATAATGTACCTGTTACCATATCGCACGGTCTGTTGAATGGTAGGCGTGTACATACTGTGCGAAAGGCTTGCCGCATCTGGTCTAAGTGGTAGTTTCTCGCAGTCATCATCGGATATCAGCTATATTACAGACTGGCATCATATCTAGTCGAAGTATTGTAGGAAGCGCGGTATCAGTTATGTGCAATGTTCCATTACCTTTAAAAGATTAAGACTGGAGGAGTCACAACGAACTTGCGACACCATATAGGCAGAAAACTTAAAACTTAACAGCTCATTCATGGTTTACAATAAAAATAGAAAGTAGCTCAAGTGTTGCCCGTTTCTACATACTATTCCTTTATCTGCTTGTAGGCTTTAAAAACGGATAAATTGATACATTAACTGAGTTCTTCAACCTCAGTATTCACCCTTTAGCACAGACTATTCGCAATGCCCAAATAGTGGTATTGTGCTGGACTGCAACATGATTTTTGAGCAGAGTTCAAAAAACTGGATTCAGTACGAGAATGCTTGCGGTTTTTCTGTAGGATTCAACCACTTATCACTTTTTGGGGAAACGCTGCAAATGGTTCACAGATTAAGTATTCTTTTATTTGGCTTTTTAATTTAATATTTTGATTCTGTGTAGCAAGAAACTGTGGGAGACAACATTGTCCAATCTTTGTTCGATTTCTACTTTTATTACAGGAAATGATACGAACAAAAAACCGAAAATCGGTTACTCCAGATATCGGTTATTTTGAGTGGTTTTAATAGTCACTTTAAACTGGCGTTGAAAAAAAAAATCTAATATAA
The DNA here is from genome assembly GCF_021461395.2 of Schistocerca americana. NCBI lineage: Eukaryota > Metazoa > Arthropoda > Insecta > Orthoptera > Acrididae > Schistocerca > Schistocerca americana. The sequence goes on from NC_060121.1 coordinate 599,264,653, forward strand.
TCGAAAACCGCTTGTTTCAGCGATAACCTCCATCCCTTACCCAGCTGTCGTATTTCATCTGAACGTGTAAATGAACAGTGTGGATGAAGGAGAAGAATTAATTCCCTTGCTAGAACGTAGTCCTTCAACAAGCAGAAAGAGAATCTCTGCACCTTTTCGTGTTCCACATGCAAGAAGATAGCGGATATTTCGCATGCACGGCCTGTATCCTTATTGGTTAAAGTGAATTCGATACCTTCCAGGCGGAGATAAGAATAAATGGATAAATTGGAATTTTGTCGTAGGTTAATTAGAGATCCGCGAGTAATCCTATTAATACTGTTTACTAATGAAGACTCGCCGCCGCTGTCGAGGTAGCTGCTGCGGCGACTAATGGTCGCATGTTTTCTACGAGCGCCGCCGCATGTTATTCACCACGAGTGCTTTCCTTACCCAGCGGTGGAATATTTTCCTGCAACAAATTCTCTGGCAGTTCTCTGGATAAAAGGGTCGACTTTGGCATATCTATATGGAGATGCTCCCCACTCGCGTCTTGATTTTTGGTAATACTTGCAGACCGCATATGCAGCGTTTGCGCCAAGTTCCCGTAATTGCACGTATTTTGCCAAGTGTCATAACAGCGTTTTTACCACAGATCCACTAAGTTGGCGTGACCGCGGCGTGGAAGGTGCCCACCCGATTAGGAATGAAACACGACGCGCCGCAGCGCGGGGTAGCCGAGCGGTCTCAGGCGTCTTGTCACGGTTCGGGCGGCCCCCCTCGTCGGTGGTTCGAATCCTTCCTCGGGTATAGGTGTGAGTGTCGTCGTTAGCGTAAGTTAGTTTAAGTTGGATAAAGCAGTGCGTAAGCCTAGGGACCCATGATCTCAGAAGTTTGGTCCCATAGTCCGTACCACAAATTTCCAGTTTTCCATGGCGCGTCTACAACTTGGACTCACCCCGCATTCCATCCTGCATCGCCTTGCGGTTCGTCAGGGGTTCCGGATGGGAGAACTAATTTTAATTTATGTTCCCCTGTATATATGTGCACAAAAAATGAAATAAATAAATAATTAAACTTAATATTAGCAGCATTAGGATGCTGCACGGCGACAGGAAGGGGGAGGCAACGTGGCCAGGCCTCGAGATTCGATCCCAGCCCACCTCGTCTCCTCCAAACTGTGTGAGTAGGCTGTTTAGGTTTTTGTGGTGGTAACGCCACATAGCGCTCTGTATGAAAATCACTGACTGTGCTTTGTGCAGTCTGTGGTTGGCTTGCATTGTTGGAACATTTGCTATTGTAGTGTGGGGCAGTTGGATGTGAACAGCGAGTAGCGTTGCGCAGTTGGAGGTGAGCCGCCAGCAGTGGTGGATGTGGGAAGAGAGATGGTAGAATTTCGAGAGCGGACGATCTGGACGTGGGTCCGTCAGAAAAACAAAATTTGTAGGACTGGATGTCATGAACTGATATATATATTCTGACTTTTGGAAACTATTAAGGTAAATACATTGTTTGTTCTCTATCAAAATCTTTCATTTGCTAACTATGCCTATCAGTAGTTAGTGCCTTCCGTAGTTAGAATCTTTTATTTAGCTGGCAGTATTGGCGCTCACTCTATTGCAGTAGTTCGAGTAACGAAGATTTTTGTGAGGTAAGTGATTCATGAAAGGTATAGGTTATTGTTAGTCAGTACCGATCTTTTGTAGGGATTATTGAAAGTCAGATTGCGTGCGCTAAAAATATTGTGCGTCAGTTTATTGTTGATCACAATAAGTAAAGAGAGAAATGTCTGAGTACGTTCAGTTTTGCTCAACTGTTTGAAAATCAAATAACGTAGGAGGTTTACCAGCACTGTAATTCATAAATTTTTCTAAGGGGATGTTTCAACTGTAGCTGACTGTGGCCCCAACAAGCCGAACCACGAAAACAAAATAAATAAAAATGTGAAAAAAAGAAAAAAATTATTAAAAAGAGGTGTTTTCCTTATTTCAAGCATTGTGAAAATAAAAGTAGCTGAGTGGTAATTTTTTAAGAAAAAGGTAGGCAGGCGGTGGTCACTTTACTGTGACAGGACTGCGTGTTTTAGAAAAGGTCGATAATGTTAGCGCTCTGCAAGAATGTTATGGGTGAGACGGCGGTTCGAATCCCGCTAACACTTAATTTTTAAAATTTTTTCTCGTAATCTTTCGATAACAGATGAAAAAGTACTTCTCCAAACGCCATTGCATCTGCATAAATCGTCAAAAAAGAATGTTCAAATGTGTGTGAAATCTTATGGGACTTAACTGCTAAGGTCTTCAGTCCCTAAGCTTACACACTACTTAACCTAAATTATCCTGAGGACAAACACACACACTCATGCCCGAGGGAGGACTCGAACTTCCGCCAGGGCCAACCGCACAGTCCATGACTGCAGCGCCATATACCGCTCCGCTAATCCCGCGCGGCAGAAATCGTCGGTGATTGTTCTGTAATAATAAGGTACGCTTCTTGAAGAAGAAAAAAAACATAAAGGAAGATCGCTGACGCATTTCTGTGCTGTGGTGCTCGACCCCGAGGTAAGCCGGTGGTGGTAGAAGAAATTTTTACTGCCGATATTTGGCCGGCAGGGGGTGGAGAAGTGGTGGCTTAAAGTTTCTGATCACTAAGTTGAACCACTGTCCTGGTTTCAGTAGCAAAACCTCTCCGCACAGCCTCGTGAAATGAGGACATGTGACACTGTTGATGATGACCCGTCCGTCAGATGGGGACGTTAAGTTCGGCGGCCCCCATGATGTTCCTCGAGAGGGGTAGGCTACGTACCGGCACCGGATTTCACCCTCTCCCTTCTCTCATCATTTTCAACACGGACATGATACTAGAGACTCTCTCTCTCTCTCTCTCTCTCTCTCTCTCTCTCTCTCTCTCTCTCTCCAGTCAACTGCACTTAACAGATACACGTACGTACACAGATCTCACACTTTGCGAAGGAAAGGTGCCTGAGGGCGCGAAAAATAGGGAAAACTTTTCCAATTGGGAGGCTGAGCCTGTCCTTCGCGGTCTCCCACTCATGCCATACGACTTCATTTTACCTTACTTTACTAATGAAGCAACTTCCACTCGCCACACTGTCAACAACACTCATACCCCACGCCGGTAATCCAAAGAAAACTTGCATGGCTTCGTGGAGGTACATTTTCGTGAACATTTTTCCGTAAATGTGTGATGTGGTATGATAGACAAAAGGCTAGCTGAAACTGTTGTGTCATGACATCACCTTACCGGGCCTCGTTATCT